>NC_082684.1:33674757-34392666 GCF_949987515.2 Delphinus delphis
GATGTGAGCAGAGGCAATTCTAGGCTCTTCTCTGTACCAAACATGGCCTTCAGGGAGCTTAGGTGAGGCCACCAGCCCAGTGTGCAAGGCTGAACAGGACGGAAGGTGCTCAGTTAAACTCTCCGATAGCTTTCTGGTGCCATCTTAAGAGAAGTCAGTTCCTCAGTCAATTGGGCAGGTCCTAGCCCCCTGCCTAACAGAAGGAACAAATGAGAATTAATTAGTAAACGTGGCTGTCAGACGTGGTTGGTGTTATTATTAACTTAATGTGTTTGTTTAAAAGGGGAGGCAGGCTTGCTTCAGTGCACGCATGCAAGCTGCCAGCCAGCCAGGTTTGATGGGAAATCCTGTAGATTGTTTCCACATGGGAGTTTACAGCACGCATAATTAGTTGCAGTGGCGGAAGGCCTTGGAGGCAAGGGATGAGGGGTTCTGATGATGGATTTTGCAGTCCGTCATATAAAATACAGAGGTGATCCCTAAGGGGAGGAGTTATTGTACAAGGGAGAGGGCACCCCAGGGGTTTAGATGCCGCAGTCTGGAGCCAGCAGGCAGGGTGACCAAGGGGTTGGGGGTGGCTTCTTCTTCACCAGTAGGAGAAGACTGGTGCTGAAAGACTGGTTTGTAATGAACAACCTGAGTTTTCTAAAATTTTTCTAAAATTTCTTTCTGTGTGCTGGGTTCCCAAAGCTTCCTAGTTCTTTCTTCTAAGGCAGAACAGAGCAGTGACCAAAAGCCTAGGCTCTGGAGCCAGACTGCTTGGATTTAAATATTGGCTTCTCTACTTATTAGCTGCATGACTTTGGTTAAGTTACTTAGCCTTGCTGTGTCTCGGTTTCCTCATCTGTAGAATGGGGGTGATACCTTACAGGCTTAATCGTGGGGCTTGAACAAGTTAGCATTTGTAAAGCTTTTAGACCAAAGCCTAGCCCATGGGACATGCTGTATAAAGGCCAGTTGAACAAATGAATGAGTTCTCATTGCCCTGATGCAGTGGCAGAGTGGGCTGCTTTAGCATGCCGGTGTCGCCATATCATTTCCTTCCAACCTGCCCCTGCTCTGAGCCATTTTCAACACACAGTCAAATGCCAGTATGCTGGCTATGCATTTTCTTTTTAAAATTTATTTATTTATATTTATTTATATATTTATTTGTTTGTTTGTTTGTTTATTTATGGCTGCATTGGGTCTTCATTGTTCCAGGCGGGCTTTCTCTAGTTGCAGCAAGCAGGGGCTACTCTTCGTTGCGGTGCGTGGGCGGGCTTCTCATTGCGGTAGCTTCTCTTGTTGCGGAGCATGGGCTTCAGTAGTTGTGGCATGCGGGCTTTGTTGCTCTGTGGCATGTGGGATCTTCCTGGACCAGGGCTGGAACCTGTGTCCCCTGCATTGGCAGGCAGATTCTTAAACACTGCACCACCAGGGAAGTCCCTGGCTATGCATTTGACATTCCATTTGTCAGCTTGTAAGTTGCCCTACCATGAGTGCATCATGGCTCTGTAAACCAATTTTCCTCATCGGGGTCCCCAAATCCTGCCAGCTGCTGTGTTCTTTGTTCTTTGAAAGATGATTTCTCCTCAGTGGGGAGGGTGAACCCAGCCTCTACCTATACCCATCCTTGCTGTGCATTTGCCTTCAAGTTGACACATTACCTTGAGTCCAGGAGAGCACTGTTCTTGGGGCATGTGGGACAGGGGTGCATGGGGTGATACTGTGTCTGTTTTGAGTTCTGGTTAGCATCTATAATCCCTGGAGTGCCCGTGGTTATCTGTGGCCCTGGTTTTCCATGGGGTTAGGCCAGAGTCTTTTATGTATCAATAAAGAACATTTTATTGACTGTCTGCTCATTCCTTGCCTACTGTATTGTGATCCAACTCAATATTTTCAGTGAGAAAGATAGAACTCTGTTGAAAAGAGAGCTGGAAAAGAAAAGCTAGTATATATCAGGAATACAGATAAGTAATTGGCAACTGACTTCTCCCTGACACCTGAGCAAGCTATGTTCTTGAATGTGTGTACAGGTGTTTTGTGTGTTATCAAGAGTCTTTAAAATGTTCATATCTTTCAAAATAGTATCACTTCTGGGAAACCATCGTAAGGCAATGCTGTAAAATTTGCAATATGCTTTATGCATGAAGATGTTCTTCACACAGTTGTATATAAAAGGAGAAATTGCAAACAATGGAAATGTGCAACATTTAGGGTAAGGTGGTATCAAACTCTGGTTACACCAATTTCAGTGGTTTTCAAGTTTTTGTAACTTTATGAGTTACTTGAGAAGCTTATTAAGCTGAGGATTCTCAGCCTCCACGCCTAGAGATTGACTTAATGGGTCTGGGATGAGATCCAGAAATCTGCATTTTTAACGTACGTCATGTAATTCTGATGCAGATGTTCTGCAGTTCACATTTGAGAAAACTGATCAACTCGATGGGATATTTTGCAGTCATTTCAAATAATGTTTACAGAGAGATTATAATAACATGCAGGAATGCTTTATAAATAAAAAAGTATGTAAAACTGTATATATAACTGTATTCAATTATGAAATACAACTATGTAAAACAAAGCAAAAATACACAAAAATGTAAACAAAGACGGTCTTGGGGTGGTAGGGTTATAGTGATTTTCTTCTTTTTTCTACATTTTCTATATTTTCCAAAATTTCTAAAAGGGAGTATTACTTTATCATAAAAATACATAAATCCCTACTTTTAAAACAGAAATTGTCTTCTTTGGAACAAATTAAAGGGCTTCCTATTTCCTAGGATTCATATGCTGAGGGATTTCATTTTATCTGTAAATAGACTGAGGACTCTGAAGCAAAACAATGCTGGGTTCTTCATCTTCAGATGCGCCCAGATCCTTCTTGGAATTGTTCCCACCACCTGGCTTCACCTACAGACATTTGCTAAGCTAGAGTTACCCAAGGCACATTTGTCCTCCTCACTTATTGTTGAGAAGTTCCACCTAAAGAATTCTTAGTCTAGGACTGTAGGACTGATTATTTTGTAGAACTGGACTATCTTGTTTTTTTTTTTTTTTTTTTTTTTTGCGGTACGCGGGCCTCTCACCGTTGTGGCCTCTCCCGTTGCGGAGCACAGGCTCCGGATGCGCAGGCTCACCGGCCATGGCTCACGGGCCCAGCTGCTCCACAGCATGTGGGATCTTCCCGGACCGGGGCACGAACCCGTGTCCCCTGCATCGGCAGGCAGACTCTCAACCACTGTGCCACCAGGGAAGCCCAAGCTGGACTATCTTAATGCAGGTCTCTTGAGAATTTTTTAGATGATATTATGATTTGTACAGGAAAACGAGGTCCTCTCTCAAGAATTTGGGAGGTAAGGAATACAAAATTGTTTTCTGAGAGATGCATATATTAGTTTGCTAGGGTTGCTGTAACAAAGTACCACAGACCAGGTGGCTTAAACAACAGAAATTCATTGTCTCAGTTCTGGAGGCTGGAAGTCCGAGATCAAGGTGTCGCCAGGGTTGGTTCCTTCCCCGGGCCGTGAGGGAAGGACCTGTCCCAGGAGGCTCTCCTTGGCTTGTGGGTGGCTATCCCTGTGTCTCCACATCGTCTTCCTTCTGTATCTGTGTGTCCAAATTCCCTCTTCTTATGAGGACACTAGTCATATTGGATTAGGACCCCCCCAAATGACCACATTTTAACTTAATAGCCTCTTTAAAGATGCTATCTCCAATTTCAGTGACATTCTGAGGCACTGGTGGTCAGGATTTCGACATATGAATTTTGGGGGGACACAGTTCAGCCCAAACCAATGCATTACTAAGCAACAGATGGCGGAAGACAGAGCCGTGCAAAGATACCTAGTTTCAAGAGCCAGGATGGGTCCCTGACGTGTCAGATTTCACAGTCAGATTTGACTGTGTCAGCTTGAAAATGAAAAGTTAGGAGACAATGTGGGTTGTTTCCACCGAGCCCTGACCAGGAAGAGCCTGCTTTGGCCCAGTGGCACCTCCTGTCTGGTCCTGGTGACAGGTATGCTCCTTCACTGGGAGAGAGCACAGCGGCTTAACTTGCTTCTGACCAGATCCAGGGGTGGCTCTCTGACTTTCCAGTCATGTGATCAGGGGCTGGATCAGTAACTCCCGCATCTCTACCCCCAGCCTCCCCTGTAGAAATGGAAGTAAAAAATCCTGTCCTGTCATTTCCCAGGCTGTTGGGAGATACCTTAGGGAGGGCACCGTGTAAATTGCAAAGCTCTTTCTGTCTGCAACAAGCAGACAGAGCAGTGAGCATTTCCTTTCCCCTGGCAGGAGGTGAGCTTGCATCTTTCTCTGAAAGCTTTGGGTTCAGCATACTCAGAGGAGTACGGAGCCTGGAACAGTGTTCATGGAGGTGAGGTGGCCTTGACTCTGGTCGTGGCATGTGTTGTTGACAAAACATCACCAAAGGCCTCCATACTTTCTTAAAAAAATAAAACAACTTTAATAGTAAAGTCACATATGTTCCTTATAAGAAAAAAATATAAATTTGATATAGAAAAACAAATAAAATTACCACATTCTCTACCCCATACCCAGAGCCCCTCCCCTCAAATGACATAATATCTTCCTAATGTTTCCTATGCTTATACAAATATATATGTACATACTTTTTTTTTCTTTAAATATAATTTGGTTCATACTGTTTGAAAACTTGTGTTTTTAACTTAATGAGCAGTTGTGGGCTTCTTTCCATGTTATATCATGTAGGTAGATCTTAACCTTATTTATTTATTTTAATTTTGCGGTACGCGGGCCTCTCACTGTTGCGGCCTCTCCCGTTGCAGAGCACAGGCTCCGGACGCGCAGGCTCAGTGGCCATGGCTCACGGGCCCAGCCGCTCCGCAGCATGTGGGATCTTCCCGGACCGGGGCACGAACCCGTGTCCCCTGCATTGGCAGGCAGACTCTCAACCACTGCACCACCAGAGAAGCCCTTAACCTTATTTTTTTAAACTGCTGTGTAATATACCATAAAACAGATATTTAACAGATTATTTAACTATTCCTTTATTAATGGACATTTAGGTTATTTCCTGTTTTAAAAAAATGATAAAAATGGCTGCAGTGAATATCTTTGCTCATATATTGTTGAGCACTTGTGTGAATGTACCTCTGTAGGATAAAATTCTAGACATGAAATGACTGAGTCAGAGAAGATGTGTACACATTTAACATGTTGATAGGTTTTATAATTTGTGCTCCAAAAAAGAAATATCAATTTACACTCCCTCCAGCAGTTTATGAGAATTGCTGTTTCCCTACATCCTTGGCAACAATGGGTATTACGCCATTTTTGCTATGTGTTCCTTAGGAGGTTAAGGCCGAGTATTATTTTGAGGCTGTGTTCTTTCAATGTCTTCCCAGAGATACTTAAAATCATGATCACAAGGCCTGTTGGAGAGTAACATCTGGGTCTAAGACCACAAGAAACTGTCAACAGATTTCCCAAGGAACCCTCTGAGCCCCGGGAGTTATTCGACAGGGACCAAGATTTTCTACCTGAAAAACTTGCGCCGACCCATGGAGAGGTTACACATCTATCTTTTCTTTTCATGTGAGAGGGGAAAAAAGAAGTGAAGATGAGTTTGAGCATCCAGCCAAATCCACTGACCTTGAAGCAGTTCTCTAGTTATCTCTCTATCTGGTTATCTCATGGGCCTCATCAGTGCTTTCTGCTTCTCTAAGTTGTGCTTATAAGGGACGCCCCTATGAAACGTTTGGAGTTGATAACGCCTCAGCAGTGGGCTTTGGACATAGCTGGCCTTGCCTGACCTCATTCACCCCTGATCTGTGAGGACCCAGCAGACACTGGCTGCTCCCCAACCCAACAGGCAGACCAAAGGCCTCATTAGGACACTAGCAAGTCAGGGGGCCCAAAGCAATAAGGAAAAAAAAAAATGCAGCTTTGATAAAATTATCCAAAACATTGTGTTTGGAAAGAGATACAATTTTAAGAAGAAGCAATTTTCACTTCAGCAGACACGCAAGTTTTGCATTTTATGAATTTGTAGTGTCTTTATTTTGAATCACATTGCAGATGATACCATATGTTTAGGGCTTAGGACTTCGGCAAGCTTGAATTGGCTCCTCTGGTCTCTCCCTAAAGCCCCAAGTCATGGCAGAATGTTTAAGTGCACTCTGAGTCTTGGGGACTTTTCCAGTCCTTCATGGAGACCCTGCCTGCTGGAACTCTAGAGATGGGGCTTCATTTCAGTGATGTGTTCAGAATACCTGCATCACCTGGTGGCGGGGGGAATTTCATCAGAAAGCACTTGAAGGCATCTGACAGTGTTGGTACTCAAGCAATAATTTCCTCCCCTCATTAAAACTTGTTCCATCTGAATCAGGGGATTAACAGCAGGACTTTAAAGACTTTAAAAAAAGTCCCTTATGGCTTTACACACAGAGTTCTAGAGGAACAAAAAGAGAGAGGTATGAAATTGAAATTTTGCTCTCTTCTCCTTAGGCTGTCACATAGCCTTGCCCAAAGTAGGGTCCTTACAAATAGTTTTTTAATGAGTTGAGTTGAATTGAATTGAGTCATGCTTGAATTCACCCTACCCAAGGTCAAACACATGTAATTCATGATGCGGCAAATGCTTTGCTCCTTCCTCGAGCTTCTTTATGTCTATCATTTTCCTTGCCTGTGGAAAACTTCTATTCCATGTTGGAGAAAGGGAAGTAAAAATGTTCATTTCCACCATGTGCTAAGCATAGCACCTCATTTTATCTTCCCAACAGCACTAGGAATGTTATTATTTTATAACTGAAGGCCCAGCGTTTCAACCATTTCTTCCCAGGATCACACAAGTGACTTGGGGCAGAGCCAGGATTCAGTCCAGGTCCATCTGCCTCTATGGCATCAGGCTGGCCAGAGTAAGTCCATTTCAGAAATACCAGCTCTTTACTGAATCTCAGTTTCAGGTATAAACTGAATCCCTGCCTCCCGTACCTTGGAGGTTAGCTTGGACCTTGTTCAGCCACAGAACATCAGGTGGCTCAGATGCACCAACCACAGCTGCAGGATAAAGCTTTGTCATCCAGGGCACAGGAGCTGGGCACAGAGGGACACAGGAGCCTCCATGGTGGTCATGGTGATGCGAGTTCACAGCCTCTTCTATGGCCCAGGCTCTTCAGTGTGTCCTAATCAAGATCCTTCTTCAGCCCCTTTCTTAGGAGAGATCCACCCCCTTAATTAAGCCCCATGGCCACAGCAGCCACTTAGAGTCCATCTATTCATGTGTTTGGTGGTTCATTCACCCATCCAGTGACTCTTCATGGAGGCCCCCCTCAGGCCCCCATCACTCTGGGTGCTGGGGATAGAGCAAAGGAGGGTGCTGTCCTTGCTCTCCGGGGGCTAACCAGGTAGCAGAGAGATACAACAACCACAGAGGTAATGTATCCATCACAATTTTATAAGTGTGACAAGGAGAAGAAGGCACATAGAAATCTAGCAGTAACATTTACACCGAGACTTAGAGTGTGAGCTAAGGTTGGCCAGGTGAAGGGGTGGGAAGAGCATTTACTTCATAAACCCACCAGGCATGTCTTAGTGTTCTGCAGGTACCAACTCACTTAATCCTTGTAATAACAACCCTATGAACAGGATTCTATTATTCACCTCATTTTAGAGAAGAGGAGACCCAGGCACGGAGAGGTTACATGACTTCTCCAAGGTCACCCAGCTAGGGAAGGTCAGAGCCAGGATGCAAACTCATCCGCATATGGGTGCCTCTCAAAGCAGGGATGGGATGCGGTCGCCCCCAGAGTGAGCATAGCCAGAGAAAAGGAGGGACGCTAGGATGCAGCCTGGAGTTAAGGATGACCTAGCCAGGTGGACTGAAAACAGTGGTGAGGGAGGTAGAATCAGAGACAGGCATGTTGGGAGACATGTTGGGAGAAAGAAGTTTCTAGAAGGAGGGAGTGGTCTACTGGCCCAATGGTGCTGAGAGGTGGGGAAGATGAGGACTGAGAATTGACCAGTGAGTACTGTTGTAACCCTTGGCAAGAGCAGTTTCAGGGGAGTGGTGGGAGCAAAGCCCAGCTGTAAAGGGTTCAAGAGAAGATGGGAGGAGAGAGGGTAGTGACTGTGAAAATCAATTCTTTTGAGGAATTTTATTCCAAAAGGGAGAAGATAAATAGGGTGGTAGCTGAAGAATGACCTTGTTCCAAGGGATTTCTTTCTTTCTTTCTTTTTCTTCCTTCCTTCCTTCCTTCCTTCTTCCCTCCCTCCCTCCCTCCCTCCTTCTCTCCCTCTCTTTCTCTCTCTCTCTCTCTCTCTCTCTCTCTTCCTTCCTTCCTTCCTTCCTTCCTTCCTTTCTAGATGGAAAGTAGTAAAACATGTGTGTGCACTGATGGGAATGCTTCAGTAGAGGAGGAGAAACTGGGCAGGGAGAGTGCACCCAGTGCAGAGTGACAGCCCTGGGCAACACGAGGGCGTGGAGTCCAGGTGGAGTGCCGGGGGATGGCCTTAGACAGGGCTGCTGCCCTGGGCATCCTCCCCCGAAAGTTTTTCAATGATGGGTCCCTGAGCAGTATCTCTGGATGGTCTGATTTTCCCTTCGTATTCATTGTGATCTTAGCAGAGCCACTGAGAGCGGGAGGCAGTGTTCTTCTCCGGACACTGCACAAGCTGAAGGGCATCTCTGGATATTCTGTCCCCAGGTGTCACCAGCCTTTGCTTATGGTGCAGGCTGAGAGGAGGGTCCTGATGCGGGATGGGGTGGCAGTGTCAGCAGCAGGTATGTTCTGGGAACTGTGAGCTGATCGAGTAGGAGAGGGTCAGCTGCATCAGCTAAGGAGAGTTTTCTCAAAGGCTTGTGTGGCCCTTGCTTTTCAGGGGCCCTGTAGAGCCCTGCTGTCATATAACATAGCATCAACTCATTGGACCAACAAGATTGATGTGAAACTGAATTCCAGCAAGTTTGCTTAAATTTATCGTAGAGTTTCTAATGCATAAAATTGGCCAGTTGGTGCCCTGGAATGATTTATCCTTTTTCAAGGCTTGAAGTTAAGAAATGCACAGCCCACAGTAGACCTTAAGAAATGTTCCACCCCAGCACTTCAAAGTGTACTTTCTCAGTCTGGCTGTGTTTGACAGATAAATACAAAACAAAAAGAGGGGAGGAACTAAATTTGGAGAGCTCTGAATGCAAAATCAGGGGATTCCCCATTAGGGAAAAATTCCTCTGGTTAAAAAAAAGAATTGGGTAAATGAAGCAGAAACACCAGTGGTATAAGATACCCGGCATACCACAGGCCTGGCTACTTCATTAATCACCTTCTCATTAAAAAAAAAGTCTTAAAAATAATATATAGGTATATATCGCCCACCCTCCACCCAGGAGAACTTGTGTCAATTTCTCTTTTCTTCCATTTATTGTAGGTTGTATTGTAAGTCGTCTTCCTGCAAAGTAATAAAATGTAAATGTGGGTTTTAGGTATGCTAATGTTTCAGGCTGGCTGAGCATGAATTCCCAGCCAGTTATGGGTCGAGGGGCCTAAGAGGAAGCTGTGAGAACTGAGTGGGAGGTGGAGAAGAGAAGGGAAAACTGAAGTTCCCCATTGCTCCCGTTTGAGAAAACTGGGATTTAGGAAACCATGTGATTCGACGTGAGCTAGAGACTTTGGGGGATGTCAAGAGGGGATCTATACATTAACCTCCACAGGTAAGTGGGCTCCAAAAGACCTGAAAGCAACAAGCAGCCCATTGGGAAAATCTTGCCAACCACAGGGTAGGAGAAAAGGAGGGACAAGCTCACCTCAAGGCAGTTCTCTACCGCTGAGCCTGAGTCCTACTGAAGACCTCTAGCAGAAAGGGGCCCAAGAGAGGGTGAAAGTAAAAGGCCGAGGTTCCCCAAGGAACGTTGTAGAACAGGACCCAAGCTGTGGTTCCCAGGGGAACGGTGTGGAACATGACCCTCCAGGTCCTTGGGATGGGAACCCATCGTTGCCCCAGCAGACATTTGGGAGACCTTCCATGAGCTCATTTTCTTTCAAACCATCTTCCAATTTTATAATGGAAATAGGTGGTGAGAGAGGGTTCATGTACAGAAATTTGTTAAAACCAAATTGATTCGGTAAAATAGGAGTGGCCTGAAGCTTCAGGGTGGGATTCATAAGAAAGCCTTCACAAAAGAATGAGACTATGTAACTAAGAATGTTTCCTATTTCTGGATGGAAAATCCAACTTTTGCTACACTTTGAAGGCAGGCTGGGCCCAGCAGGGACCCCAGGGCAGCTGAGGAGACACCAGGAAGGAGGAATAGAGGGACAGCGAGGGGTGTGTGAGGATGCTTGGGGAGGGCGGGGGGTGGGGATGGTTGCCTAGGGGACCAGACAGTAATGAAGACCAATGGGATGGGAGAGAGGTTGTAGATTCATGATTGGCAAGTGAGAGCTTAATAATGGCCGAGAGCTTCTGCAAGCTTCAGGGAAGGTGATGTGATTCAAAGTAGTCTTAAGGAAGGTAGAAAGGTGGGAATAAGGAGAGTCTGGAAGGGGCTTCTCTCAGCCTGCAGGTGCGTGGAGAGGTTTTTGAACTGTGGTGGGAGAGACGATTGTGAAATGGGAACGGTGCTGAGAAAGAGTGATCAGATTGTTGATAAGAGGAGGTAGATGGGGAGGTAAACCGGGGCAAACAGGGAAGAAGCCCAAGCCGTGCATTTGTACTGTTCGTACGGTTGCCTGTGCCTCCTATGTGCTGCCAAGCTACGACCTCCCCGTGAGTTCCCAGAACCTAGCAAGGTGCCTGCACATGGATGACACGCACTAATTGTTTGTGTGATGAGTGAATGGATGAAGAAATAATAACTAAAATGTATTGAAGCCTCTGTGGAAAAATAATTTGGCGATTCCTCAAAAAATTAAACATAGAATTACCATAAGATCCAGCAATTCCATTTCCTGGTATTTGTATATCCAAAAGCATTGAAACAGGAACTTGAACAGGTATGTGTACACCTATGTTCACAGCAGCATTATTCACAATAGCCAAAAAGTGGAAGCAGCCCAAGTGTTCATCATCAGATGAATGGATAAACAAAATGTGGTATAGATATACAATAGAATGTTATCCATCCATAAATAGGAAGGAAATTCTGACACATGCTACAATGTAGATGAACCTTGAAAACATTATGCTACGTGAAATAAACCAGGCACAAAAAGATAAATATTTTATGATTCCATTTATAGGAAATATCTAGAATAGTCAAATTCATTGAGACAGAGTAGATCAGAGGTTACCAGGGGCTGGGTTGGGGGGGCATGGGGAGTTGTTGCTTAATGGATAGAGAATTTCAGTTGGGCAAGATGAAAAGTTCTGAAAAGAGACAGTGGTGATGGTTATATAACAGTGTGTATGTCCTTAATGCCACTGGATTGTACACTTAAAATGGAAAAAATGGTAAACTGTATGTTACGCACAGCGCCTGGCGTTCGCTGGAGAAATGGTAGTCTCAACAGGGTCGTTGTGAGAATTAAGTGAATTAAAGCATATAGGGGCTTACGAAAGGTTTTAGTATATTGAACATGCTCAATACATTTTGGGGGGTTACTGTGTTCATTTTACAGATGCGAACTTGAGCCTTAGAGATAAAGAGAAACACAGGTGGCCAGTGAGGTGCCTGGTGGGCTGCAAACCCAGGCCTGAGTGAACACAGAAGCCACATGGTTTCCTGACACCATGTGGTCTCTTCTAGTGCCAAGCAAGCCGACATTAGAGGGAGAATCATAGAGTGGGCAGCAGAAGTCATGCAGGAGGCATTTTTAAGCACCGACTGTCTACTCAACTTTGTACTTGTTATTAAGAAGACCAGAGAATTAGAAAACACTCTTCCTGCCCTCAAAGATTTGACTTAGGTACATGGGGCTATGCAGCAGATATCAACATAAAAGGATCTCAGATTGTACAGCACCCACCCCCATGGGCTATGGCGTCCAAGGGGAGAGAATTAAGGTGGGGGTGAGATTGCAGGGGAGACCTCTGGAGCCAGGGCCTCCTGGGGAGGAGTCATCGAGCACACATTACATTCTAGGTGACAGAAAAATCCCAATGTGTAAATATGAATACTATTAATACTATTAATATGAATCACAATCCCTTGTCTGAAAGGCTGAAATCCAAATATCTCAACAATAAAAACAGTTTTGTTGTTGTTAATGTGTTGCCAAATCTTATCCGGCAGCAAAGCCAGACCTGAACTGAAGAGGCTCTTTGCTGTCTTTAGTTAACCCTCTCTGAGTGAACATTGACATATTTGCTGCAGAATCACAAATGTGCCTGACCATGGGGCACTGCCCTGGCACCCACCAAGGAAGGTATGTTAAGAGATGGTTATATACCATATTACCTTCTAAAATAAGAAAAGTTAGGTCAGACAAAGAAAGACAAATACTGTATGATTTTACTTATAGGTGAACTCTAAAAAAAGAGAGAAAGGAAAAAAAGAAAGAAAGAAAGAAAAAGAAAGAAAGAAAGAAAGAAAAAGAAAGAAAGAAAGAAGAAAGAAAGAAAGAAAGAACACCAAACTCATAGATACAGAGAACAGATGGTGGTTACCAGAAGTGGGGAGTGGATGTGGCAGAAATGGGTGAAGGTGGTCAAAAGGTAAAAACTTCCACTTATAAGATAAATAAATCCTGAGGATGTAATGTACAGCATGGTAACTATAGTTAACAATATTGTATTGTATATTTGAAAGTTACTAAGAGTAGATTTTAGAAGCTCTCATCACAAGAAAAATATTTGTAACTATGGGAGAGACATGTTAACTAAACTTATTGAAGTTGATCATTTCACAATATATATACGTATCAACTCATTAAGTTGTGCACCTAAAACTAGTACAATATTATATGTCAATTATATCTCAATTAAAAAAAGAGAAAAGTTATGATCTTTGGCCACAAGTATTTTGGATGGAGGATTGATAACTTGTATTCATCACATGATACACCATGGGAACCAGGCATTTCTCCAAGTGCTTTCCCTACATTAACTCATTTCATCCTCACAGCAACCCTACAACCCAGTCCTATTATCATCCCCATTTTTCAGATGAGGAAACTGAGGCCAGAGAAGGTAAGTAGCTTACCCAATGTCAGAAACTTGTAAGTGATGACGCCTGACTTGAAGCTACAGTCTTCTTGTTTGGACAATAGCATCTTGGTGATGGCCTTGGTGGGAAAAGTTTTAGAATCAAGGTGAAGGTGGAGGTCCTTGGAGGAAGGAGCTGGAGGGGAAATGGGACCCCAGGATTGGGTTACCCATTTGGGTGTTGACCAGGAGAGAAGGACTTATGAGGGTCTGAAGTGACATCCCGATCAGGTGGGCCCAGGTGGGTAGCCAGAGTTGGGGGCTGCAGAGGGGTTGGGCCTCTCAGGCTCCCTGTGGCTGAGGCTGTAATTTGGAAAACACAGGGCCCCAGGGAGCCTGGGTCCCTGAGCTTGGCCTTTAACTTGTCGCCTACTCTCAGACATAAATGGCCACTTTCAGGCCTGTAGCCATTCCCCTTTCGTTTGAAAGAGGAAGCAGCCCCAGAAGGTCCTTCTTACTTACTCTCTATGGTGTGAAGAAGAGGAACCTGGCTCTGATTTGGAGTTTTTGAAGAAATCTTGCTTTGATGTGGTCCAATCCAACTTCTTCATTTGCTGGTCTGATAAGGACCACAGTAGCTCTGGCTCCTCAGGGACCGGCCAAGGGGACTCTCTCAGCCAGGGACCCCTGAAGGTGGAGTTTCCCAGCCCTGACTCCGTGACTCTTTGGGGTACCTCCAGTTATCTCCAAGGCTACCAGAATCTTCTCAAGGCAAAATTTAAATATTTATTTACATATTGACATAAAATTTCTGCAAAAATAAACCTACAGGAAAAAATAAGCCTATACCAACCAGTGTCTTTTTAGAGAGGGGAGGGCAAAAGAGAGTTACAATCTTTTTTAAAGATGCAATTAGGTGGTGTTAGGGGGGAGGCCTGGATTCTAGCCTTGGCTCCATCATTTCCTCACTGTATGACTTTGGCCGTGTCTTTTAAAGTCCTAACAAAATACAGCTGAAGATGGCACTGCCGAGATGGTTGCTGGAGGATTAAGCAAGGCAGGGTCCATGAAGGTGCTTTGTAAGTTATAAGGCACCACACAAAAGTGAGCAGATCAATGCAGCCCGATCATCACCCCCGTACAGAAAATCCTACCATTGTACCCGCGCTGATTCTGCTTTCCTGATGGAGGAGGATCTGATAGGCATCATTCAAGTTTACTCAATATTCATACTTCCCTTCTCTAGGACTCAATTTCCATATTAGTCAGGCTAAGCCGGGCCATGCTGAAGTGACAAATAAACCCAAAGCCTCAGTAGCTTAACATGATCAAGCTTTATTTCTTGCTCTGATGAGGATGGGTAGAACCTCTTCCATCTTGTAGCCATACTATTGTAGCACGTGGCCTGTGAGTTCACCGCGGCAGGGGAAGAGAGAGATGGAGGAGGCACACCATCGTAAGAGTCTGGGCCTGGAATTGACATGTCACTTATAGTCTATTGGCCAGAATGAATCACATGATCCCTAACTAGCTTCAAGGAAGACTGGGAAATGAAGGGGGCGCACTGGATATTCTGTGAGTACAATGGACTCTACCACAGTTTCCTCATCCCTCTAATGGGAGGGCTGGACTAGATTGTCTCAGAACAGTTATCATCCCTCTCTAGGCTTCTAGGATTGTGTCTGCCAGAGACCTGGAGGTTGATGACTTACAGCAAGTGATAATGCTCTGGGTTACTACACACAGCTTCCACAGGAAGAACTGTATACCACCCCCCCAAAATCAATTTCACTTTCCGCACTTTTTCTCAGATCTATCTCTAAGCTCTTTCCCCTCTGCTGCTCCTCCCAAGTCCCAAATATTCCACCCTGTGAAATAAAATGGCCTTCAAGTGACCCCCTTTCAGTGCAGATGCTTTTCTTTCTGATAGAAATGGGGCATGCTTTGAAGCAGGACACTGAGGGAGAGCCAGGTTGCTGGCAGGCTGGGATCACCTGAAACCCTGGGGCCTGGGGATCCCTTTCTTCTCACATCTCTAGAGGAATTTAGGAATAATTCTAAAGACCTCCTCCTTGCTTTCTCCTATTTCCCTCTTGATCTGTGTGTACTCACTACTCCCTTTCCCAGTCTGCGGAGATCCAACTGATCTTAGCCAAGATGGTTAAGGATGGTCTATGTGCTTTTTTTTTTTTTTGCAGTACGCGGGCCTCTCACTGTTGTGGCCTCTCCCGTTGTGGAGCACAGGCTCCGGACGCGCAGGCTCACCGGCCATGGCTCACGGGCCCAGCCGCTCCGCGGCATGTGGGATCTTCCCGGACCGGGGCATGAACCCGTGTCCCCTGCATCGGCAGGCGGACTCTCAACCACTGCGCCACCAGGGAAGCCCGGTCTATGTGCTTTTGAAAGGCATGGTGATCACTAGAAGCTGGCATAGGTTCTCCAGGAATAAACCTTGGTCCGCTTCCTTTTTTGATACAATGTCTGAATTGTCAGATCAGGAACCTGCCATAGACAGTTTTAGATTTCAACGTGGGCATTTGATAAACTCTCATGCGCTCTCAGGAGGAAGACTGCAGGTGTTCAGCTACACCTGTGTGATGGCATCATGTCACATGCTGCTGGTCTGACCCTGTGCATGCCCCGGTTGTGATACTGGGCTTCTGGAGAATATCAGGAGACCCACCTGGCATCTCAGTTCTGTTAAAGTGTCCTACTTGTGGAAGCCTGGCCTATATTCTTCTCTGCAGGCGTGTCAGAGACCCTGAATATTGCTTCTCCTTGATTACTTATCGCCACTGAGTAGCCTGACAGCAAGAACATATGCCCTGACTTGGTGTGGGACCCCCCAGCTCTAAGTGTTCTGCACCAGTATAGGCTTCCAGTGCTGTTCTAAAATCCTTTGACATTCTTATTCCTTTCATCCAGAGGGGGTATCTGTGTTCTTCCCCTTGAACCTGACAGTCTTGTGACTGCTTTGATCAGTAAAGTATGGAGAAAGTGATGCTCTGTGACTTCTGAGGCTTGGTCATAAAAGGCTCTATAGCTTCTGCCTCCTGGAATATTCACTTGGAGCCCAAATGCTAGGCTATGAGACACCCAAGCCACACGGAGAAGCCCCACATGTTGGTCTAAGTGGGGCAGTCCCAGCTGAGCTCACTTTTGAGTCATCCTAACACCGGTTCCAGACATGTGAATGGAGAAGCCTCTGGATAATTCCGGCCCCCACTGCTCAGGTGACCTGCCCTTTCCCCGTCATTCCCTTTCCCCAGCTGAAGCCCTCGACATGATAAAGCAGAGGAGAGCCATCCCTACTGTTCTCTGTCCAAATTCTTGACTCACAGAATCTGAGAGCATGATAAAGTGGCTGGTGTTCTACAATGCTAAGTTTCAGCTGATTTCTTTCATAGCAATTGATAACAGGAAAACCACCGTATCCTTTTGCCATTAGCATGGAGATGAGTGGATAAATGTCAACTTCCAGGAAGGAAGTCTCTAGCAGCAGGCTGTAGGACCCATTCCTATCCAACTTGATGACGAAGACTTATAGGGAGCCACACCAACAGCAACTATAAAAACATTGGAAGGATTATTTGGAAATAGTAGGTGTCACACATTAAGATAAATAGGCAGGACACTGGGGGCTGGGGTTAGCATCCTGAAAGATCTCAACTGGCTAAGATGAACCTAAATCCTGCACTTAGGTTTTAAAACTCAAATGTAGAAGAACAGGGTGAAGTAGGGGTTAGCCAGGCAGGGGGAGGGGTTGACTATCCCAGGCAAGAGGGTACACCTGGGTGAGATGGGAAATGCTTTGGAGTAACGGAGGGAGAGTCTGTGGGTGGAACACAGAAGAACGGGGAGTGTCTCAAGATGAAACTGGCCAGTGGGCAGGGTCATGTCAGACCGGGTCTCAGGAGCCATGGCAGGAAGTTGTTGAAAGGTGCTGGGACCTGGGGTCATTTGACCCCTCATCCTTGCCCTTGGGAGCTCAAGAGTCTAATGGATCTGGCCCTTTAGCATCTTGGGCTGGCAATCCTCCTTGCAGATCCTAAAACTGAACAGAGCTACTTAAGCCAAGACAGCTTCGAAACATACAACCCAGGGACCCAAGGACAAAAACGCCTGGGTTTCCCAGGAATTTTTTGTGTTCAGGTTCAGTCCACCTATAGCACTGGACACACAGCATGCTGGAGTGACCCCATGGGGAGACTGCTGGACTGGGGGTCCTCCTGACTCCTTTCCTTGGTGAACAGTTACCCCAGCAGTGCCCATGGATTATGTTGTTGTGGGTCCACATCTCACCTTGTTTAAGAAGTTCCTGAGAAGACTGGAGTGGGAGGACCCCGGATGGGGGTGAATTCCTGAGGCTACCGTGTCAGAGCCTGGTGGGATACAGGCCCTGTGGACACTTCTTTTCATGCAGGATCTGGTCTGGGTTCGGGGCCTGGAAAGGGCCCCCGGGTGGCTCAGTAGAGGGGGTATCACAGGTGCCAGTGGAGCACAGCGTGGGCCCTGCCTGGCCTCTCGCTCCCTCTCAGAGTTTATCAAGGGGCTGTGCTGTAGCCAGACTCAATCCTCCTCCAGGCCTACATACCAGAACTGCAGAAAAAAACTAGAAACTAGCCGGCTAAGCAGGCAGCGGCTGTGTATGGAAAGAGAGGCCTTTCTAAACAATCTCCTGTGCCGTGTGGGTATGTTTTTCCAGGGTCAGGAGCTGAGGATGCTTTTGGAGACTCTGAGCAGGAGCGGGAGGGCCTTTTCTGTGCCCTGAAATTTAGGAGGCAGCAGCCCACACTGAGACTGCTAGCTTGACTGATGCCCTCTCTCACCTGTGGCTGCCACTTGCCTGAGTCTCTTCAAAGCCAGCCTGTGCACGGGTGGCCCCCAGCCAGGGGGCCACCTGTTCCTTGTGCTCAGGTGCTAGGCTCTGCAGGGCAGGTGGAGGAGAGACAACTGTGGCCACTCTTGGAGCATTTGATTACACCAGACTGAGACTTTTAATAGCACCACCTTATTTTTAAAAAAATATTTATTTTTATTTTATTTTATATATATATTTATATATATATATATATATATATATATATATATATATATATATAGTGTGTGTGTGTGGTATGCGGGCCTCTCACTGTTGTGGCCTCTCCCATTGCGGAGCACAGGCTCCGGACGTGCAGGCTCAGCGGCCATGGCTCACGGGCCCAGCCACTATGGGGCATGTGGGATCTTCCCGGACCAGGGCACGAACCCATGTCCCCTGCATTGGCAGGCGGACTGTCAACCACTGTGCCATCAGGGAGGCCCTTATTTATATTTTTAGCATCTTTATTGGAGTATAATTGCTTTACAATGGTGTGTTAGTTTCTGCTTTATAACAAAGTGAATCAGCTACATGTATACATATATCCCCATATCTCCTCCCTCTTACGTCTCCCTCCCACCCTCCATATCCCACCCCTCTAGGTGGTCACAAAGCACCGAGCTGATCTCCCTGTGCTATGTATTTTTATTTTTATTGAAGTATAGTTGATTTACAAAGTTGTGTTAACTTCTGCTGTACAGCAAAGTGATTCAGTTATACATATACATATATTCTTTTAAAAAATTTTATTGAAGTATAGTTGATTGACAACATTTTGTTAATTTCTATGGTACATACATTCCTTTTTATATTCTTTTCCATTTTGGTTTATCACAGGATATTGAATATAGTTCCCTGTGCTGTACAGTAGGACCTTGTTGTTTATCCATCCTATATATACTAGTTTGCATCTGCTAATCCCAAACTCCCAATCTAGTCCTCCTCCACCCTCCCTCCCCCTTGGGAACCACAAGTCTGTTCTCTATGTCTGAGCATCATCTTAATTTAAGCCTCATAGTAATCCCCCAAAATAAGTATTATTTCCATTTTGTAGATAAGGAAACTGAGACTCTAAGAGGTTAAGTGGTGTACTCAGACCAGCTTGTGAGGGGCAGAGTCAGGACACAAACCCACAACTGCTTGACCCTAAACCGCTGCTTATAACCACCACACATACCGCCTTTCAAAATGTTATTTCAGGGCTTCCCTGGTGGCGCAGTGGTTGAGAGTCCGCCTGCCGAGGCAGGGAACGCGGGTTCGTGCCCCGGTCCGGGAAGAGCCCACGTGCCACGGAGCGGCTGGGCCCGTGAGCCATGGCCGCTGAGCCTGCGCGTCCGGAGCCTGTGCTCCGCAACGGGAGAGGCCACAACAGTGAGAGGCCCACGTACCGCAAAAAAAAAAAAAAAAAAAATGTTATTTCAGGCGAGTCACAGAACGGCAGGTGGAAACCCCTGGGAACATGACTCTGTTTGGGATGGTCCCGAGCAGTACGGATCAGGGCACAGCCTCAGGGGAGGAGTGAGATGTGGAGTGATGGCCTGGCAGAGGTGCCCACCCCGCCTTCCCCACTCCCACCTGTGCCCTGCTGAGGAGCATGTGGACACCATTTGACCAGCCCTCGGGCCTCACCCGACTGTGACTTGGCAGACAGGGGCCTCCAGGTCCCCAGGTCACTCAGACTCCAGGCTGGTCAGGGCTGGAGGAGGGAGGAAACTGAAGATCTCAGTCCTGCGAGGTCTGTCACTGGGGGAGGGCAGCTGGGTCGACTGAGCTGAGAAAGGGTGGGGTGCCTGAGGGAACATTGGGGTAATGGGCGGCCCGAAGCTCGGGTCCCGGCAGCTGAGGGCTCCATCCTGGCTCACAAAGGGCCAGGTGCCCTCTGGGAACGAAGGAGTGTTTCTTCCTCTGCAACGCTGACGTCTGGCTGCGCTCTCTCTCTGCAACGTTACCTTCTTCTCTGACAAACAGACTGTTGTAAGTTCCTCAGGGACCTTGTTGGATGTGGTGCCTGAATAAGAAATCTCTGGGGTGGACAGAAGGGCTTGAGGGGATTTGAGAATAACTCTGTGTTTGGGTGAGAGTTTTAGGTGTGCGGCTGGATGGGAGAGAAACGTGGAAGTTAGCTGCGAAGAGACTTGAAGGTATTCCAGTCAGGAACACTTCAGGGTCTCTCTCTCAATTCCCTGTGCAAGAAGGCATCAGGAACCTCCCTATCTGCTGATAGGGTAAGAATTCTGGAATGCTTCTTTGAGTGAAAAAGCCTGGAGCACAATACTATATATATGTGATATCATGCTACCTTGTGCAAAAGAAGAATTGAAAAGGCAAATATCTATAATTACATTTGCTTATAATTACACAAAGAAATTCTGGAAGGCTATGCAAGAACTGAATACAGATGGGCATATGGACATGAGAACTACACAGATCGAGGGGACAAGGTGGGAGTGAGACATTATCACTTTCTCTGTTTTTATTTCTGACCACGGGTTGTATTACCTATTTAAAAAAAGTCCTTTTTTACTTTGACAAAAACAAAAAAACCAAGACCCTCTAACTCTTAGGTGCTCTCTGGGTCGTTGCCTGTCACCTCCTGCCCCTAGTTCCTGCTCCAGTTTTGCTAACGTTATCACTGCTTCCTTTGCCTGATTTTTTTTTTTTTTTTTACCATCAGTCCAATTCCAGTCGTCCTTGTTTAAAACAAAACAAACAAAGCTTTCCAGACCTCACCTCTCCTCTGTGACGTTCTCCTTGTGTAGACATGCACAGTGATGGCAGCTGGTCCCCTTCCTCTCATGGGACTTAGGCTCTGAAACCTGATGGTCCAACTCTCCTGGGAAGGTAAGGCCGGCCCTGGCCTCGGCAACCTGCTCCACTCTCCAGTCATCTTCAGCACATCCTTGAACTTTCCACATCTCTGCTCCTGTGCAGGCCTCCCATTCTGTGGTCACAGCCGTGGAGCCGCACTGCAGCCATCTTGTCCATCAAGTAACCAACCCTCACCAGCTTTCCGGTTCCTCAGGGATTTCTTGGTCTTTTCTTCACCAGGCTAAATAATCTCGATTCCCATAACTAATCCTACAACACAGGCATCATTCCTTCTTTTGAAATTATGCCAAGCATCTCTCTTAATTTCAGAGCCTCTGTTTTAACAAGACGCTAAGCCATAAGTACGTAGAGACGAATGAGGAGACTGCTGCAGGGTTTCTCTCCGCCTCTCTGCTTGGATCCCTATTGAACAAGCGTTCAAATCTCTTACATGTCATTGTTTTTTTGCAGTTCACGGAGTATCACTATCCCCTTTATCTCAGTCCATCAGACCTTTTTAGTGTCTTACTCTTTCCACTGATTCAGGTGAAGCTTGGCCCACTGTGGTCTTTATTTAGATCATCTTTATTATACCTGTAGGTAGATCTTATAAGCAGACCTTGGCACTGGTTCACTTGTGGGTTTCCTTTGAAAAGGTCAGTGTGAAACAGGAAATGTGACTAAGAAAATCTTTCTCCATGAAGCCTCACTTCATTAACTGGAAAAAGACACCCGTCTTCTCTCTGCCAATACTTACTCATGACCCAAACAGACACATTTCAAAAGAACACATAGTTCCCCAGACACTGAAACGTGCACAGTAAAGCTCATGTGTGGAGTGAGTGGTGACTTGTCAGGCTTGCCCTGTCTGGAGTCCATCCTTGTGCCAACTCGTGCTGCCTGTCGCTGTTCTACATAGAATCTGAATATGGCCAGGGACCTGGGAGGCCTGGGAGACCTCGTGCCTGACCAAGGAGGGCAGTGGAGCTTAGGAGCTGGGACAGTCTGCAATACTTGCATGGATAAAAGGCCGAGCCAGAATGGGAATCCGGGCCTCCTGACGCTGACAAACAATCTAGGCTTCTGGACGGGGCTCCCTTGAGGAGGCAGTGGTTGTGCGCTTGCGATTACCTGCTTTGCAGCCTTGCTTTGGTTTCCTCATCTATAAAATAAAAAAATAGTAGGTCTTCCCTTATAGGATTAGCAGGAGGTGAAAATAATGCACAGAAAACACTTAGAACATTCCTGGTGTGTGATCACTCGGTAACTGTTAGCTATTATTATTCTGATGGCTTGGTCAGCTTTCCTCCATTCTATTCAACTCAATGAGAATTTGGCACCAACCATGAGCTTTGCTGGGGCTGTGAAAATGGCCACATTGAAGCTCCACCTTAACCCTGGCCAGTCTCCCAATGGCCAGCATTTTGTCTTAAGAAAAGCTGCAAAAAAGAATATAGATGGTCCAATGCACAGTCAACACTGGTGGGGGCTAGGCTATGTGGCACTGAGCCCACCTCTGAGATGGCCTGGTTCAGGGCTGCTGGCGGTGCCCAGTTCTCAGAGACCTTGGGCTCAGTGTCGATTCTGGCTTGGTACCTGCTACTGGGATGGGGAGTATGGATTGAGGTGTAGGAGTTTGGGGCTCCATGTACGTGGACCCGACGAAGAGAGGGAGCATGGGATGACATGAGGGGAGCCACGGCCAGGCTCAAGGATGCTGAGCCCTGGCTTGACTCAGCCTTGTATCTGCTCTCTCAAGGCCTCTGTCTGTATGCTGGGAAATTCCTGGGGGGGGGGGTGTTAAACCCCGATCCTAAAAGTCACGTAGACACTTCTTCAGAGCTTTGAGTTGCCTCACTCTGCCCAACAGCTTCCTGAAAATGTAGTCTTGCCACACTGGAGGAAGGATGGACCAAAAGCAGCATGGGAACCTGTGTCAGCAGGATTTAATAGACGGGAAGCCAGAGCCTCAGCTGAATGTGTGAAAAGTTAACAAGGGCTGAAGTTTTAATAATATTTATTTCTCCTGCACACGTCCATATGTTATGTACCAATCTGCGCTCTTCCAACGTGAGCACGAACTTTTGATTCTATCAGCCCACATCGTCCTCTTCCCCAACTGCCTATACACCAGGGTCAGGGATCCTCTTTCAAGGAGTGAAGCAGGTATGCCCAGGTACGGAGATGCTCTTTGCAGACCATCCGCTGTATCCCATCAACACTTAGGCCTGGCTTGCGTTCATTTGCATTCTGTTGTCTGCAGAGTGCGTTCACTTGCATGCTGTTGTCTGCAGAGTGACAAGAGCATTTTCTTTCTCAGTCATTCCTGATGGAGAGGCCAACAGTCCGTACTTGAATACACCTGGGCGGACACTCACGACAACTGGTCGGCTTGCTGCAAGTGGAGCGGGTTGACGATTTCTTAGAAATTTGCTCTGAGGTCAAGTATTTCTCAATAAAACTGGAGGAAAAAGAACACATATGATTCATAACAGGCCTTCAAAACATACAAACAATTACTACCTTAAAAAAGAGAAAAGAGGAAGAAATTTGCTGTTTCTAAATGGGATCAAAACAATCCTTACATTCTCTTCTGGATCCCTACCTGCGATTCATTCGTTGTTAAAACAAAATGGCAGTGGGCCAAACTTTTCATTGATTGCTAGCTGATTTGCGATGAAATTAAATTCCTGAGTAAAACGGAGTTTTTGGTAAACGTAGAAGTGGGACTGCTAGGTGTTTCCATTTATTAACCTAGTATTTAAATGCATTTTGTCTTGAGCTTCCTATTTCTTTTTTACTTTGAGTTCCTTCCGCTTTCCTTCCAGAGTTCCTTATGCAGATCTGGGAAGGAACAGCAGGGGGAGAAAAGCATGAGTCGGTTTGGGGGTTTTAAATGGGAAAGAGCAGACATTTCCAGTTCCCAACATCCCTATTTCCGGAATATCTTCTGAGCTCCAGAAAATGGCTCTCGGCTGCTTTGCCGTCTTGAAGCGGCTTCCGCTTCTCCACTAGCCCCTGGGGCTCAGTCGCAGCCCCTGGAGCACCCCACTCCCAGCCTCCTGGGTATGGGTTGGGGGCAGATGTGTGTGCAGGGGTGGGAGCCTCACACTGCCTGTGCCTCCCAATTCATCCCCCAAAGGGAACAAAGCCTTATTTCTTTCCTCTCAATTCCCAGGCATTTGCTGGGGAAGAACAATCCTTGGCAGCTTAGGGGTTAAAAACAAAACACAGCGAGGGGGAAAACAAGCCAGGCAGCTGCAGCGGCTCCTCAGAGCCCACGCCAGGCTCATCAGAGGCCCCAGCAACTCCTTGGAGACTTGAACCCTAGGCAATGGAATTTTCCCTTGCATGGAGACTATTGTCCTCTGGAAAGGGCCAGGGCCAGAGGAGGGCCTGGGGAGCCCTGATCTCCCTGAGCTGCAGCCCAGGGAGCTCCTGAGAGCCCAAGGGCTCCATGCCACCCAGCTGGGCTTGGGTGAAAAGGCAACGGGGGTGTAGTTCACCCCTCCCGCTTTGAGAAAATGGAGGGTCTGGTGGGGGGCTTCTGAAGGCCTGGGCACCAGTTGTTACCCCACTCCTCGGCCCCAACAAGCCAGTCACTGGGATGGAATAAAAGGCTTGGTTCCCTTGGCAACCGCAGGGGCTACGGTCTTTCACAGAGTAGGAGATGGGCTTGGGGTGGGCGTTGGGGGGGGGGCAGTGAGGGGGAGGGGGGATGGGCAGTCTGTTTACCAGCACTGTCTGAGGGACACTTTTGTAGGCTCTGGCCTGGGAAATACAGGATACCCTAAGTGTGGGAGATGTTCTTAACTGCTTCCCAGTTTCGAGCCATAGTTGGTGGTCCGTGGTGGGATGGAACTGTGTAGGCCTCACGTGAACTTCATGGACGGCTCAGGAGAGCTCAGCCGAGCCTACCTTCATAGGTACCAAGGCCTGGCCCTGTTCTGTAACTGGAGACCCCTGAAGTGTTGATAGATGCTCGAGCTCATAGAGAGCTATTTGTGAAGCAGAGATAGAATAACAGGCACCTGTCTCCTGGGTCTGATCTCAACGGACAAGGCAAAGCTATTTTTAATATCAAGCGAAAGAGTTGCTGAAATACGGACAAAAGGCAGAACCTGGGCTGACTTTGTCTCAAGCACTAGACTTTGTGAAAGGCGTTAAAAAATCTATACACATACCAAACAGATGCGTTTTGCCTCAGTGAAAACAAATGATAAGGGCCAGGAGACCTTGACCCAGGACTTTGGGATGAGCGGTCCCAGCATGTTGTCACTAGTACAGAGGTGCATGGGAATGTTGGTGTAACTCTCGGGGGTGTTAGACCGTGAGGCCTCGCAATCTGGCATGGACAGAAAGCACCTTTCGTGATGCCCTTAAAAGGGTGGCGTCTATCACACGGAACAAGCAGAGTCAATAACGTGATACGGTGGTTTAAGAAGAGAGATGAAGGGTATAAAGCAGCCCACTGTTCAGGACTCGGAAAATGATTTTTGAAAATGAAAACCAAAAACCAAACCCAAACGCCTATCTGGTGTAGCCGGGCAGTCCTTGGAGACAATGAGAATGGGGTTCATGGCTGAAGGCTCGCTGGATTCTTCTGCTTTGTGAGGATCTGGGGGTGGGGAGGGGCAGGGGAGAGGTCATTGTGCTTTCCTGAGAGAGTGGCTGGGGCCATCCCCCGTGAAGTACTTCCTCAGACACAACAGGGTCAGTCCCTTCAAAGCTCAGCTCTGGTGGGTGGGTCTCTTCTGAAAGACGTAATTTGAGGAAACCTCAAGGGTGAGTCCTCAGATGAGGAAACACCTGGGTGATGGGTTCTGGATCAGGAAGTAATCCCGAGATACCACTGCAGTTGCTTTGCATACATGACCTATGGCCAACCAGACGGCCACCTGCTTTAATGATAATCATCAAAAATAATGATACTAACAATAAAAAGGTCAAGGAATCACTTATCACCTAATTAATTTACGTACAGACTGGTGGACTGGCAGAGAATAAGTCCGGGCAATGCAAGATGACAACCCATTTAGAAAATATACAGAGAATGGAACTCAGAGGAGAGAGACTGACATGAACTTACCTTTTGAGCACTCTTGTGTATATATATTCTCATTTTAGTTTTATGACAAGTCAAGGACGGGGGTGTGAGCGTTATTCCCATTTGTAGATGAGAAAACCGAGGCCTGGGTAGGTTAACTAACTGAAGCAGGATCTCACAGCTGAAGATGGAGAGAACTGGGCTTTTTGTTTGTTTGTTTTTTATCTCCTCCTGTTTTATTTTTTATTTTCATTTAAATTTTTTCAGCTTGATTTTCTTTTATTATTTTGAAGTATAGTTAAAATTTTAAAATAATGATTGTTTAAAAATTAAAAAAATTTAAATACAATTTTTAAAGGTTACTTTCCATTTGCAGTTATTATAAAGTATTCACTATATTCCCTGCATTGTACGATATTGAGCCCATCTTACACCCAATAGTTTGTACCTCCCACTTCCCCACTCCATATTGCCCTTCCCCCCTTTCCCCACTGGTAACCACCAGTTTGTTCTCTATGTTTGTGAGTCTGCTTCTTTTTTGTTATATTCACTAGTTTGTTGTATTTTTTAGATTCCACATGTAAGTGATATCATACAGTATTTGTCTTTCTCTGACTTATTTCACTTTGCATAATGCCCTCCAAGTCCACCCATGTTGCTGCACATGGCAAAATTTCATTGTTTTTATATGGCTGAGAAGTGTTCCATTGTGTATCTATACCACATCTTCTTTATCCATTCATCTGTTGATGAACGCTTAGGTTGCTTCCATGTCTTGGCTAGTTTAAGTAGTGCTGCTATGAACATTGGGGTGCACGTATCTTTTCCAATTAGTGTTGTTGTTTTTTTTTCAGATATATAACCAGGAGTAGAATTGCTGGGTCATATGGTAGAAGAACTGGGTTTTGTATCCTATCTGATGATCTTAGATCTATATAACAGCCACTTTCAGGTATGACATCTCAGTTGAATCTCAAAGCTCCTTATTAAGGCAGGAGATTATTCTCATTGACAGCCTCAGAAGCTGAAGATAGTGGAGTTTGACTTGTCCCAGTCCAAGACTCATATGTGGTAAAGTTATGACTGCTCTGGGGCTTCTCCCACAATGGCGTGAAGCCTGGTCTCACGTTCCATTCTTGTGGATCTAAGAAGATTTGAACGTCTGCTGTTCATTCATTCATATATTCAGTCATTCAATTAATATTTGCTAAGTACCTATCATGAACAAGGCATCAAGGGGAATAGAAAACAAATTAGATTTTTTAGAAGTCCCTGTGAGTAAAAGAATTTTTATAATCTCACTGTCCTTTGTCTGCAGTTGTGGCTGTCAGTGGAGATTTTCTGAAATCGATGTGCTAACTGATTTGTCTCCTTCAATAAGCTGATACATTCACAAAAGAGAGAACTAAAACATTAAGAGCTACGGGATCACAGACACTCCCAGGGCACCTCACTCCTTAATATGGACAGAGTAATTCAGCAAGCTTGGGATGGACTCATGGTGACACCTGAGCAGAGGTAGAGGGAAATGTGTTCCAGCCAAAGCTCTCTTGGGCGGTCCATGTTTACACAGCTCCTCAGCCTGGCTAGCATTCCTGTGTCCCCTGGTCCCCTTAGGCTCCATTGTGAGGGGCCCCTCCCACAGATAGACTTCCTCCCTCTATCTGATTTCATGGTCCAGCTACTTCCTGGACAGGACCAAACACTTCTCAGATGCCTAAACTTATATTGGCCAAAGTCATATTCCCTACTCACCCATCTGTACAGGATTACTTATTAAAGATGACTTTTCACACGGAACTACCATGGGGAAAAACTTACCCCCTAAGTGACGGAAGCCACCATAATATGTGTAGGGCAGCCAGAAGCATTTAAAGACAAGTGGGACATGGTATTGCCCATGAAGGACATGCAGGGTCAGGCGGGCCCATGAACAAAATTTCCATCCCTGTCCATATGGCCTGACATTCATTCATTCATATGGGTCAAGGTGCAGGTATTTATTAGAGTTCAGTGTGGAGGGAAGCTAAGGAGTTTTTATAAGGAAAACTGAGACCATAAGAGAATGCTGGGGACAGACTTTTGAAGGGAATGAGTTGATTCAAGTATTCATTCAACAAATACATATACTGGGTGCTTTCCCTAGGACCTGGTACTTGGGCTTTTGTTTATATGATGCCTGGTGCTTTGTAGGTTCCTGTGGATTGAGGCTGGGAGCAGGTTGCACAGGCTCTGGGGGTTGACCTCTGAGAGGTTAGAGGGTAGACAGGGAGGGTGAAGAACACAGGTGCTCCAATGCTGCATCCATCCCAATCTGCATGGCTCAGGTTTTGTTGCCCAAAGGCGACCAGGGGACATTGACCGGGAGGCACAGTTAACCTCTGTGATAGGAAACATTCTAAATGTTAGGGGCTCAATTAGGAAAGCTTTCACAGTCTGTACCGTAAACACGGATGACTCCATTATTTATAAACTCCAAACCTTTTTAAAAAGTCTTAACATTTTGCTAACACTACTTCTTTTTATTGCTCAGTCTCTGCCTCTTTTTCCTTCTGCCTAACTTCCCCTCTCCAAGTGGAACTGCTGGACTTAGCAAATCAAAATACAGGACGCTCAGTTAAATTCTAATTTCAGATAAGCAACAAATAATTTTTCAGTGTAAACATGTCCCAAAGAATGCATGGGAGGTACTTATGCTAAAAAAATGTGTTGTTTATCTGAAATTAAAATTTAACTGGGTGTCCCATATTTTATCTGGCAACTCTGGCCCCCAGCCTTCCACCCCCAAACCTCTTTGAATGTATTTTTGTTTCCTGTCAGTACACAGTACCTCTCAGGGCAGAGTTTCAAGGTTTACTGTCCCTTGTGGGAAGCAGTGTTATGAATTGTCTTCACCCCTCCTCACTGAGTGTCCCCCTCCCAGATACTTCAGAAAATAGTATATCTCTGCTGAGGTTATTTTCTCTTTAATGTTATTTTCTCTTTAATGCCATGTTCACATTTGGCTTTTCAAGCAGGAGAGTGCTAGGCACATCAGATAATTTTTCCACAGCTGCTTTTTATATCCCTTCCATCTTTCTGGTCACTTTTCCTCGGGTTTCTTGTTAGAGACCTCTGAATGGATAACATCCAATGGTACCACTAATCCAGATGTGAAGACCCAAAGGGATTCAATTTTGGCGAGAGAGTATTATCTGTGGTTTTCTCAGTTCCCTTCCTGATAATGCCCACATTAGTCAGAAGCCAATGTCTTTTGAGCACATGCAAGATTGATAAGGATCATAGGTAGCGCAGGCCCATTTGATAGAATCCTTGAAGTCTATATATTTTGCCCTTTTAAATATTTTTTGTGTGTGATATGTGTGTGTGTGTTTTAGTTTGATAACAAACCAGTAAAACAATCGAGCAATTGAGAGAATGGGGGAGGGAAGGCAGGTAAGAAAGATTATATTGTGGTTTTGAGGGTGCTTTCACTGTAAGAGAATAACAATGGAGATGGTGGCTGTGTTAGGAGGGTAGCATTATGATTTTTCTTCCTCTTTTCTGTTTTCCAAACATTACATAACATAGTTCTCTAATTTAAAAGCAAAACAAAAAAATTGAAAGAGTGATTAAAGCTTCCTTTTAAAAAAAGGCAAGGTCTTGCTATAAAAATGACTATAAAAAGAAAACATGGCATTATAAAATTATCAAAAGAGGTAAATGCCATATAAACTTCACAAATTATTTTCTGAGTAACTGTTCCACGATTACATAGCTAGAAGGTAGTGTTGCTGGGACCAGGACTCACATTTGCCTAGTTTAAGACCCAGTTCCTCCCATAACATTAGAGCAGAAATGTACCAGTTGGATCTTGTAGGAATGTATCTGTTCACAATCTCAGGAGCAAGAATCACACGGATTTCAGGACTTTGTTACTAAATTATTTCTTTACAGTTTGAATCTAACGTTGCTTCCCTGCACAATGATTGATTTTCATAATATCGACTCTTTGGCACAACATTTCTAGAGCCTATGAATGAGTCAGCAGTGAAAAGGTGATTATAATAGTAGTTACTGTTTCCTGATTACCACGTGCCAGGTATTGGGATGAAATTTGAATTCATTTAACTAATTTAATCTTTGCAACCTAGGTTTTAGCCCCATTTTGTAGATGAGGAAATGGAGATTCAAGAGATATGAAGATCACACAGCTAGTAAGTCTGGAGGCTGAGATTCAGAATTAAAAGCCTAGTTAGGTGGGACATGTTTTATTGTAGGCTAATCCTTTAAAAACTCAAGAACCCCTGTTGAGGACAGTACTTTCGTCCCTTGCTCTTTCTCTAAGCAGTGGGTAAACAGGTCCCACTGTTCATAAGACCAGTAAAAGAAGAGACTAAGAGGGAAGGCTCGGATTGAACCACAGTCCATAGTGCTGACTTAACCTTTTAGATGACTACAGTGAAACGGAGAGGCAACTTTCGGAAGGAGCCACAAATTTCAGATCTTTCTTATGGACCCCATTAAACGGCCCCTCTCCTTAGAGTTTGTTCTGTGAAGGCTGCAGAGGAAATCGGCTTCTTCATTTCTTCCCAGGTCTTGGGAGGATCACTTTCTGTATTTTTTTAAAATTTCATTTATCTATTTATTTAGGCTGCATTGGGTCTTTGCTGCTGCGTGTGGGCCTTCTCTAGTTGTGGCGAGCGGGGGCTACTCTTCTTGCAGTGCGCAGGCTTCTCATTGCGGTGGCTTCTCTTGTCGCGGAGCACGGGCTCTAGGCACTTGGGCTTCAGTAGTTGTGACTCGCGGGCTCAATAGTTGTGGCTCGCAGGCTCTAGAGCACAGGCTCAGTAGCTGTGGTGCACGGGCTTAGTTGCTCCGCGGCACGTGGGATCTTCCCGGAGCAGGGATCTAACCCGTGTCCCCTGCATTGGCAGGCGAATTCTTAACCACTGCACCACCAGCGAAGTCCCACTTTCCATATTAAACAGAGCATCATACGTTCCTGAGAATGCCTCTCCCACAGATTTGTTTTGACAACCAGGAGGGAAGATGGGAGGCCTGTAGAATGGGCTGCATGATAACCTAAGAGGATCTAGGAGAGCCCTTTCCAAAACGACGGTTGATTATTTCCAGCTCCCTCTCAAGCTGGGCTTCTCAGAGAGCACCATTCATCAAAGGGAGACACCCGGCCCTCTAATTACCTTCACCCTTGTCAGAGGTGTGTTCAGAGGCTTCTATCACCCTGATGGTGACCTGCTAACGTCCATGCCTCTGGTCAAAGGTTTGTTTATGTATTTCATTAAATAGGGTGAGCATTTATCAACCATTATTGGTATTTCATAACCATTCCTCTTGGTGTTGTAATTAGAATTCTTTTGCATCCTCCAATTTTGACATATGATTTTTTAAAAATAGGACACTTGGGTTTCAAAATCAGGCAGTTTTCCCCTTTATGTGTTTGCATGGGAATGTAAAAAGGAACTGGGGAGAGAGGTTCTCCTAGGACTTTTACTCACAATGCCTTCTTTCCAGAAAGCCCCACTTAGTGTATTTTGGCAATCGGCTTTATAATAAGTTATAGATTTCCCTTCCTTTGTATCTCTGGGACAGGCATTCCTTTCTGTTTTATAGGGAAGGAAATAGTGCCTAAAACCTTAGTGCTTCCTCACCAGAATAGTACTTTTATCGTTATGTAGCAAGAATATCTGCACAGATTTATTTGGTAAAGATTCTATTCAAAGGTCTTGGTACTGATTAACGATGCTTGGCCCGCTGAACGATGGGCGTAACCTGGGCTTGATAAACCAAATAAGACCTTTGTCTTGTTTTGCTGGCTGCTCAAAATTGCCTCTACCATAAAATCATTCAGCCTCCAAGGAGAGGCCAAGATTCTTCTTGTAAAGACCTGGTGTTTATTTCCTGGCCTTGATGGGTAGTTGAATACAAGTGGGGATGCTGATAGGAAAGGCCTTAAGGACATGCGTGTGTGCTTGTGAGTGTGTGTGTGTCTATACACACTTGTGCACATGCTCACAAGCATACTACTTCCCCCTGGGACCCAGGGTGTGGGGGATGAGAGGGAGAAGCAGTTAGTTTACCTGCATATCAGGTTAGGCATGAACACAGGCTGTTTTCACCCAGCTTTTGCTCTGAAGTATCCACATCCTCTTCCTCTCCCGCACTTGTCGAGGCCACTTTGCCCAGGTGGATAAAACAAAGGACTGCTGCTCTAGGTCCAGCAGTTTCCAGACAGAGCTATGCTGCTATCCTCATAGGTGCCTGGAAAAGAGTTAAAGTGAGCTTGAGTATGTGATCGGATTAGCATGAACCCACCCTCTCCTGGGAAAACTACTTGGGCTTGTTGCAGATCGGGGTCAACAGTGTCACATTTATTTCCTAAAAATACTCCAACTTGCTAAAAACTTTTGAGAATAAAATCCTCCGATACTGCAGTGTATACCTTACATTTCTCAGAAGCGCTGCCTGTAACTCTGGGCAAATCCCTGAGAGTGGGTTCCCTGCCCCGATCCCTGACATTGATCTGGTTTTCAAGACAAGGGAAAGAAGCATTAGGAAGACTCCACTCCAGTGAATTGAGGCCTGTCCATGGCTGTGTTTTATAATGGATTATTTGGAGGAACTGGGAAAAAATACTCTCAGAAGGGATCAGGCTGACAGTCTTAAAATACCCAAAGGGCTCTCGTGGAGAAGAGGAAATAGATTTATTCAAACTATGACTGAAGGGTGGAAGTTTCCAGAAGGAGTGTTTTGGTTCAATGTAAGGACAGGTATCTAACAGTCATCCAACAATGAATGGAAAGCTTCCTCGGAGGTGCTGAGAAAGGCCCCAGTCTCAGGACCGTGCAAGCAGAGGACAGCAGGGATGTTGTAATGTGAATTCCAGAAGTAGGCGTGAGGTTCAACCGATGACCTCCACGGTTCTCTCCAGCTCTAAGATTATATGATTCTATATCTGTAGTTTTCCATTTCCCTATTAAGAAGAAACTTTCCACATTCAAAATTGTTTCAGTATTTGATAAATGTTGTGGGATGATTTCTGCTCTGCTTAACGTGGGGCTTACTCCTTTGCCCCACGGCTTAACAAGACATAAATACATCAGTGCCATTTGTTGGGAAGAGGAGATGGAAGTTTACTGCTGGACAGGAAGGTCCTGTTTGGATGGGACCTAGTGTGGAGGGGCTGGGAACGCCATGTCTTGCCTCATACCTCTGTGTCTCTGAAATTCCTCCATCCAAAGGACCTGGGCATCTTACCACAGTCCTGGGTGGTGGACGCTGCAGAAGCTGTCTGTAGTTGGACTGCTCCTTTCACCAACTGCCTCGGCAATTCTCTCAGCAACCTCCCAATCACCCACAATTCCATATCCTTCCCAAGGCCTGGACGATATGAATATCCTAAGGAATCTCCTGAAATTCTTACCCAACTTGAAGACAGAGTAAACTGTCTTTGAAAAATAACCGACTCTCTTTCAAGTGCTCCTTTCATTAAACTATCATAAATAATTAAAAAGCCTTCTATTGAAAAATGCCACTAGCCTAAACATCTATTACATACTAGATCTGACTTTAACTTTTAAGTGGAAAGTTCTTTTGTTTAAACATGGTTAAATCTTGGCCTTGAAGTTTGGTTGATTTTTGTTTTTTTCTTTAAGAATACTCTTTCTCCATCTCTCTTGGACTCAGGATATGTTGCAAGAGAGTTCTAGGAGCTGGAAGTAAAATACTGATTATTCAAAAATGAACAGGGACTTCCCTGGTGGTCCAGTTGTAAAGAATCCACCTTCCAATGCAGGGGACGTGGGTTCGATCCCTGGTCGGGGAACTAAGATCCCACAGGCCGCGGGGCAACTGAACCCACTCGCCACAACTACTGAGCCTGCACGCCTCAGCAAGAGAGCCTGTGTGCCTCAAACTGCAGAGCCCACATGCTCTGGAGCCCGCGTGCCACAACTTGAGAGAGAATCCTGCATGTCACAGCTAGAAAGAGGCCCGAGCACCGCAACGAAAGATCCCACATACTGCAACTAAAATCTGACTCAGCCAAAAAGATAAATTAAATAAATAAATAAATATTTAAAAAATGAATAAATTCACACCAACTCATTTTATATCAGGGTTCACTTTAATTAGTAGAGTGTGATCAAGGATCTGGGATATAAAGACCTCACCCTTGATGGGGGAGCCAATTCTTCAGCTCTTCCAGCAATCACCAAGGAGAGGTAAGTATTAGCTATCAGATTCTTTTAGCTAAATTTCAGACTAAAGGCAATGAACAAAGGGCCCAATGTGATTAGTGCAAATTAAAACCACCAGGAGATACCATTACACATTCATCAGAATGGCTAAAATTTAAAAAGCCTGACGTGTTCAAATACTGGTGAGGGTGGAGAGAAACTTGGAACTCTCATGCACTGCTGGTGGGAGTATAAGTTGGTACAACCACTTTGGAAAACTGGCAACATCTACTAAAGCTAAAACTACCCCATGATTCAGCAATCCCACTCCTAGGGATATACCCAAGAGAAATGAGTTCATATGTCTTCCAAAAGAGATGTACAAGACTGTTTTTAAAGTTTTACTCATAATAACCCCAAATTGGAACCAACATAAATGTCTGCTAATAGGAGAATGGATAAATAGATTGCAGCATATTCATACAATGGAATACTACACAGAAATAAAAAAGGACAAACAGCTGAAACAACTGATACCACAACATTTTTTGAATGAAAGAAGCCATACCCCAAAGAGTATATTCTTTATGATTCCATTTATATAAAGCTCAAGAACAGAAAAACTAATCTACGGTGATGCAGAGCTGTGATTACTCTGGGTAGGGGGATAGTGACTGGGAGGTGGGACGAGGGAAATGTTCTATATCTCAGTCTGGGTGGTGATTTTTTTTTTTTTTTTTTTTTTTTAATTTTTAGGCTGCGCCGCACAGCATGTGGGAATCTTAGTTTCCTGACCAGGGATCGAAACTGTGTCCCGTTCCGTGGAAGCACTGGAGGCTCAGAGTCTTAACCACTGGACCGCCAGGGAAGTCCCTTGTGTGGTGGTTTTATAGGTGTATACATTTGCAAAAATCCATCCAGCTGTTCATTTAAGATCAGTGCACTTCAGAACCACAGTGGGATACCACTTCATTCACCACCCGAGGAAGGCTAAAACAAAAAAGACAATAACAAGTGTTGGGGGGGATGGGGAAGAACTGGAGTCTTCATGCATGGTTGCTGGGATTGCAGAGAGGTTTTTTAGAAAACAGTTTGGCCGTTCCTCACAAAGGTAAACATGGAGTTACCACATGGCCAGTGATTCTGCTTGTAGGTACATATCCAAGAGAATTGAAAACATATGTCCACATAAAAATCTGTATATGAATGTTCATAGCAGTATTATGCATGATAGCCAAAAAGTGGTAACAACCCAAACGTTCATAAGCTGACAAATGGATAAACAGAATGTGGTCTGTCTACAGAGTGGATTTTTCTAGGATAAAAAGGAATAAAGTATTGATACACGCTGCAATATGCATGACCTTTGAAAACATGCTAAGTGAAAGAAGCTGGTCATAAAAGGCCACGTATGGAGTGATTCCATTTGTATGAGGTGTCCAGAATGGTAGACAGAAAGTAGATTAATGGTTGCCAGGGGTTAGGGGGAGAAGGCAATGGGGAGTGACGACTGATGGGTACAGTATTTTTGGAGGAATGAAAATGTTCTTAAACTAAATAGTGGTGATGGTTGCACAATTCTGTGAATATCGTAGAAACCACTGCATTGCACACTCTAAAAGGGTGAGTTTTATGGTATGTGAATTGTATCTCAGTAAAGCTGTTATTAAAAAGAGATTAACGCACTCTAGTGTGTGTATTTACACCTGAGAGAGAGAGAACAGCAGAGGTGAATTCTTCAACTAAAACCAAACCAAAACAAAACAGGGGAAGGGGTGTGGGTTAAGAAGAGAAAGAAGAGAGCTGATTTGCTTGAACATCTCAAAGTGCCAAGTACTCTATGTACAGCATTTCATTTAATTGGCAGAGAACTCCTGTTACATATGTATTCCCAAATTAAAGGTGAGGAAACCGTCTTCTTCAGTAATTTGCTAAGGTTTCCAAAGCCAGGACTTAGGGTCCAATGTTGTTCCTCCTCCAATCTACTGCTCTCCCCAGGGTGCATTCCCACGAGGGGCTAGACTTGGCCTTGGAGCTCTGTCTGGAACACTCATTTGGCAGGAGAGAACCCTGAGACCCAGACAGGTGATGTAACTTTCATAAGACCCCATGGCCAGCCTGTGGCAGAGCTGGGTTAAACCCTGATGTCCCAGCATAGAATTCTTTTGTTAATAGCTAATAAAGTTAATAGCACTATACTGAGCTCCTTATTAAATAGATTCGTTTGGTCCAACCATCCCAGAGAGCAGTCTGGGAGGGCTCAGTGCCGTGAGGGTGTGTCCACCTGGGTCACAGAATCCCCTCCCGGGATTCTCACTAGAGCAATTCTTGCACAGGTCATTAGGATATTCACTTCAGCCTGGTTTGTGGCAGCCTAGTTGTCCATCACCAAGGGAGTGGATAAGTTAACTGTGGTGGGCACATACTATGGAATATTCACAGCTCTTAGAAGTAGGGAACTACATGCACATATTATGCTATACAATTATCTTAGAGCTGGAAAAAAAAAGCAGGTAGTCAAATGCTACTTAGAACATGCCATTTGTAAATTAAAAATAGAACTCCCCACAAAATACTATCAGCTATTTTACAAGGAAGTATGCATATCAAAGGCTATCTAGAAACACATTAGTATAGTGGCTATTGGGGTGGGGGGAATGCAGGGAGCATGGTGACACCATGAATAGAATAGTATGATAACAATTCTTCACTGCTGAGGCCTAGAAAAAAATTAATAATAAAAGAAATAGAAGCATAAGATATTTTACAGAGACAGAAATGTGTCTCCTTTTTTAACTGACAGAGGCCTGAGTTCACCTGGAAGTGTCTAAATCAAAATCTATAAACAATGCCTTTGGAAGTAAGGCGAGGGAATTCCAAAGGAAGAGGGTCTCTAGCTGCGGCTTGTTTTCCTGCAGATGCCTCTAGTCTTTCAAGGACAGCTCACAGAGAGCTCTTTACTGCTTCCCACTCTGCCCTTGGCATTTCTTACCCAGCTCTTCCTTGAGGCCTACAACCATACTGTCTTCCTCAGAAAGCCTGCTGGCCTGGAAATGGGTTCCAAGAGAGGAAAATAAAGGCCCAAAATGGGAACATGATTTGGCCAAGGCAGGTATTACGGGCTGAACTGTGTCCAGAATAGTCCTAACTCCTCACTACCTCAGAATGTGACTATATTTGGAGATAGGGCCTTTAAAGAGGTAATTTAGTTAAAATGAGGCCATTAAGTTGGGCCCTAATCCAATCTGACCGGTGTCTATATAGGAAAAGGAAATTTGGACACTCAGAGAGACACGGGGCGGGGAGGGGGCCATGTGGGGTGCTAGGGGTGGGCGACACGCACAGAGACCATGTGAGGACACAGCAAGGAGTTAGCCATCCGCCAGCCAAGGAGAGAGGCCTCAGAAGGAACCTGCCGACACCTTGATCTTGAACTTCCAGCCTCCAGAAGTATGAGAAAATACGTTTCTGTTGTTGAAGCCACGCAGACTATGGTCAGCTCTCAGTAATTCCTTTACGAGTGCCACAGGCCTGAGTAAATTTGGAAATATGTTGAATTCTGTGGGATTTTGTTATGGCAGCCCTAGCGAATGAATGCAGCAGGAATCGGCAGAGCTGGGACGTAGTCTCGCACATTTAAGAACAAGTCTTTGCTCTGGGCTTCCTGATTAGTGAAGTTATTCTGTAGGTCTTCGTGAGCAAATCTTGGGTCAAATTTTCCTAATCAAGGAGCCCCCGTCTCTGAGGGGTTGGAAGAGCTGACTCAGGTGGGTCTCTGGCGAGAGCAAGAGGAATCTTATGATCTCACCCAGTCCCATCCCCCTACGCTGGGCAGCAGTTAGGGAAGCCTTGAGCGCTGGCCGATTGACAGGGCACCTGGCCGTTATGGGGCCGCAGGTGAGATAGTCACCACACCTTGGGAGAGATATTCAGCTGAAAGCGCCTCTCGACCTCCAGTAGTTCCTTCACAAGTGCTGAAGGCCTGAGTAAACGCTTCTCCCCCTGGGCTTTTCTAAAGACTGCTCACTGCAGCAAGCCCACTGCAGGCGTTTCAAAGCACAAGTCCCTTCTGCTATCAGACCAGAGATCATTGCTCCTATATCAAGGGATGAGTGAGGGTCAACAGAGCTCAGGAACGGAGGGGCTGAGCCTGGGTCAGTCCTTGGGGCAGGGCAGCCATGCCTGTACCGTATGTACACATAAATGTCCCAGCAGGCAGTGGTGAGTGAAGACTCAGTGTTCTTGAGGTCACTAGTATTGCCTGTGTTCCTGCTTGTCAGTTCTTACCAGGCTTCTGGGATCCAGGGAGTTTCACTGGTGAAAGAGAACTATGTTGTGTGTCTGTGTATTTGTGGGGCAAGACCTTGTATCAGGGATTTGGGGTGTATGTATGTGATGGGAGGGTGGGGGTAAAAATAGGCAAAAAGGAAGAGAGGAGGGGCAGCCCAAGCTCCATCAGCTCCCCTGAAAGGTTTGAGAACCTCCTGAAACCTGGGTTCTTTCTCAGCCAGCATGTGTTGCCTAAGAGGCCGCATTGGTAAGGCCCTCCTACTGCCCACAGACAACACCATTCCCATGCTGTTACCCTGCTGGTCCATGACAGACCAAGCCAAGTCCTGTAGGACTGAGGGTTGTCTGGGCCTGGCTGAGTCATACGTACTTGTTTGCTTGGCTGGTCCAGTTCAAACACCCGTTGAAGAAGGCGTCTCAGCTTATCCTCATTCAAGGGGGTTGCCTGCTTCCCAAGCTCATTGAAGGCTCTGTGCTGGAATCCAGCCAGACAGTCCTGGGGGTTTAAAAGCTACGCCTACAACTGACAGAGTGTGAGACATTGGTGAACTACTTCATGCTCAAGGCTCAGTTTGCCCAACCATAAAGTGGGAGAATAATTTTGATTCCATCGGGCTGTGGAGAGGAGCAAACAAAATAAAAACAGAAAATGCTCTTGGCATAGCGTGGGCATTAAAAAATATTAGTTTCCTTCCTTTTACCAAAATCTCATCTGGGCAGTCTGTGCCTTTCATTCATTCATTCATTTATTGAGTGCCAGCTGAATGCTGCACTTAGGCAACATGGTGGCCCAGTTGTCCCTGTCTTTATGAAATGTACAGTCGAGTGGGTAAAAAGCAAAGTGAAATCAGGCGTTAGGGAGGTTTGGCATCATGTTTTCTCAGCCTTGTTCTTTGATGTCTTGTCACTTGGCCATGAAGCTAGGCATGAACTTGATGCTCAAGGGGAATTCTCTGAACCGACCTTGAGAATAAGACGATGGTGACTCACAGACAGGTTAGTTTCCGGCATCAGCAAATGAAGGGCTGGGGAAGAGTTAAGGTAATCAAGCAGCTGTTACAACCACCATCATCATCTTATGTTTATCCGGGACTCTTGTCTCTTTGCAAGCTAAGTGCTTTATGTACGTTACTCAGTGAATTCTCACAGCTTCCTCCCGGGGCAAGGAGGAGGCAGAGATGATTAGAGATGAGGAAATAGGCACGGCCAAAAGACAAACGTCTTGCCTGACGTCGCAGCCAGCAGAAGCGCTAGACCCAGAATCGGGTTGCCCAACTTGGAGTCCACTGGCTCATACTCTGACCAACAGGGCAATGAGCTCAGGTGCTGCGTGTGGCTGTGGGAAGCAGGGCTGTACAGCTTGTTCTGCTACTTCCCAAATACAAGTACTAATTCGACACTCCATTCTATTCAGGTGACTCTGAGCATTACATCTAGGAAGACTCCAATGTTGGTCTCTTCCCTGACCTTTGATACTGTCCTTGGGATGTAAACGTGATGGGACTTTAGAGGTAATTCAGCCCAATCCCCTTGTGTTGCAAATGAGGAAACTGAGGCCCCGAGAGATGGAATGACTCACCCGAGGTCACACAGATAGTAAGTGGCTGAGCTAGGTCTAGAACTCAGCTCTCTAGCCCAGGATTCTTTCTTCCCCCAGGAAAGTCCCCAACAGTGGCATTTGCTTCCCAGTCCCAACCCCCTCAGTCTTCATCTGCAGCCACATGTGACACCCCACGTCGGAGTTCCAAGCCTCCGATTCTCCCACCAGCACACGTCTTTGGGGTTTTTCGAGGAGAACTGTCGGTCCCGAGGGCTGTCTGGAATACTAGCCACAGGATGGGTACCTGGAATTGGCAGTGAATCCTGAAGATTCAAGGGTGGGAGCCACCGCTGCTCCCATACTTGCTCTTGTCTGCAACGTCAGCCCTCTGACTCACCTCTCTCGCTGGAGTGCTGAAAGCACTTAGCACATGTGGGAATATTTTCCGATGACAGTGACTTCTTCTGCATCATAGATAACATCTGTGTTAGTAAACTCTTTTACCTACCCGCCTTGCCCCTGTCTTCCACCATATCATCACATGACCTCGGAGGCCTCCCGTGGTCAGTCAAGTGCCGGTGCCTTGGGCAAACCTCAGTCTATGGCCTCTGTCCTCTGACCATCCTGCCTCATGTTGTGAGCCTTCTGGAGCCTCGTGGACCAGCCGGACAATATTGCTTTGCTTCTCCCTATGTGATTCCCACACTTGAAGCCCTCTGGTGCGAATGTGGGTAGATGGCCATACGTGGAGATGAGCTATTTTATATGTTGACTTTGTGTTTTTTTTTTTTTGTTTTTTAAAGGGTCCCCAGTAAGTCCAAGTGTGTGTGTGGTTTAGGGAGATGCCCCTTGTCAGGTTATTTCTGTTCCTGGTTTTCTAAGGGTTTATATCATTAATGGGTGTTGTTTGAATGAGTTTGTCTCTCTTTTTTTTAAATTAATTTATTTATTTTGGCTGTGCTGGGTCTTCATTTCTGTGCGAGGGCTTTCTCTAGTTGTGGCAAGCGGGGGCCACTCTTCATCGCGGTGCGCGTCGCGGTCTCTCTTGTTGCGGAGCACAGGCTCCAGACGCGCAGGCTCAGTAGTTGTGGCTCACGGGCCCAGTTGCTCCGCGGCACGTGGGATTCTCCCAGACCAGGGCTCTAACCCGTGTCCCCTGAATTAGCAGGCAGACTCTCAACCACTGCACCACCAGGGAAGCCCCGACTTTGTGTTTTTTATTTGTTTCTCTCTTGGGGTCCCGGGAGCAGGGAGTCTTCAACTTTATGGCCCCCTTGGCCTACTTCCTTGGTGCAATCACACAGATCTCACAGACACTGCCGCTGCTAGGGTGGCTTTGCTGGGACTTCCTCTGTTCCTCCTGGAGTATAGCTGGCCTGATTCCCTCCATCGCTTAGGAGCTTGCTGTGAAGGTGGTACAGCTGCGGTTCACACAAGGCAAGAAGGGAGATGGGAAAGATCCAGATGCAGCGTGGGCAAGACATTGCCAATTCTGCTGATGCAATGAGTCCCCCGTGGCCAGAAGGTGACACTGTCTCATGACACAGCATTGATGGGAGGCCTCCCCATGGAGATGAGGCTGAGCTGTCTGGGTAGTGAGAAGGTGGCTGCATTGTGGGCCTGGGCACTGGAGGGAAAACGTACTCAGCCCGCCCTTCTCAGGCGTGAGAAATCTGCTTTGGGTACCTGCTGCGGCTTCGTGTGCTGCCTGTCGTCTTCGGGGTTATCTAGTGCTCTCTTCCTTGATTGAGGCTCTAAGCACTTTACATTTTTTTTTTTTAATTTCAAAATCGTTTATTGAACTTTATTTTCCTTAATAAAATATCTCATTCTAGCAAATAAACAGTAAGTAGAAAACAGTTTAATAAAACTACAGTTTTTTTTTAAATTTTTTAAATTTTTAATTTTTTTAACCTCTTTATTGCAGTATAGTTGCTTTACAATGGTGTGTTAGTTTCTGCTTTATGACAAAGTGAATCAGCTACACATATATCCCCATATCCCCTCCCTCTTGCGTCTCCCTCCCACCCTCCCTATCCCACCCCTCTAGGTGGTCACAAAGCAAAGAGCTGATCTCCCTGTGCTATGCGGCTGCTTCCCACTAGCTCTCTATTTTACGTTTGGTAGTGTATATATGCCCATGCCACTCTCTCACTTTGTCACAGCTTACCATTTACCTCACTCATCTGCACACTCTGAGGAGTGGGGAAGAGACACGTATTATTAGGCCATTTTACAGATAAACTGGGACGCAGAGCAGGTGTGGCACAGGCGTGGAGCTGAGAACACATGTCTGACCCTGGCTTGCAGTACATACTGTGCCCTGTCCTGTCCAGATTGTCCCCTAAGCCCAAACAACAAGAAAAAATAGCTTCAGAGGAAAAATAGCGTTAGTCTTTTATCTGATGGCAAACCTAATATATAGACTGTAAAACAGATCAGATGGTCACCAAATTTGGGATATAGGTTTTTCTCCAAAGGGGAGGAAGGGGAAGGGACTGATGGTGTCAGGATAGCCTGGGAGCTTCAGCTGTACTAGTAATGCTTTGGGGGGTTTTGTTGGTGAGAACAGGGGTGTTCTGTTTTTCTTGATTTCCTTTCTGTATATCTTAAATATTGCACACTGGATTGAAATCATTCTAACAATACAAAAAGCATAACATTATTGTTCAAAAGGAAGGCGTTTTAACTATTATTTCCAAGACCTGGGGCATTAAGGATTGAAAGAATTGTTTAAGGAAACAAAAGGGGGTGGTGTACGGGGAATAGTTTGGCAGAGAAACAATCATGGAATTTATTATTATGAAGTCAAAAATGGAATCAGGCATCCCAGAAATATTTAATGAGGTCCTACTATGTGCCAAGCACTCTAGGGCTTTAGGTTTAAGCCCTAAAAAGTGTAACATGGTTCCTGTTCTCGTGGAGTTTTGATTCTAATGAGAAACAAAAGTAAAAAAAAGTCAATAGTCAGCAAATATTATACAAATCAGGCTGAAAACAATAGAAAGGGGTTTAGAAATAACATTTTGGAGGCAAAGGCCTCTTGGAGGTAGGGATTCCCCCAGGCACCCATCTCTTGGTCCCAAAGGGCTCCTCTGTCATTTGTCACTGCACAGATTTGAGGAGCAGCCCAGCTCACTCACGGGGAATGAGGAGAGGGTGGGGGCAGAGCTAGTATGAGGAAGACCAGGGAGGCCTAGAAGCCTACAACCAGACCAGTCTGGGTGCTGGTTCCACCCTAGGTGTGCCCAGGACTTGTGCATTATACTCTAATGAAGGGTTGGGCCAATGGTGGTGTGTTCCTTTTTTTTTTTTTTAATGAGGTGCTGTTTTGCATAGATAAATACTATGATTGTGATGTGGGAACCAAAAGGCAGATCATTATGCAAAAAGCACTGGCAGAGGTGAGATTATGAAACCAGTTCTGCTTCAGGCCTGCTGCCTGAGCGTGGGAACTAAAAGGTGTCTGATTGTCTGGGCCTCAACCTGGGCCAACTGGATGGAGGCAGCCCTCTCTAGCTCATCTCTTGACAGCTGGGCTGGGACAGGAAGCATCCCTCTCTACTTTTTACGTGAGATTCAGAATTATAGGAAGGGGAAGTGGAGGGGGGATGCAGGTGGCTTCCCCCCTGTGGTCCCCACATGAATGTATGGTCTGGGATTGGTGGGACCAAGACTCCGCCTTTAACATCTATTCCTGACTGTTGTAAAATGAGATAGGGGGCTTTAGGTGCTCAGGTGAGGCTCATAGAGATGCTAGGCCCGGGAGGAGGCTGAGAACAGAGAAAGGAAGGACTTCCTTGGTTCTGAGTTTACAAGCTGGCTTCTTAGCTGGGGTAGCTGGATCTCAGAAGAGGATGTGGAGACCTGCCGAGAGATGTTGCTTGGACAGCCAGGGAGGAAAACTCAAGCAGCCTGGCGAGAGATGGAGAAGATGGCTGGGGAAGAAGAACCCGGGCTCCAGTTTCTAGGCAGAGGATGTTCCCATGATGCCTTACAAAAGGAGGCTTCATAGCCGCTAGAGTGGTCAACCAGCTAATAAACATCCCGCACGTAGTCTGTGCTTCAATGCCCCCATCTGCCTGCCTTTTGTCCTGCGGAGAGTGAGCCCTGTTGACAGCTTCCAAGAGGTCAGATGAAAGAGATAAATAAAGCCAAGGTCAGCACTGCCCAGGATGGAGACACAGCTGCCCGCATCCCAGGTGTTGGCTGCAGCAAAGGCCGTAGTGAGAGTGCCCCCTACAGAGCACATCAAGGAGAGGCAGCCTGGGGGACAGGGAGCCTGAGGGGTCCAGGAGGCTAGGCAAAGGCCATCTATTCATTTACTCAGTCAACAACTCTTTGTTGAGTACTTCCTAAGGCGTCAGTAAGACAGAGATCCTGTGTGCATGGAAGCAAAATCAGAATAACTTTATGTTACACATCTGGAGAGCAACCAGATTGTTCCTCCTGGTTTTCCCTCGTTCCTCAGCACCCTGTCACAACATCAGCTCTAAATAGGAAGTGAGAGTTGGCTAATGGTCTTCAGTACATACAGACCTCCATTTCCAACTTCCACTGGCGAAATAGCTGGGGGCAGGGCCGAGTGGGAATTGAGGGTGTTGGCTCCCTCCACCCTTCCCAAGGTCTTAGAACTCAGCAGGACAATGTTACTTAGATGCTTTGGGTGGTGTGGCAAGGAGTATCAATGGTGCAATTCAATTATGCCAGGCTACGAGTGTGCTAAGTGCTGTATCTCTATTATGCATCGAAGACTGGACTCATTAAGGACCTACAGTGTCTCAGGACTTCACAATACATGCTACACTAAGATCATGATGCTGTAAGAAACTCAGAACCCCTACTTGTCCAGCTTCTTCAATGACCTGACCTTAAATTGATCTGTAAAACTGTGATCCTTATTCCTAGGGCTCCATGAGAGTGACTCAATGGAGGATTACAATATTCAAGTTTCATGTCATCCTAGGAATGGCCTTTGGACCTTATTTCTACTCTGTTCTCACTGCAGGGAATGACTGTAGATTCCCACCACACCACTAGTACCAGTCCTGGAAGTGAATTGTAAGGAAATTATTCAACAGAAACCCAAAACTGCACATTTGAAGATGTTCGCTGCTGCTAAAAATTGCAAACAACTTAGCACAACGGAGATATAAAAGATTGGAGGACGAGTTGAATAAATGATAGCAAATCTGTAGGTGGTATATTACACAACCATTAGAAATGATAGTGCCTTTGCAGAATGATGGGAAATGTTTCTTATATGGTAGTAAAAGGACAAGGTAGAATGTAAGTAAGTATGTACATTCTGGTAACATGTATTCATATTGAAGGTTGTTTGCAAAAAAGTTAATTGTGTTAGAATGGTGGGATACTAGGGATTTTATTATTTTATAAATCGAGCATTAATGTTAGATGTAATTTTACAGCACTCTAAAAAAAAAATCCTGTCTTAGAATATCATAGTAACTCTTCAAGATTAGCCATTTCCCCATCACCCTAAAATTGATTCTTAAAGTGAGGCGTGGGGTCTACTGGCATCTGAGTGACCTTGGAATCATATTATACGTGCTGATTCCCGGTCCCTGCCCAACTTAGAACAAGAACCCCGGGGGCTGTAATCCAAGAATCAGCAGTTCAGTCAAGCTGCAAAATGATTCTCATGCACATTCATGTTTGAGAACCACTGTTCTAGAGGTTCTCAGAAACAAATCGTAAATAAATGACAAGAGAGACAAGTTGATTTTCTCTCATGAGAAGCAGGCTGATTCTCTGAAAGCCAAGGTACTCAGGAATCAATTAGCCAATTCTTTGAATTTACCAAATTTGTCAGTTTACCAAAATTGTTTTAAACAATACTCTTCTGAAATATAGTCAATGAAAATGTTCTCCACGGACATCTGATTCGTTCTGCCTGTGAATGCGTTAGGAACTCTGCATCAAGAATATATTCTATTCAATTCAATAGATTCTTCTCGAGTAGATTTCTTCATGAGAAAAATGAAATATTTTCATTAAATAGCATATTTTTAAAAAATGTATTCATAAGAAGAGCATATTTCTGAGAACACTGTATCATTCTAGGTCTCCGAGCTTTGGACAAACTGAATATTTCTTAAATTGCTGTTAAGAAAAACATATTGAGAATATTCAAGAAGTTTTTGTGAAATTAGTGAATTCAGTGAATTCAAAGAGTTGTCACTCAACCAAATCCTTTGGTTGAGTTTGGTTGTCACACCCCAAATCCTTTGGGGTTTCATATTTGTTGAATTGATGTAGAGTCTCTCCAAAAGCCCAGGGTACCCCAGCCATGCTGAGGTTCAGGAGAGTCGGAGGTCTAGGAGGCTGAGGGCTGGGTGGCAGGCCATGGAAAGATCTGGGTGTGGGAGTTGTCTCCCGAAGGCCCTGATGGTCCCCCTTAGAGTCCTAAGGAGGCCAGTGGTGGTTCTTCCTCTGTCCACATCTGGTAGGGTCTGGAGCCTGACAGCCATTTCATCACAGAAGACAGCATCTCTCACCACGCTTTTAAAGATGTGAGACCCATTCTTTAGGGGGCTTCAAAAAGGAGGGTAACGGTTTGCAATGTAATTGGAGAAGTGGGGCCAGACTGCACTCTTAGACGAAGGAAGCCACTGTAACTCTTACCCCCCTCACCTAAGGGGGGAAGTCCTTTCTCCCTGGATCACCCTGCCCCTGCGACTACCACAGTTCTGTTGCTTGTGCCCATTCACCCATGACCCTCGCTGTGGGTTTCACTCTGACAGCTTAGCAGCTAATGAAAGGAGATTGCTGATGCCAACAGCCATGCACAGCCTCAGATAACCACTGACAATGTCAGCTCACGTTTATTGAGTGCCTTCCACGTAAGTAAGAGTACTCACGAATTTCCATGCACTATCTCATTTAATTCCCACTGCAACCCTCTAAAGTAAGCAGTATTATTATCCCTGATTCACAGCTGCTAAATCGTTGCTCGGGGCTTCACAGCCATTATGCAGACGATCTGAGCTTTGAAATCAGGCAGATTGGCTCCAGAGCGTCTGTCTCCTTTGGTTAGCAAGAAACACTCCGTTTTATTACCTGGAACCCATCTGCTGCCAGTGCGGGTTTGAGGACGAATGTTTAAAGGGAAAATGAGGAAGGAGAAGAGGAGGTAGTCTCATAGGTGGCCTGCTTTGCACTTGTTACAGATGTCCAGACTGGACCAAAGGCATTTAAATGGACTCTGGGTCTTGGGGCCAACAGCAGATGAGAGCCGGCAATTCCCTACTGAATATAGAAGGAATCAATCAATAATACAGGTCCTGAAGAACGCCACTGAGTATCAAACACCAAGGGAAATGGAAAGCACCAGACAAGGGCTCGTGCTTTCCTTTTTGGGTTGCCAGAGAAAATACAGGGCGCCCAGTTAAATTGAATTTCAGATAAATAGCAAATAAATTTTTAGCGTGTCCCAATATTACATGGAATACACCTAGACTAAAAAAAATTTGTCGTTGTTTATTTAAAATTCAGATTTAACTGGGAGTCCTGTATTTTTATTTGCTAAATCTGACAACCCAGTTTCTTTGAGGAGACAGCTCACAACCCAGGCAGTGTGTTAATAAGGACAGAGTGAGAAGTATAGATAGTGAGGCCTTTGGAGAAGGGAGAGTTCTGGATTTAAACCCAAGGAGGTAACTCAAGCTCCTGGGTAACAGACTCAGTGGAAAGGGGCTTGGGATGGGAAGCCTTCCTGGCAGAGCGGTTCCTAAGGATAGATGGGAAGGATCCAGAAGGGGAGAGAGGGAGGAAGGCTCGAGGCACACAGGGTGGTGGTGAGCAGACAGTGAAACATCTAGGAGACTTAATGCTGGAAAGGACCAGAGGTGGAAGATCAGTCTGTGGACGGTCTTGAGTACCTTGGTAGGGATTTTGGACCATGTGCTTTGGACAAGGATGGGTAACCAATCAAAGCAGTATTTTAGGACGGTTAATGTGGTCATGGCATGTAAGATTGGTGGGAATGGTCCATGCGGTGGGGAGCTAAGCATGAGGTGGTGAGGGTCTGTGGGAAAGGAAAGATGACCAGAAGGACATTCCAAAGCAATGGCCTCGTCTTTTAGGTAGGATATACAGGTGACCATCAAGAGGATAGATGGCCGGCCTTCCCTGGTGGCGCAGTGGTTGAGTCCGCCTGCCGATGCAGGGGACACAGGTTCGTGCCCCGGTCCGGGAAGATCCCACATGCCATGGAGCGGCTGGGCCCGTGAGCCATGGCCGCTGAGCCTGCGCGTCCGGAGCCTGTGCTCCGCAACGGGAGAGGCCACAACAGGGAGAGGCCCGCGTACCGCAAAAAAAGAAAAAAAAAAAAAAAAAGAGAATAGGTGGCCTAAAGTGGCTGTCTCCTATCAAGTGGGGGATCTGGGCCTTGCTGGGTGAAGAAGAGGAGAAGGAAGCCTTGGGGCAGAGTCGCAGAAGGAAGATTTTCATGTTAGAGGCACCATCAGCAGTCTGTCACCAGAGAAAGACAGATGGAGGCAGAGTGAGTGTCACATCTAGTTCTATTCTTCCTGCTCTCTGCAACCCGCCCCCGGTGCTTATTAGGTCTGTATAGATTTCCATAGAAAGGCAGATCCTGCTTTAACCTCAGATAATTTGTGTTAGGGATGCAATTTCAGCTTGTGTTGTTTTGCTTTCCTTGGAGCCAGTCTTTTAGCCCATGCATTCCACTGTCAAAGGTGCCACCCACTTGGCACGTGACCCTCCTTCTCTGGGTCCTCCCACAGCTGGCACAACCCCTGTTTCTTGTAAGAGGTTTTGAGGTGCTCTAAAGAAGAGTACTTCAGCAACATGTAAGATTGCCAATCCCCAAAAGTCCACCCCGCTGTTCTAGGTTTTCCCAGAAGAGCTACCTGGGCAAGAAGAGAGAGGTCCAGACATGTTGGAAATGGAAACTGTTCCAGCCCTTTCCTGGGACTGGGTGGGACAGGACAGACCCACGGGAACAGGGCAGGGAGGGGCTGGGCCCTGGGTACCCCCGTTCTCTCTGATCTTCTACCTGACTTGGGGTGATTGAGGGATGGTCTTACAACAAGGGTGACTTTTTCCAAAATGGCCTGGAGGAAGGGGGTGGCCCCGGTGGGCCAGTGTAAAATGAGGAGGGAGAACAGTAAACGCACCCCCCATCACTGATCACGGGGAGTGATCAGTACTCAGTGACAGCAAGGTGTTCAGACCCTGTCTCAAACACTGCATTTCTTGCCTCCTGCCCCTGGTCATGGATCAGATGATGGTACCTTGTCCTCTTGCTGGGCAGGGCAAGGGGGGGGCCTCAGTTTCTTCCCCAGGGAACTGACCAAGGTCAGGGTATACTTGGGGTTGGTTTCTTGCAGGAGCAATGGCCAGCTCGCTCACACCAGGATAGCTTGACTTTGGAATCAAGGTGATTTGAACTTCAGTGGTGAGATGGGGCAGGAGGGAGGCGTAGTCAGACTGCCCGTTCTCTACACGGCCACCAGCCACTCTCCCGTGGGGGAGACTCACAGACCCACCCCACCCTCTACCCCATGGCCCAAGGGCTAAACCTGGTGCTGCCCACCAGGGGTCCGACACCAGCCCCACGGAGCTGCGGCCTTTCCCTCTTCTTTGCGTGGCCCTGGCCTGTGCATGGACTGTGCACCCTTTCCCTGAATGCCCTTCCTCCATTTGCTTCTCTGCCTGGCGAATTCCTCCTCATCTGACAAAACTGGCTCTAAAGTCACCTCCTCCGTGAAGCCTGCTGCTTTCCTCCTCTACACCTTCTTCTTAGGGCTCTCTTCTGTCCCTTTGCTGGAACTTATAAAACCTGTTGCAGTGGAAGCTTTGTGGCCCCGGGCCCCTGTGAGGCTCCAAAGGTGGCCAGCCTGGGTTCACTGAATGTTTGGGGTCCGGCCTGGCTGGACTTTCAGGGCCCTTGGGAGGCAGAGCCTAGCAGCCAGGGACCTGAGCTCCCTGTCAGCTCTCAGTGGCCTCCCCAGGGCTGGGCTGCTGACCAAACAGAAGGTGCCCAGGTCAGTGCCCATGCACACCACCTGTGGCCTTGCCTCTGCCTCACGCCTGCCACCCCTGGCTCAGCTCAGAGGCACTGGAGTCTTCCGTTAGCCTCCAGGCTCCTCTGCTGACCACTCCCTGGCCCAGCGTTGGCCTTTCTTGCTGAGTCAGCCCATCCGCTAATTGCCACCAGCTGGGCCAGGCTGCCTTCCCGAGATGCAGCGGGCTGCCTGCTCTTGGAGGCTGACTTTGGGTGGCTCATTCACCAGGCAGTGGGCACTGCTTCTTCCAGTGGATGCTGGGGGAGACATGCCAGCCAGGCCTGGGGTGGGGGTGGGGAGTGGGGAGGAAGGCCCAGGAGAATGCAAGGAGATGGGGGATGGACCTGTGGAGGACCAAGGGGCCCCTCTCTACTGCCCATAGCCTTTCTTTAGAGCAGCGGTTCTCACTGCCCCAGCCCCCAGCCCCGGGGCATTTGGCAATGTCTGGAGGTAGTTTTGGTTGTCACAGCTGGCAGGGGGATGCTACTGGCATTTACTGTGTAGAAGTTGGAGATACTGCTAAACGTCTTGCAATGCACAGAACAGTCCCTACAACAAAGGATTATCTTGGCCAAAGTGTCAACAGTGCCAGCGTGGAGAAAGCAGAGAGAAGCGGCCGGGGCAGCTGGCGTGGGGAGACTCGTGTTTGAGAGGGGGCCTCACGTGGGCGTCCACGTGTCCAGGGATGGCTTGCTCTCAGGGCGCATCTGCAGCCTCCTCTGCCCTTTGGATCGTCGCGTGGAGCCACAGTTCTCCCTGCAGGACCGGTCCTGTTCCTCAGGGTCCACCCCCACCCGCGCCTCCATAATTGGGGCTGGGGAGTCATTTCTACAGCCAGTGGGTATAAATGCTGAGAAAACCTCTTACCTTCTTTTGTTCCATGTCAGCGCATGGTTTCAGATGGGCAAGGAAGCAAGGGATTCCTTACCGTTTTTCAATAAATGCTATATATAAAGGAATCTTTTATTCTTTTATCTCTATATAATAATAGTAGTCAATACCATGAATCAAGCACTTATTTTGTGCCAGGAACTTTCACATATGATGATATGATATCATTGTCACAATAGCCCTATGAGATGGGTAATATTATTACTCTTTGAAAAAAAAAAAAACCCAGCTGAAGTCCAGATGGGTTACTTAATTTGTCCAAGTTAAAGAGGTAGAAAGAGGGGGTTCTGAGACTGGGACCAAGTCTTTGCCCCCAAATCTGTAATTAGAACACCCCCTAAAATTTCTCCTACGGGGTGTCGGTGTCACAGAGGACCCTTTTAAGTGAAAAGGACCCCGGGGGCTCTTGTGTCTGTCTGAACTGTGTGGGTGTGTACAGGTAGGGGTGGGTGGGAGAGACTCTTTGGGCAGGTAACCACGGAGAAGGGGGCCCCTAGGAAAGAAGAGGCTAGTAGAGGACATGGCTGTTTCTTGTGAGGGGATGACTAATGACCTTCCCGGGGAAGGGTCCTCTTTTTCCTCCCAGGCCCATGTCCTAACCCTGGGGAAGCCGGCTCATGCTATCTAGCCCTGGGGTTGATTAAACTGACTGAAAGGAGAGATCAGAGCATCACCCACCACCCAGATAGCAGCCATCCGGCCTCGTCTGTCCAGGCGTCCAGGCGTCCATCCGGGGAGCTCTGGCTGGGCTGCTGGCTGCTGCCTTGGAGCTTGGAGGCTGCAGGAGACAGGCAGTAAACAGGAAATGGTTGAGTAAGAGCAGGAGAAACATGCGGGCGCTGGAACCGGGCAGGAAATAGCCGAGCGGCTGAATGGACTCCAGAGAATGCCCTGCCCTCTTCCCCAGGGCGCTGGCAAAGGCGCTGTCCACCCACTCCTCCCTGGCCAGCACTTCAAGGTGCCCAGTCTGCCAGACCTCCACCACCCTCCTCAGACCTGCAGGGGTTGGGGAGGCGGTGCTGGGGGGAGAGGGGCCCGAGGGACCAGGGGGTCCCGCCAGGACCAATGGGGCAAGGAGGAGGGAGCTGCTTCCTCCTGGGGCTGCCAACGAGGAGACCCATGTCCAGTGGCCCAGGTGTGAGAGGCGCAGGAGGTGGGCAGGCTCTCCGAGAACCAGAGGCTGTGTTCCTCTTTGCAAACAGGGTCCTTTGCATTGACTGGGGCTCTCGTGAATGTTACGTCCCATCCTGAGTAGAGCGCACAGCCAGGTGTGTGGCCTGAGGTCGGGGAGGAAGGCTGAATGCACCGGGGTTCCCTCCCTCTGAACCTCAGTGTCCCTCATCTTCAGACAGTTTTCTGTGCTCTGCCCTGGAATAAAGTCAGTGGTGCTTCTTGACCCCTTCTTTCAGGGGGACCCAACCTATGGGCAAACAGCACTCTGCCTCACGGGGTCCCCTTGCAAGTGAGCTTCCTTTCACATAGCAGACGGTCTAGTTGCTCTGGCCTTGAAGCTGACACATCTCTGTCCAAGGACTCCAAGGCATCCAGGTCTGAACTCCCACCCAGGCCTCATTAGGTAGGGATTTCCACAGTGCTGGTCACCTGAGTGGTACACAGGGACACTGAGGCAGCAGTAGTCTGTCCCCATTGCTGGCTTGTTCCCCAGCATGTGGCTTCTGGGAGCAGCAGTGCTGTAGTGGGGAGCTGATGGCCTTGACCTCTGCCCAAAGTGGGTGGTTACCGGTGGGAGAAGAAGCTGTGCTCACATGTTTTCTTGACAGCAGTGTGACATCAAGGGTGTCTCAATTCCCAAATAATGATAACAACCCAACTTTATTGGGTATTTGTTCTATTTATTATAGTAAGTATATATTTAAGTATGCACCTATATTTATTTATATATATATTGACTCATTTAATCCCTACAGCAACCCAAAGAAGAGGCACTTTGATTGTTCCCATTTTACAGATGAGGAAACTGAGGCACAGAGAAGGGAAGTAACTTGCCCTAGAGGTAAGGCAGCAGTGGGTTTGGGTACTCTGAATTCAGATCTGGGCAGTTGACTCCAGTCCACACTCCAGCCACTGAGCGGAATTGCTTACATGGGAACCTTTTGAGGAGGTCACACTTGTTCCCCTGGATATTCCTAATGAGATCCCAAATCTTTAGGGGAAATTCCTTTTCTCTCAGGAGCCAGAATTTCTGAACATCCTTCCCTACTAGCTGAGGCTTCCGAGGCCTCTGACAAGAACACCGGGGGGAGGAGAAGAAAGTGATGGACACCTGATCACATCTCTAGGCTGGGCTGTGAGCTTGGTGTCTTCCCATTGTCACTGACATGGGGCCCTGAGGAACGTGCCACTGATTCTGTTCATTCAAGAGCCATGTGTTGGCACCAACGTTGTTCCAGGTGCTGGGCTGGGCACCAGGAGGAGCCTGCTAAAATAGACATATTATGTGCTCCGGGGAGTTGGTGGCAGACGAAGAGACAGTCACTTACATGTCTACAGATTGAATATGGGATAGAGGGAGGCTTGGGGGCTGGAGCATGGAAACAATGTGTTGGGCACTCAGCCAGCCCCAGAAGTCAGGGAAGGTGTCCTGAAGGTGAGCATACCTTAACTGAGCCTTGAAGGATGATCCAAGTTAACCAGGAGAAGAAAAAGGGGTGGGGTGGGGGCAGAGGCAGGGCCTTCCAGGCAGAGGCCACAGTGCAGGCAAAGACTCGGAGGTCTGACGTTGCTGGGTAAAAGCAGAGAACATAAGAATGTCATTCCTACAGGCAGGGAGATAGGAGATGAGCCGGTGGGGATTGCATCACAAGGGCCGGCAAGGCCACATCAGGGCCTTGGGGCTTTGTCCGGCCTCTGCCTCCTGGCCTGAAAGACCACAGGAAAGAGGAGGGCCTTGCAGGAACACAGTGCGACTAGGTGGACTCACATTCCCTGATTTTAAGAATCACTATCAAACTAGAGTAATCAAGCTAGGAGAATTGATGAAAGGATGGACACTTATAACAGTGGAGCACAATAGAGAGTGCAGAAATATACTCACACAGGCATAGTCAGTTAATTTTTGACAAAGTGCAAAGGGAATTCAATGGAGAATGGACATTCGTATGCAAGAAGAAGAAAAAAAAGAACCTTGGCCTATAACACAAAATAAATCATAGGCCTAAATGTAAAACATAAAAGTGTAAAAGACAGAAACACGAGCAAAAGTATAAAAGGAAAAAAACCTGAAAGTGTAAAAGAAGAAAACATGGGAGAAAATCTTTGTGCTTTAGGTTAGGCAATGATTTCTTCTACATGACACCAAAAGCACAATAAATCCATGGAAGAAAAGCAGACAAATTGAGCTTCTCAAAATTAAAGAGTTCTTTTTTTCAAAAGACACTGTTAAGAAAACGAAAAGATAAGGCATAGACCGGGAGAAGATGTTTGTAAAACCTGTATCTAACAGAGGACTTGTATCTAGAATATACAAAAAACCTCGATAACAAGAAAACAATCCAGTTAAATGGATTAAATGGATTTAAATGGGCGAATACTTGAACACACGCACCACTACAGAAGAAGCATGGATGGCAAATAAACACATGAAAAGACGTTTAGCATCATTAATCATGAAATTAAAATCATAATGAGAAACCACTACATACCTTTTAGAATAGCTAAAATAAAAATACACTAAAAACAAAAAACTGACAATGCCGAGGACTGGGGAGGATGTGAAGCAACTGGAACTCATTAATTGCTGGTGGGGATGCAAAATGGTGCAGCTCACTTTGGACAACGTTTGGCAGTTTGGTGTAAAGTTAACCATACCCTTATGACCCAGCAATCCCACACTTGGGTATTTACCAAGAGAAATGAAAACTTATGTCCATATAAAAACCTGCATGCAGAAGTTTATAATAGCATTATTCATAATGGCTCAAAACTGGGAACAAGCCGATATCCTTGGATTGCTGAATGGCTAGACACACTGTTACGCCCCATATAGAGGACACTAGTGACTCAGCGATGGAAATGAACTATCGGTACATGTACTAACACAGCTAAATCTCAAGTGCACTGGGCTAAGTGAAAGAAGGCAGACCCTGGGGGCTACATACCGTATGGTTCCGTTTATACGAAAGGCAAAACCACAGGGATGAAAAAACTGAAGAGTGGTTTTCAGGGGCTGGGGCTGGGGGCAGGGGTTGACGACAAAGAACACTGGAGAATTTTGGTGCGGGGGTGATGGAACTGTTCTGTATCTTCATTGTGGTGGTGGTTACATGTTGAAACTCATAGAACTATAATTTTCTTAATTTTTATTTTATATTGGAGTATAGTTGATTAACAATGCTGTGTTAGTTTCAGGTATACAGCAAAGTGATTCAGGTATACATATACATGTATCTATTCTTTTTCAAGTTCTTTTCCCATTTAGGTTATTACAGAGTATTGAGCAGAGTTTTCTAAATATATTGGTGTGTACAACATGTCAATCCTAAACTCCCAGTCTATCCCTCCCCACCACCCTTCTCCCTGGTAACCATAAGTTCGGATAGAACTATATATATATATATATATATATGTATATATATATATATATTTGTGTCTCTGTGTGTGTGTGTGTGTGTGTGTGTGGTACGCAGGCCTCTCACTGTTGTGGCCTCTCCCGTCGCGGAACACAGGCTCCGGACACGCAGGCTCAGCGGCCATGGCTCACGGGCCCAGCCGCTCCGCGGTATGTGGGATCTTCCCGGACCAGGGCACGAACCCGCGTCCCCTGCATCAGCAGGCGGACTCTCAACCACTGCGCCACCAGGGAAGCCCAGAACTGTATTTTTAAATGGATGAATTGTGCTGCTTGTAAATTATATTGAAATAAACTGAAGAGTTGGGGAGACCCACCTCGGGTCTGGCTCCTATTGCCTTTCAGTCTCCTCTGACCCCGTCCCGTCCCACAGGGCCCCAGCAGGCTCTGCCAGAAATCTTGCTCCTTGTGTTCTGAGGGCCAGAAAAGGAACTGTTAGGGAGCCCCTGCTTTGGCACATTGAGACCCTTCTTTTTATTAAACGCAAGTACCCCTGGGAGGGTGAATAGGTTAAGATGAGGGAGGCTGTAGCAGAACGGGGGGGAATGGGAGGGTGGGAGGAGAGACGAGTGGAGGTGGGAGACAGCCTTCAGTGTCGTTGGTGGCACTGGGCTGTACCCGTGCATTGTGGGCATGTTGGTCGGGGCTTAGGAGCCACATGGAAGGCAGAGCCCCTGCCTACCCCCATCATCGCCTTTGACTTTGTATACAAAGTCCCCCCTCCCCACCTGACAACCACAGTCCCACCTCCTGGGCTTCCTCCCCCACTTCCTTCTCTGCTTCCTAGTTATCCAGTTCCAAGTACAAATTGCCCAGACAGGTTTGGGGGATTCTTTCTTTATGGCAACTAAACACTAAAGGCCTCAGCATCTTCTCTCGGGATATTTCCACTCCTCTGGGTCCTTAGGCATGTCTGTCCTGTTGGAAGTTTCCTAGCCAGGGAGGAAAGCGGAAGGCCCTGAGCAGGCACTAGGCCCCAGGCTTCAGGGATCTCGTGTTGCAAGTTATGGGGTAGGAAGGTTGGTTAGGGCATCTGTGTATCCCCTACAGCTGACACTTGCATTTTTTTTTCTACAGCATTTTCTTCAAATGTGCCATTTACCTGCCCAACTCAGGACCTTTGCACATGACAAACTTTCTCTCTGAGGCTCCTCACCTTCTGAAGTTCAATGTAACCACCATTTACTGTGTCTTACTGCGTGCCTGGTGCTGAGAATGCAAAAATAAATAAGACAATAAATAAGGCTCCTTATGTGATAGACAACTTTGGCCCAAGGAGAATGGTGGTCATAGTGGTAATAATAGTAACAACAAGAGCAGCATGATGGCAGGACCGTTTAAGCAGCACTTATTATGTGCTGGGCATTTATGAACACAAGGTCATTAAAAACTCAGTAGAACAACAGTTCTACAAGGTTGTTGCTATTATTACTCCCATTTTATGAGAGGAAGCTGAGGCTCAGAGAAGTGAAGTCACTTGCTGAGCTGGTGTGCGGCAGAGTTGGAACTTGAGCCCAGGTCTCTGGGTCTCCAAAGCCATATTTACAGCCACAGCGTTACCCTACTATGCCCAGAAAGGTCCCCCTCTGCCCCATGTGAAGGAAAGCCACTATCTGATTCCAGCTCCAATTCGGTGGATCCTCAATTTGATCTGCATAGAAGGAGTGAGAAACAAAGATAACGTTGGTCTATCCCATAGGATGCAGGATGCGGGGTGCAGCCAGAGGTGCCAGCCCAAGACTGTGGGCAAAGGAGGGCTGGGCCAGGATGCTGCCCACACTGGCCAGCCTGCCCCCACCTTCCCCCCAGGACTCTTCCCGTTCACTGCATCCACAGGGAACATTTTTCTAAGGTGTGAAATACAGGACTGACTGCTCGGGGGTGACCAGCGTCCTCAGGAAGATACTCCGAGGACGAGCCTCCTTGACTCGGTGCTCTTGCACTTCATTTTTTGGATAGAGGTAAGGTGTGTACTTGATGTTGAGCTCACAGAAGACCGATAAGTCATGCTCAGGCTCCCGAAGTCCTGGTTGGGCTCTGCTGTCTAGTAAACCGAAGATGATCACTCATGAATAATGCGGGTGTGATATTGTGTAACATGAGGGTTGATGGGCTGAGGGGTGACTCACTCCTCAAGGCCTCAAATCAGACCAGTGTTATTTCCTTTGGCTTCCACTGGCCCTCACCCAGACTCTCTTAAACACCTGCCTCAGTCGCTGAATCAGGGATGTGGGCTCTGGTTGGCGGTGAAGAGCTGTGACCTTACTGCAGGCCAGAGACCAGTTACAGAAAGAGGAGGAGATGAGACGATGTTACTGGAGCATAGCTTTCCCGAAGGGCTGGCAGGTCTACGTGGGAGGAGGTGGCCTGGTCCAGGTGACAGGGCATAGATTCTGAGCCCCCAGAGAGTAGGGGTGCAGTGTTTTGGCTGAAGCCATGAAAGTTCAGAGGGAAAAACAGAAACTACGATTCTTGAGCATGATTGGATTTCTTCTCTCCCTCTCTACCCCTCCTCTCATGAGTTGGACGGAGGAGAAGCAAAACTGGGACAGGATAAAGGCAGCCTTTGGAAAATCAGGGCTTGCTGCCGGCATCGCAGCTGCCTGAAAAATGCCTCCAAGCAAGACCTGAGCAGGTGGAGCCTGGGGCAGCCTATGTGGGGCTTCCCATGGCCCAGGGGCATGCTGATACCCCGGAAGATCAGAGCAGGGGGTCCCTCCTCATGGGGAAGTTCCCCGAGGGCAGGGTGGAGTCTTCCCTCCCTCCCTCCCTTCTTTCCTTCCTCACACCCTCAGCATATCCTGAGCTTTGGAAAGGCTAAGCAAATGCTCACTGAACAGAAAAAGCCCCGAAGAGGCTATGGAGGAAGATGCTTGGGAGGGTGACTCTGGGGCCGTCACCAGGGACCCGAGATGCCAGCGAAATCAAGCGGGGAGTTCAAGACTTAAGAGGGACATCTGACAAACTGGGCAGGTCCAGGTGGGAGGCGCCAGGCCACACACAGTCAATGCTCCCGTTTTGGTTCGGGACGGCGCCTGGCTTTAACCCAAGATACATGACAGTTATCCAAATGATCCAGATTTCATGAACACACTGTACAAAGACTGACCCCTCCTGAGACACCGAAAATTATGACTTGAATTGCACCATGTTAACCCCGGACAGCTTTGGGGGAACACACCTATTGTACGGAGTCTATTGTTTGCACGTGAAATGTGCGAATGGCAGGTTATTCAACTCCTGGGTCTTGAGGGACATCATAAAGATTAGGGGTGAGAACCACGCCCTGGTCTTTGTTTTGTTCCCCATCTCCTGTGACTCCAGAAGTCCCAGGCCTAGGACAGTGTGCTCTGCAGAGACTTGTGGATGTCTTGGGCTGCAGAAACGGGAGTCCTGCTGCGTGCGTACGGCTCGCTCGGCCTGGGCTGGGCAGTTTACCGCCTTTGCACCAGGAAGCTAAAATGATGACTGGATGGCCTTGTCTGCTTTGTGGCACCAGCTCTGGTATCACAAAATGTGGCACTGGAAGGAGCTTAGAGACCCTAGTCCAACCCACTCCCAGGAGTTCCTTCTGGAAAATTCCAAAGGCTGCTCTGTGGGGTCCTGGGCCATGGGCAGTCTTTTCATTCTCGCTCCGCATCCTGCCTGCCTCGTCTGTACCTACTACCAGTCCCTGTGTAGTTTGCTCCAAACCTTTCCTGTCTCCCTCTTTCTAGGGAGAGAGAAGTTTCCCCTCGCATGTTCTACTGACGCTCCGCAGCTCAGGACGCAGGGATGAGCGCTTTCTGCAGCAAGGCCTCCAGGAGGAGAGCCTGTCTCTCTTGCCTGGTGGAGCAGGGTAAACGAAGTCAGGGTCTGAGCCCGTGTAGCCCTGCAAAGAAGCTAGCGGTGAGGGTGAAGGGGGCGGTGGGCCAGATACAGCAGCCCTACCTCCTTCAGTCTCCTCTTTGGGTTTCACGTGCTCTGAAGCTCGGTCACAACGTCCGGATCCCTTGGCATGGTGATCACAACCTTGCCCCTGCCGTCCGGGCTCATCTCCCCACAATTCCCTCCTCCACATTCTCTGCGCCGGCCACACCGATCTGCTTAACACCAGCACATGTGGTGGCTTGGGGCGCCTCCATGCCTTTGCACCTGCTGTTCCCTCTGTCTGGAATAGGCTTGTTTCTCTGATAAGCTCCCACTCATCTTTCAGACTCAGATCAGATCCCCCCCCTCTGCAGCCTTCCCTGGATCCCCCCCACAGAGAGAGTTAGGTGAGCTCAGCGCGAGTGGCCAGCCTCTTTATGAAAGAGAGGGCTGATCTACTCACACTGTAATTAGTGGCTGGCCCTGCTGTCTAATCCCCCTGCTCCAGCGTGGCCCTGTCAGGAGCTCCCGCTGCATCTGGCACGGAGCAGGCACTCCGTAAAGGCCACGTGAGTGAATGAATGAACGAATGAGAAAAAGAAACAGAGATGTATCCTTTAAGGGGAAACCTGCCTCCGAGAACCTGATTCAGGATATCCTCTCCAGAGATGGCTTTTGGGAGCTGCTTCTCCTCCTCCTGTCCTCAGTGCTAAGTAAGGAGTTCCTCGAGATGGGTGCCACATGCCCAGCCTCCCGAAGCTTTCTTCATTGCCGTTCGCCTGTGGCTTTTCTAGTTAGTGCATTGCGGGACTTGCACATTTGGTGGTGACTTAAAACCTGAGAAAGCATGGGACTCAGATCTGGACTAAGTCAGAGGAAGGACCTTACACCCTCCAGGGAGATTTGCGAGAGTCTGCTGGAGGGGTGGCGCAGCACGAACAGACAGGAAAGAAAGGTTCCGGGCTTTGGGGATGATTCCTTTGGGGGGCAGGAAATAATGACAGTTTATTGAGTTGAGGTTGGGTGGGAGGGGGCTGGGGGGGGAGAGTGAGTGACCGCATGTGCCGCTGGGTGTGGGAAGGAAAGGCGTGGGCGAGGTTCCACTGAGAGGGTAGGACGGAGCCGGAGTGTGGTGACTCAGTGGCCCCGCTGGTAGAGCAGCTGAGCAGTAAGTGCCTGCAAAGCTTCCACAGTGAGAGCTGGAGAAAGGGAGTGAATCAGGGAAGCACGGGGGCCAGGGTCGCATTGGAGGGGCAGAATCAGTGGGGCCCGTGAGCCCCTCCACTTGGAATGGCTAACTCAAGCCCAGAGGCTGTTCAGGACCCAGGTTAGGACACCCAGAAAAGACTGAGGAAGCAGGAAACAGATATCAGGACTTGGACCACGTCGGGAATGGTTCCGTGCACTCCCCTTTTCTTTACAGCAGGGCCTTCAGAGGACATGAGAGAACTGGGGCCCAGGCTAGTCCCTGCAAAATCTGGCCCCAAGCTGCTGAAGAGTGCCAGCAGCCTGTTTCCTCACCTGCCTCTGTCCCCTGGCAGTTGACATACTAACAGCCCACAGCACCCCAGGAGGGGGTGAACGGGGATCCATTTGTTTTTCCAGGGTTTGACCTCTGGGTAAAACTCTTCCTCCAAAATGTGCCGGTTTAAGTGAAATCGATAAATCAGCCCCTTTGAAATGCAGAAGCAGCTTGGGGAAGCCCCCTTTGATATGCAGCTTGGAAACGGGGCACTTAAAACCTGGGTTAATTCTCCCGCTTTATTGGAGGCAGAGAAAGGGAAGAGGAGGAAACCCAGGGCCAGTCATTAAGTCTGGGCACTTGAAAAGCCTGGGACAGGGGCCGGGCGGCGCAAAAGGATCATGAAGGCACAGCGGCCCTGGGAAAAGCATCCCGGGCCCTGACGAACTCTAATCCCGGTTCCCACCCAGACAGATGAGACGCTGAGGGCGCTGGCGGGGAGGGGCGGGCAGGACCGGGAGAGGCTCCAGAGGATGGGGAGGCGGTTGCTATGGAGACAGAGCAGGGGCTCCAGGAAGGAGAAAGCCAAGGGCCAACTTGGCAATTTCCTGAAAGGAGCTGAGAATTCAAGTGAGTGTGTGTCCCATTCACTAGGCGGCTCCTGCTTTCAGGGGCTCGGGGGCTGCGGCCCCTCACTGGGAGCCAAGGGGCACGGCTGTCCTGTTCTCCCCCGGGGCCGTAGTCTGGGCCCTTCATTGGAAACATCTGCTCCTCGAGGAACTCCTCCGCATGGGGCAGAGGGCCGCGGAGGAATAATGCCTGAGGGCTATTTTCAGCCGCGACTTCACCCATCCTATTCCCAAAAGGGAAGCAAGGCTGGGTGTGGAGACACAAGAGGCCCCAAGGCCACTTGACGCTGGTGGGGTGACCTTGCATCCTGGATTTCAGGATGGTTCCCACTGTTAGCCCTACAAATGACAAGTCCAAGTCTTGTCAGGCAGAATGCTCCAGTTCCGGGCCCGGGACAAGCAGCCCCAGTAACTGTACTCTGTCCTGAATTCCCTTGAGCTTCTGAACCTTGTAGCCGCTACAGCTGATGACCAGTCCTGTCTACTCCAGACAGCCGCGTGGCCTGCCGGTGGGCTAGGGATGGGGATGAGCTGGGTGACAATTTGGTTGAGGCCTGTCCACCCTGCTCTGCTGGGTCTGTGTTCTGTTTTGTTTCGCTTTTGAGGGGGAGGCAGGTTGGGCGGAGGATGGGAGCTGAGAGAGTAGAAACTTGAGCCTCTATAGCTTGGTGCACCCATCCCGACAGGCGAGGGCTGGAGGACGGCTCACAAGCTCTTGCCACCTGCCATCCCTGCTCTGACCTTGCTTGGGGTGCTGAGTTCTGGGGAGCACATCAGGTGCAGCTGGACTGGGCTTTTGGCCCGCACAGGTCCTGGGTCAGGGTTCACATACACAGACCCTCAGGGTAAGCTTAGCCGCCAGCCACAGGAAATTTCCTGGGCCCCCAACACATCTGCTTCCTCACCCCTCCTCTTGGGAATCTGTTTGGAGGATTCACCTCCACCTTGGGCCTCGCGCTCAGACACCAGCCCACCTTTGGGTGAGCAGGGCCTCAGGGGTCTGCCTGCGCCTCCCCAAGCCTTTTCCTGTGTCAGGACTACATGCTTATGATTGCATGGCTCAGTAGTCCCAGACAAGGAGTCAACTAAACAAATTGCAGAAATAACTCCCTTCAGCTCATTTAACTCAGGGCAAGCTGAGAGCCCCCGGAAGGCAAGGGCAAAGCAGTGATTCTTTGGGAGAGGTGAGAGAAGGGGGACAGAGGACCCCCAGCAGGCCCAGCACCCCACAGAGCTGCTGCTACCTCTAGTCCCTAACCTGTCCTTGGGGTGGCCAGGAGGAGGGAGGCTGCCCTGTACCTGCTGTATCACACCTCTCTAACCTCATTTAGCCTCCAGATTCATGAAATTAAATGGAGAGCACCTTGCCAGAGCTAAAGCAGCAGGATCTGTGTGACACCAGCCCAGCTCCATGGCCTTCTAGAAGCCCAGGGCAGAGGCACCATTTTGTTCTCTCTTCCTTTCTCCCTGATTTCAGGGAAGGTGGGGCTTGGGAAAGGGGGTGGGGAGTCAGGCTCACAAAATGCCTGCTTGGATGCAAAGTCGAGCGGGAGATGAAGAAATGCGGGCAGGCCAATGGAGACACAACAGGCCCCAGAAAAAAGATGATGGTCGGAAAAAGGGGAAGTGCATGGGTACAGGGTCCACGGAGAGGAAGGCAGCAGAGAAAAGGCAGACCACCTTGGCCCCGGAGTGTCAGAACCAGCCCCGGGGCAAAGTGAGTGAAGGCCAAACTCAAGGTGTCTGAGGTGTTGCTGGGAAAAGATCTGTGATGGTAGTGGAGGAGGTGTGTGTGTGTGTGTGTGTGTGTGTGTGTGTGTGTGTGTGTGTGTCTTTGCGTGTGCCACAGAACAGGAGCCTGTACACACACACACACACACACACACACACACACACACACACACAGCTCTAGGGTAGGCCTGTGCGGGAAACTGCTACGTTCCCCTCGCCCCCAAAGCCAGCCCTCTTTCCAAAATGCTTTCTCATTATTTGCAGACACATTTTTCCTCACCGCGCTCGGCTCTTGTTTCTATATTTCTATATGCTTGCCGCAGTTGAAACCCTTTCTTCCCTGCTCTGTAATGAAACTGTAAAAACACCTGCATTTTATTAATGCTGCCTGGAATGGGGTGGGCTGGGCCCCTCTGCTCCCCCCTCCACACTCATCCTCCTCCCACTGCGCTCAGTGAAGCGAAGCATGTGGATTAACCCTGTGTGGCTGGGTCTCTGTCCTGGAGACACGGGTACCCATGAGGGGTGCAGAAAGTGCAGAAGATGTGGAGGTCCCCAGGATCCCTAGACAGATGGGCAGGCGTTCTGGGAGCTCCCCTGACTCCTCACTTCCCTCTCCCTAAACTTTGGCCTGTTCCTCTTATCATTGCCCATCATTTTCTCTCTTCTGAATTCGAGGACACCATTCTGCCTTGAAAGGAATCCTTGCAAAGTTCTAAGAGAAACTCCTCAGAAGGCTGGCCCTTTAAGCATCTATTCCATCCTTTAGGAGCCAGTGGGACTAAACCATTCCAGAAAAATAGCTGCTTTTGTCTTTAAAATATTTTAAATAAGGAAAGCATACGTAATATAAAAATGCCCCATAATCCTATCACCTGAGAGTTCTGCTAACATTTCTTTTAATGCAGTACATGTACATGGCTTTAAAAAAAAAAAGCATAGGAAGGTATATCACGAAACTTAAGTTTCTCTACCCTTAAACCACAGTTGCTCTTCCCAAAGGTAATGATTGCTAACAGTTTCTTCTGTAGTCTTCAGGGAAAGAATTTAGATATATGCTGACATCTTTTTTTAATTAAAAATAAGTCCAGAATTCTTGCCATATCAGCACATGGAGACCCCCTTCGTTCTTTCAATAGCTGCACGTTAATTCGTTATATGGCCGTACCATAGCTTATTTAAGCAGTTTCCCGGTGATGGGCATGGAGGCTGCTTCCAGCTTATAGTTTTACAAACATTGCTGCGATGAGGATCTTTGGACATATGCCTTGGGTGTATATGTGTGAGTATATTTTCAGGGAAATTCTTACCAGTGCAGTGCAGGGTCAAAGGACTTGTTCTTTTAACATTCTGTCTACTCTTTTTTCTAAAAAAAAGGGTTATTTCTTTTCCTGCCCTTTTTCAGTTTTTCTACCAGGCAAACTCCTAGTCATCTGTCAGAATCCAGCTCAAATTTCATCTCCTCTGTGAAGCCTTCCCAGATTGATCCAGCAACCCACTGATTCCCTCTTCCATGCTTTCTTAGCTCTCTTACCTAAGCCTGATGGTAGCTCCATTTTTTTAAACAGCTTTATTGGAGTATAATTGCTTTACAATGGTGTGTTAGTTTCTGCTTTATAACAAAGTTAATCAGCTATACATATACATATATCCCCATATCCCCTCCCTCTTGCGTCTCCCTCTCACCCTCTCTATCCCACCCCTCTAGGACCAAGGTGGACACAAAGCACCGAGCTGATCTCCCTGTGCTATGTGGCTGCTTCCCACTAGTAGCTCCGTTTTTTAAAGTGTCTATTCTCCACACAGGATTGTGATATGAGCCTACTGACATCTTTTCTCCCAGGCCACAATGCTTTTTGAAGTTTTTCTTCATGCAATTCTACTTCTGGGTATATAACCAAAAGAACTGAAAGCCAGGGAATTGAACAGATATTTGTACACCCATGTTCATAGTAACATTATTCACAATAGACAAAATGTGAAAACAACCCAGACACCCATCACAGGTGAATAAATAAAATGTGACATATGGGGCTTCCCTGGTGGCGCAGTGGTTGAGTCCGCCTGCCGATGCAGGGGACACGGGTTTGTGCCCCGGTCCGGGAAGATCCCACATGCTGTGGAGCGTCTGGGCCCGTGAGCCACGGCCGCTGAGCCTGCGCGTCCGGAGCCTGTGCTCCGCAACGGGAGAGGCCACAACAGTGAGAGGCCCGCATACCGCAAAAAAAAAAAAAAAAAAAAAAAAAAAAGTGACATATGCATACAATGGAATAGTATTCATTCTTAAAAAGGAATGTAATTCTGCCACATGCTACAACACGGATCAGCCTTCAAGATATTATGCCAAGTGACATAAGGCAGTCATATAAAAAATGACAAATATTGTCTGGTTCCACTAATATGAGGTACCTAGAAGAGTCAAATTCACAGTGACAGGAAGCAGAATGAGGCTGGGGAGAGAGGGGCGGAGAGTCAGTGTGCAGTGGGTACAGAGGTTCAGTTTGGGAAGATGAAAATTTTCTGTAGGTGAATGGTGGTCATGGTTGCACAACAATGTGAACGTACTCAATGTCACTGAACTGTAAACTTAAAAATGGTGAAAATGGTAAATTTAATGTTATGTTGCCACAATAAAAATTTTTTTTTCACATGAAAATATACCATTTCAGACTCAAAGTTCCTGGCAAGCTCTCTCCCTGGGTCGATGTAACCATCCCCTCACTTCAAGGCAAAGCTGACCCATCCAAGCCTGGGGAGTACTTATCCTATTTTCAGATATTTCCAGGGAAGGGAGCCCAATTACAGTATTAAGCAATCTTTTCCAGCGTCTCAAAACCCCAGACATTCTTGGTACCAGACCTTTCCTGCTGCACCTGAAGTTAATTTTTCCTTGGTCAGTAAGTGCTTTGTCAGGCACTGACTCTTCATATACGTGAAGGCTCTTGTTACGTTATCCCCCAGCATCAGGGGTGAGGGCACCAAGGAATAGTCTGGCGAGTGGACTTTGAGGGTCTCGTGAGTCTGACCATCATGCTCTCTTGTCACCAGCACGATGTACCAACATTGCTGGGCTTGATTCCTAAGCAGAGTCTGGAGCACAGGACCCCTAAGCCCTGGCAGGTGAAAGAGTTCCCCCCACCCCCTTCTCTCACCCCACTTGGGATGTGTGGAGTTTTTGTGTTTTTGGGTTTTTTTGGCACTTAGAGCTTTTCCCTTTTGGCTCTCCATCTGCATCCTCTGTTGAAGGCCTTTCGCTGACAGGATAGAGCTCCCCAAAGGACAGGGGCTCAGTTAGTGAGTCATTTCAGCAGCCCCCTTGGACTTTCCTCCGACCAGAGACCGCCTGGCATCTTAATCAGCTGCTTGGAAGGTGTACCTGGCGAACATGTTCCCCACAGCCTGGAAGATGCTGAGCTGTCGGCTTAGAAACATCAAAGGGTTAATGAGAGAAGAACGGGCTGAGAAAGACTTTATCACCTGGGTACCTATCAACCGCAGGCTTGCAAGGCCTGAGGAGGCTGAGAAGTGTTGCTGGGAGGAAGTGGAGGCTTCTCTGCTGTGAGAACCTGCCCCCAGTCCCCTTCCGGGGCACAGAGGGGAGGGCGTGAAGCTACATGGCAGCTACGTGAAGCTACAGGCTCAGTGACTCAGATGTCACTGTCACCACAAAGGGAAATCCACATGGGGGTGGGCACCTCCAGAGACCTCATTCACCTGCTACTCAGGGGATGAGGACCTTCCCCCATGCTCATGTGCCGGGCCCGTCAGCCCTGGAGCATTAGCCAACGGGCTTGTGTTGACGTTTCTGATTTGAAGTCTTGGTTTATATGAAGGACCTGGGCTCAAGAAGGGCTGAGCCTTGAGGGAGACAACAGCCCTCGAGTAATTCCTGCAACTAAAGCTGAGACGAGGAAGGAGTCCCCACGGGTCAGTCCAGCAACTGGGCTTTGATGTGAGCTAGATGATGGGCATCAACACCAACATCGTTTGTGCATCATTAAGCAGTCTTGGTCCTTTCCATGTCCCAGCGAGCTGGAATGTCTAACAGAGGGAATTCCAAATGCCCTGCTAGAATTTTCATTATGATCAGGTAGCTTTGGGGCAGTCCTCTGTCTTAGAAGCATTTTGGAAATGCTAGTATTAGTATTTGCGTTTTGTTTTTCTAAAAATTGCAGTGCATTTATTTTTTGTTGTATTTGCTCCTATCCCAACCCTCAACCCCCAGACTCAGCCACCCAAGGAGCTAGTTTCAGGAAACTCAAGAAATCATGAGCCTTTCCGGTCCCTTTCTTCATGTGAAACCTGGGCAGCCTACACGCTGCAGCAGATACGGAAAAGGCTGCCCAGGTCTCACATGAAGAAAGGGACCAGATCTGTGTTCTCCACCATTGAATTCCCAGTACCTTGCACACTGCAGGCATATAGAGGCTCTGACTAATAGTTGATAAATCTCTAAGGGAGGAAAAAATAGTCATAGAGCGTTCACTTGAGAGGCCTGAAATTCCATAGCAAATCAGCAGTGAAGCCAGGGAGGAGAATCTGCTCTTCTACCTCACAGGCCAGATCTCTGCAGGAAGCTACCAGCATCCTTTGGATGGCTTTAGGTGTTAATTAGCTCTCCCAGGGGAAGCAGCGGCCAGGGCTGGGTAGTGAAGTTCAAGACTGGCTTTGAGACTGCGCCTCAGACAGGATGGGCAGGGCTCAAAGGCCCGGAAGGGCTGATTTTGGTAAAATCAGGGCCTTCCTGCAGTCAGTTGCTGGAGAAGCAATCAGGCACGGGGATTGACTCGGTACCTGGGGCTGGAGTTCCCTTGGCCCCAAATTGCCAAGCGGCCAAATTAGGACCCAGGTGGCTAGAGGTGCTCCTGGAAAGGACCTTCCCCTAGCCTGGCTCTGTGGAGCTGAAGCAGGGCTGGGCTCTCTCCGCTGGGACAGGCTCCAGAGAGCCCAGAGCAAAAGCAGTACATCTGTCTGTTCCTCCCCTGCAGGCCTCTGTTCTTTTTCTTAAGGAGAAAGCGTCCTGCTTTTTTTTTTTTTTTTTTTTTCGTCAACTGGGTTAAGAAAGCCCATTCCCCATGGACAACTTTGATGGATCAGAATGTGAGCAGGAGGGAAATTGTGTCTTTCCCAGAGTACTCTGTGCCTGGACTGACCATCCTTCGTGTCCCGGTCCTGAGAACCAGGGGACCAGGGGCGTGGCACAGAGGCAGCAACCCAACCAGGCTTTAGAACACCTTGGTTTGCTGTGCTTCCATTTCCCCACAGGAGCCTTGCATCCAGGGGTTTTGAAAAGCCAATCCGGGAAAATTCCTGAGACTGTAGGCAGTTCTGGTCCTTCCCCAGCTTCTGTTCTTCAGACTTCCCCAGAGTCAGATGTCCTGCTACACAAATTTTTATTGTTCATGCTGTGGCCCAAACAGCCTAGGGCATGGTGGAGGCCGGAGACAAGGGTGGTTTCGCTGAGGACATCAGAAAAGCTTACGAAGCATGCTTGGCCACTGGCTGGGCCCATGCCATGCTCAAGAAACTGGTATGGGCTGCCACAGGTTCCCTGCGGGACACTTAGCTCACCCACTTAGTCTATCAAAGGCCTGGTTCAATCTCCCTGTCCTTTGCCTGTTCATTTCTCCTCTCCCCCTGGGCCTGTCCTCTTCCTCTCTCTTACCTTCCCTCTTCTTACTGAGCTCTCGGCACCACGTAACTGCATGGACTCTGAGACCTGGAACATCTCACAGAGCCAGCTTTTTTCAAGCTGGCTCCATCGCCGTGAAGAGTCTGAAGGCTTTTTCTTTTAAAGATAAGTTGCAAAGGGGGTTAGAAGAGTGCTGAGAAGTTACGCCTGTTTCTTCTTTCTTTTCCTTTCCCCCTCTGGGGCTGAGAGACCAGATTTTTTCTCTTTTTTTTTTTTACAGTACATTTTGGCAGGCCCCATTTTTTTCTGACAGAAAAAAAATAACAGGCATATTTTGGGCGATTACTCAACTGGGGTTCTTTGTGACAGGATATGCAGCTGCGTGACTAATGGAGCTGGCTTTCTCCTGGCTTCCTTCCCCTTTCAGAGCTCTTGTTTACTGCCCTATACAAAAAAAAAAAAAAACAAAACCATAAGTTACAGATTTTTATTTAAAAAAAATGCCTTGTGAGATACTCAAAAGCAATAAATCCTTTCGATAGTCCATTTCCAGGGCTGCAAACTCCCCGCCCTCTCTCGCTTCTTCTTTTCAAATGTTCAAGCTCTTGACTCACGGCATGTGAATCTTCTCCCACCCCCATGTCCCTGCTTTCTTCTGAACATATGTCCAGCAGATCATCTGTGTGTGTGTGTGTGTGTGTGTGTGAGTGTGTGTGTGGGGGGGGAGTGGGAAGGGTGCAAGATGGAAACCATATTTTTACTGCTTAACTCAGCAATTGCTAAAGGAAAAAATAATGACTTCCAGGGGCCTCGGGACATTTTTTTTTTTTCCAAGGCCTTTGTGTTTCCATAATCTATGACAATTTTGTGGTGTAAGCAAAAGTTATTAGGAAACATGGAACTAGCTTCATGGAGAAGGGTTTTTCACGGGGAGGGACGATCTCTTTATAGAGGAAATCCACATTTGGATGGCTTTGGAATTCAGAATCCTCAGGCTTCCCATAGAACTTTTGGAAGAAACTCTCTAGCTTGTAGTGTTTGACAACTGGAACAGGCCTTTCAGTTTTTCTAGAGATCAGTCGGCTTTTTATTTCAAAACGTGTCTGGCCTGTGGATGGGAAAAGCTGACCAGCTAGTTAGGTGTGGTAGAGACGGCTTGGTGTGAATGAGTTGCAAGGTTTGCGGCCACTGACTGATGGATTGAGCCGCAGTGTGATCTGGGGTAAATCACTTAGTGTAAGTCTCAGCTGCTCAGATGTTAAAGTTAGGATAGTGTCCCTTCTCCTCTAGGTTGCTGGCAAGAAGAGTGAGATGGTAAGTCCAAGGCATGGCGAGAACTGGACAGAAGTACACAGCGATCGCTCATAACGCTTCCTCATCCAAAGGGCCGGCTCAAGCTCTCAGCAGAGGAGACAGTCCTGTTCTCTGAGAACTACGATGCCAGGTGATGAACAGGAGAGAGGTTATTTACACAGCAGCCCAGGACGCAGTCCCAGGGGTGTTTTCCAGGATGGTATTGCCTTCAAGTCTACCTGCTCCCTGGTCGTCTTCCACGCAGGTCTCAGAATCATAACTTTGATCACATTCCTTTTCTACCCAGGAAGCTATCTCATCAAACCCAAACAAAAGGTACCACTAAACCCATCTCGCCTGCTTTTTCTTCTGTAACTAACTCACACTTTGCATGCACTCTGTCCTAGAGAAGTGAACATGGGGCCCAGGTTCCTCTAGCTCCTGGCCCACCATTTTCCCTGGATGTCATTTGGAGGCCCACCTCCTCCTTTACCTTCTACTGCTTTTCCTATTCCTCTCTGTTAGAACCTGCTCATTTGTCGTCTCTTAGAAGATTTCATCAAAAACTTAGCTCCTCTTAGAGTCTCCACTGATTAAGAAAGCCTTGAGTGGATGCTGCAAACCCTCTGGCAACCCTAGCAATGATGTTTTTCACTCCCCAGAGCTCAAGTCTAATGAACTCAGCTAAGGCAGTTGACCTGATTTCGCCAGAGGGTAAACTGAGGCACCAGCCAGGGCACTAACTGGACAGGGATTTCACAGCAAGTCCCTGACACAGACAAGAATAGAAACCCCACATCCTGATTCCAGTTGGCCTGGAGTTTAAAGAGGCACCTTAGCTTGGATATCCCAGAATAGCTCCTCCCAGGCCGACCAGCTGTGAAGTGATGTGTTGCAAGGGTTATTTTTTGCCTTGGCCTAACTCTTAAAAAAACACCCCAGACTCCTAAAATCGGCCTAAGAAAATCCATTTCTCACAATGTCATCTGCTTGCCAAGTTTAAACCTAGTATATGACATCATGAACGCCTTCAGGCCTCATTCTCAGCTTACTGGGATGCTCAGGTATCTGCAGTAAGTTCAGAAATCAAGGTTTATTGAAGGAAACAGATCATTAAGTCGCTCCACTGGACTGAAGCCGTTGACATTGCTTATTTGGGGAAGCTGAGCATTGGATAATTTTCTCTTGATTCCTGTGGACCTGGTCTAGCTGGAGCTTTTTAATGAAGGGTGTGGCCATCAGATGGTATGAGGCCCATAGAAACTAATAAGAGGGAGGGAAGGGACAGTGGTGTGCTGGAGCTGGCTTGCATTAGCTGATTGTTAACTTTTCAGGAATTTTGCAAGCTGCTTGTTCAACACAGCCTTTATGGCAAGTTAAATTATATAAACTTATAATTAAGTAAATGATATTAAAAACAAAGGTAATCAATAGTAACAAACAGATTACATCCTAATTATTTCGCTACCCTTTGCTATTACCTACGCTCTTGAGTTATTTGCTATTACATCAATATAGTGGGAATACTACATAGTGCTATGTCCCTGTGCTCCTCTTCCCAATTTCACATTCCGTAACATCACATTGCGTAGTTGGGAATTAGCCATGGTGAGACTGTTTGCACCACAGAAACTGGCACCACAAATTGGGGCTTGATTTATTGTTTCGATGATTGTCTAGACTTAAGAAAGTGATAGAGAAAATGTTAATAAGGCAGATTAAACATAAAAGTGTGCTGCATCTGTAGCAATGACTTTATGAATGACAGAACAAATCAAGGTCATATTCTTCCAGTACTCAAAAATAACTATCAAATTCAGCAAAGAAGTCGCTCCTGACGTTGGCAAATGAGTGAAGTTCTGCAATCCATCTTTGTTGTTCCACTTTTGACTTACTTATGATTGTAAATGCAATTATCAACCAACATTCATGTCAGTTCTACACGTGGGAAGCCAGTTGGTAAATGTTGACCATCACACTACTAGAAAAGAGTGCCTCTGGATCACTCCCTTGGGGTCCCAGAAGGAAGATCATTGTAGAACACCTACAACTCAGTAGTAAGGGGCATGTCTGAGGGACAGTGTGGAAGAGGTGATACTAACTGCTGGGTAGAGAACAACACTGATGATACAATTTAGAGCCAGCAGCAGAGACTAGCCCATCAGAACAGGAATGTGGAAAATAAACTAGATAGGCTAAATTGAAGCATACCACTGGATACCAACAAGGTTAGACAGTAGAAAGCCATAATAACTTCTAAGTTCAAGGAGAGGATTAATACCATTTATTCACAGTGCCTTAAAGTCCTAAAGGTCTTTCCTATTAATGGGCTCATGTGACCACTGGAACAGAACTGTGAGGTAGATAGGTAAGTGAGCTATCAGCATCATACCCATTTTACATATGGGAAGCCGAGGCTACGGGTAGTTAAGCTATTGGCCCACGGTTTCTCTTTCTACATAAATGGCTAAGCTTGTATCGAAACTTGATGGAGAAAGAGAAATAGCGCAGACTTTGGGGTCAGACATACTTGGGTTAAAAACCCAGCCTTATCATTTAGGCAACTTGGGTAAAGTGACTTTACCTTTTGAAGTCTTGTTGTTTGTTTTTAACTTACCAAACGGGGATGATAATGCCTAGTTCACAAGTTTGCAACAAGGGTTGGTTTAAATAAGATAATAAGTGTAAAGGATCTGCCACTTAGGAGGCCTAAGTCTGCCCCCCGAACTGGGTCCCAGCACCAGGCCGATTTAGGCCCGAAGATCCCTGCTCTGCTTGGTGTTTTAAACGCTGTGGGTGCTCAGGACAGTATGGTATATGTGACGATATATATGAAGACGGTTTGTTACAGGGGCCAGGAGATTTCATTTGAGGTTCCCGAAACGTCATTTTCTAGCTTTGACCTTGCGCCTCAGTTTCCTCATCTGTGACACCGGGAGGAGCATGCCTGGCTCCTCCACCGGCTCACTGCCAAAGCTGAATGAGATAAAGCATTGAAAGGACGTGGCCGGTCCCACAGACCCATCTGTTACGAACCCCTGGGGCCCCTGGCTCCGGGCGCCCGGGGGACCCTCACTGCAGCAAGCCAACTGGGCTGATGTGCCTCTGCGAGAAGAACTGGGCTCCTCTGGTGGCTGCTGACCTCCCGCTGGCCTGCCGGCAAGTGGAGACACAGTCCCTAGATGCTGGGCAGAGAGGCTAGTCAGCCAATCAGTGCAGCTCAGGTGCCAAGATACCTGGGAGAACACCCACAAAGTACTCTGGAGCGAGACAAAGGGCGCCTTCCCTGGCTTCATTCCTCAGTAGGGGGCTCACCACTCCTGCCTTGCCCCAGAAGTGCCTGTGCAGGTGTGGACACGTATGCCTCCCTGGAGGCTGGCTCTACCCCGATAGTGTGCATCGCAGGTGCACACTCCACTCTCTTGCAGCTGCCTCTGCAACTGTGGGCCATGCAGCCCTAACCTCCCCGGGTCTCAGTCTCCAGAGCTGTCAAAGAGGAACCACAGGCACCCTAAACCCCCTCCTTGCTGGGAGATCTCCCAGAAGCTTAAGGATAGTTTTAGATTTGGGGGGACCTCTTTGTGACAGCCTGCCTTCTCAAACTACATGCAGCCATGTCCCTTGCTAGAGCTCAGAGACTTCGGTGTCCCCCACTGTCATCTGCTGTGAGGATCTAGAGTCGGCCTGCCAGGATGGGGTGCTACCTTTCACTTACTAGCTCTGTGACCCTGGGTAAGTCATTTTAACCTGTCTGTGCCTATGTTTTCTTATCCCTGAGCGGAGGACTCACAGTCACACTTCCCTTATAGGTTGTCACATAGATGGTATGTCACTTAGACGGTAACTCACTTATGAGTTAATGTACGAGTTAACACAAATGTATGAATTCAAAATTTACATGAAAAGCACTCCAACCAGTGCCTTGCACATAGTAAGACTAATTATAAGTGATGAATCATAGTAATAATTATGATTATCCATTTTCTACCCCAGTTATTATTCTGGTCCCATTTCCGTGACTTTCTCACCATAGCCTCAGGACCTGGCCCTATCTAGCCTAGGTCGCTACTGCCATGAACACCCCGAGACTCATGGAAGCAGGGGTGGAAGAGAAGTTGCCTAAAACAGGTTGGGATGGAGGACTGAGAAGGCGATGAGGCTGGACTCAGGCAGGGTAGGGGAGAAGACAAAGGTCATAGAAACAGGATGAGGGGACAACGCCTGGGCTAGCCTCTCAGAGGCTGATGGCCCAATGCAGTAGCAGAGCGTCTGTGGAATTGGTCCCATATCTAGGCTCCGCCAGCACCTGCCTTAATCTGACTTTTAGTAACGTGTGTACCACAGTGGTATAGAAAAAATTCAACTCTCCAAATACTGAGCTCGTTGAGGGGAAGTCTCATCCTTGCCTTTTTGTGTAAGGTGGGAACTCAATAAATGGCCCTTAAATTGAACTGTATTTGAAAGTTAGTGTATTCACCACACACCTCCTTCGTTGACTTAAGGTAGAAGGTTGAGACAACTGGGACCTCTTGGTCCCAACCCCAGGCCTTTTCTTAGTGCTTCTGCTACTGTGCTGGGCCTGCAAGGGAATCCGGAATCCCTGAGACACCCAAGCGAGCTGTGAGACTCATGCCAGTGTGCCAAGACCTACGCCACTTCCTGCTGTCACTTCTTACCCATCCTATGGCCCTGTGCAGGATCGGTGCCAGGCGAACCCAAGAGACTTGAAATCTCCTCAGACGATATCTCAGAAAAGCAAGGCCTGACTTAGATGTTTTTAGATCCCCCCAAACTCCCTTTAGATGTGGAAAACACCCCAATCCTCAAGATATGATGTCAAGGAAGGGGGTCAGGAAAGGCCTGGCTAGTCTAACTGCTGCCCCTCTTCCTCTCTCCTCCTGACCCGGAAGAGCTTTCTGCTGTCCCCTCCCACCTGCAGTAACTTCCGTCAGGTTGCCTACCATCTTTTCTGCACTGTAGCTTACAGTAAGTTCCATTATCAGACCTCCTGGCTCTGCTCTCGTAATGGAAAAGGAAGACTTTAAAATTTAGGATTCATCAAGAGTCAGCGTGGACCCTGGAGGCCGGGCAGTGGCCCATCGTCACAGACGGTGTCCCCTCCACAAGAAGAAGCCATAGCACAAGGTGACTCCCAGGGAAAGGAAAATACAACAGTTTAAGATGTTCATTGGTATTGCCCCAGCATACCTACGAAATAAAACAAGTATCATGATGCTACTTCTGTATAATTTGACATATCATTTCATACTTACGAATATATATTTAAAACAAATGGGAAGGGCACACAGCAAACGAAAGTGGTCTTTCTTGAATGAGAGGAATAGACATAATTTGCACCTTTTTTTTCGGCTCAAGCATGTTTCCAATTTTCTATAATTAACATGTGTTACCTTAGAGTAAAAATAAAAAAACAAAATTGAGAATTTCTTAACATTTTATGTGAAATTTTATATAAACATGTAAGAATCTATATGAATGAATGAATATTTTATATGTAAAGGATTCTATATCCCTCTTCATTTATATAATTATCTATTATGTAATATATAATATAGCATAATATATATATTACGTACAATATACTATATACTATGCATTGGTATATATTATACTATTCATATATAGGTGACTATTCATGAAGAAATATTGGAAAGTAATACAACAAAATACTATCAATAGTTTCCCAGTTGTGTTTTTTCTGTATTTTCCAAGTTTTCTGCATTGGGCATTTATTATTTTTGTAATTAGGAGGGAAAAAAAGTGTGTGCACAGGTATGTGTATATGTGTTTTGCTTTGGTGAAAACAAAAGTTTTCAAGTTATTTTTAGATCATTATTTTTGTTTGTTTTCCGGGTACAGGATATTTGCTTTTCTTTTTCTTTTTTCCTCCACTTATATAATTTTTTTGTTTGTTTGTGCAGTTTTTGTTTGTTCTTGGCAACTGTACATTTTTTTAATTTAAAAAAGAAGAAAGAAGAACTCGTATGCTTCATATCTCTCCATCATCATCACCAGTAAATCCATTTTTACCCTTTGACTAACCTAAATTTAGACGATAAGTATTAACTAGATTTTTTCCCTTCCAGTTTTATTGAGATATAACTGACACACAGCGCTGTGTAAGTTTAAGGTGTGCAGCATAATGACTTGACTTACAGACACAATGAAATGATTATCACAGTAAGTTTAGAGAACATCCAGCATCTCACATAGATATGAAAAAAAGAAATAGAAAAAAATTGTTTTCCTTGTGTTGAGAACTCTTAGGATTTACTCTCTTAATGACTTTCATATATAACATACAACAGGGTTATATATTTACCACGTTGCCGGGTATCAGCTTTTCTTGGCATGAAAACAGGTACAACTTTTTTCCTGTTGGCTCACTTCTAAAAGTCGGGCTTAGACTCTGAAGTCTAAGCAGGATCTGATGTTTCAATTTGGCCAGATCTGGCTGGTCCATAGTGCTGGTCAACATGGGGGGTGAGCATCCAGCATTGTTCACAAACAACGAAAAAACCACACAGTCGAGAATGTTCTGGACTTTATTTCCAAGCATGAGGAGCTCTGTTTTGTAGGTGCTGCCTGTCTGGGGATGGGGATGGGAGAACGTATGGACGATGAATCCGGAACTCTTTTCACAGTCCAAAGCAAGAGAAAGGTGAAACACTCTCTGAAGGGGGATGGTGAAGCTGCATCCTGGCTGTCCTGGCCCCTGGGGAGACCAGCATGATGATCTCATGGTTATTTTCCACCCCCTATGATCTATGGGACTTCCCTAATGCTTGTGTAGCTGTTTGTAATTTGTTCTTTGGCTAGTACTTTCTAGATTGCTCCGAGGGAAAACACTGATTTCTCCATTTGTATTCTGGGCCATATAAATAGTAGTTTTAGGTTCCCACCCTCTGTTTATAGATTTTCCTCAGGAAATTTTATCCAACATAAAAATGGTCTCAAGAGAAAGAAAATTCTTAAATAGGTGGCTGTAGACAGTCTGGACCCTCTAGGCTCAGATGGGTTCATCTGCAAACAAGGACTTACTGTTCCTACTCCCAGCCCCATTGCCCTTGGAGTTCTCCGAGGGCAGATAGGCCTTCCTCTCTGCCTAGAATTTTGAAATTCTCTGCTGGAAGTTTCGGTGTAATGGCAAATGTCATTTTGAGGCCTCAGAATGTTTTCCACTCATCACCAATCATCCTTCCACAAAGCAGTTTTTCAATCCTTCCCTAGCACTAGTAAGGATTGAGAAACAATAGAGGTTTCATGCTCTTGTTCAAACTGCATGGAAAGTTCCAGGGGTTACAGGAGGGAAGGATGGGGAGGAGAATAAAAACAGAACGTCAGGGTCGCAGGATGTCCAGCTTAAAATATTAGCCTCTGGGACTCACTGCTTCAAACATGTCACTGAGTCTATAAATACCGTTCTCATCACCCGGAGTTGTGAAGCTAACATTGCTCAGCTCTCTCTTTTGCATTTATGGTGCCCTTGGGTTGCAGAACACTGTTCGCCCAACCACCACCTTCCATGGGCCTCTGTGGGATCCTAGGACTATCAGAGGTCAGCCTAGAAAGGAAAACCCCTTACACCACTTCCCCTAAGCAGGACCACCTGGACCCACACTCCGTTTCACTGAATATTCTATCATTCTTCCAGCTTATGTATCTTTCTGATCACTCAAATTCCTTTTTGGATAACCAATCAAATCCACAAGTATTGTCTAAGGCCCAACAGGGTTCAGAGCCCTGGGGAGGTGTCCTTGGGGCAAGAATTTGGGGACAAGATTGGGGACACACAGGGAGACAAAGGCCAACACATCTGAGAGAGAGAATATATGGGATGGTCATCCATGAAGAAGTAAACTGTGTAGAGTGGACAGAAAGTGTCACAAGTGGAGAAGGAGATGGGTGTGGGCTCCAGGCTTCTCTGAGGTTTGGCCAAGGGTTGGGGTTTGGGGCGAGGGCAGGCTTGGAACAGGACCTTAGAAGATGGGCAAAATCTAGACAGATATTGTGAGCAAAGGGAACGGAAGGAGCAAGGACAGAGAGCAGGAATGAGCAGGATGTAGGGTGGGTTTGTATGTCTGGCCAAGGCGGAATTCAGGTGGGGGAAGGCCTTCAGAGCAGACTGGAGCTGTGGTGGGTTGGGGTTACATCACGGAGGGCTTTAAAAGCTGCTTTTTCCACTGTGTGCTGTTTTCCAGATAAAGACATGTTGCCAGCAATGAATGGCTTGTCCCCAGATCTGACACTTGCCCTGGACTTCTTCCTCCTACCTCCTTCCTTATACTGGCCCACTAGTAAGCCCCCAATCACTGACCAGCCCAGGACACGTGGTTTGCCCAATTAGCACCGGTGCATCATGGGCAGTCCAGGCTGACTTTTCTTCATCAGGGAATTTCATTTTGCCAACAGAGCTGGACTGGGAAGAGACTGGATCAAGGGTTTGGGCTGTGTCTCCCCAGGCTACCATCTTGGGAGGGCCAGTGGCAGGTGCCAGGAGTTGGCTGGCATCAGGGTGCAATCTGGTAGCCACAGAAGAGACCCTCATCCTTGGAGGGTCTGTGAACCCACAGACAGCTGCTTGGCTTGCCTCGACTTGGCTGGGAGCATTTCAGCAGAGATGAGCGGGAAATGGATGGCTGGCTGAGAGCAGAGAGTGAGAGGGGAAAAAGGGGTCTTCAGAGCTGAAATGAGATACCCTATCTACAAAAGGGCAAGAGTGGCTTTGGACAACGTCGCTGGCAAACTTGAATCGAGTTTCATTGTTGCCTGAAGCTCCAGGGGAGGATGAGGGTGGAAGGCACCTGCCAGCGCTGCTCTCCGCGTGAAAGGGGAGATGCAAAGGAGCACATGGCCAGGAGGGCCAGGTGGACGCTGTAATGAGACAGAGGATGTGAGGCCAGGATGTGAGAGGGAAAGGCACGGCTGGGGCTGGCTGCGGACTGGGGGCTCCCAAGGATGGGAACTACGGCAGCAGTTCTCGGGCCTTTGCTATGTCTGTGCTCCTGGCCCACTGCCCTCTACACGGATTCGTGAGATCAAGAAGCAAAAGTAAGGGAAGGACTTTTCAGCAGAAATTCCCCATAAACAAAGACTTGCTCCCACCAGCAGAGGTGCAGCGGGGGTTGGGGGGGCACTCGCCACTCCTCCCTGCCTCAGAACCATGACTTTCTCACTCAGAGATGTCCATCTGTCCAGCCATTTTGCCAAGCCCTGGAGCCCCATGCTGATTTCCTTTGGAAGAGCCCCAGCTCCTGGGGTGACCTCAGCAGCAGCAGGGCCCACGGATGGCTCCAATTCCAAACTTCCCATCCTGGGCAAGGATTGGCCTGGTCTGTGGAAGTTAAAATAACACACTGGCTGTTTACGAGCAAGAGCCCTCAATAAAGTCATAGGGATGGTTCTGTCTGCAGTGTGTCTAATCTCTGGCTGCCTTTCTGGGCCCTCGGTTCCCGAGCTATTTTGGTCTCTCTCTTCTTTGACTCATTCTGGGACTTCCGTGCCATAAAGCTGAGCCCCCTCCAGTGCTTGGTCCCACCAGCAGGCAGACAATTCAGAATTAGCTGTGGTCATGGTTGTCCAAACTGACAGGCAGGGAAACTGAGGCACAGCAGGCTACAGGTCCTCATCCTGCCTCCCACAGTGACACAGCGGCACAGCTGCCAGCAAGGCCCAGGGTTCTGGCTGGGGCTTTAACACTGGAGTTTGTGGGGAAGGCTGGGGGCCATGTGACCTGTTAGATGCTCTTACTGGGCCACACTTGGCCACAAATCCCAGGGCTGTGTGGCAAGTGGGATTGCAGTGCGTGTGTGTGTGTGTGTGTGTGTGTGGTGTGTGTGTGTGTGTGTGTGAGGCTTGATGGTGCTGTTTGAAATCCTCCCCATGTCTGGAGTTTGACAAGTGCAGAGTAGAGAAGGACCAGAGAACCCAAAGGAATGGGGATGAGAGAACAAAGAGCCTTCCCAAAGCCACGGTTCAAGCTGTGGGCAAAATATCTTTCTGTTTCTCATGCAAACCACGCCTACCCCCCCACCCCCCCAAAGGGCTGGCTGGGCTGGTTTGGGCAGTCCAAGGCCAGAGTTGAACTCCTGATTCCAAGCCCTCCTGCCTCTCCCAGGCCTCCCTGGGTGCAGGGCCTACAGACTCTGGAGAGGGGAGTCATGGAGCGGGGGAGGAGAGGAGGCCGTCAGGGTTTCAGACACTTTCTAGGTGCCTCGGGGGACCTACGTATTTCCTATGTAAAGTTCAGTCTGTTTGCAATGAGGCCTCTCTTCTTTGCTTATTTCTGGAGAGATTAAAAATAGTGAAATCTGCTTAATCTGGGACTCTCTGAGATCAACAAGGCCACTGTTTCCAACAGTATGAAAATACCAAGCAGCCCCACCCACATGCATGGGTCGCACGGCATGGCAGGCCTGGTAGGCTTTCCGTAATGTAGGAACTTTAAGTTGCACGAATTCTCAACAGATGAGGCTGTTTTTAAACGCCAGCAAGGATATCTTCAACTAAAATGGAAAGGATTCCACACAGTTTAGGGCCTGAAGTCCTCTCTTTCTTTCCTTCTAACCGAGCTCAAAGCTGTGAAAGCCTTTTCGGGAGAGCCTACTGTGGTTCAATTACTTCACCAGTTTGAGACTTTCTGTAGGGATTTGGCCACAGAGTAGATCCTGGGTAGCTGTAGACACAAGGAGGCTGCTCCTGACCTGCTACCATCAGCGCAGCAGACGTCCAAGATTGTTCCATCAGAGGTTGGGAGAGGTGCTGGGGAACAGCCCCCACCTGTGAGATGGCTCCCTGAGCTGAGGAGGGCCATGGGTCAGAGGAACACCCCTTCTCATGCTCTGCATTAGTCAACATGGGCAAGGCTGTGTTGCAGTAACAAACACACCCTCACGTCTCAGTTGTTACACCATCTGAAACTTGTGACATCAAGGTTGCTGTAGTCAGGGAAGACAGAACGGGAGGGTTACTGGGATGCTTTTAAGGGCCTTTAAAGTGGCTGATATCACTTCTGTCCACGTCTTTTTGGCCAGAATCAGTCACATGGCTTTGACCTAACTGCAAGGGAGTCTGGGAAATGTAAGATTTGGGATGAGCAGGCATCATTGGAGGCTTTGACCTGGTATCATCAGCCGTAGCACCAAAGCCTAAAGAACATCCTCAGAAAAACCTCTTACGAGGCTGTAGGCAGAGCCATACTGTGGACTGTCAGGGCCTGCTGACTGCCCACCACCATTCCCTCCTGGCGTAGGAACGTAGCTGCTTCAAGGAGACATCCTGGAGTGTAATGCAGGGCCGGATGCCAAGATGGAACCTGGAGCAGGTAACTGGAGAGAATAAAAATAAGTACTTGGCTTATAGTGTAAGTGGATGTATCCTAGACCTTCAGAAGGCAGGGTGAGGCCCTTTGGTTGAAAGCACAGGGATTTGTAGTAACTTGTGCTTATGGGGACCTCGGGTCAGTTTCCCTAGCAGACCCAGGCCGGGTGAAATGTCTTCTTCGTGGCTGCTTCACTTGAGGCTCTCCTACAGGCAGAACTCATGGGGCAAATTCTTTCTCCTGCTGGAGGTTCCTCATGCCAACACCCCGAGGCTGGGTTGCCTTCAACTAGGACACAGTGGTCACATCCCCAGCCACTTGGGGGCCATGGGGCAGGGCTCAAGTGCTTTTCTGGGATGGTGTTAGGAAGGGAATTCTGCAAACAGTGAAAAGTAAACCAAGGGAGATTTAATAAATAAGAGCTGGGCTTCCCTGGTGGCGCAGTGGTTGAGAGTCCGCCTGCCGATGCAGGGGACGCGGGTTCATGCCCCGGTCCGGGAAGATCCCACGTGCCGCGGAGCGGCTGGGCCCGTGAGCCATGGCCGCTGAGCCTGCGCGTCCGGAGCCTGTGCTCTGCAGTGGGAGAGGCCGCATCAGTGAGAGGCCCGCGTACCGCAAAAAAAAAAAAAAAAAAAAAAAAAAAGAGCTAATTTACATACTTTAACAGCAACAGAAGTACTAAAGCATTCAGTCCAGACTGAACTGAGTGATCATTATGGATTTTTCTATGCTGGGAACTAATAGAACTTTGACAAGAGGAAGTTATTTGTAGAGTCCACCTTGGTATTGGCTTGAGGATCCAGAGTTGAACCCTCACTAATATGTGGATGAGCCGGAAATATTGGCTCAATCTGGGTGCGATGGTTAATTTGATGTGTCAACTTGGCTAGGCTGTGGTGCCCAGCTATCCGGTCAAACACTAGTCTAGCTATTTCTGTGAATGTATGTTTTGGATGTGATTAACATTTACAATCAACTGATTTTAAGTAAAGCAGATGACCTTCCATAATGTGGTGGGCCTCATCCAGGCAGTTGAAGGCCTTAAGAGCAAAGGCTGAGGTTTCCTGAAGAAGAAGGAATTCTGCCTCCAAATTGCAACATAGAAATTCTGCCTGAGTGTCCAACCTTTGGACTCAAGACTGTAACATCAACTCTTACCTGAATCCAGGCTGCCTGCTGCCAATTAAGAAAAAACTCTCTGTCTCAATCTCTCTCTTGTCTTCTATCTCTATCTCTATCTCTGCCTCCCATTGGTTCTGTTTCTCTAAAGAACTCCGATGAGTACAATGAGGGAGAAGTCAGATTGAATTAGAAGTCTTTTCATGGATTAATAGACATTTTTATTAATTCATAAGGAAAAGGAGTAAATTATAGGGAATTACAAGTTGTAACCATATAAATAGGGGAGTTTTACTAAAGTAGCAGTATTTACTATTGCGTTAAATACACCAAGTGGGGTGCAACACAGACTAAACTCAATAGAAATGGTATGGTGTTTTAGTAATTTCAATTCTAAAGAGGTGGTGTTTGCTGGGGGAACTTCCTGTCTGGGGCTCTTCCTCTTCCTGTCTGAGTACATCCTTGTGTGTTCTCCTCACATTAAAGCGTGCGATAAGCCTCTGTCTCTGCACCTGAGCCACAGATTGTGCTTGCAAATTACAGGCCTAGTGCTGGCTCTGCTTCCTTTCTTTTAGTTCCATTTAAATCATATATGTTCTTTTAAACAACAACTGTCAACTAGGGCCAGAAAATCTGCCTCAAACTGCTTTAGGAAAAGGAAATCTAATGGTCCCTGCAACCAAAAGATCCTGAGGGCTAGCATCAGACACAACTGGATTCAGGGCTAAAAGAATATGTTGTCAGGACTTGGTTACTTTCCATCTCTCAGCTCTGCTCTCTGCTATGTTGGCTTCAGACTCAGTTTTCACATGACAGAAAAATAACCACTGTTTCAGGCCCTACACCCCTCAGATTTGAGGTTCAAGGGAAAAGAGTGAGTCTCTTTCCCAGAAATCCTAGGGAAAACCTCAAGGTATCTTATTGAATCTGTTTGATCAGATGGCAGTTTCTAAACTAATCACTATGCCCAGGAGAACGGGCTCCACTGATTGGCTTAGGCCTGGGTCATGTGCTTCATCTTGAGCTGCCCTGGAATCTCATGGACCAAGAACAGAGGACAGGGTGGGGTTCCCCAAGAAGAAAAGGGGGCTTGGGTACCAGAAGAGTAGATGAATGCTGAATAGTTAAAAATGACAAAGAGAAAGCTTAAACATTCATAATCTATTTATTTATGGTAAAACACCTCTGGGGGCAAGGCCAGCATGAGGTTGCTTTATCCTTCTTTTGACTGCCCCAGGATCTCTTTCCATTAGTGCTTGGTACAACTGCCGCTGCCAGGGTGATGCAAGTTCTATTAGTAAAGTGTCCTTCCCTTAAGTCCCTTTCCCAACACCCAGCTCTATTTCCAGAACTTGATTATAGACATAGCTGGGGAGGAGGTGGGGGGAGAATATTTCTGACAAAGTGATGTTTCCATTTCACACATATGACTAATAAGGAACTTGACCAGGAATACTTCTTTATACAGTTTTGAAAACCCTGGCCTAGACCATAAATCACTGAATGGAGTTCTATCCACATGCTTTAACTTGAAACTCAATTTCCATCTGCCCAGTATCCTGCCTGAAGAGTGGAGGAACAGAAGAGCTGACATTGAGTCTCCAATGGTGTCATCGCACTGGGATAGCACCCGGGCCTGTGGGGAGGTCACCTTCCCATGGCATTGCCCTCAGCAGCAATCTCGGGTCAGGCAGAAACTCTGAGCTTGGTCCCTCACTCCCTTCTCCTTATGCCTTGCCAATATAAGCCTTAAAAGTCATGGAAACATCTCTGGTGTTCTAACTCAAGGGATTCCAGCAACAGAGGTCAGAGAGTGGAAGGTCACGTAGGACTATGTGGAAGGGCAGATATCTCTGGGCAGGAAGATGCTTGCCCTTGATGTAGCCATGTGGGAGGGGCTGAAAAGACAGAGGGGCATGGCCGAGCTTGGGGCCCTCAGAAGAGAGAAACAAGGAGTGAGTTGCACTGGCTGGAAAAAGAAGTGTGTCCAGGTTGAGACTCCAGAAACCCAGCAAGCTTCCAACACAGGAGCTGGAGGATAACGTGGCACGAGATGGTCCACAGGGTGAGGTGACACATTAACAGCTCCATGGGAAAGGCTCAGTAGTAAAGGCTGGGGTTGGAACAGCAAATAAGCAGACCAACCCAATGTGATCAAATGCAAGCAACACAGAGCAGGTGGAAGATTCGTTGGTAGCAAATGGATACCCTGGGGTGATGAAGGAAGGAATTGTTCTCTCTCTTCCAACAGGGAGAGCTGTATTCCTCCATCTTGGCAGAATTTCCAACTTTCACAGGGCCCAGATCTTTGGGGAAACTTGTTTCACCCTACGCCAGCTAAAAATAGTTGGGTGAAATGTGACTGACCAGAGAACCTTTGACCTCTCTTGGGCTTAGCTTTTGGACAGAGTTAAGAGATTCTCTTCTGAGCCTTATTTTGGTAAGAACATCATTGGGGGGAGGATGGGGTGGGAGGAAGCTCTGCAAGGGCAGGCGAAAGGACACCACATTTCTGGGGCTTGAACACGTAGGAATCGTGCTTTGTGGTTGGGGGACTTTAAGATCATGCCGAATAAGGGATAGGAAAGGGGTTCAGATAGAATGTAAAAAAACAGCCTCCTAGAGTATTCTTTGCTAAAGCTTCTCTTGAAAATAATAGAACTGACAGCTTCTCCAGCTACTAAAATAACAACAACAAAAATGTTTATGCTTTCTTTCTCCTGTAGTGTGTGGGCAGATTACCTGAGGTCCAAATTCCCCTGTAGCCATAGCTAGTAAAACCTCGTGGCAAATTGCTAGCTCATCCTAGTGCCAAAGCAACACTCTCTATGGGTGTTGATGGATTTTCTCTTAATATAATCTAGGATAGCTCTCATTAATAGAGTGGTGCACTATAATTTGATGCTAAACTCAGTGTTTTACAAATATAATCTCATCAAGTCCTTGCAATGAAATTGTGAGGAGGGATTACTGCTCCCATTTTACAGAAGAGCAAGCAGAGGCTCACGAAGTTAAATAGCCACAAAACGAGAAAATGGTGGAGATAGAATTCAACCCCATTTGGTTAGACAACAAATTCTGTGCACTTAACCACTATGCTGTCCTCACCGACGCCTACACAACCCCCCACATACCTGTTGTCCTAAGTCTTTAGGCAACATGATTCAGAATAGGAGTGCTTCCATCGGCATCCTGGCAGGAGAGAGATGGCACACTCCAAAGGGTTAATTAAGGAGAATTTAGAAACGGGAGGACTTACAGGTTGAGTAAGGTTAAAGGAAACTAACAAGACATGGTGAAGCCTTCCAGGGCTGGCAGGAGTGAGGGTCTGTGTGGACAGAGGGAGAGAAGCATGAGAGAAAGTGCCTTAGGAGAGAGCTGAATGGAGCTATGGTCTTGGGTAGAGGGACAGTAGAGGGACACAGCCAAGTAGGGGCTGGTAGAGAGAAACCAAGGGAATACATACCCCTGACATTGCCCCACCCTCCTCTCTCGGTGCCTCTCATTTGCTGAACCCAACTGAAGCCAGAGGGCAAGGGCACCCAATGATGCCATCCTCAAAGTCAACCTCCTGGGGCACAGAGCCGGGGGAGAAGGACGGAGAGGGGATCTGGAGGAGAGACGGACATGCCCAGCACAATGAGCTAACAAGCCTGGCTGTCTGAGGGCAGCTTCTTCTCTGGGATTCAGGGTTAATCTCTTTCATCTACAGGTAAAGGAATGTCTTCTAAAGACGTCAGAAAGAAAATGCTGGCCATTAGGAATCAGCATGGAGTCACCAAGAAAAGAGTTGGTCTACCAGTTGCCCTTTTAGGGAGGGCATGGGATTCCTAAGCTGGGGGTTTATGGCACTGCAGTAGGCAGCAGAGCAGGTACCTATGGCACACAAAGAAGCCTGGAAGACAGCATAAATAGAGCGGCTGGGGATGTGCTGAGTGACGGGCCCTAAAACACAGATAGATGAATGTCAGCCTGGACGGACGGTCCCACCAGTGTCCCAAAGCTCTCCCATAGCCCTTACATTTCAACAGTTCCATCAGAGACTAGGAAGAACCATCAGAGATCAGGCTTACCTACTTGTGGCTAGAAGTAGTTCATACTTTGGATTAAAGAATTAAAATCTCCCCAAATCCTGACAGGGAGATTGGATGAATTCTGGCTAAATATAATATGATGAAAAATAATAGGGTGAAAGGTACACCTGGAACCTTGGGGCCAAAACAAATGGAACTACAAAATCTCCGATGGGAGGATGTGAAAGACTTATGGGTTTACGTTGATGGTAAACTTGAGATGAGTCAACCTGCATGCTTACCGAGAAAACTGATGTGATTTAAGGTGACATTAACTGAAGAAGAGCATTGAGGACAGGGAGGAATTTCTCTTACTGGACCCTTTACTGGTCCATCCCACCTGGAAGGCCAGAGGGAGAATCACTTTTAAAGGAGAAGCACAAAGAAATGGTACTGCATTTGGGGAGAGGCCTGGGGATGGGGGAGGGTGTCTGAGAGAGTATCACGTGAGGAACGTGTGAAAGAAAAGGAGCGGCGGATAAAAGAGCCAACAAGAGAGAGGTCTTCAAGGTGCCTTGTCTGTGTTGTGCAGAAAGCAAGCACCGTGCCCAGCGGCTGAAGCCTAAAGAGAGGCGAATCGGAGCTCAGCCTGCTGGCGGTCAGAGTGGGGCGTGAGCTCGTGGGGCTCTCTCCCTAGAGATGCGCCAGCCAAGGGTTGGTGCAGAGGACACTGGGGCACCGAGTGAAAAGGAGGCCTGTATTGTTTCAGAGGATCTCTGGTGAATCCAAATGCCGGGCTGCATGAGTAATGTTTGCAAACTGTACTTCCTTCCCACCAACCATCCATCAGCCGCGATCACTGATGACGGAGCACGCCCAGTAACTGTTTGAGAACCTTGGGGAATTCAGGTTTCCCCAGTGGAATGGAAAGAGCCTGGGCTTCGGGGTCAGGCCAACCTGAGTTGGAGTCTCCTCTTGGCCATGTTTGGCTTGGAGACTTCAGATAATTCACTCAGCTCTTGGGTGTGGGCCCCGGGCAGGTGAGCAGAGGTCAGATGCTGTTCCTGTCCTCAGGGAGCCTGCTGCCCTGTCTGTCTTCTGCCCTGCAGCGTGTTGTGAGGCATACAGGGGCTAATATGGGTGGAGCCTGGGGTCAACCCAAAGTTGGTTCCCTTTTCCTTCTCTTCCTTGCAAGGAGCTCAAAGCTGCGGACATTGGCAGGAAACCATGTGTGCCCAGAAACCTCGTGGGCCCTTATGTGAAATCTGTCCTCTTTCCTTCCCAAAGTTGCTGAGAACGAGGCCTGCCTATCACTCCTTCCTAAGTGGCGTCCTTTCCTCCATGGGCTGTGGTCAGCTCATCCCCTCTCCACCCCCCGCCCATAACTTTTCCTTGAAGATCCTACCCATAATTTGGTGGCAGTAGGGGTGGGGAGGTGGGTGGCACTAGTAGGGCGGCCACTTTTTCTTAGCAGGCAGGGCCTCCTGTTTCTGTGCTTCTGTAGGGTTCTCAATGTCCTGGGTGGGGCGAGAAGCCTTCCAGTTTTAGAATTCACCATCAGCCTGAATGAGCGGGTATGCCATCCATTTGCTGAGGTCTGGGAGGCGGTGTCTGGTTCCTCCCCATCCCCTGAACATTCTGTACCACACAAGTAAGTACTGTCAGGGTTGGTCTCCTTTCCTGCGTCACTGTGTCTCCCCAACCCCAGAGCAAACCCTCGAGGGCTGGGACCAGGTCATCTGATTTTCTGAGTCCATCACAATGTTTAGCTCCATCTCGGGGAGACAGTAGGCACCCAATAAAAGCTCGCTGCTTGATTTCTTTTCAACCTTCCTCTCACAAATCTCTTTAATTCAAGAGAAGGAGGAATAAACAGAAAAGTGTTCATTCATTCACTCATTCAACCAACATGCTGCAGAAGACTCAGATTCGTGATTCACAAACTAAAACTGCCCATAGGCATGTCTCATGTGGCCGACAGTGAGGTTTGTTGTTGTTGTTTTGTTTTAAACTACTGCAAATATTAGGAAAAAAACAACCCCGGAGATTTTCGTCTGAATTTCTGGGCTCTCTTAAATGTTTGGCTGTCACTGAGCTGTGGCTGGCCCTCTTTTAGACGGACCTTCTCCAGGTCATGGCAGTCCACCTAGCTTCACTCCTCTGGGTTCCTGCCAGCCCCCTTAGGCATCTGAGTTTCGTTTAAGAGCTACTGACATCAATAGGAATCCTATGGCATTTTGAGTTTAGAGACATCTGACTTCCTGGATTTATTTCCTGATCCTCTGTACGATGTGCTCCTCCAACCCAATCCAGCCCAAGATTCTTTCTCCTCTTGGTGCGACCTAATTCCATTTCTCTTGGCGGGTCCCCCTGCCTCCTGTCGCTCTTGCTGACGGAACCGCTGGAAGCAGGCTGAGCGTCCCTGCCCCCAGGCCTCGCCCAGTGCGCCGGCAGCACTAGGTGGGCAGGTGTGTGTCCCAGCAGGGCCCGGCTCCAGGTGGAGCCCAGAGGCCCCAGAAGCTGCTTTGCATGTGTCAGGTACCAGGCAGCAGGGAGGCTGTGTGAGGAGACCACCCACTCCAGGGACCACTTCTCTAGAGCCTCCTTTCAAAGACACCCTGGGAAGTGACCCTCCGCTTGGCCCGGTGCAGTGACCCGAGGTTGCCCACTCTCTGAGGGCAGTAGGGACCCTGCCGAGGGCCTGCTTCCTGCCCTCCGCAGGCCCAGATTTCAAAGCCGTCGATTCACTCTTCCTTCTCCTCCCGCCCTCCTCTCCTCCCCAACATTCTTTGCTTCTTGTTTATATTGCAGAAAACATCTGCGAGAGTAAATGACTGAGATGAAAGATCTTGGCAAAGGGCTATTTTTCTTTGCTTGGCTTAAAGCGGGACAGATGAAGACTTCGGCCTCACCCTCGCCCTCCCCAGTGTGACTCCCTCCCCCACCTCCCGGGGAGGGGAGAAATGGGATCTGAATGAAGACAGACCAGAAGGTGGCCCAGCCGGCCCCAAGTCCCCAGGCAGGGGAGGTTGTTTTTCCAGTGGAACAGGCTGGCCTGGAGGAAAAGGCCCTGGAAAGACGCTCTGCAGGCTTCTGCTTCTGCAGCTGGTTCTGCAGCGTTTTTCCTGCCGGCTCTCCGCTCTCTGCGCGCGCACTCGCTCCAGGCAGCACGGCCGCATCCACCGGCAGCAGACCTTGTTCTGGGCTCCGTGGCACATTATGGAGGAGAGAGCACCCCACCAGCTTTCCTCCCTCATGCTTCTCTCTCTCGACGGCTCGTGCAGTTTTGCAGAGAGTGACAGCCTGGGCTTCACGTCTTCTCTCCCTCCTCAAAGGAGATGTGTGATTCTGGATAAGTTAGTAATTTCTCTGATCCTCAGTTTCTCCATCTGTGGAATGGGGATAATGATACCTACTTCACACAGGATGGAACAATATAACAAAGCATGCTCCACACAAAACTGGGCACTTCATAAATACCTAGTAAATGGTGATGAGGGTGGTGGTGGTGGTAGAGATGATGACCCTGTGGGAGGTGGGTGGGAGGGAAGGAGAAAGTCGATGCTGAGTCTCTAGGTGACTTTCAGGACCTCTGTCTTCCCCTCTGTAGATGGAGTTGAGTTCTTTCCCTTTCCTCTTTGTAGAGGGATTGGGATTGGGATTGTGACGTAGGGGTGAGCAGATTCTCTCGACACACCTGAGATGAAGGGGTGATGGGGAAACCAAGCTTCACCCTTCTTAGCACCATAAGGGCCATTTCTCTTTGTGTCTTTTGGCTCCCTGGCATTTGCCAGCTCTCCTGCCTGGTCATCGTCACTAGTGGAAGGAGGTCAGGGGTCCTTGTCATCTAAATGAACCCCTGTGCCATGCACCACGGGGACAGGTCTGTCAGTGCTGGCTGGGGCTGAGTGTCCCGAGGTCTCCAGGATGCTGGCTCAGAGGCTCCCATGGGAAAAGGCAGAGGATGAGGCTGCCCTCCGAGAATGGCTTGGGGAGCCCTTCCCACCCCATCTTACCTGCCCACCTGGCCCAGAGCCTCCCTCCTTTTCCACATTGCTTGACACTCCTCCTCCTGGAGTCCTGCAGTGGCCATGGGCTCCTTGGAAAGTCCAGGGTCAGATCTTAGGAAGACATCAGTATCCGGGACCAGGGTAAGGCAATTGCCACTTGGGAAAATAATGAACAGAGTCTTACCAGGATGCCTGTGGGACTGGTAAGTTTTGACACGAGTGTAGGAAAAAGAAAAGTTGGCACAGGTGAATGGCTTAGGAGGAAAGCAGCTGGCAGCAGAGGACCAGGGAGGGAAACTTCCTCTTAACCTGATCACGGTCCAGCCCGGGGAACAGCAGGCTCGCCAACACAGGCCTCACTCCGTGAAGTACAGACCTAGGAGGGAGAAGGCTGGATCTGTTTCCTCCTCCCAAACTCAGATGCTGAAGCGCCCAGACTGACCCGTGCTGGGGGAGGATGTGTCCTGGCGAGGCAGCTGCCAGCCCATCTCTGCTCCTATGAGCTATGAGCTAGCCCCCTGGGGTCGGAGCCAGACCACTCAGAAACCTGGTCCCCACCAGACTCACCTAGTATCATTATTCAACCATATATTTAATAATGGGGAAACGGAGTCAGAGAAGTCCAGCAACACGCCTCAGTCACACAGCAGTGAGTTACAGTCAGGATGTGAACCTGTCTGTGTGGCTTCAGAGCCTCAGTGACCCCTCTCCACTAGCCCAGCACTGACCAATGGGGACGTCCCTAGCCCGGCGACTCGATTAATTCAATTAAACAAAAAGCTCAGTTCCTCAGTCCCACCAGCTACATTTCAGTGCTCAATAACCATGTACGGCTAGCAGCTGTCAGGCGGAGAGGGTACATATGGAAGCTTCCATCTTCACAGTAATTTCTATTAGGCAGAGCTGTGACTGGGCTGTGCTGACTCGCTATCCTTTTTAGCCATGCCGTCTAAACCGTTTCATTCAGCTACAAACTCAGCTAGTCTCCAAACACCTATGCCCTATACCCTCTCCCTGCTCACCTCATCGGTCCCCGATGGGTGGGTGGTAATTATTCACTGGCTCTGGGAACGAATGGGAGCCCTGCAGAGCAGAGGGGTCAGGGGCCAGGCACTCAGCCCCGTCCTCGGGCCCCTCTGCACCTTCCTTGCTGTGTCTGTGCAGAATCAGGGCCCGGCCGATCCCTCAGGGTAGCAGGGCTGTGCGGCCTAGCTCCCTCGCCCACTGAGGCAGGCCCAAAGGTCGCCCTTTCAATCCCTCAGCCCTCTGAATAGGCTCTGTGAGCGATCTTTGTGCAGGAGCGTGGAGAAAGGGGCTCTGTCTGGGAGCCCGGGATCTGCTCCGAGCCCCGCACAGAGGCCAGCCCTGTGCAGCTCTGCCCGGAGAGGTCGGGGCCGGCAAGCTCCAGCGTCACACGTGGGCCTCCCTGTTCTCACACTGGCTCGTGGGGATGGACAGTCACCCTCAGTTACCCGACTGGGAAAAGGGGGAGCCGCAGAATATGAGAATTAGACAAAGCTGTGCGTTTTGCCAAAGAGTCGTGTGCACAGTCTTACCTGAGTCTCGCCACCATCCTGGGAGGCAGGTGGGACCTCCGAGGACCATCTCCTCTGGTGGATTGAGATGACTGATGAGCACGGAGAAACTGGCCCCGGGTCACCCAGCTAGATGGTGGCAGAGAAGGAGGCTGCCTGAAGCCTGGGGAGCAGGTCGCCAGGTCTCTCAGAGGAACTGAGGGTCTCAGATCTGGACTCGCCCTGACCGAGCCCCTTCGCTCTGTGCTAGACGCATGGACCTCTTCCTTTGGCTTCTCCATTAACCGGGGCCCCCCGAGGGCAAGGACCTTTCTCTGTTCCTTGCTAAGAGCCAGTGGCTGGACTGTGCTTGGCACTAAGAAGAACCTGAACAGACATTAGACGGATGGATGAATGGTGGGGGTTGAATGTGGCTGAATGCAGGGACAGCAGTGTCACCTGGATCCTGTCTGCTGCGAGACAGTTAACTGCCTGGGAGAAAAAGAGCTGATGCTGGAGCTGGGAAAGTACCACCACTATTCAGCATCGTCTCTATTCCCTCCTTAACAAGACACCAGGACGGAGAGAGGAGACACCACTCATTTGTACAACCAGGTCCACTGACACTGGTGCTCCCCCAGGACCCTGGATCTGAGGGCCAGCCTCCGGCTCCTCTCCTGTCCCTCGGCCTTGGGGGTTGGTTGGAAGTCAGAGGCTCCGTCCTGGGGGCTGACTTCCGGTGCGGCGAGAGGCTCACAGGCTCCCGGCAGGCAGGCCAGGGCTGGGCGGGGCCTGTAACTGGAGCAGGAACTGCGTGTCAGAGGGGCCGGGGCTGCACGAGAAGACCTCAGCCAGGATGAAATCCATCTGCCCACCTCCCCCCACTCGCCTGCCCTCTCCCCCGACCTGCACAGGTTTGCAATTCATCCGCCGTCCTCAGATGCTGTTCCTGCTATCAGATGATGAAAATGGAGCTTCGTCTTGAAGAAAGAAAGAAGTAGCTCACTTCCCCCCTTCCGAGTCCATTCGAGCCCCCTCCCTTCCCCCCTCACCATGTGTTCCTGAAACCTGGGGCTGTTCCAAGTCCTAAATGTGCTGGAAAGTATATCCCTGAGCAGCTGCGAACCTGCTCAGGCTGCAGTGGCCCGGGGTGAATCAGAAACCAAGAGACAGGCAGTCTAACAATGCAGCCCCTTGTTCGTGCATTGAGGGAGATCACCATCAGTGCTGGGGCTCCTGGGAGCGAGGGGCAGTGAGCTCACACACACACACACACACACACACACACACTCATACGCACACACATACTCACACCCACCATTTCCCTCCCGGTATCATCCACCCACCTTGCAGAGTAGTGGTGCTGCCAGGAGAGGTGCTGCATAGCGGGCCTGAGCCCATCACGACTGGCCAACTGGGCTAGCCTCTCAGCTGCTTCTATCCCAGGCTACTCTTTCCTTTCCCTCTAATTTAACTGGGAAGACAGTGAGGGGAGTCGGACGGGAGGGTTTGCGTGAAGCCAAATGGAGTGGGATTGTCTCAGCTTCTCACTGAGCTGGGGGACCATGAAGGACAGTGGGAGGCACAGCCAAAGGGGGGCTTCTTGGAGCCCGAGAAGGTTTGGGGAAGACTGTTTGCAGGAACCAGATACCCTGAAAAAAAGAATTTGCAGGCAAGTCTCAAAGCAGGCTGGTCACGGGGCTGGCAACTGCTCAAGGCCGCGGTGGAGTCAGGGGCCTTTCCATCAGGCCTGATTACAGCCACTCACGATCCTGGCCAACTGCAGGCATTGAGTGCCAAGTACCTACGGGGGTCCGAACCACCCACAGAAGCTGCCCTATTCACACTCCCCACGTCCTGGTGCGGCAGGGGGAGGGGTGGCGGGCTCTCCTTCCATCGCAAATGGACAAACTGAGGCTCAGAGTCATCTGACTGCCAGGTGCCGCTGGTGACAAAACAAGAAGCTCGGTCCCTTCAACCCAATTCCTAAAGGTTGGGTTCTTTCCACCAGATACCTCCCACGAGCCTGGTCTAAAGGCAGGCGAGGAAGAAGCCTTAATGTAAACACTCCCCAATGTAAACGTATTTCCAAGGCTTCATCTTCCCCTGGGAGGCGGGCACAGTGCAAACTCCAGAGTGTTTCCAGGTTAGAAAAAAGGCCTCGATTCTAAGACTCACACAGAAGAATTCCATCCACTCTGAAGCACCAGGGTCCCGTCCAACTCTATTCTCTCTCTCTGTCCCCCATCTGCTGTGTCTGAGACCTGCATGTTCTGTCTCAGAAAGAGCCCCCCAATCCTGCCTCTTCCTTCACTTCCAAAGCACCGCTGCCTTAATTCAAACTCACATCATCTCTTCCTGAACTACCACCATAGCTTCTCCCCATCCCACCGTGCCAAAAATGCATCTGTTCATGGACGCTCCCCAGCTTAAAAATCTTGTTTTCCCTCATCCCTAGGATCATGTGCAAGCATCTTACCCACACAAGGCCCTTTATAAACTGGGGCCAGCCCCAGTTCATCCTCATTACCTGTTCTTCCCCAGGCACCTGCCACACCAGGCACGCTGAACTGTTCTCTGATGCCCCTATGCCTTCGCACGTGCCATTCCCTCCGTCTGGAATCTCCTCCCCCTAATATTGTCATTACCCAGAAAACTTGTATCCATCCTTTAGAACGCAGCTAAAATGCCCTTACTCCACGTACAGTCCTCTATTGTAAGGCTTCTTTGAACTGTAACCATCAATTTCATATTTGTCTATCCCCCAGGGGTGATTTTGCCTTCAGGGGACATCTGGCCATGTCTGGAGACGTATTTGATTGTCAAAACTTTGGGGAGGACTGTCACTGGACCTACAGGGTAGAGGCCAGGGATGCCGCTAAACATCGTACAATGCACAGGACAGGCCCACAACAAAGAGTTATCCAGCCCCAAACAGTAATAGTGCTGAGGTTGAGCCACTCTGTACTAGAATGTGTGTCTCTTGAGGTGAGTTCTTATTTCTATCTTTTTACCTGCAGTGCTTGGCTTAAAGAGGTATCTAACAGGTAAGTGAACAGACTGACTAATAGTTTATACAATCCCCATCTCTACAGCATGTGGGTCACTTTGAGCCTGATAGTTAGAATCGAAGAAAGCTGACCAACAGTGAGCGAGTATGTTGAAAAGGATGGAATAAAATACATACTTGTATTAAAATTTGCTTTCACTGCGGAAAAGAACCTGTATTATACCATTGGAGGAGATGTCAAGCTCGGCATGAACGCACATCTCCACTGTAGCGCCTCTTTTTTCATGAGACAGAGGCCTGTGATTGAGAAGTACCGGGTGAATTCCTCCAATACACGTGCACAGCAGGGGTCAACCTGTATTAGGGCAGAGGACTCGAGGCCCAGCTTCATATCCTACTGGCGGGATACGGCTAACTTGGAGTCGGTACAGACGGAACCTATGAAAATGATTAAAACGTTGGATGCCTAGGCCTGGTGATGAAAGGCAAAGGAGTTTATATTGTTTAACCTCAAGGAAGCGATGGCTGAAGTGAGTCCTAGTGGCTATTCTTCAGTAACACAGGAGGTTCCTAAGTGGAGGGAGTGACCAGCCACTCTTTGGAGCCCAGGACCCAAGAAGAAGCCCAGAGGGGTGTGGGGAGGGATGGAGGTGAAATGGCCCCTGGACAGAGCAAGTAAGTGAAGGGGTGGCAAGGACTCTTGGGAGTTCATTGCTGAGGGTCCTAGAGGACTCTGTGTTTCCTGCCTCTTCCTTCGATTATATCCCCACTCCACTGCTAGCACTGTTGGAGATCTGGGGAGAGGGCTGGCCAGGTTCCAGGCCTTGCTTCTAGAACTTTCCTTTGAATTGAGGACACAGGAAAGACTACAGGAGCCTGGGAGGCAGAGGGTAGGAGTATCAGGGAGGAAAAAAAGGCGAGAAAGAAGGAGAAAGGAAAGCAAGAGCAGAGAGGCAGCTGGAGAGACATCAGGAAAATGTCAAGACCTCAGCATCTGGAAAAGAGACCGGGGGCTATATTTAGACTGCCATGACTTGCAATAATTTGTGCGAGGGGGGAAAAGGAAAATGTGAAGTTGGTGTCGTTTTGGGGAGTGAATGAGTTATAAGAAAAGAACGGCCTGATAGGGGAGAGCCGTGCACGAAGCCTCAGCCCCAGGCCCTCAGGAAAGGGCGTCTGAACAGTGCAGGCCGTCAAGAGTGAGCGATGGTGTTTACCGAGCCTAACCCAGCTCATGCCCTTGTCCCTGGACAAGCCCTGTGCTCTCCATCAAGAAGGCGGGTGCATTCCTGGGCATGCCCCTGGGCCACGGCACCGAGATGTGCTGGCGAGGAGGCAGGAGGCTTTCTGGAGAGTGAGGGCCGAGGCGGGGGCTCTGCATGGGGGCTCAGAGCTACGTGAGCAGTACTCTGTAAATCCTAGGAATTTGTATATATTGCCGAGGCCTTTCTCCAGCTGGATTATAAATAGAGGATTAGTTCAAAGGCAGGCAGCCTTTTAAAGAGATGGTGCCAAACGAAGCCTGCAAACCAAATACAGTAAAACCTCCTTAAGCCCCTGTTGCTTTATTCCCAATAGCGCATAAGTCAAGGCAGCAGCATTTCCCCGGCTGACTGAATGCCCCACTGCCCTTTAGGAAAAAGTCTAGAGGGTTCAAATGGAGCTATAGTAAAACTTCAGTTATCCAGAAAGCAACATATTATTCTGGTTAGTGGAGCTTTCCAGCTAGCTAAAGGTTTGCCCTTTGAAACATTACATTTAAACTGTAATCATTTTGGATGGAAATCTTTCTAAAAAACAAAAAGACACTCACATGCCTGCCAGGTTTTAAGATGGAATATGCTGACTTTAATTTAACGTTGTTATGCTCAGAATAATTTTGATAAACTTTAGTCACCGTGCTGTTATTCCAGTGGGCCCCAAACCTTTGAGATACGTGTGGCCATTGGTCTCTATCCCGAGTCGCTTCCCATTGCTGTGCTTTGGGTGTTCCTGGGTCTACGTTTCATCAGGGAGCATGCCACTTTACTTCATGACCTAACTTTTTCTAGCTTGTTCTGGGTTGAGAAACCAGATATGCAAACTTATTACAATTCTGTGTAAACAGAAAGTAAACAGAATATGAGCGAGGAATTTAGCCTTTTCTATTCCTATAGGATTCATCCCGTCTTTCTTAGAGGGTAATAGTTCACCTAGTTCTCTGAGGACAGTTGCTTTGAATTACGTGCTAAACCAGTATAAGCCTATGCAGATCATTTTGGCCACTTGGACGTCACTTGGCTCATCCCCAGGTTCTGCTCTGATTTTAGATAGTGAGGTGTCTGGGTAGATGAAGCCTTACTCTCATTTGAACCCTATGTTCTCATGGCCCTTGCATTTGAGGCCAATGGATTTTTTGCCGGCCTATATGTGAGGCTGGTAATGTGATGAGACCCAGCACAGGAAAAAGACCATGAACAATGACCCTGCCCACTTGTTCATGAATGTCTCATATTCTATGTGCTGGAAGATGATGGGGATTTCCAGGCAGGATGCTGAGCAGAAGAGCTACACGTAGCATCAAAAAATGGAAGGACATGGGCTTCCCTGGTGGCACAGTGGTTGAGAGTCCGCCTGCTGATGCAGGGGACACAGGTTCGTGCCCTGGTCCGGGAAGATCCCACATGCCGCGGAGCGGCTGGGCCCGTGAGCCATGGCCGCTGAGCCTGCGCGTCCGGAGCCTGTGCTCCGCAACGGGAGAGGCCACAGCAGTGAGAGGCCTGCATACCGCAAAAAAAAAAAAAAAAAAAAAAGGAAGGACAGTGACTCAAAGGAATTGGGTTGTATGCTGATTCTAGGTAGAAACTGGATATTCAAAATGGATGCAAACAGGCCAGGCCAACCTGGGAGGGCCTAAAAGTCCTTGGGTTGCTTCTGGTATCTTCTGGTTAAGCAGTGAAACTCTTTCTGTGGTTAATCAGATTTGGTGCTTTGTAAAGTCCTCAAATAGCTGATCTCCCATCAGCAAAGTTCAGACAGAGAAATTAGGCTCCACTAGGGGAAGTGACTTTCTATTCTCCCAGGCTAACAGGCCAGAGGGGACTCTCAGAGGCCCTGCAGGCCAGGCCACCACCTCAAGGCAGAGCTCTGTCAGGCTGCCTCGAGGCAGGAGGAGTCTCACATTATTTCAAAGAGGGTCCTAAGAAGTGCTATGACAACTTTCTCCTGTATACGAGCTCAGGGTCAGACTTATTTTATTCTCATATCAGTGTTAGATTAAGACAGTTGGTCCCTTTGCTGAAGACGTTGCTCGTGGCTGGTCTGCCCACACGCTGATCTGAGGAAATGTGCCCTAAACAGCCTGCTCCAAAGCACATGACCCATCTCCCCCTCTCCCATGATTTGACCAGGGGTGGGCACCCACTCATTGGTGACCCACCAATGATGACCAGCGATTGGGATGGCCTGACTCAAAAACGCGAGCTAGGATAAATAAACCCTTTCAGGGGAATCTAGGATTGGAAGTAGACAGATTGGGCCAGTTGGACACTGACGTTGAAAATGTGGCTATGAAGTGGGGGCCGTGATGCTCGGCTGTGAGCTGACCTTTCTGCAGTGAAGTGGCAAGCGTGAGTAAGAAGTGGAGAGCAGAGGTTTGGAGAACGTGCAGAACATAAAGTCACTAAGGGAGGGCTGGCCGAGCTCCTCACAGCTTTCTGTTCCCCTGAGTCCTGGTGACACTTGGGTTTCTGACTGTGGATTTCTATGATCTAGCTAGAGTAGGTCTCGTCTTTGCAGCAGAAAGTGCTTTGTCTAAGACTGCTGCAATCTCTTTAAAACGTTCGCTCAAATGCCAGGAGCTCGAGGCTAGATCCATCTTAATATGCCCTTCTTTAACCCAAGGAATTCCATGTGTTTAGCTTTTCCTCAGAGGACCCATTTTCCAAGGCTTTAATCCTTATGATGTCTTTCGCTGATCCCTCCTAAAGGTTTCCAAATTCTTCATATCCCATTGCTTTGATTGCTGCCAGGGTTGCCCCTGGGGATTGCCAGGACTGATTTTAGTGCGCACTGCGCCCCTGGTCATCCCCCCTAGAACTGCACTCTGCTTGATTTCCTAATAACAGAGCTGTCCGGCTGACTGACATGCAGACCTGCTTCTCCCCTAACCCGATACCCCCCCGGGGTCATCACTGTTACAAAATGTCAGTGCGAGAAGGGGCTTGGCGGTTATCTAGCCTAACCCTGTCATTTTAGTAATGAGGAAACTGAGTCCCAAAGAGGCTACATAACTTGCACAAGGTCAGGCAGAGTTGAGTAACTTGCTTTTCCCGTGTGTGTGTGGGGTGTGTGTGTGTGTGTGGGGTGTGTGTGTGTGTGGTGTGTGTGGTGTGTGTGTGTGTGTGTGGTGTGTGTGTGTGTGTGTGTGCTTTTGCAATTATTGAGCTTAATCCCACTGGCTTAAAAAACTCTTCAAGCTTCAGGGGGCATCTTGAACTGTGCATATTCAAATTTAAATACGTTATTTGTTATCCTCGGTGATTGATAGGGACGAGTGTGCAGATGGTCCACAGAACTCTGCATTCGCCATGGTAGAATGAAGCCCCCAGATATCCCACTAATACTCATCTTTTAGATGACTGCTCTCGGAATGAGGGTATGTGCAAGCTGATTTACTGGGGTAAGGGAAAAAGATGAGAACGTTACGTTTAAAATTTTAATTTGTTGTGTTTTACAGTGTATATATTATAGTAAATATGCACATATATGCATATAGTATATGCTTATTTACTATAATATATACATTATAAAACACCACATATATAATATATATATAAATATATATATATATCTGGGGGGGTCCTCAAGTTTTTTTATTAGTAGGTACATACAATCCAGACTTTAACACGTAGCTCAAGTTCAGAGTTGTTGCTTACAAAGTACCACGTAATATAATGTGGTGGAGTTTGTTTGTATTCACCCTAATTCTGCCTCATGCAATTCCATAAACCAGCAGTACTTGTACTTCAAATGTAAAGCTATATTTTTTATTTATTTTTATTAATTAATTAACTAATTAATTAATTTGGCTGTGCTGAGTCTTAGTTCTGGCATGTGGGATCTTCGTTGTGGCGTGCAGGATCTAGTTACCTGACCAGGGATTGAACCCAGGCCCCCTGCATTGGGAGCGAGGAGTCTTAACCGCTGGACCACCAGGGAAGTCCCTCCCCAAGGCTATTCTTAATGGCACAACATTAGAAATATTATCATTAAAAGTGGAGATAAAATAAGAGCTATAAAAACTATACAGTTTTATTATACAACTATCATTTGAAGTTTCTTCCAGTGCAGTAAGACATGACACAGCAGTAGGAGGTAGAAGTCCTGGAAAGGGGATGAATAACATTAAGCTTCAGTAAAACAGATTACTGTAAGACACAAATAAAAACCAACAAGTGAAGCAAATTATGTCCATTTCCTCCAATGATCTGAGAATAAATAGATAGAAGTTCCTATATATTTAGAATTTTAATGCTGGAAGAAATCTTAAATATGTACCTGACCTGCAGAAGGTGCTCAATAAATATTTTTTGAATACATGAATGATTAAATGACATGAATAAGGTCACTTTTAAGAAAACTGGATTTTTCTTTATGTGTACAGTTAAGAGGTACCACAAATCATTGAGAAGGGAAGGATTTTATTCAGTGAATAGAGCTGAAACAAATTAGAGATTTGAGAGAAAAATTAATTTAGAAACTCACCGCACATCATTTCCAAATAAACTCCAAATGGTTTAAGGAGTTAAATGTAAACAAACAAAAAACAGGTGAAATAACCTACACAAACTTCTAGAGGAAAACATAAGTGAATAGATATACCTAATCTCTAAACAAGAAGGCACTCTAGACTCAAAGCAACTGGAAGAATCATGAAAAAACTCGAGGTTTGACCACATAAAATGTTTAAATGTCTTACTTTGAAAATTATGGAAGCATAATTAAAAGGCAAACAGCAAGCTGGGAGAAGTATTTACAATGAAATGTGAGAGACACAAGGTTGTTATCCTTTAAGAGTTCATATAGTTTGACAAGAAAAACAAAAAGATAAATGAGCAAAGGCAGGGACACATAGTTTATACAAAAGGAAGTGCACAAGACCAGCCTTGGGAAAGGAAGGGTCAGCTTCACTGATAATCAAAGCTTTGTGAATGACCATTTTACTCCTATCAAAGAAGCAAAGCTTTGCTTATTTTTAAATGAAATAACTCAAAGATGCCAGTTTTGTGGGGAAACAGGCATTCTTACCCACTGTTCGGAGAGAAAGAACAGGCATCACTTTGCTGAAAAGACCTTCGGCCGTATGGATCCAGAACCTTGAAAATGTTCATCAACTTTGATACATTAATTCTGCTCCTGGGAAACTACCTATGGCAAAGTGGCCAGATTTAGCAAATAAAAATATAGAATGCCCAGTTAAATGTGAATTTCAGGTATACGACAAAGACGTTTTAAGAATAACTTTGTCCCTGGCAATATTTTGGGCAACTTATACTAAAAAATCATTCATTGTTTATCTGAAATTCAAATGTAACCAGGCATCCTGTATTTCATCTGTCAATCCTTGTTTATGGAAATAATCCAAAATGCTGCAAAAATTTATGCACAAATTTTTGTTACAATTTTATTTATGATAGCAAAAATATCGAGAGAAAAGGAATCCTAAGTTTCCAACAGTAGGAGAATGGGAGAGGGGTCTCTGTCTGAATTTTTTAATGACAATACTTACAGTAGAAGGGAAACTTAAAAAACAGGCAGGCGCCTCACACCCATTGGGATGGCTACTATCAAACACCAAAACGAAACAAAACAGAAAATAGCAAGTGTTAGGGAGGCTGTGGGGAAGAAATGGGAAGCCTGGTGCACTGTTGGTGGGAATGTAAAACAGTCCAGCCAATGTGGAAAACAGTACGGCAGTTCCTCAAAAAATTAAAAATAGAACTAACATATGATCCAGCAATTCCACTTCTGGGTATATACCCCAAAGAATTGAAAGCAGGATCTCGATGAGATTATTTGTACACCCATGTTTAGAGCAGCATTATTCGTAATAGCTAAAATGTGGAATAAAACAAAGTGTCTATTGACGGATGAATGGATAAGCAAAATGTGGTACGTACCTGCAATGGAATATTATTTGCCCTTAAAAAGGAAAGAAACCCTGGCATGTGCTAACGCATGAATGAAACCTGAGGACATTTTGCTAAGTGAAATAAGCCATTCGCTAAAAGACAAATACTATATGATACCACCTATATAAGACACTTAGAGTAGCCAAAGTCATAGAGACAGAAAGTGCAGTGGTGGTTGCCGGGGGCCGGGGGGAGGGCCAGTGGGGAGTTACTGTTTAATGGGTACACCGTTTCAGTTCTGCAAGATGAAGAGTTCTGGAGATGGAAGGTGAGGATGGCTGCACAACAATGTGAATGTATTTAATACCACTGACCTGTACACTTAAAAATGGCTCGGGTGGTAACTTCTCTGTGTATTTTACCACAATAAAAAAATTTAAAACAAGTGAGGCCAAAGTTGTGATCTTAAGTGTTAATATATAGAACGATAAGCACAGGAGAGTAACACGCGACATACCCAGGAGGGCCTGAACAAACGACACCCCGAGGTGAGACGGGAAATGGAGGGAGAGGTGACGCCCCTGCTAACACAGCCCTGCTCTTGAGGCAAAGATTCGTGAAGGAGGACAATCCTCGGGGTGGTTTGTGGGCTTCAAAAAGCAGCAGCAGAAACCTGGGCCCTCTTTCCACTCGGGGCCGCAGGAAGGAGTCCTGGACTCCCAGAAGATCTGCTGCAGACAGTCCCTAGATGGTGTCACAGGGAAGGATTCCGGGGTCCCTAGGGGGCAGAGAAGAGGCGGAAAGAGGTAGTTCCTGTGGCTGGGTGACCAGGAACAGGCCCTTCAGTAAGGGTCCTAGGGCTCATCCTGGCACCAGGGGAAAGGCAGACCCCACAGCCCTGCAGAACCCTCTCCTGTCCCCGAGACCTTAGGGGCAACCTTCCTGTCTGAGCATTCAGTAGGCACTCACTGTGTGAACTGAGATGAACAGGTAAGTGTTTCTTGCATGAATTAGGATGGAGCGGTGCCCAGGGCACGATCACCCTCCGAGAGCACTTCTCCACTAAGGGTCAGCCGGTCACCTCCTCCAGCAAGGCAGGGCTGGGTCTCTCCGTCTAGAAATACCTCCAACGTAGCATTTATCATGCTGTATTTTAAGGCTCTGCTTCTGTGGCCGTCGGCCCTACCAGAGTATTGGCTCTCTTGAGGGAAGGAACTTTGTCTGGGTCCTTTAAATACCCAACACCTAATCAGGTTGCCTGGCTCCCAGTACGCGCACAAGAAATGTTTGCTGTGAGAATTGCCGAACGCTGGCAGCAAGCGAAGTGCTTTACGCAGCAGGTTACTTTGAACCCTTCCAACAGGCTTGGAAAGCAGGCAATAGTGAGGAAACTGAGGCATAGAGAGGTTAAGTGGTTTGCTCAAGTGAAGGTGACTATGCCTGACTGCAAACCCAGATCTTCTGACTCCAAAGCCCGTATTCCTGCTGTGGCTCCACAGCAAGTCAGTAGTGATGGGAATGTCCTACCAGGGGTCACGCACACCTAGTTCAGGGATGTGCTTGTGGCTGGTCCTAGGGAATCATTGCCAGCTGCTTCCCTGAGCCCTGAAATCTGGCTCGGCCGACCCCTCCCCCAGGCCTTGCAGGAGTCAAATCCAAGGGCTTCTTCCTCAGTCCCCCTTCCTTGAAGTCTCTGCGGAACTGACCCATTCTCTCTCTTTCCCCTCAAGCTGCCTCCCTTTGCTTCCTTCCCTGGCTTCTCCTCCTCCTTACTCCTCAATGTGGACACTCTGCCCTCTTTCCCCGTTTTCCTTTCTGTCGCGGACATGCTCCTTCAGATCTGGGTCCCCCTTCCTTGTCCTTGTGGCCGAGATGACCTCCAGACTGTCATGTTCCGAGAAGCTTGGCCAGCCGGCGACTACCCATCGGGCCCCTGCGTGCGGCGGGGGCCGTGTGGCTGAGGTCTGGCCAGAGGAATTCCTGGTTCATAGCAATGAACCCTGTGCCAGGTGGATGTCAATTGCAGGGTGACCGCCAGCGCCACATGCTGAAGGGGACAGAGCCTTCCTCAGCTGGGATCCTCGAGTCACTGTAGCAGCAGAGCCTCACCCCTCAGCCCCGTGCTGAGTTAGCTTTATGTGAACAAGAAATAAACTTCTACGGTGTGCCTGAGGTTCAGGAGTCTGCTGCAGCAGCTGGCGTGCCTCAACGAACTCAGAGCCCTCACTGATGTGTGTGTGCCTGGGCTCTCCCCAGCCCAGACGCTCCCCTGTTCTGCTCCACCCTACACCTCACCATCATAGACTGACCTTCCTTCTGTCTATCTGGGCAGTGTCGCTGTCTTCCCCCCAAGTCTTCAATGGCTCCCCTTTGTCTGCAGACTCAAGGACAAGCCTCTGGGGGAGGCTTGGAGGCTCTCTCTCTCTCTCTCTCTCTCTCTCTCCCCCGTTCTTGTACTCTTGTCAAATCCAAACGCTCAGGACCGCCCAAATGTGCACTGTCCACTCTCGTCTCTGCCTCTTCTTGCTCTCTCTCCATCTTTGTCAAAATCCTCCTACCTAAAATCCTTTCTGCTCCAAGATGGGCTTCTCGGGTCCTCCAGCCACGTGGAAGGATGCTCACAGCCCTCCGCTTGCCTCTCGAGTGGGGACCATCCTCGTGCTGCAACGCTGTGTGCCTGCTCAGCCCTGCCGCCCTCCCTCCCACTGGGCTGTGGGTCTCCACGGTGCCCACCAGGCCAGGCAGAGCCCAGGTACAAGGTGGGTGCTTGCCTCCCTACCCCTTCCCCCAACAACCCTCCATCTTTCCTGCTGGAGGCGGGGCCGGGGATTGCAGAGTATACAGAGCAGCTCACCCATCTTCCTCCTCCCAGCGCACTCGGAGGGCTAACTGCGTGACCTTTTGCATCTGTGGATTCCGCTCTCTCCCCCTTCCACCTTTTTTTCTTTTTAAATACAGGGCCTTGGAGCTTGCTTGGAGCCCTGGCCGACCTGGGAAGAAGTTGGCTGCTCGGTTATATTTAGGCTAGCAGAGACATCAATCTAAGGCTCTTTAAAAATAAAGTCCTGTTTCAGCTGGATCCCCCAGCATGTCCCCACCCACTCCGAACAAGCTCGTTGGCCTCCCCTGGGTCCCCAGTCTCAATGACAGCCCCTTTCACGTGGCCCTCACATGTGTGACCGTGTGTTAGAATGTCAGCAAACAGTTGTCCTCCCTGGCTCGATTCAGAGGAGGATTTCTCTCTTCTTCCAGGCTCTCCTTTGCTGGGGTTTTCCTTTCCATCTTGCGGACTTTGCGAATCTCTTCCCTGCCTCTTCCCTCCCAAACTAGACAGAAGCAAACCTTGTGAATGAAGAAGATACTGCCTCCTCCAGAGTTTCTGGGTCCTGCCGTTCTCTTTCCCCACAAAGCTGCCTTCACGGGAATGGGAAAAAAGCAAACAGAAGACAAAGACCAAAGATTGAAGCAGGGCTTCCCTGGTGGCGCAGTGGTTGAGAGTCCGCCTGCCGATGCAGGGGACATGGGTTTGTGCCCGGTCCGGGAGGATCCCACATGCCGCGGAGCGGCTGGGCCCGTGAGCCACGGCCGCTGAGCCTGCGCATCCGGAGCCTGTGCTCCACAACAGGAGAGGCCACAACAGTGAGAGGCCCGCGTGCCGCAAAAAAAAAAAAAAAGATTGAAGCAGAAAGCGGAGTTTGCAGTTGTGCTAGAATGTGTGATGGAGGCCTCTGGATGAACGGTCCTCCCGGGCAGCCTAGTGGGTGCTGGCGCGCGTGTGGGCGTGTGTGCAGGTGTGCACGTGTGCGTCTGCGTCTGTGTGTGCGTGTAGCACACTGCGGGTGGATGAGACGCAGCCCATGGGAACGTCGCAGCCGACCCTTCCTACTCCTTGACTTGGCTACCGCAGCCCTGGTTCTTTTCCATCCCCACTGATGAAACACTTCTTTATGTCTTATTCACATCCTGTCTTGACTACCACAATTGTCTCCTTGCCGGGCCCATATGTCTCTCATCACCAATGGGATCCAAATGTTGCTGACAAAATAATCTCACTGCCTTTGTGCTGCAATCACATTCCTCCACTTTCTCAAATTCTTCTCTGTCTCCCATTACTAGGGGAATCACACACACAGACCACCATCTCTCTCTGTGTCTTCACACCCCTCCCTGCACCCACCCCGCCCCTCTCTGCCTTTCCAAAGGGCTCGCTCTCCTCCTCTTGCTATGCCTGAGACCACAGCTCTTTGGGGGCCTGCACCACCTCCCAGCACTATTCATTCAGTCAACAAATGTTTACTGAGAGTGACAGGCATTCTCCTGGGCCGTGGAGTGCAGCAAGAACCAACATGAGGACAGTCGACAAAGAAAAATGTAATAGCATGTTGAGAATTAGAAGGACTAGGAAGAAAAATGAAGCAGAGAGAGGGGGCCAGAGAGCAACTCGTACACAGGGTGGTCGGGAAGGCCTCCCCAGGAGGCCTGGAACCTTCTCCCCACCTTTTCTCCATGTGAGGCTCACAGCTTTAACATCCTCCTGCTTTGCCAGAGGCCTCCCCTCCCATCCTTCTCTTTGCATCATGTTTACCTTGATTTTAAGAGCAGGGGAGGCACTGGGTATAACTCAGCTGCCGCGGGAGACCTGCCACATTATTAACTCACTAAAGCCTCACCATGGGCAGAAGGAACCACGCACGTGCACAGGAATCACTAAACACAGACCCGGTCCTCTCTGGTTCCCTGTGCAGAACACAACTGGTCATTTAAATATGGTGTCTGAATGACTAGCAGCAGCTCTGCCCGAGTGTCCCGTCAATGTCTGAATTGTGTCTCCTCCTTCCTAGAATCAGGATGCATCTATTGGCGTTGGTGACCCCAATCTGGCTGTCTACTCCAGCCAGGACTCCCCCCTCTTCTGACAAAGTACAGTGGAGCTCATCCATCCATTGGCATGGATGTTTGGTGCCAATCGACACCATCTTCACCTTGAAAACAGCCCAGAGGAAAAGTATCTTAGTGATAGAGGCTTCAGTGAACAAGTTTATTGGCAGCTGAAATGACTAACATTAAATACGCAGCAATAAAAATTGCTACCACTTAGGGCCTTACCTGGTGGCATAGTGGTTGGGAATCTGCCTGCCAACGCAGGGAACATGGGTTTGAGCCCTGGTCCGGGAGGATCCCATATGCTGCAGAACAACTGAGCTCGTGCACCACAGCTGCTGAGCCTGCGCTCTATAGCCTGCGAGCCACAACTACTGAAGCCTGCGTGCCTGAAGCCTGTGCTCCACGACAAGAGAAGCCACCGCAATAAGAAGCCCGCGCGCCACAATGAAGAGTAGCCCCCGCTCGCCGCAACTAGAGAAAGCCCATGTGCAGCAACGAAGACCCAATGCAGCCAAAAAAAAAAAAATTGCTACCACTTAAAAAAATTGTTTTGAATGTGTGTGTTTTCCTTCCTGGGAGGGGAAAGCCTAGTGGGGTAGGAAGATGGAGTCTGGGTCTTGGTTTTGACTGGGAACAAACTTGTGGATTGCCCACCTTCCCCCAGAGCCTCTCGCTGGCAGCCAGCTCGAGGGTAATGGTCATGCTGCCCATAACAGTCTGTCCTGGCCCTGGCTTTCTTAGTGTAATCTATCTAGATCCTCCCAGAGCAACACAGTAGCCACTAGCCACAGGGCCTACAGAACACACTTTGAATGTAGCTAGTCTGAATCGACACATGCTGTAACCGTAAAACACACACCAAATTTTGAAGACTAAGTACAAAAAAATGAACGTGAAATACCTCACAAATCATTTTTACATTGATTACATGTTGAAGTGATAGTTGGGGGCTCAATAGAATGTATTATTATACTAACTATAGTAAATAACTATTATATGATTAATCATAATTATAAATGAAACGTACTCAAAATTAATTTTGCCTGTTCACTTTTACCTTTTTCATGTGGCTATTAGAAGGTATCAAACGGCACGTGGGCTTGCATTTGTGGCTTGCGTGGCATTTCTATTGAAAAGCCCTGGTCAAGTATCAGATCTCTGGTTTCAAAGCATCATTTAAGGCAGTTACACTTTGCCCAATGAAAATCTCATGCAGAACTCCAAAGCAGGTAAAAGTGGAGCTGCCCAGGTGGAAGTGGGGGCGAGGAGGCTGGGGTTATATGGAGGGGGGCTGAGAGTGTGGGGAGAGCCCTATCCATTATCAGAGCCTGGTCTGGCTCATTTATTATTGGATTGGACCGCCCATTCATTTGAAATTGTGGGGGAAATACCCGGAGGAGGCCCCCCGTTCAATCACCCTAAGTGGAATCTGATCTTTATCTTGGGATAAACATTCCGAATGGAAGGTGAGTGCTGGGAGATAAGGAAGATAAGGAAACCATATGGCCCCGTCAGGAGGCTCCCAGGGCCTTATTCTTGAAAGGATTAATGAATCCAAAGGGGGGATCATCTCGGTTCTGTTTTGAGGAGGCAGAAGCCCCAAAGCCCCCAGTGGGGATGGGAACTAACTGACCCCAGGCAGGGAGAAGTCGCACTCAGGACCCTCTGTTGCCTTCCCTGGGCTGCCCCCCTCCCCGACTCTTGTCCACCCCCCTTCACAACAAAGCCCTTCGGGCTGCTGTAAGCGGACCCCCAATCTCTAAACTGCACTTAGCACCCCAGGCCTGTGGAGTCCGGAGTTTGGGATCCGAATCCCCGCACTCTGTTGGTTTGGCAACATTTCCAGCGACTCCACCCCTGTGCACACCCGCCCCCCGCCCGCCCCCACCCCAACTGGCTGTTGGTGGCTGTCAAGGTGGGCACACAGGAGAGAGGGGCTTTTCTGGCAGGGGTGGGGCTTTTGGTGGGCCTGCTGGGACCCAGGCCATGCGGCAGGGCTGAGAACCGTCTGCGGTGGGGAGGGCAGGTAACATGAGCCCCGAGAAAGGGATCTGGGGCTGAGGGGAGGCGGAGGCAGAGGCGACGGGCTTTTGAGCACGTTCTGTCCTCCCCGACGTCACGAGGCACCTCATCCTTCATTCCTCTGGCACTCCGGTCTCGCACAGCTGTTCTCTGACCCCCAACTGGAGACTGTCAAAGGCATTCAGTGTAGGGACAAAAGTGGGTGCTTGAAGCAGAGGGGGTGGTTTCAGGATGGTGTGATAGTGGTCACAGACAAGAATAAGAATAATGCAAAGCATAACCAGTATTAACGGAGGGCTGTGCCGGTGTCTCCCTTGATGGTCACGTTAAAGCCACAATAGCTCTATGAGGGAGGTGTCCTTTTACCAAGGAGGAAACTGAGGCTCTGAGAGGCTACGTCACTTGCCCAAGATTGCACAGCTAGTAAGAGCTGCAGCCAGGAGTCAAACCCAAGAAGCTGACCTTTGGAGCCCAAGTTGTTGATGCAGACAAGACCCAGCACACGATCGTCCTTGTCACACTGCTGTGGTCAGCGACAGGCAGTTGGAAGAGGCTCTCCCGTCTACGTCATGGCCCGCCCGAGGTCACACGGGCAGGTGTGCCCGCCTGCCAACCAAGTGAGCCTGGGGTGTGGCCTCACACCTTGCTCCGTGGAACAACCCAAGCCCACTGTGGTCCAAAGAGCCCTGGCTGAGAAGAGGCCACCTCCTCTGCCCCAGCCCCAGCAGGGTCACATCTTAGGGAGAGGTGGGAACAACTGTCGGGGGGAGAGGAGGCCCACAGAGTTCCAGCCTCAAGCTGGCCCTGGCTGATGGCCTTGGTTTGGGGCTTTTCTGTGCTCTGAGCACATCTCAACATTTGGAGAAAAACAAGAAATTGAACAATAGACGCTTGTGGGCTAGAGGACAGGGCCGACTTCCCCCTGGGACCCAGCGCTGCTCATAAACTGCCCCAGCTGCACTCTCAATGCTGGGATGTCACAGGAGCCTGGCTGAATCACAGCCTTGTCCTCACTCGGGCCGGCGACTGGCTCCTTTTATATAGCGTCGGGAGGATGCAAATGCTGGTGCGGGGAGCCAGGCGCTGGCGGGGGGAGGCGTGCTTTCCTGCCCGACTTTGGGAAATCACCCAGAAAGGATGCGTCCGAGCCCTGGCACTGCAGCTCTGCCACGTCGCCCCCGGACTGACTTGTCTTGATCAGAGCTGTTTGCCCCACAGGAAAAGAATCAGCTTTCTATCAAGTGGACTCTGGGCTCCACCCCAGAGAGCCTGCACTCCAGAGGACTTGAAGAGTCCGTGGGACTGACCAGTGCTGAGAGCAGCTTAGCCAGCTGGCCAAGGCGGCCCCGCTGGGCACCATGCTGCGTGGGGCGGGAGGTGGGCCAGTGGTGGGCTTCTCTGAGCTGCCCCCACCGCTGCTCAGGCTTTTCACACAGTTGCTTCCCACCATCACAGCCAAGGGCAGCCGGGCGAGGTGTGTTAGGCCAAGAAAGAGTCAGTGGGTGGAGAGGTGCAAACCGGAGCTCAGACCCCCTTTTCTTTCGTGGCTGACCCAGTGAGGCCAACCGAGGCCCAGTCAACTAAGTTCCCTGATTGGGTGCTCCCCCATCTCTCCCCAGGACCCGTGACAACCATGAGGGGTTGACATGGTGCGTCCCCATCTGGATGGCATCGCTGGAAAAGGCTGGAGTGTTTCTGAAGAGGCTGTTCAGACATCACATCACAGTCCCAGACAGCTGAGAGGTTCTTGCACTCACTTGGCCGCCCTCGCTGGGAAATGCTTTGTATCAGACAGCATTTCTGGGTTGTTTTTGCCTGAGGAAAGTGGTAAGAATTCAGCAAGAATCCTATGGTTGGAGGAAAAGTGAGTGGATTTACTTAATAAAAGTATTCGTAAAGAACCATGGAGGGGGGTGGTGAGGGGAAGCGTTACAGGGCTGAGACTGAAGACACCAGTGTGGGCAAGAAGGTCCACAGATGAGGGCAACTTGGGGCAAAGGGAGAGGAATTTAGAGACACATGGTTTGCTGTCTGGAGGAGGAAGAAAGGTTTTTTTTTTTTTTTTTTTTTTAAGAGTGTGAGGAGTTCAAACGGATGGGCTAGGTCATCCCTCGAGCACCCATGTTCAAATGGATGTGCTCGGTTGCCCCCGCAAGCACCCGTGAACAGTCTGGTCTTTCCGAGGGTCTACTGGTCCTTCAGTTCCTCCGTCGCTTAGCAGACATTTCCTGAGGCCCGCTGAGCCTAGATGCTGAAGCTGTGAGGGTCTCCTTGCCCTCAGAGCTCTCCCAGGCAAGCCAGTGACGGTGTGGAAAGAGCAACAGCGGAGGGTGGACACAGAGTGTGCAGTGGGAGGGCAGAAGCCTGAGCTGAGTCTTCCAGGAAGAGCCGGGAGTCAGCAGGCAGCCCAAGAGGAAGGACAGCTAATCCACGCAGAGGGCACGGGCTGGGCAACTGCTGAGAGGGGGAGCATGCCCCCGCCCTCACCCCAGGGACAGCTGGGACAATGCTTGTGAAAGGAGCCCGTGCCCAGAGAAGAAGAGGCCAGCCTCACATTCTTTGCTTTTGAGTCTCATGATCTTCTGACAGCCGGGCACATGCGGGCTGCGAAAACCTCCTATCGTGAGGGCCTCTGTTGAGTTCCATCCCTTCTGGCACATTCATTCAAGGCCTTGTTCCCAACGTTGGCATTGGGGTGACCCCCATGGTGACCATGTCTATAGGTCACCCTCTCCTTTCACACCTAATGCTTTCCTGAAAATCTACTGGCCTGACACGAAAGAGGCAAGCAGCCGACTTGCACGTTCTAAGGGAAGGTTCTGTTCCCAGGAAGTTAAATAGCGTCAGTTTAATTAATATTAATATAATATTAAGTTAATATTTTCTGGATTTCTAGTCTCACGGAATCTCCCTCACCCCAGCTCTGAAAATCTGCAGCTTTAGAATTCAAGAAATATGGTAAATCCCTGATCACATCCGACCTTTAGATAGACTCTTTGACAGTGTATGTTCAGAATTTCATATATACTCTCTAGTCTTATTCTTTTCCTTCCTGATTGAACACACAGTTGACTGGCTCACATCCAGCGAGCAGTTGAGGCTAATATTCCCCACGTTCGGCCTGCCTAATGATTTCCATCTTTGTCTCAATTATATTAGGTTTATGAGACCTGCCCTTCTTATCACTAGCATCGGCACTCCATTTTTCCATTTTCCACTCAGTCTTATAAAATAATAAGGTCAAAATGCAATAAAATATTCAAACACTTGCACAAACACGGCTGAATGGTCAAAAGGTGACACTGCTGAAATTGAACAGTTGGCTGCCAAGCTGCGTTTCCATGTGATGGCTTGAAACGTTAGTTCATCCACCAACCTGGGAAAGCTTGAAACCAGCATTTGCCTCAAGGGGGAGGGGGTGGGATGGGGTGGGGGTGGGGACGGTAGAGGCCAATGCAGGATAAAAAAGAGGCTGTACCAAAGTCAGAGGTAAAAGCTCAGGGTCCTCTAAAATGATCCCACCCTCTGAAGCTCAGTGGGGTATAAGTCCTGTCACCTCCTGCCCAATTGGGCAGGCACTGCCACGCAATGAGGCTGGTGATGGCTTTTCTCTGAGCAGTCCGTGTGGCGTCACAGACATCCTCCAGTAAAACTTCCAACATCTCTGAGGCTGCAGGTGTGTGAGGGGAGGGGGGCTATAGGGACCTCCATCCTATTTTGCAGCTGGAGAGGTTCTGTACACTCATCACGGGGCGGAGTCAAGTTCTAGGTACTAATCACAGCAGGCTGGTCTGCTGGCGGCGGGGGGAGGGGGGACTGGGGGGAGGCTATCACTTCCAGAGATAGGGGGCTCACCAGCCAACAGGGTGGTGAAAGGACACTCAGTGTTGCTTGAAGAAATTCCTCAGCAGACTGAAGAGTTCCTGGAAACAGACACCCAGGATTTCTCTGCCACTTAGCAACCCTGGCAGCAGAGAACGACTTACGTCTCTAGGCTTGTAGCTAGTGTAGTCCTTGCAAACTCAGCAGTTCTAGGGGATATACTGAGAAGCGACTCCTAGTCTCTCCTCAAAGCTACCTGAATATCGAGAATCCTTCCTCAAAGCTTCTTACTCTTGAATCAGAATACTTTACTGGGAAAGGATTTTGTGTGGAAGCAATAGGTGAAAACCTGGTCTTTTAGTCTGCGACTAACTAGCATCTTAGAGGGGAAATAATCCAATCCTGGGCGTAGGAGACTTGGCCTCCAGGCCTGCCTGTGCCTTGTCTTTCTGAGCGGCTCTGAACAATTTCCCTCATTTGCAAAATAAGAGGGTTGGTTTGTATGAGCTCTTGGCTCTAACCCTCAAGAGTACTGGTGAAATGAGACAACATGTGCAATGTGAAAATTATAAAGCATGATTCTAAAAAATATATCTCAGGAAATATTTATGGTCTTCACAGCTGAGAAATGTGACCACGGCAATGTGAGTCCCTCCCCGAGATTCATAACAAACCATGAAGGAGGATTTGGGGGCCCCCAGTCAGGCCTAGAACAGCCACATCAAAATTACAAAGCCCTTTGCTTCTGAATCAAATCCTCCAAGACAGTTCCTCCAACTTCACCTGCCCTGGAAGGAAGGGTCACAATTTCCCTTCAAGACTCTGAGGGGTATGGGGCACTCTGGTCACAAGCTGGGATACAAAAACCTCCTTTTGATTAAACTTAAGACCAAGCACACTTTTCAGAATTGCTAAGGCCCACATTTTGCGTTTTGCTTTACGTTTCCAAGACCTGGTCTGAAAGGCAGTGTTTTCCCTACCTTTAAAGAAGAAAATGGGAAAGAGAGGTGGGTTTTGTGATTGTCATTTTGCAAACCTCCCCTCCTCCTTCTCAGCAGGTAAACAAACACCTGATTTGGGAAGAAAAACTACCTGGGAGTCTGCAGGGAATGCCAGCAAGACAAGGGAGGGGCGGGGGTAGGGCAGGGCCAGCTCTCCAGCGAGCTGAAAGCCTGCTTTTGTTTGAACCCCATCCCAACCTTCATTACCTACCCTTGGGAGCGAGAGGCCACACCAGGGAGGGTATGATTTCCCCGGGGGGGCGGGGGTGTACAGTATTCCTAAAACGGAGCGGGGCACTTCGAGGGCCTGGAAGCTGTGGGTGCAGACAGTCCAGGGTGATGCCCTTCTGGGAGCTCCTCTTGGGCCGCGAACTTGGAGGAAGAAGGGCTCCGCCCCACCCCCTGTTCGGGTGGGTTTGCGCTGGAATGCCACGCTTTTCAAAGCGTCTGAGTGATCGGCACTTTCTAAATATGTACAGCGATGGAGAGATAAGAAACCCAGCGTCTGGCTTCGAGGGTTCGCGGCCCTCCTGGCAACCCTGGGGCTCGGGCTGGGCCGGCCCCCACCCCTGCTGCTCGGCTGAAACCTCAGCACCTCCTCCCGGGCCTGCTTTGGAAACGATTCTGCTCGTTCCCAGGGTCCCCAGGTCCCAATCTTTACGTCTGGGACTGGAAAAAAAAAAAAAAGACGATGAGCTACCCCTGCCCCCTTCCTCTGCATCCACCCCCACGACTCAGCCCGGGTGACCCAAATGGCTGAGTCAACTTGGAGAAACAGGAGCGTCCCCAAAGGGGCGGCTGCCCCCAGCCCCCTTCGCCCCTCGCTCAGCCCCACAATGCGCCCTTGTGCCGCGCCTGCAGCCAGGCCGGGGATCTGGCGCAGGGGTGGGGCGAATAGCCGTCAGATATTTAAAACAGAGCCGAGGGAACAAAGCAGGCCTTTGTGCACCAGGCGGCCGGGAGCGGGGAGCCGCGGGCGGGCGCGCGGAGTGCTGCCCCGGCGCATGCGCGCGGCGGGCCGGGCCGCGCTCGGGTTACCGAGAGTTTTCCACCCCGGTCCGCGGGGCCTTAGTTAACCCCTTCCCGGGCCGCTCCCCGGGGCAGGCGGAGAGAGAAGCTGGCTTTCATCTGCTGGCCGTTACACGTTTAATTGAAAAAAGCAATAGTCATTTTCCATGTTTCTGTAGGAAGCACAGATCATTAAAGTAAAATATACCAATTGGGAACCCAGATTTTAAATGAACAGGATTTAATGGGACGCTTGGGCCATGTAAAAATCGAGGCATTTCGAAAGACGCCTTCTTCGGGCGCTAGCGAAACCTCTTTAAAGGCCTAGTTTCTTCTGTCTTGTGTATGCTGGGTGAGTGGCTGTCTCATTTTCCTGTTTACTGTCACTTGGGATTTGAAAGATATGTTGGTTATTGTCAAGACCCTGGCTTTTGTTTGGGGTTGTGGGCTGGACGATGTTTATTTTTTTTTTAAATAACTAAATAGAAGTGGAGTGTGCGTGGTACAAAGATAAGACTGGGTCACGAACCAAGAAATGTAATTCATCCAATCTATGCACTGGACTTTCTAAGAGAGAGAGAGAGACGAGAGAGAAAGAAAGATAGTAGTTATTAAACATTTTGTGTTTGAGGGGAGGATTATTGAAGAGTTCTCCCAAGTAGAATAGACTAGGAGTGACTTGGTGGGGGATGGGATGTGCAAAGCACCCCACCCCATCTGCTTTATACTGGCAATGATGCCCCCTTACCCCACCCCCTGTCACCCCACATCTTGGAGGAGTGACAGGCAGAGGCTGGGAGAAGCTAACTGCAGGCTTAGAATTGTGGGTTATTATGCTTGAATTATCCAGATGGATGGGAAGGGCAGTCTCAAACCACCAGGTGATTCCGCAACCTTCCAAACAAGGGAGGTTAGATGGACGCCGCATCAAAGCAAGTCAGGGGGGATGGAAGGAATCAATGGGACATCTCATAACTTGTATGCTGGGACTCTGTGCCGTAGCCCACTCTGCTCTGCCTGTGGACACACATCTGAGGAATTAATGGCTCTTTCTCTTTCCTTCATATCTCAGTTACCAGGTGGTCACAAGAAAGCAAAGAGATTTCTATGTGAGATCATCTTGGCAACCAGCTCCCTCACCATCCTTGACCTCTGGCTCTCCAGGGAACCATTGCTGGGATGTCACTGGCACCAGATTGTGTCCTGTAAAGGCCATGCTGCAGCAAGGGCAGATAAACAATTTTGTGGCAATAGTCACGTAGCAAACTCATTCTCAGATGAAGGCTCATTAGTTAGGATGATGTAAGTGGGTTTTTTTCCATTCCGGGCCTAGGACATAGTCTAAGAATGTACCTTGGGATGTGAGGTAAGAGAACAGTGTGGGGAGGGACTTGGCCAAGTACCTTCTTCTAGACACAGGGAGAAAGTCTCTTTCCTCTTGGCTTCCTTAGCCCGGAGCTCATTTCCTCTCCCTCTTCCAGCTCAATAAAGGAAATTTATCTTTATGTAAAGGACGTTGTGGTAGACAGTTTCCAAAATGGCAGCCCTCAATCATTTCCCTCCTGGTGTTCGTGTGCTGCTTCTCACCTCTTGAAGCTGGGCTGGCCATAGACACTTGCTTGATCAACAGAATATGGTGGGAGTGACATTATGGAACTGTTAAGGCTTGGTCATGAGAAGCCTTGCGATATCTGTCTGCTTCTCTTAGAAACTTCACTCCTGGCACACTTGCTCTAGAAACCAGCCACTATCCTGTAAGAAGTCCAGGCCACACAGAAAGGCTCTTGTCAAGAACCCTAGCTGAGCTCGCCACCAACATTCACATCTCTGCCAGCTTTGTGAATGAGTGACCGCCACTTGGCTGTCCAGCTCAGTAGAGCCTTCAGATGACCCTAGCAGGAGCCACCATTTGACTCTAACTGCAAGAGAGCCTGAGTGAGAACCAGCCAGCTAAGCCCAGTCGGCAGAGGCGTAAGAGATAGTAATAAGTTGTTTTAAGCTGCTGAGTTTGAGGGTGGTCTCTTACGTAGCAATAGGTAACCGAATGGGAATGAAGTACTGGATGGGAAGGGAAGAAAGAGGAGAGGAACTCATGATAACTCAGTCATGTCAAGGGGCTCTCATCTCAGTCTCTTCCGTCCCCCTGTGTGCCCCCAATGCCACCCTTCCTTTCTGAGCTATGCTTGGCACACAGCACACAAACCTTGCACTGCTGCTAATTGTTCCACGTGCGTTTGTCTCCTCAATGCCATGGTGGGCATCCTGAGGGTAGGTTCTTATTTGATGCTTACCCTCCCCGGCACTGACGGATTTGTCAAGCTGTTCTAGTGGATAAACTTGGAGAATAACAGCATCGCAAGGTGCTTAAGTGGCTTGGCTCCTGATCTCTGACATTTGATAGCTGATGTCTTATATCATGGCTGCCTGGGCCCACCTGGGACCCAGCTACACCATAGGGGAGTCTGAACCCCACCAACACTGTGGTCACTCAAGGGGAAGAGATCAAGGTCAAGGGTGTAGCTGAAAACCTCCTGCTTAAATTTGCACCTCTGGAGGCTTTGGAGCCAGGGAGAGGACACACATGATAGCTCCGGAAACCAAAGGGAGGTTACAACTGTGTGGATGGGAGAAAACCCCACAAGGCTGTGAGCCCCCAGGACTCCCCATGCCCACCTATGGGCTTGTGTGTTTAAGCCATGCCAGGGTCAGTGGTGGAGATGCAGGGCTGCTTGTGTAGAACTTGATGCCTGCTCAGGGGCCCTGCTGAGCCCAGTGCGAGCTCAGAGCTTGGGAGAGAGGGAGGAGAAAGGCAGAGCAAGGGCAGCTACGAGTTCCTTCATCCCTTCAACAAACATTCTCCTGTGGGCCCGGCCCTGCCCAGCTCCAGGCACTGGGGATGCCATAGGGAGTAAGGCAAAGTCCCTGTGCCCAGGTTAAACAGCTTCTGGGAGCATTGTATCTCAGATACGCTTGCCACCTACTTGGTCAGTTCTTGGCTGGCAAAGATAGTCAGGGGAGCTGTGGTCTTCCCTCCTCATTATATCTCAGTCTTCCAACTTCATTAAAGACCTGGAAGTTCTGGTGCTTCGAGGTGGTAATGCGTATGGGCACTAAAGCCACAGCATCTGAGTTCGAGTCCTGACGTTACCACTCATTCGCTGTGTGATCTTGGGCAAGTTGTTTAACCTTTCTGAACTTCGAGTTCCTCAACAACTCTCTGGGTTGTCTGGGGATTCGATGAGATCCTGCTGGCAAAACGAGCACTCTGCTCCGTGCCTGGCACCTGTAGGTGCTCATGAATTGTTGGCTCCTGTCATATGCGCTTCCCACAAGGCACAGGAAGGCTCTGGGTATGCGATAATCTGCGACATCCTGACTGAGGTAGCACGAGTGGCTTTTGCTTAGAAGAATCAAAAGGGATGATGAGGTTAGAGAAGGGAGTCTCATCTGGGAATGAAATTGCCCAGGGTCCCGGCTGTTCCAGTCATCTGCTTCCTGAGAGGATCACACAGGACCCATACGATATTAGCCTGATTTTCCTGGCCAAGATGCTCTCACGTGTCCCGCCACCAAAGACCACTCCTGCATACTGTGAGTTTCACACGGCCTTGGGAGCCTAGGCTCCTCTTCCTGAAACCTGGGTTAGGCTTATCCCCACGAATCCCCCCAGGGGTCATTCACAGGGAATTGTGTGGCCCAGGAGCCACTGAGTACTTGGGGCTGTGAGGGCAGGAAACTGAGGTTTGGGGGTCCCCAGAGCCTCAGGAAGCATTTTAGTTCCATCCCTTGACCCCATTTCAAGCTCCGGCCTGTGAACATGTCAGAAGCACTAGGAGAGCTGCGATTTGCAGGCCCTGCTCCTTCCTCATCTTTCCTCTCAGCGTCCCCAGCTCATAGCTCTTCTTTTTTTTTTTTTTTCCGGTACGCGGGCCTCTCGCTGCTGTGGCCTCTCCCGCCGCGGAGCACAGGCTCCGGACGCACAGGCTCAGCGGCCATGGCTCACGGGCCCAGCCGCTCCGCTGCATGTGAGATCTTCCTGCACCGGGGCACGAACCCATGTGCCCTGCATCGGCAGGCGGACTCTCAACCACTGCGCCACCAGGGAAGCCCCATAGCTCGTTTTTTGACCTCCAGGAAGACTGGGCAGATGGGCAGACCCCAAAGGAGACCATGCAGGGAAGACATTTCTGAGAGGGGGCAGCTGCCCCTGACCAGGGTTATAAGTTATCTTTGCCATGCATCCCTGCAGTGTAAAGCAGTGAGCAAGGGGGACCGCTGCCTTATCTTCAGCGTCCATCAGGCATTTGCTGGAATCACAGTTCCTTTCCCAAGTGGCACATCGTGTTAGGCCACTGTTCAGACAGCACTGTCAGCGAATCACTCTCAGTATGGAGTGCGTTCTCTGGTGAGAAGCCTGGCCCTCCATGGGGAGGGTCATTTTCCTGAGAAAATGCCCACTTTACCTCGTCTTACAGGGGCCTAATTCCTGACCAACAGGCTTAAGGTACGTGAAGCTAGAGCCCAGTGTCTGGGAAAGATTCCAAAACGCTGGTGTTTCCAACACAGAAGGTTATACTTACTGTAAATCTTTACTCTCCTTAAAGTAGTTTAACAGAAAGAAGACATTCGATCCTCCTTTAGTACATCGTTTTCACTGTCATCTGAACTCAGGACATAGAGAAATAAAACATAACGCCTTACTGGACTTACTGGTTTATCCATCATATTCTGTTACCTTCTAAGAAGGCTGCCCTATTAGCATATCTAATCACTTGAGGAACACCTGGTTAGACTAGGTGGTGGCAAGGAAAGGATTGGCTGATTTCCTTCCCCACATGTAATTCTTTGTGCTCTCCACCCAGGGTCACTGCTCGCCCGCATGGCACTTATGTGCAAATTAGAAAAAGCCACCCCTTCCTCTGTGTGGATGTAACCAGGCCAGGGGGCACAGCTTGGCAAGAAGGGTGAGGCCTGGATTTCAGCGCCGCCCCCCCCCCCCGCTCTTGTACAGTGAACAGCCTGTACGACTGGACATGGTGGTCCTGCCTCCACTCAATGTCACTAGCTTCAGTTTCTTTTCTTGGAGAGATGTTTGCTGCAGAGGGAGGGGGAAGAGGATGCTTACTGCTGTATGTTAGACAGGTTCCTGGAGGCCCAAGAGCAACACCTTAATGTGGGCATGTTTTGAGGTCTGGGAGAGTTTCGGGGCATTTCACAGTAGGGCCCACTTTTCCTGGGACAGACAACCTAGTCTTTGAAGTTAAGACAGACATGGGGGATGGAACAGCTGGCCAGTCTGCCCATAATCCTGCTGGGAAACCTGACAACAAGCAGCCCTGGATTTGCTCATTTGGACGCCTTACGGGAATTTCCAAGAACCCTTCACCCTCTTCTGAGAAAGAGAGGGCAGGCCTGGGGAGCTAGTCTCCCCTCGCCTCCTCTTGAGTTTTGGTCTGTGGTTAGGACATCTGGACACAGGGAGTTTTAACCCATCTCTGCTTTCAGATCTAAATCCAATCACCTGTCAAGGGGCTGGCCTTCCCTGCTTTGATGAGTCCATTTGCGAGTTTTCCATGGTGTGATCTGCGGGGGAGGGGGTGAGTCCGGAAGACTTCCTGTGGAATCTCAGGAGTATCGTCTTCCCCAGCTGTGACCCCGCATACTCACCTCTAAAGTGGAATGGACAGCATGCAGCACGTCCATAACATGAGTAGACCTCGTGAGGACTCATGACTTCAAGTTCACTTAGATTGTTCTGTAAATGGATACGTTAGTAGACCCAGCCCCAAATCCTGCGCAGAGCCAAGGGCTCGCAAGAAACGTGGAGACATTTGTGCATTTCCTTGCTCATTCATTCAATAAACATTTACTGAGTATCTACCATGTGCCAGCTCTGTGCTAGGCTCGGGGTTAAGAGGCGAATGAGAAAAATACTTTCTTGCTTTCTGTTTAAATGCCATTTCCTTGGGAAGGCCTTTCCTAACCACCCCTATGTACAGCATTGTACTTAGGTTGCTTGATACATTTCTGTTCTCCCCACTAGACAGCTTCAGGAGGGGAGGGACCATGTCTACATTCATCAGATGCATCTGCACCAATCCTGCCTAAGCGTGGTCCCAAGTATTGTGTGTTGATTGAATCCATTCGCTCTCCACCGAGTGGACAGGATGTCAGAACGGCTCCCTCTCCTGTGATGCTCCTGTGTTTAGGAAATTCGTCTCCTGTGGGGGGGTCGAATCCCAAGCAGGGATTGCTCTGCTCCTGAGACGGCTGGGACCAGATGATGGTTAAGGTCCTCATAGCCAGCAATTCTAGGACAGATGGGGCTTTGGAAGCCTGGACAGTAAAGGGGTAATCGGAGCATGGGGTGCAGGCCAGGTAAGAGGCGTGCTTGCAGAGCCATTCTGGATGCCCAGGCTCTGGTCCTGCTCCCTCTTTAGGAAACAAAGCTATGAACTGAGATTTCAGCTCAGAAGAGGAGTCCTCATCAGTGGGCCTGATGCTGACATCAGCTACACCAAACCCACACTGACCCCACAGAGGCGGGAGGAGAGGGGTGGGGTGCCGTGGCTGTGGGCCTGCCTCCTGCACCTCAGAGCTCTGGGTCTGGTTACACTCATGGTCACTGTGCACAGAACCCAGGTCACCACTGGAAGGAGATTATCTGGGCCCTGGTTTCGAACAGCACTCTTTTATTCTTGCCACTAAATCCTAACCCTCTGTTGTTCTGTTGTCAATAGCAACAGGAAGAAAGGCAATTTTCTCCATGTTGGGAGCTTATTTTTTTCTCCTGTAGGTGGGCTATAACCAGCCCAGGGGCCCCCGCACAGAGGCTGGATACCCTGGGCGCCCCAGAGAAACCTTAACATCGAGGCCCTGGTAGCCAGTGCGGAGGTCAGCTTAGTTCTGCTCCAGGCAAACCAGGGGTGGCTGGGGGAGGGGGACCTGTGAGCGGGAGCTATCAGCTCTTCTAGGATGGGGCTCAGTGGCTTTAATGGCTACACAATATCTATGGGGCTGCCTTGGGTAGGCCTAAAGCACAGGGGGTGGAGAAAAAAAAAGAGGAAAAAAAGGAGAGAAAACAGAAAAGGAACTTGAGAGTAGAAGAGAAGGGCTAGGAAGGGAATGAGAAGAGGAGAAAGGTGATGTGGAGAAGTATGGTGACACCGACAGCAGCCTTGGGCACCCCTGGGGGTGTGAAGCCAAAGTGGGGTGGGCCCACAGGCCTGGATGAAAAAAACAGGGTTTCTCTCGCAAGGGGGCTTCACTTCCCATCGGGAGGGAGCTGCCATCCTGGATGGGTGGGTGGATGGATGGATGGATGAATAGGACAAAGACCAGTGGGATAGGATTTGCCAGGAATTGAGTGAATTAAGAAGAGGAGAAACAGAGTCAGCAGTGAGAGAATCCAACAGTGGGTGAAGCCAGTTTCGGCAGGGAATGTCAGCTACAATGTTGGTGCCAAGGGGTGGTTTGAGAAGGCCTTCTCCCCTCGATTCCGTCTCTGTCCTAAACAAACAAGAAGTCTAAGTGAAAAATAGTGTTTACTATACAAACAGCCTGAAGAAAACCTCCCTAGGCTCCGTATCACCCAGATTCCACATCTAGGTCCTCCTTTACAGAAATTCCAGAACTGCCACTAGTCAGCGGCAAGGCATTGTGTCTACTTTCCTCCCCAAATCCCTCCCCAGACCAAGTGAATGAGGCTGTGGACAGACAGGTGAGGGCCTGAAACATGATTAGAGGAGGCGGGGAAAATAAACTCCAGATTAGTTTGAGAATAGGCAGAGCTAAAGAGCCTTAAGCCTTTCAGTCACTCCTACTCGGGGATTTGGAGTATTAATTACTCTAACAATGGCAAATCATTGAGTGGATTGTCTGTTCTCTCCCTTCAGTAAAAAATGTTAAGTATAGGCTTATTCCCAGGGAAGGCCCAGTGGGAATAGTTCATTAGGATCAGGGTCAAGGGTTAGGGGGTCAAAGGGTTACACCCTCCAAGCCGTGAACCAATAGTGTGGGCGGCTGGTACAGGGGTGAGCGAGGCTTCTTTCATGGAAGGTCCTTATCCTTACAGAGGGACACTGTGAATCAGATTATAACAGCTGGGTGATGGGGGCGGGTGAGAAGGGGCGTCAAGCAGAGGCTGTACGGAGGGGTGCCATTCTAAGGGTCCTGCTACGTCAGGGCCCTACGGACTCACTCAGGAATCCCAGAGCTCCTGGGTAGATCCAATCCAACAGCCTGCCCGGGTGTATTCTCAGGTAAGTCTGTGTTGCCGTTAATGTCCACAAATAACAGGAAAACATTGGTCTTTTCTCTAAAAAAAGATGCAATGTCATGTTTAAGGCTATGTAAGAGTAAGGATGAGGAGGTCTCATTCCCAAAGAAGTGTAAACCTTACCTGAAATCTTGGAAGGAGCTTTAGAGGGAAGAGAGAGAGGGAGGGACTGACCCAGGAGCAGTGGCCCCAGAGGCTTTGGCACTGAGTCCCAACGTGGGCAGAGAAAAGGTGCATTATATTTGGGGCAAGGGTCAAGTGAAACTCTAGGAAAAATGTCAGCCCTGAAGAGTGAATAGGCTTGTCATGTTAGATGCCTCAAAGGGGGCTTAAGTGTTCCTTTGATCAAGGGGAAGACACAAAAGGTGCACCATGCAGAAATAACCTCCCCAGGAAGGCAAGTGGGTTTAGTGGGTTTTCACAGAAGGCGGGGGAGGCCACTTCATCTTCACTCTCCCAGGACAGGAAGCTGGTGGGATGCCTGCCCGAGAGGTCGTGCGTTCACTTATAGGGTCTTCACTGGAGCTGAAGGTCTTTCAGAATAGACTGCCACCAACTCTGGCTCCTCTTGTTCGTGGATTCCTTCCACCATACCTTTGGTGTCCATTTCTAAATCTGCTTCAGCCTGCAGGAGGCTGCAGTGCCCAGCTCTGTCTAACTTGCTTTATTGACCTTTATTGCTTTATGCACTGACTACCTTTATAATACACTAACCTTTAAAACTCATGACTTTTCCCTCTTTATTATTTAAAACCTTGAACTTTCAACATTTTTCTTTACTCATGCTATTCATGTCTTTCTAGTTAAAAACTAAAAATAAGTCTTTTCCAGGAAGTATGAGTCAGGAGGGAAAAGAGCCTCCTATTTGTTTAGCCCTACTGGTCTGGGCTAAAAGCTGTGTAGCTTGTATGAACTTGTCCTTGACTATGATCCCCACCTGATGGTCACATCCACGTAAGTGGTCTTCATGTGGCCTGCCGTCTTAGCCCTCTCCAGGTTGTATCTGTTGCTAAGAGCTGGAGGGAGGGACTCGGATGACCATACGAAGCAGATCAGCTAAGCCAGGAATTGCAGTGTGGGAATAGGGGACAGAAAAAAAGGTAAGGGATAGGGAGGGGTCGCTATTTGTCCCAGGGCTGCTGCTGTGGTGCAGCCTCCTGAATTAGGGCAAATGGATGGAGTCAGTAAAGTGACCTGCCTAAGGTCTTACAATTAGTGGACAGTAGGTTGCTCACATTTAGGGGCAGCATCAACAACTCTGTAGTATCAGTCAGAGTCCTGGTGGGGAAAAGACAGGGAATTTAATGAAGGGATTGTTTAGCAAGGTATGGGAAGGGTTTAGGGAACTGACAAAGGATGGTGTGATCCTTTTGGTTTAGTAACTTTGAGGAGGCATTACCATCCCTGAGTCTGAAGGGTCAAGAAGAAGGAATAGTTCATAGAACCCAGAGTGAGTACCTGTAAGAAGAAGGCTGCCTGACAGGACTTGTGACCTTTGGTGGAGACACAAAACTAATCCACAGTGATTGGCAGGGAAGGAACTAGGGGAATAAATAATCTTCTTGCCTTCCAACTTCCTGCTCTTACCTCCCTTTGCCTGAGCATGACTAGAGACCAGAGGTCAAGGAGCCCCAGGGATGCTATATGGACAGGTTAATCATCTGTGGTACAGGGTAGGGTGAAGGGTGGAGGCTGGATCTGGAGGAGCACATAGAAGCTACCCAGTCACCTAAGAAAACAGGTAAGGTTTGTTCTTAGTAGCCTACACATTTTTTCCTTCCTTCTTTATTGTCATACCTGTTCCTACATGGTTGTCAGATGCTAGAGTTTTCCTGGTCCCTTGCTATACCCTGGGACCCCCAGCCAAGTCATCAGTGTCTAGTTTTGGGGCCTACCCTCTCTTACTATTATTTCTTTATCAAAATCAGTTCTTAAAATTTCTGCTTCTAGCCATGATAAAGCAACAGGATCCAGATTTACTCTCCCACCATCAACAACTAGAAAACGAGACAAAATAAATGTACAGACGGCTTCAGATTCTGAACAGGGAGTACAGGACTGTGATCCTTGAGAGAAAGGAAATAAATGAGGTGAGCCCTATGATTGGAGACACATTTCTGGATTATACAGTAGGGGAAGGAATCCCAAGCAGCATATGGTAGTTTTGTTGAGGTGAAAGACAGAAAAGGAAGGTCAAGGAGACTTCGGATGGAAATTATGGGGCAGAGTTCTAGAAAAGAGAGGACTATGTAGAAAAAGCTCCAGAAATCTGAATAAAGGTCCTCTTGAGTATTTGCTTAATACTAAGAGGTACACGCAGAATGAACCTCCATGAGGCAGGGCAAAGAATCACCAGGAGCTGAATAATTGACAGACTTCACATGGGACTGAGAAATGTTCAAATATCAATCAGCTTGATCACCTAGGGCATTTAGTAGAGACCCCATAAGGGCCCTGCCCAACCAGTATGTCTAAACTGTCTAGCCCTAGAGAAAAGGAAACTTTAGACTCACTCTAACAAAGCTTAAACAATCTCCTAAGAATCAGTCTTATCGGTAAATAGCCTAACTGCCTGCCAGATAAAAGTCCAACACTATTTAAATGAAGGTAACAAAATAGCCAACATCCAATTAAAAAATCACTAGACTCCCCAGGAAGCAGGAAAATGTGACACATAACCAAGAGAAAAATCAGACAGTAGAAACAGACTTGAAAATAACAGAGTTGATAGAATGAGCAGACAGGTATATTAAAACAGTTATTACAACTATGCAAAACGTACAGAATAAGGAAAGAAGGGAAGATTGTGTGTGTGTGTGTATAATATAATATATATATAACATAATATATAATATATATATAAAACCAAATGGAACTTATAGCAATGAAAAAATATGATATCTGAAATTAAAAATCAGTGGATGGAATTTAAAGCAAACTGGACACTACAGAGGAAAAATAAGTGAAATTGAAAACAACAGCACTAGAAACTATCCAAAATGGAGTACAGAGAGGAAAAAGACAAAAAATAGATATAGACAGAAAAAAATAAGAATATCTCAGTAACCTATGGGGCAATATCAAGTGGGCTAAAATACGTGTAACTGGAAAGGAGAAAAGGGAAAGAACAAATTGTTGATAAAATGATGGCTAAAACATTTTCAAATTTAATAAAAACTATAAACACTGTAGATCCAAGAATCACAATGAAGACCGAGCAGGATGCAATAATACCATACCAAAGCACATCCTAATCAAATTGCTAAAAAATAACAACAAAGAGGAAGTCTTAAAAGCAGCTTGAGATAAAGATATATTTTATAGAGGAACAAATATAAGAAATACTGCAGACTTCTTATCAAACTGTGCAGTCCAAAAGGCAATGGAATGCTATCTTTAATATGCTGAAAGAAAAAAAATCAACCTAGAATTCTATATCCAGTGATAACATCCTTTTTAAAATGAAGGCAAAATAAAGACTTTAAGACAAATAAAATCTTAGAGGACTCATCACCAGCAGATCTGCAAGAAATGTTAAAGGAAGTTCTTTAGGCAAAAGGAAAATACTTGGATCTACACAAAAGAATGAAGAATGCCAAAAATGGTAAACATGGGTAAATTTAAATATAAAAGACTTTTTTTTTCATTTAAAAATCCCTTTAAAATATTAAATAAAAAATAATAGCAAAGTACTGCAGAGTCCATAACATATGTAGAAGTAAAATTTATAAAACAATAACGTAAAGAGCATGAGAGTATAGCTAATAAGCCAATGTTGTAGACACAATTAAATCATAAAAAAGAACTGTCAACCCAAAAGAAGGCAGGGGAAGGTGAAAAAGAGAACAAAGAACAGATGGGACAAATAGAACACAAATAGTAAGATGGCATACCTAAACTCAACATGTTGTAAGTACATTATATGTACTTGTAACTAAATGCAAATTGTCCAAATACCCCAATTAAAAGGCAGAGATCACCAATTGGATTAAAAAAACAAAAAGCATGTTAAATGAAACCCTTTTTAAATGTAAAAACATAAATAGTTTCAAAGAAAAAGAATGAAAAAAGATATACCATACAACAATTATAAGAAAGCTGGATAACTATATTTATAACAAAAAAAGATCTTAGGACAAGGAATATTACCTCTTTATCAAGAGGGACAATTTCACAATGATAAAAAGAAAAGTTTTTAAAGAAGACATAACAGTCCTAAACATGTGTGTATCCACCAATAGAGCTTCATTAATATGTGAAACAGAAACTGACCAAATTGAAGGAAGAAATAGAAAAATCCACAATTATAGTTTGGTATGTCATCATTTCTCTCTCAGGAACTGATAGAACAAATAGGCAGAAAAGATAGAAGACCTGAACAGCGCTGTCAACCAACTTGACCTAACTGACATTTATAGAACACTCCACTTAACAAAAGCAGAATACATATTTCAAGTTCCCATGGGACATTCAGCAAGATAGAATACAACTGGGGCCATAAAAAAAAAAAAGACTAAACAAATTGTTAAAATTTGAAATCTTCACAAAACAATTAAATTAGAAATAAAAAACAGAAAGATGTTTGGAAAATACTCAAATATTTGGAAGTTAAACATTATATTTTAAATAACCCATGGGTCAAAGAAGACAATGCAAAAATAATTGAAAATTATTATTTATTGAATGAAAATGAAGGCATAATGTATCAAAGTTTATGTAATGCAACTAAAGCAGTTTCAATGGAATTTTAAAAAATCTTATTTAAAACATATTTATTGAGGTATAATTTACAATTATAAAAGCTCCCTGTTTTAAGTGTACAATTCAATGACTCTAAGTAAATTTACAGAATCATGCGACTGTCACCACAATCTAGATTATCTTCTTACAGTCCCTCAAAAACTACTGTTATATTGCACCTGCAATCAAGTTATAATTGTCAACTTTTTTCCTTACCTATGCAAACAGCTTAACATTTTAAAAATTGAGATCTAATTCAGATAACATAAAATTCACCATTTAAAGTGTCTAATTCAGTGATTTTTTTTTTTACTATATTTTACCATATTCATTATGTTGTATCACCACTATCTAATTCCAGAACATTCCCATCACCCCAAAAAGAAACCCCATACCTATTAGCAGTCAGTCCCCAAATTTTCCTCCTTCTACCCCTTGGAAATCATTAGCCTGCATTCTATTTCTCTAGATTCACCTATTCTGGACATTTCATATAAATGAAATCTTACACTATGTGGCCTTCTGTGTCTAGCTTCTTTCATTTAGAATTCAGATGAAATTTTAATGTTTTAAATGCTTATATTAGAAAAGAAGACAGATCCATTTTTGACATCCCAAGAAAATTCAATAGGGATAGAATAGTCTTTTCAACAAATAGTACTGAGATACATACATATGCATATGCAAAAGAATGAAGTTGGACCCATACTTCACACTACATACAAAAATGAACTCAAAATGGATCAAAGACATAAGCATAAGAGCTAAAAAATATAAATGTCATAGAAAAATATAGGTGTAAATCTTTGTGACCTTGGATTAGGCAATGGTTTCTTAGCTGTGACACCAAAAACACAAGCAACGAAAGGAAAAAATAAATTGGACTTCCTCACAATTAAAAACATTTGTGCATCAAAGGATGCTATCAAGTGAAAAGACAGCTTATGGAATGGGAAAAATATTTGCAAAGCACATGTATGATAAAGAACTGGTATCCAAAATATACAAAGAACTCTTACGATGCAACAATAGAAAGATAAACATCCCACATTTAAAAAATAGGTAAAGGATTTGAATAGACGTTTCTCCAGAGAAGATGTACAAATGGCCAATAAGTATGTGAAAAGATATACAATATTCTTAGTCATCAGGAAAATGCAAATCAAAATCACAGTGAGATTACCATTTTGCACCTCCTAGTATGGCTATAATAAAAAAGACAGACGATAACAAGTGTTATAAGAATGTGAAGAGATTGGAACCCTCACATATTACTGGTGAGAATGTAAAACAGTACAGCTGCTTTGGAAAACAATTTGACAGTTCCACGAAAAGTTAAACATAGAGTTACCCTATGAGCCAGCAATTCCACTGCTAGATGTGGTTCCAAGAGACCTGAAAATACATCTCCACCCACACTCGTACATGAATGTTCACAGCAGCACTATTCATATTAGCCGAAAAGTAGAAATAGCTCAAATGTGCATCAGCTGATGAATGGATAAACAAAATGTGGTATATCCATGCAATGGAACATTATTCAGCCATAAAAAGGGATGAAATTCTCATACACACTACAACTTGGATGAACCTTGAAAACATTATGTTAAGTGAAAGAAGCAAGACACCAAAGGTCATATACTGTATAATTCCATTTAATTAATTAATTAATTTATTTATTTATTTTCTTGACCATGCCACCTGGCATGTGAGATCTTCCCCAACCAGGGATCAAACATGTACCCCCTGCACTGGGAGCACAGAGTCTTAACCACTGGACCGCCAGGCAAGTCCTAATTCCACGTATATGAAATGTAAAGAATAGGAAAATCCATAGTGACAGACAGTAGATTAGTGGTTGCCAGGGGCTGGAAGGAGGGAGGAATGGGGAGTGACTGCTAATGGATATGGGATTTTTTTCTGGGTTGATGTAAATATTCTGAATAATAGTAGTGATCATTATAAAACCTTGTGAATATACTAAAAACTACTGAATTATATACTTTAAAATGGTGGATTTTATGGTATGTGAATTAAAAAAAATAAGGAATCTGATAGAAATATATCAGTGTTGATACTGATAAAGACTTTATGTGCCGCTCGTCTCAGGAATATCTGATTTAGCTTGACCCCTCCCCTCAAAGTCTACGGAATCTATTTTCTCAAAAAGTCTAGCTTCCAGGACCTTTGATTTTATTCTCAGCTGTGGATGCTACTGGGCTGCCCCCAAAGCCAGAAGAATCCTATAACAGACAGTGCAGGTGAACTTGTATTTTCGGGTCTATGCAAACTTTCCTGCAGTATGAGTTCTTTAAAATCCATTGCTAATTTTTTCCCACAGCCAGGCTTGATTAAAAGGATAAAAGATAATGATGAGATACTCTACTGTTCACAAAAAGCATTTTCATATTTACCGCTCTTTTGATCTTAGGCATTTAAATTTAAATAAAGCATTATTGACTGGCCACACAGGGCCAGGCCCTGAACTCTAGTCTCAATTTCTCTCACCCCAAAAATCTAGCCTTTCTTAGAACAACTGAAATTCATTTTTGAACAGGTCATCCAAGCCCTCCAAGAATATTATGCAGGCTTTTTGGCATTTAAACAACTGCTTCCGCTGAGAATCTTCCATGGGCCTGCATTATGAAGAATGACCTCCAAACTAGTCATGGGAAGCCCAGACGTTAAACGGCTTGGTCCAAAATGCTCGCCTCCTTGACTACGCTGTTTGTACTTCCATTTTCATTCCTGCAGGGCCACACCTCCCACAAATGCATGTACCTGTGAGTGCACACGTACACACACACACACACACACACACACACACACACACACCACCCCTCTTTAGAGGTGGGAATTGAGAAGTTGGCTGCCTTCTCTCAGCAGTGCTATGACCAGAGCTGAGTCCCCACTTGTATTTTTTTTTGTTCTTATTTTACTGTGGTAAAAAATGCATAGCATAAAATGTACCGTTTTACCAGTTTTAAGTAAACAATTCCGTGACACTAAGTGTACTTACATTGTTCACCATCCATCTCCAGCACTTTTTCATCTTCCAAACTGAAACTCCATACCCATTACACACAAACACCCCATTCCTCCCCCACCAGCCCCTGGAAACCACCATTCTACTTTCTGTCTCTATGAATTTGACTCTTCTAGGTACCTTATATAAGTAGACTCATACAATATCTGTCCTTTTACAACTTATATTTCTTGCTGGCGAAGTGGCCTCTGGTTCCAGAGCTGGCCCATAGGACTGGGGGTTTGATGGGGTAACCAGCCCAGGAAATGTGATAGGAGAGACCAGAGCACAAAAACAGCCCCAGTCAGAATCAGGAGGGCTCTCTCACCACGACAACAGCTGGAAATTCTTTCTGCTCTTCTGTAAGTCGGCTGTTACAAACAGGAGCCTTTTCAAACCCAATCCCAAACACAGGAATTCTCCCCTCATTGGTCTGTCTCCTGGGCCCCATCAAGACAGCTGCACTTCCCATGCAAGCGAAAGCATTCAACTGTGAGTGCCTGTTCCTGGGTCAGCCTCCTCCCACTTACCTTGAAAGAGAGCATAAGCTCCTTCAGAGAAATGAATATTTTTCTGTTTCAAGTTACATAGAATGTAATGTGGAGGACTTTCAAAATGTCCTTTGCTGTGACTAGCAGTGGTTGATACAATCTATGCCCCAGCAGGCTGGCATGACAATGGTATTCACTCAGCCAGGTCTTTGAAATTCACTGCAAAGGTATGAGTCTCATGAATGATCCTTCCACCAGCTTTTGTGAAGATGAATGAGCCAATTCCTTATTACTGAAAGAGAGAAACTTTCACTGGATTTGAGGTAAGGCCACAGATAGACTGAAAACAAGGAGACGTGAAAATGAAGGTGAATCTCACAGACACTGTGATGTCCAGGCCAGATCTGGTGGTGGAGGCCTGAGTGAGTTCTGGGTGGGGCTGCCCAGGCACAAAGCCACGTAATCCTTCGCCAAGTGAAAAAGTTTAGCTTTCCCCAAATCCCCCATTTGAGAACTTCAGTGTGACTACCCAGTGTGGACAGCTACACAGATAGGCGGTACCCTACTTGACTTTTAACAAAGCACACAAATTTGTTTATTTTTGCACGGTGCGTTTCCTCCTAGGAGCCTACAGCTTCAGAAGTCCTCCTGTAGTGCAGACGATGCTGTTAGGAGGGCAGGAGAAGCTCTTCCCACCTCTGCAGAAGACCTGGCCACAGGAAAGGAGATTGATCATGGGTGTCAAGGGTTGGAGGGGTAGGAGAAAGATTTAGAGGAGATGAAAGAGAGATTTTTCACTGGAGACATTGTAAGATGATGATGTCCTTTGCTTTGAAAAAGATGAGAAAGCAATTTCCCTGGAGGTTAAGGAAACAGGATTATACTCACTGTTGGATATTTAGTGTAGACCTGTGGGTGTCGGAAAAATAAGGCTGGGTGACCCCGGGCTGCTCCTTGGCTACACATCTGAGGTCTCTCTGTTCTGCTCCTAGTCTGTTCAGTTAAGAGGAGGAAGAGAAGAGCTGAGGACAGTTGGGTGCCTCTGTAGAGGGTGTGTGTAATCAGACATTGGGCAGCTGAGCCTGGGACTCCTAGTTTCCTGAGTACTGCACCAGGAACCAGGAGATTAGAGCTGGGATTTGATTCTGCTGCCAACTAGCATCTAAAACCTGGGGCCCTTCTGGCCACAACTTTATCATCTGTGAAATGAGGGAATAGGACCCAATTCAAATGCAACAAACTCTCATTAAGTATGTGTAGGCTACAAAGTTGAATAAGAACTATTCTTTGGCCTGTAGGACCACACAACCAGGGAGATGAGACACACACACATGTGTTTGCATGCGGTTGTAATAGGAAACAATCACTTCTGTAAAGGAGACTGGGGAAGGGGAGAGATTGAGTCTACCTCTGGAATCTTATTGGATGAGGTGGGCTGTGAGCTAGGCCATGAGTATGGTTGGATTAGGTGCTGACAGGTGGATATGGGAGCAAAGGAGAGGAGGCGTCGCTGGCAGAAAAACAAGTGAACAAAAAGAAGAATCTTGTAAATCAACTATACTCCAATAAAACTTTTTTGAAAAAGGACATTAAGAAAAAGAAGAACCAGCAAACTGGGTGAGGGCAGGGTGGTAAGTCCTGGGACTAGAAAGTAGGCAGCTATGACTAGAGCACAGGTGTACATCACACAGTAGGTCCTCGGTCACTATCCGCTAAGTGATAGTGGCAGCAGTGAGGATTGGGCTGGAAGGCAGGCCGGGTCTCTCCCCCCCCAACCCCCCGGGGAGCCATGAGCAGTGTGGGGTCCACATGGGTTTCTGAAAGAGAGATGGACTACTATGGTCAGCTCTGTGTTCAAGGGCAGGTGGACCACGAGAGGGGAGCCCAAATGTCCAGGGGAGACTTGATAATGGCTTAAATTTAGATAGCCACATTGGTGTGGGGAGGGATATAAAAATAGGGCAAAAGAAGATTCTGCAGGAGGTTGATCAGAAGTGCAAGGAGAGGGAGAGGAAGATGAGGACAATTTTGAGGGTTTTGAGCTTGGGCAATGGGGAGAGTGAAGATTCATAAACAGAGACAGGCAATCTCAAGAAGAGAGATGGGTTTAGAGAGGAGATGACCAATTTAGTTTTGTGCAGAAAGACTCGATATGCCTACAGGGAGTCTGTGTAGAGATGGCCGGCAGGCAGGCAGAAATGTGGAAATTTGGGTAGCTAGAGATCTGGGGCTCATGGAAGCAATGGTTGAAGATATGGGTGGGGATGAGATAGACAGCAGGTAAAGAGCACCGGAGAGGAAAACGGGAGCCTGGCAGGAAGTAACCAGGAGCCTGAGGAATAAATCCCAGTGGTAGCAGGAGGGCCAGGCCGTGAGAGGAGGAGAACGCAAGGTGGCTCCTGGGCCACTGTTGTGAGGAAGGCCTGTGAAATGGCCCTGGAGCAGCAGCCAGTTGCCGAGTCCTGAGGAGAGGAAGTAGAAGCAGAAGGTGTAAAGGACCCTATAAAGACGTTTGTAATAAAGGGAACGCGAACAAAAAGATGGTAAACTGAGAGGCAGCAGGGCCAAAGGAAGTCATTTTAGGATAAGGAAGATGTGGCCATGCTTCTCACACGTGAACGTACATTCGGATCACAAGGAATCCTGTTACCATGCAGCTTCTGACCCAGAAATGAGGGCAGAAGAGACATGGTCTGGAAGAGATGGGAGCCCATGGTGTCATCTTGGACCAGGAAAGTAAGTTAGTTTTGCAGAGGAGGCGGGGATGTCAGCTGCACTCAGACTGAGGGATTCCCCATAGAAAGGCCTGGAACCTTCTTGGTCAGGTGGGCAGTGAGAAATTCTATAGACAGAAGGTAGACGTGGGGCTTGGTCGGGGGGTTGGTCTGAGGACAGTGAGAGCTCAGGGACAGCGGTCTGGCTGACTTGCTGGCCTGAGAGCAGAGCAGGACTCAGGTAAGCTGTGTAGCCAGAGTGGCAGCTGTGCCCCCCTCACGGCCTGGAAGCTGAAGCTGGTGGGCCTGAGGATGCAGATGAGAGCCTGGTGGGAGGGCAAGCTCCTAAAGGGACACGGGGTGGGGTGCAGGACACAAGAGACAGGGTTAGAGGGGAGAACAGGGGAAAGGAAGATGTGAAGGAGGGAGGCTGTGGTCTGAGAGCCATCAGCAGAGAAGGTCTCAGAGGTGGGTGGTTAGGGGCAAAGAAGGGGACCAGGCAGGTAGGTATGTGGCCGAGATGGAGCAGAATGGAGGCCAGAGAGACGAGGGGCGGCCGCAGCACAGAGGAGGGGGAGGCTGGTCTCGTGGTAGAGTGAGAAGTGATGAGGAAGAGCCGGGGCCCAACAGCACCAGCTGGGGCGGAGCCCGGGGCCTGGCCTGTGAAATTGCTGGGGAAAGTCCTTCTCCTCATTTGCAGTAGCACCTGTGTGGAGGCCAGGCTGGTTCCTAGAGGCAGAGGAGCCTGCCCTGTTCTCATTCACTCAACCCCTGTTCCTGAGGCTCCTCGAGTGAGGTCTTGGCCTGGGACGCTGAGGCCTGAGTTTCACGTGTTTGGACTGTGACATGGAGGGGAGGGCGTGAGAGGGGACTCCTTCAGTGGCTGACCCACAGCCCCGGAACCTGCTCAAGGGCACTCTGCAGTCACCCAGCCACCTGCAGCCACTCTCCTGGGCCAGGGCGGATTAAAACCCCGTTCTCAGGTTAGGCCCTTAGGCGCCGAGGTTCCAGCAGGTCCCGCTTTCCCAGCCCCTGGGATCTGCACCCACCCCCCCAAACTGTGAGGCCCATTGTGCAGCCGGTGAATGTCCCCTGCACGCCCCCAGCCAAGGAACTCTGCGAGGACAGGCTGTCGGCGCTTCCTGCCTCGGGAGGACCGGCCAGCAGCATGGCCGGACGCCCGGCTTGCAGTTTGTTCTGCTCAGTTGGATTCTCTTTCTCTCCCTGGTGAGCTTCAGCTTGTGGTTGTTTGCTCTTCATCAGCAGTTCGGGGAACCAGTGGTGTCTGGGGAGGAGAGAGGAGGGAAAGGAACTCCAGATGCTGTGCTGGTGCCCAGCCGGGCCCTGGGACCTCCCAATCGGCCTCCCCAGGCCTGTGTGGCCTCCACGGGCACATGCCCATGGCCGACCCTCAGACCCTCAGCCCGTGTCAGACAGCCCCATGTGATCCTTTCCAGGGCCTTGGGACCACCGAGCTCATACCACCCCTCCGGAAACCGCCATGGGCTCCTTCCCTCCAAATCAGAACCAACATTTCTTTATTCCCTCCACTAAGGCCTGGGATTTCTTTGCCTTTCAGCCCAGCTCTTCCTCCCTGTGGAGGTCTTTGCAGGAAGGGGGCGGGAGGTTGGGTGCTGGCCTTCCTTTGGCCTAGCCTCCCTGGGTGACCTATGGCCAATCCTGTGTCACCAGCCTCACTGTTTCTCCCCAGAGCCACAGGGGACAGCCTCTGGCCCTTCCCGGGGTGTCCTCCCCTGTGTCCGTCTGTCCGTTGTCCTCGTGTTCCTTGTCCCTTCCCTGCACCTCCCGGTTATGTGTCCACAGGAGGGGAGGAAAGCTCAAAAGGATTTCTGCAGAGACCCTGGGCAGAAGATAAATGGAATTTGCAATAAATCCAGGAGCAAAGTTATAACTTGACTTAAAAACAAACAAAAGGGCCAGAACTGCACTTAAGCTCAGCAGAAGCTCATCTCTCAGTATAAACAGAAAAGGGCAGACGTGGGCTGCAGAGCCTCGCTCAGGCCTGGGACAGCGAGGGAGGGGTCTGGAGCGGCGGTTCGCCCACTTCCCCTGGAAGGGACGGGCTGTGGGGAAAGGTCTCTGCGGCCTCCTTAAGGAGAGAGGAGATGCAGGCACTGCTCTTGTTTGCCAGTCGGTTTTCCATGCTTACCATTTTGAAGAGACACTCTCAGGATTGGGCAGGAAGGTCATTTAGGGGAAATGCTTTCTCAGCCTGTTACCGAGGCCCGGGGCTGGGCAGATAGAAGTTTGGACCCATTGAGAGCAAAGTGAAGCATGGCTGTGAGCTCCCAGGCCTCAGCTTGTCCTGGGACGGGAACATCGGGGAGTTTGCCTGGACCTCTCAGCTGGCTCAGAGGGCCAGGTGGTACCACACTGGTCTTCCTTCCCTCGGGCAGTGGCCTGCTCGGCATGACCCTGGAGGGGTCTCTCTGGCTGGAGCCTCCATGCCTCGTCTAGAAGTATTAGGCTACAGTTACCACAATTACAGCACCTTGCCTTTACGGATAATTTTGTTTTTAACTAATTCATTTATTTTTGGCTGCGTTGGGTCTTTTTGCTGCGTGCGGGCTTTCTCTGGTTGGAGCGAGCGGGGGCTACTCTTCGTTGTGGTGCACAGGCTTCTCATTGCGGTGGCTTCTCTTGTTGCAGAGCACAGGCTCTAGGTGCGCAGGCTTCAGTAGTTGTGGCGCGCAGGCTCAGTAGTTGTGGCGCATGGGCTTAGTTGCTCCATGGCACGTGGGATCTTCCCGGACCAGGGATTGAACCCATGTCCCCTGCATTGGCAGGCGATTCTTAACCACTGCGCCACCAGGGAAGTCCATTTACATATAATGCTAAAGTGCTTCCACACACACCCTCTCATCTGAGGTAGAACAGATAGCATCAGCATTTTATGGGCAGGAGAAATGACGCAGAGGGGAAAAGAGATCTATCCGAGGTGACAGAGCAAGTCAGCAGTTGACATAGGTGAGTGCAGTGGAAAACGTGGGTCCTGAGGTATAGTTCCCAACCAGTTAATAACAAACTGTGTGATCTTGGGTGAGTGCCTTAATCTCTCTGGGGCACAGGCTTTCCTCTGTAAGATGCAATTCCTTCCAAAGTTTAAACAGATCGGCTGTTGTTCCCTCTAACTCTGTGGCCGGGCTTTTCAAAGTCAGGAAGCTCAAGGGAAACTAATAATGTGTCAAGGAGTATAAACATGGCACATTTTTCTGGAGCCTCATTTCTACACTTGGATATTTCTGGAGGGGAAAAAAAAAATCAATTTACAAAAAAATTGTAAAACAAGATGGCTATACTCTAGAAGAGGATGCAAAATTCAAACTTTAGAACAGGAAATGTCAAGGAAATTTTGTCTCTGCTGTCTGTTTTGGTCCCCGCACCCTCCACAAAGTATGTAGATGTTTGCACTCTCCTGCTGCCTGGGAACGGGTGGGAGAGTTTTCTAATGGGTATTCGGGGCCCCGCCAGGCAGTGAGCTGCAGAAACCCATACTGCTGGTGAATGCGGGGAGGGGGCTGCACTCCCTTTGCTAAGGAGAGAGCTGTTCGCGTCCCAGGCTTCACATTAGAATCACCTGGTGAGCTTTTGAAAAATACCGAGGTCAGGTCCCACCTCGATGCACTGAGCCAGAATTCTGGGTGTGTGTTTAGTGCCCCATGAGTCTGAAGAGCTTCCTGGGTGATTCTAATGTGCAGTGTGAGCTGGGTGCACTGCCTTACAGTTCAGACTTGGGAGTACAGGAGACCCAGAGGGCCCATGTCCGAGGAGGGGAAACAGTGCCAGACAGCTTCCTCCCCTCTACCTCCCAACTGCTGCTTAGACTAGGTGAGACTGAGTTCCAGAAGCCCACCACCCCCCCCCAGCTAAAGGAAAGGGCAGTGAGGTTGTGGGGTCAGGGGGAGGTGAAGAACAAGACAGAACTTTGCTGAGGGGGTAGGAAGGCTGTTCTGGGTTGGATAGCGTGCCCCTAAAATTCATGTCCTTCCTGGAATCTCAGAACGTGAACTTATTTGGAAATAGAGTCATTGTGGATGTAATTAGTTAAGATGAGGCCGTACTGGAGTAGGGTGAGCCCCTAATACAACATGACTGCTGTCCTTGTAACAAGAGGAAAGAGACACACAGGGAAGATGCCATGTCAAGATGGAGGGAGAGATTGGGGTGAGGATGCAGCTATAGACCAAGCAATGCTAGAGACTGTGGGCAACCGTCAGAAGCTGGGAGAGGGGCCTGGAACAGATCCTCCCCCAGAGCCTCCAGGAGACAACCTTGTGATACCTTGTTTTCAGACTTCCGTCTTCCAGAACTGTGCGAAAATAAACGTCAGCTCTTTTAAGCCAAGCTTTAGCAAGTTTGTGATACTGTTACAGCAGCCCTAGGAAACGAGGGCAGAGCCTGATGGTAGTAAATCCTTGCTATAGACGCTGCTCCTGAGACACGTGTGACAGGGACCGAGGCCTCTGCTCCAGCCAGCCTGGGGGCACCTGGGGAGCTGCAGGGTGTGGCCGGCTCCATGCCAAGGATTCTGTGAGGAGGGAAGGGGACACACGGCAGTAGGTGCATTCCACGGACAAGCTGAGGGGAGAGACTAAGATGTGACCCGTGCAAAGTGTCACTCTGTGAAGGTAAAATGTCCCTCATTCACTCACTCACTCACTACTTATTAATGGAGCCCTACTGTGTGCTGGGCTCTGGGAACCCAAAAGTACGGAGCCCAGAGCCAGCCCTGCCCTGCGTCAGGGAGCTTGAACCCGAGTGAGGAGGTTGGGTCGACGAGCCCTAAGATTCCCTCCAGCTCTGACATTTGGTGACCAAAAGGGAGCAAAGAGGGCAGCCTGTCTGGGGGCCATCGTGCTGCCCCTGGGGCATTTTGGGGGCCACTGCTGTCTGTCTGCCTGGACAGGGCCCAGGAAGGGCTGCAGTGGGTGTACGCCTGTTGGGATGTGGAGCTGGGCTCTGCTTTCCTCTGCAGGCCTTACTGCAGGGTCGACGTGGTCCAGGACGAACTGCCTTCACTGGCGGGATGCTGTAGGCAGCGAGACGGGCCTCGGCGGCCACCACTAATTGCACAAAACTGAAAAATCTCGAGAACATTTTCAGCCCATTTGCACTTATCAAATATCACACTGGAAACTCCAGCAATTTGTGCAGGCTCCTGTCCAGAATGAGGGGGATTTCACACACTTGGCCTGGTGCAGGGAGAGTTTCTTGGAATGGCAGCCTCGGAGCAGCCCTGGCCTCCCGGTCTAGGTCACCCACCTTCGCACACTAGCCCAGCTGCTCCCCGTACAGCTGGTCCCACGTCCAAGGCTGCTCTCAGACTCTCCAGCCACAAGGAGTCTGCATTCCTCGGGCTCTCTGGTTTCCCCTTCCCGTCTCTGGGAGTCCCTCGCAGCCAGGGATCCTGGCAGTCTAAGAAAGACAAAGTTCAGGGCCTGAGGCTGTGGATTTTTTTTTGATGCTCCAGTTCATTTGGGCTAGAGGTGAACGCTTCCCTCCCGAGACCCCAGCAGGCGGGGCCTGAAGCAAAGTTCAAGGAACAGTCGCTTCCCCCACGGTTGGGTGGTGCTCCCTGGGCAAGACTCGTCCTGACAACACGCTGACAGGCGACTGGCAGGCCTGAAGGAGAGGCCCGAGGCGAGACGTGGGTACCTGGGTTCCCTGTTCTGTCCCGACAACAGTTTCACAGCAGCCGTAATCTTTAACTCCCCAAAGGCTTTTATTAAAAGTTCCATGTTACCTGACACTTGAACAGAATCAAAACAGAACAACCGTTTGCAGTTCGCTTTACCTTTCATGACCTCATGGATTTTTACAAGGACGTCCCAGAACGCTTTCTTTTCAAAGGCTAAGTAGATATGCTGAGGGCCCCCAGAAAGTACCAAGAGCAAGACCCTGATCTCCTCATACTCATAAAGAAAAAGATGAAAGAAAAAACAGGTCCTGTTTCTTATGGTTATAAAAGTAACACATGGTCACGGAGGACACGTTGGAAGACACAGAAAAGAATAAAAAATCAAATAGAAGCCACTTACAATTCCACCCCTAGAGACCACGGTCAATGTTCTGGGGTATATATCCCCTTCCTGAGTATGAAGATACCTCTTAACATCTGCACCTTAAAAATAAAAGTGGAAACAGACTGGTACGGCAATTCATAATTTCATAATGAGGCCCTGAAATCGCAGGTAAATTTGATATAGAGATCAGTAAAAAGGAATCAAATTAATTAATCCACAAGTAATTGAGGGCCTGCTTTGTCTAAAGTACTGTGGGGATTAGAGACATCTGCTGCACAGGCCTGGCCTTGAAAAGGTGGAGGAGAAGACAAGTGACACGTAGAGTGGCTTTTGATATTTGGATCCTCAGCTCCTGGCAAAGCGCACTGTAGCGCCCTCAGAATGGTTTGCTGCATTGAGCTGAGGGGTGCCCATCACCAAGGCTATTCGTTATTCATTTACTCAACAAGTATTTACCTTGTATCTGCTATGAGTCAGGGGTGAAGGTGTTTAGGTTTTAGAGCAGGGGACCATCGTGATGAGAGTGACGTTTAGGAGATCTGTATGTGCACTGGCTTACCAGGTGGGTGGCGTGATGGTTAATTGTGTGTGTCAACTTGGCTAGGCCATGGTACCCAGATATTTGGTGAAACAGCAGTTTACATGTTTCTGTGAAGGTAATTTTTAGACGAGATTAACATTTCAATCAGTAGACTTGGAGCAGAGCAGATGACCACCCATGATGTGGGTGGGCCTCATCCAATCAGTTGAAGGCGCTAAGAGAAAAGACTGAGGTTCCCCGAGGAAGCGGGAATTCTGCCTCCAGACTGCCTTCTGACTCACGCTGCAGCATCAGCTCTTCCCTGTGTCTCCTGCCTGCTGGCCTGCCCTGCAGATTTCAGACTTGCCAGCCCCCTTACTTGCATCTCCCAATTCCCTGTATATATAGAGAGAGAAAGAGAGAGAAATAGGTATATATAACCATATAATAGGATATTATATATCCTATTTGTTCTGTTTCTCTGGACAGCCTGACTAATACAGATGGGAATGGAGAAAGTCAGCAACAGGGAGACCAGTTCAGTCTGTCAGGATGCTGGGAACGCAGCAAAAATGGATATGTGTGTACACACATTTGTGCCTTTGTGTGTGTCATTCTGTGCATGCCTACTGGGTGTGTGTGTCTGTGTGTGTGCCTCTGTGCATGTCCCTATGTGTATGTCTGTGTCTGTAACTGAGTATCTGTGTGTTTGTGTATGTCTATACAAGTGTGTGTGTGTCTGTGTACTTTGTCTGAAGGTCTGTGCGGGCCTGTGTGTGTACCTGCATCTCTTTGTATGTTTGTGTGCCTCTGTGTGTGGCTATCTATGCAAGTATATATGCGTCTGTGTCTGTTGGGGGGATGTCTGCCATGGTATCCCAGAAAAGGACCTCTGTTGCTAGACTTTCAGTTGGTTCAGACAGCTTTTTGGGAGCAAGAGTGCAAGCTGGGTCTGGGAACCAGGCAGGAAGGTGGACAAGCATGTCCTGTGGTGCATGGAGCAGAAAACAGGAAGGGGTAGGAGACTTAGGTGGGTTTGGGAACAGGATAGCCAGAGGCCAAGGTGGTGTAGAGACGTCTGGGGGCAGTTCAGGGACATACACGTCACACGTGCCTAGAGTCTGGAGGTTCCACCGGCCAGGAACAGGTTTTTGCAAGGACCAAGCAGGTTGGGGCAACGAGGGCCTGCACTGAGGGGTGGTAGTGGAGAGAGAGATCTGGAGGCTGGGCTCCACGGGAATGGTGAGGAGAAATAGGGCAATTAAGGTAGGAATTGGCTTGGGGACGATGATGACTTCAGTTGAGACTGGTTGGGTTTGAGGATACAGCAGAATAAGATTTTCAAGGGTGAGGAGGGGTAGTGACCAGTATCATGCTCCAGAAAGGGCAAGGAAAATAAAGAATGAGAAAAAGCCATTGGGCTTGACAATCTGGTAGCCTCGGTAACCTCAGCGGAGGGTACAGAGGCTGGTGTACGGGAAGGAGGCAGTGGGTAGGCAGAGTTGGTGGATAACGCCTGTTGGACCCTACTATGATATGGAAATGAAAAACACCAGGATAATAACAAGAGTGGACAACAGAGTTGAGTGATGGGAGCCTGGTGCATATTTGAATAAAGAATGAAACTCAGTCATCAAGATATCCACCTCTGATCCCGTTAAGTACTTCCTCTGAGAGTTGGCAAACTGATATCCTTTAATCATTCCTTATATTTATAAAGGCCTTTCTCCAAAGAACTCCAAGTGCTCAATAAACATTAATTAATTCACTCTCACAGCCTCCTTTAGGGAAAAATTGGTGGTAGTTATCATCATTATATTTATAGGCCACAGACACTGTGGCCAAGATGAGAATAATGCTGCCAACCAGGGTCACAGAGCTAGTGGGGGTGGGAGGTGCTGTCTCTGGCTCCACCCCTTCCGCTGTTAGGCCATTCTTAAATCACCCACATCTTTCCAGGCCCCCCAGGTTGCTGGTGAAACTTGGCTATGAGACCAACTACAGAGTCTGATGCTTCAGGGGGTGACTGCAGGATAATCCCAGAGGGATTCCAAGGGCCAGCCAGCTGTGGGGCTCAGGAATGGATCTTTTGTTTGCTCAGTCCTGGACCACATGGGCATCTAGGCAGCTTTCTCTGCTGAGTCCTTAAGGGTCCCAAGCAAATGCTGAATCTAGGAAAAAACAAAATTGCCAAACTCGAGAAAGCGTGCAGTTGTTCCACTTGTCTTGTGTGAGCTCCCTCACACAAGAAATTCTCTAGTGCCCTGAAGTAGGGCACTACCCCCAATCCCGATGCTTTGGGCTGTGGCAAGATCCAACCATTTGCTCAAAAGCAAAATGATCTCTAAATGAAAAGAATCGTCGCGGACAGCACGCTGAGAAGGTGATTCGGTCACTTCCGGTGGTGAGTTTTGGTTTTATTGGGCCAAGAAAGGAAGAGGATCCGAAAGATCACAATGGTGGAGGTGGTCTGCAAAGCCCCCCGGCTGCAGCCCCAGAGTGCAGACGTGGGGACCATTACCTTAAAGTCATGCTGTGCTTCTGGGATCGGGCCTGCCTATGCCCGACGAGCGCTGGGAGCTAGCGATGCTCAGGCTCTTACCTAATGAGGACTGGCTCTTGTGGGACCAGCTAAGCGGTTCACGTTCCCAGCCCGGTGTTTATGCCACTTGGGTGGACCTGGGAAATTCAAGGGGCCACTGGCTTGTTGGCCCCAAGCCAGGGTTTTATTGAGGCCTCAGTCTCCAGGGATTCCACTAGGGGCCTGATCCCCAGGAGACTAGCCAAAGTGAGAAGCATCCCAAAGAGCATTCGATCGGCTTCTTTTGAGTCTTCACCTCAACCCACTGTTTGTGGAGGCCTTGCTCGTTAGTGGGAATAATTCCCTCAAAGTCACAGAAAACTGGAGGACCAGCCCTGCACAAGATCAGCTTAACGATGGTGCCTACGACAGCGTGTAGGTGGTTTCTGCTGCACGCCATGGAACATGAATATTCATGAGGAAAGAGAGGCTAGATTAGCATAACAACACTTTCATTTTGAGGTTTCCGTTGAAGAATCCTTGGTGTTTGATCAGAAATTACCAAAAACGGGGCTTCCCTGGTGGCGCAGTGGTTGAGAGTCCGCCTGCCGATGCAGGGGACACGGGTTCGTGCCCCGGTCCGGGAGGATCCCACATGCCGCGGAGCGGCTGGGCCCGTGAGCCATGGCCGCTGAGCCTGCACATCCGGAGCCTGTGCTCCACAACGGGAGAGGCCACAGCAGTGAGAGGCCCGCATACCGCAACAAAAAAAAAAAAAAGAAAAAGAAATTACCAAAAACATGTCTTGTTCAGGAAATGGAATGATTAGTGTTGTCTATTTGAATTGGGAGACCCAGAAGGCCCAGCCAGCCTGCAAGGCAGAGGCCTGGGACCCACAGCCAAGGCCTCATCTCTGGAGGACCAGCAGAACTCTGGGAAGGGCTTCTGAATGGAGGAAGGACCTGGGACTTTCAGTCTTCTTTTTCTTGTCCCCATCCCTCTTTCACAGCCACGGAACAGAGAAATTCCAGCTTCTTACAGTAAGGGTGAAGTGGGCCAACAGCAGAATGGGCAATCATGGTGCAGACTCACCCCATGGTCTGGGTGGCCAAGGGTGAGAATAACATTTCCATGGAGATGACTGATAAAGGTCATGGGTGCAGGTTGAACATCGGGGGGAAGGGTGGGCTGAGGCAGGCTGTGGGAAGAGAACCGTGAAGTCGTGTCTTTCTCTGACTTTTTTTTTTTTTTCATTTGAAGAGAGTAAAGGGTGAGTCCTTGGGTCTTGGAGTCAGATGGCCTGAGTTTGCGCCCTGGACGATACCCTTTGGAAAGCTGGTCCCACTGCCTTTGGGAGCCTACAAGCCCCATGGTTCTTCTAGCAACGCTGAGGCCAGTGGGCTTCCCAAAGGGGGCAGAGCCACATTTCTGCCTCGTGGCATCTCCCTTCTGCTGCAGCTGGGGAAATTATGAAATGAATGATATATAATGTTAGAACAGTCTGGCACCTAGTAAGTTCTAGGTATCAGTCCCAACATCATCACCATTCTCAGCCTGGCGTTTTGGTTGGATGTGGAGATCTGCCCACACTGCCACAGCTCCTGGCAGCCTCCCTGTGTTCACAGAGTGTGGGAATAAGGCACTGGCCGGCATCCGAGGGTCAGCGCTACAGCGGGTCACAGAGCGGCAGAGGGAGGGAGCGGCCAGCTCAGATAGCACGCTGGAGATGAAAGCCGCCGTGTTTGCCTTTCCAAAGTGCCGCTGTGTTCCTCAAGGCCTGCAGCTTCCTCTGCCCTGCTGGGGTTTTTTTCTTCCAAGTTCCTCTCAGTGATATCTTAAGAGGCAAACTTCCAGCACTAACAGGAGGTCTTTTGTTCTCCTTTTCTCTAAGTGGACTTTAACCCAGTTACGACAGATGAGTCACTGTAAAAACAAACAAATAATAATACTCCATTTTCCTCAAGGCTCTTCCATGCCTGCTGACAGCACAGGGGGAACCTGACACTGCCCTGGGCCTGTGGGGCTTCTCCCCGCCCTGACCTTCTGGAGGCGCAGCCCAGGAGAACCTTTCAGAACACTCTGGAGCCCAGCACTGTGGAACAGTTCGGTGGGGCTCTGGCTTGTTTAGAATTTTGTCTGATTTGGGGTGGCCCAGGGGCTCCGAGGAATTCTGGTCTCAGCACGATCCTGGCTGGGATTTACGCTCCAAGAGCCACCACAAACTAAATTCTGTACTTACTTCCCGTCACACTTTAGTTGCATTATATGTGATATTTTTATATGTGTTAGACACTCAATGGTTTTTATCAGGAAGGACTTTGCAATAGAATATCTTCTGCTCTATTAAAAGACTCCCGGGCATGCTCAGTACACAAGTGCAGCCTACATTCATTCCATAGAAGTTCACTAGGCACTCAGGTAGGCACTGGGGTTACAGAGATGGTGCCTCAGGGAGACAGATGTGTAAATAGAAGAATGCGGTGACTTCTGATACAGGTAGAAAGGCTCAGGTGCCAAGGGTGGGGTATGGTGGTAAAGGAGATGACCATTCGATCTGGGAATGTTGAGAAAATCTTCTCAGAGGAGGTGGCATTTGCATCGAGTCTTGAGCCCTGAGTGCATGTTCATCAGATGCTTGGGTGAGAAGGGGACAGGCAGAGGGAGGCAGGACCATAACCAAAGGACTGAGACCCATGGCAAGTTTGGACCCACCCTTGGGCAAGCCCTTTCTAATCTTTGCCCAGGCATATTTGCCTACATGCTTAAGTAGTGCTGGACCCTCATTTTCCTGAGAAGGAACCGTCCCTGGATGAATGTGCCGCTGGCTTCAGGACTCTGGTCTGAGATGTCTTCTGGCTGCATTAAACATGAAAGCTTGCTTTGGGTCACCAGCCCCCTGGGCAGGCTCGCTGCCCGAGAGTGGCCTTGGCTCCTGATGGGTGGAGGTGTATATGTTCTCCAGAAGGCTGTCATCCACTGTCACAGCCACTGCATCCTGACTCCCTGGAGCTCAGATGCATAGTGAAACACACGCATGTCTGCAATGAAAACATCACTTCAACTGCCTGGAAAACTCCTGCTCATTGTCAACCCCAACTTACAAATCTCTTTTACTGGGAGGAGCCCCAGAAGCCGGGGATAGAATGAGCAGCCCTTGTCTTTGTGCTCTGGGGCTTGTTCTTCTTATGTTGTTTTAGGCTGTAACCATAATCTATTGTAGTTTCTCAGTTTCCCTGAATGCCCTCCTCCCGGGCTGTGAGCTCCTGGAGGGGACAGTAAGTAGTGTATAATATGTGTATAATATGTATATAATATGTATAATATTTGTATGTATAATATGTGTATCATATGTATATAATATATATAATATTTGTATGTATGTATGTACAGGGTGTTCAATAGATGTTTGTTAAACAGACACAGGAATGAACGAAGAGGTTTGAGTCGGTCTGTTTTGCGTGGTCTGACAGTGAGCTCAGCTGAAAGCTTCACCTTCCTCAGCTTTGATAATAAGGTAGGGTCTCAGGATTTCCTACCAATAGCACTGTTTTGTGCACAAGTAGATCTCTCCTCCCCAGAAGCTACTTGCACTGGAGAATTTAGATTTAAAATCAGAAGGAGCCCGCTACGGCACTCCAGGGCAAAGGGGATCCTCGTCTATTTTTTCAAGCTGACTTCCTTGCTTTAGCAAATCCCGGGAACGGAACAGTGAGGATCCCCTGTTTAATCTGTTGGTTTTGTGCCTCCTAAAACACAGTACTTCATATTTCTGCGTCAGTCATCTGAAAAGTGAACACCTCCCTATTTTGTGATCCGGCAAGGATAGGATAGACTTCCTTCCATCAGAATCGATCTAGGTCTATCTCCTTTTATTTATATATATATTTGAGGATTCTTATCAAGGGCCGAGGTGGTGGAAGCCCTATTCTACAGGGAAAGTTCTCCTCAGCTGGCCCTTCCTTCAGCGGTCTCTGTCCTGCCATCTCTAGATGTCCCCAGGCAATCAAGGGCAGATGACACGAAATGACTTCAGTGGTGGGGCTGAGTGGCTGTGGACACAGCCGGGCCTAGCCTCAGCTTATTTCTCTGCTTTGGGAGAACTGAGGCCCCTGCCTCAGACTTCGTCTCTTGGGGTTGGATTATAGTTTTCAAAGAATGAATAAAAAAGTCCAGGAACAACCTCCGTCTCAACGACAGTAGCTGGTCAATTACTTCTGAGAAAATGGAAACCTTGGTTTTCTGATGTGTGCAAAGACAGGCACAAGAGGAATTTTCCAATACAATAGGGGAATGAAATTTCCAAGGACAGGCTGACTGAGAAAAGCCACCATCTGACTCTGCCCCAGTTGGGTAATGTGGCACCCCCCGGGGTGGCGGAGTGGCGGTGGGAACAGTGGCCGGGGAGCGCAGCAGTGGCCCCGTCACTGAAAGATCTGCCTTCGACAGGTGCCTTCAGGACAGCAGGAATACTTGTAGTGCCAGTTCCTGTGGTGAGGAGGGAGATAGTCTAGGCCATTTTGCTTAGGACGGAGAGGAACAGCTAAAGGCTAGATGGGGTCCCTAAAACCTGTGGCAGAGACGGCGTGCACTGAGGTTTGTCTCTGTTTGGCAGCAGACTCTCCCTCGGTCCCACTGTTGTCTCCTATGGACTCATTTCTTACCCCCTGCGTCCACTCTCTGGGCCCTCCCTCCTCCACGAGAGCCCCTGTCCTAGGAACTAGACACACCAAGCAGGACTGTCTTGGTCCCTCCGTTTTGTTCTCTCCAATTCCCCTCATCATCCTTCCATAAAAGAAGCAGGGCCGTGGCTGTCCCTGCTCCTTCCCTTCTCACTGGGACAGCAGGTTTTCAAAACTCCAAGGGACAGGATGCTGCAAAAAGGCCCTGGGGAAGGGATGAATCATGCTTATGTTTGACAACCCACGGAGCAGCTGTCGAGGTTTATAATTGTCCTCTGTGAGCCCCTTTATACATATTAAAGATCCCTTGAAGAAGCCCGGCCCTGATTAGAAAAAAAAAATGATTTGGATACAATTAATTCCCAGTGTCAGGTGGACATGAAATGTTTCCCAAGCTGTTACTTGTCCGTGACTAGCTCACCTTCGTGCTGCTGTTTAGGACATCAGCTACTCTCGGCTTCCTGCTCCATGAGTATCTGTTGTGGGAAGGGCTGAGGAATTTGAATCTCCAAAATAAAATGGAGAATAGACATGGGATAAGAAACAGGAAACACATCTGTTGATCCCTCAGATAATCATTTTTTTAAGTATAAATTTTTTCCTGATTTTGGAATAATATGTATTCATGGGGGAATATCTGAAGGATAGAGACAAATCCAAGAAAGAAAATAAAAGGCCAAATCTTAATACCCAGAAACAGCACTATTAACGTTTTTATACATATTCTTCCAGTTAAAAAATGTACACAATATATTTTTTCTTGCAAAACTGCTACATTCTATGCATATTGCCTTATAATCTGCTTTTCCCTTTAATGATGTGTTGTGAACATTCTCCCGTGAGATTAAGCCTTCTTCTAGCCCATAATTCTGATGACGCCTAGTCTTCCATCATACAGATGTTCATTCAACTAATACCCTGTGGGTGAACATTTAGGTTGTGGCTATCTTTTTTTTTTTTTTTTTTTTTTTTGCTATTGTAGATAACAATTTGTACATACTGGGGAGACTAACTCAGCCTGCTTCATCGTCCTGGTCATAAGTCGCTTAGTCCTTCCTCAGAAGCTATCGGTCATTTGTGGGCCAGATAAACTCTATCACAGTTGACTTTCCAACCCTTGCTCAGAACACAAAGACAAACCATCTACTCAGGCTTGAGCAGCCCGGAAGTTTCTCTCAATCCCACAGAACCACCTACCAATGTAAAAAGATAGCTGTGCTCAACTTATTTCCTCACAGATGCCTTCTTTCAGACAAAACGGGGTCCCTTAACTGGTTCCCCTTTGACTTGGTCATCTTTTCGACAGAGGAGGCAAGATTGCTCTAATAACTGTGGAAGCTTGTAATTAGCAAGGGTAAAGCAGTAAAGACAACTGGGAGCATGCGTTCTGGTCTGAATCATCCATCATTTGGAATCATCTTCCATGTTTCTTATTTTCAGTGTCGCCGTTCTGCTCCATTAGAGTAGATAATTGTGAGGGGAATAGCACAAAGGCCCAGGGCTCCCCTCATGCCAAGTAGTTTACACTGTGCTTGGCCTGGCCAGAGGAGAGCACTGAGCAAACTCCCAGTAGAGAATCTGGGGCAAAATCTAGGTCACTGGTTCCCAGTTCAGCTCAACTTCAAGAAACCCAAGCTGCCACGTGGTGGTGGTGGGGGGTGTGTGTGTCTTAGACACCTCCAGTTTCCATATCGCTGGTACTTTAGCCCAGAGGAAGCCAGAAGGGAAATGTGCTCCGAGGTGGAAGGGCAGGTGCGTTAGGACTGGGAAGCTGGGCCTAGGTGGGGCAGATCAGTGGTCATCTCCCATGCCATCACCCCCTTCTCATCCTAGTGTCCCCATGCACATCTTCAGCAGCCTTTGGCTTATGCGGTCAAGAACGAAGAAATTCTCATTTCGAGGCGAAGTCTAAGACCCTCTTGCTTTCCGCTGAGGCCCCGAGGCTTCTGGAAGAGGCCAGTAGAGAATGAGTTCAAGGGGAATGTCATGGGAATGCATATGATGGTTAAACCGTGCAAAGAAGTAAGAGAAATTAAAAGTAGGTGGGGAAGAACACTAACTCATTCTCAGTTTAATGGGGTTTCTGGGAGAGGAGATTGTAGTCTCTGATGCATATGAAAAGTCCTGGAACCAGCTCTCTAAAGAGAGTGGGGCTGGGGAGCTGCGCCAATCACAAGATTCCCCTTAGGCAACAAGTTTGTCCCGCCTCCAAAAGGCCGTCTTTCCTTCCTTCTCAGCTGCTCTACTGTGTCGCCAGACGCCCCTGCCCAGTCTGACAGTCCCACGTCCATAAATAAAGCACCCCAGTGAGCCTTTCTTTTCCCAAGCTGCTGAGGGGTCTTCTGGGGGTTGGAAAGGATTCTTTCTGGGCCGTTCCAGCCCTGGCTGATGAGCTCAGCTGTCTCCTCTTCTAGGAAAGCAGGCAGGGCTTCTAGGAAAGATTCGCTGCAACAGGACGTGGCTGCCTTCCACCACCTTCCCCGATTACCCCCGTCTTTCTTCCAAGGCAGAGACTGAGGTTGGGGAAGTTTATAGGGAGGATGCTGGGAACATATCAATAGTCCTCTCCTGGGTGATTGAGAAACTGTGCAAAGGCAGCGGGAATCTCTCTTCGTGCCCATAATTGGACAACAGTGGTGACACTATAAATGCCAGCCCAGAGAAACGCCCCACTTCCATCCAGCCCAGGTGGTAGGCGCCTGCTTCTTGGGCTCTGGTGACTGAGAAGGAAGAGCCCAATGCCTGTTTGCCAACCTGTTACACTAAGGATGTGAATTCCCTCTCTGTCCCATCAGATTTCATCTCTCCCTCTCTTTGAAGCCTACAGGAACAGTTTCTAATTGGCTCCTTCTACAGTTTTCTTCTCTCTGCCGCTGGGACAACTTGGCCCTTATCTGGAGCCTCAGCCTGCCTCAGCCTCAAGGATCCAAAGTGATCACAGGCTGATGAGAGCCTGAGAGCCAACCATGGGCCAGGCCCTGTTCTAAGGGCATCTCATGTATTAGCTCATTGAGTTCTCACAGCAACTCTATGAGGTGGGCACTGTTATTACCCCCATTTTCCAGATGAGAATAGTGAGGCCCAGAGAGGTGCCCAAGATCACACAGCTGAAGAATAGAAGAGTGAGGATTTGAACGTGGCAGCTTGGCTCTGGAGTTCTGCTCTTTAAGGCCCCACCGCAGGCAGAATAAAATGGCTCTGGTTCTATCTGTCCTGCTGCTGGTCCAGATCTGACCTTGGACCTCAGTCTGACAGCGGGATTCTGTCTTTCTCCTGTGCTTGGGTCCCTGCTTTGGAGACCTCCTGGTATGTTCAGCTCTCTAGGATACCTTAGCATGCCCTATTTTTACCATCCCCCATTTCAAGTTCTGGAATTCCACCCCGAGCCCAATCTGCTGGTCACGGCCATGGACCTTGCTGATACCCAGAGGATAAGATCAATGTCTTATTCAACTCTGGTGCAGTGCCTAACACACAAGAGGTGTTCGATTTACATTTGCAGAAGCAAATCAATGTCAAAATGCTCTGTGCTTCAGTTTCCCCATCTGTACAGTGAGCTAATAGCAAACAGCGTTCTGTGGCAATGAATTAAGTGAATCTCTATAAAGCACTTGGAACAGTATCTGGCACATGGCAAGTACCCTGTAACTGTAGGCAATTGTTATTATCAGCGTAGATATTGTCACTACTGTATACAGGTGCACGAGCATCCTAGTGAAGGCTTTGGGCTCTGGGTCAGAAGCCAGGATTCTCATCCGGGTTCTGCCACTTCTCAGATCCATGACCGTAGACAATTGACCTAACTTTTCAATGCTTGTTTTCCCATTTGAAAAATTACATAATAATACTTGTACCCCATAGGTACCTCACAGTATTAAATGACATAAATATATGCTAAGTGCCTGGCACTCAGCATATATTTAGAGAAAGATCTCCCTGAATGAGAGCCAAAAAATTATTAGTATTACTATGGTGATTATTGGAAAACTGGGATGCATATGTTTAAAGGATTTGGGGCCACTCAGTCCTCTCCTTGTGACAGAGACCTCTCTTTGATATTCCAGAAAGACCTGCTTGCTCCTCTCTCCCTTCCCTTGAATGCCTCCCCCCACCCACCCCCCCACTGCACCTCTGCCCTCACATTTATGGTGAAATTAAGGCCTGGGGGTTTTGCTGTTCCCCTACCAGCCCATGAAAGCAGAGCTTCCTGAGGCAGGGAAGGGGTTTAGCTCTTGAAGCCCTGGAAAGCATCCATTTCTTCACTCCTGGTACGGAGGGGACACGACATCACAGCCATCTGGAAAGAAGGGCTTGATCAGGTCCCTCAGGGAAGGGGACCTTCAGAGAACAGGGAGGGTGGGCTTCCCTTTGACCATCTGAAAGTCACCTGTCATCTGCATCTGCGCCTGGCTCTACACAGCTCTAGTTCCCCAGGTTCCATTCCTCCAGTGGGATCCACTAGTGACAGGAGAAGAGGGAAGTGACAGGAAGGCTGTGTTGGGCATCCAGCTGGCCAATCAGTTCCACTTCCCCGGGGCTCAGGATCACAAGCCCAGCGGCTGTTCGGGATCCCTAAAGATCTCCCTGGGCAGAGCCAGAGCCTCACGTGGCAGCAGGAACCCAGTGCTCCTTAGCAACGAGGGTAGAGATGCTACTGCAGATACTTGTGGGGACCCTGGGGAGCAGCAGAAATGAAACGAGCAGCTCCCATCTCCCCCACTCACCTCCCCACCACTCACATACACACTGAGGGGCAAACGCTCAGGGAAGGACAGCCAGACCAACAGGGCTGTCGATGTTGAATTGATTTTAACCACCAGCAAGATTGCTGGTTATGATATTACCATACAGTTGTTTCTGGAGAAGTGTCCACATTGGAGGGGAATTCTGGAGGGACTTATGAATGGAAATGCCAAGGAAACAGCTCCCCTCTCCCTCTTTATTGGTGAATGTGTGACAAGTGAAGCAAACGGAAGGGGGCATCCTCAAGAGTCTGCTGGCAGCTCATGGCAGCCGTTCAGCACGCCCAGTTCAGCGGAGCCCATCTGGGGGACCGTCCATCCCTTGCCCCTGCTTCCCAGGCTTCCTCCAGCCTCCATTTCCCACAGTTCTCGCGTGTGTCACCCTGTTACCGGAGCCCAGGCTCATCCCACTGTGTCTGACTTTTTGGAGCAAACCTCCCTTAATCCACTGTGGAAAGGGTGTCATGACTAAGCCTCCAAAACACAGACAAACAAGAACCAGGGTTTTAACTGGCTTCAATAGGACGGAGAGAAGAGAAGGATGACGGGTGCGACGTACGTGGTAACACAATCACAGTGGGGAGAGGAGGGGACGGTGGCTGCCTGGCCCTTCTCAGGTGGGACAGTCACCGAGTGAGGACTTCATGGGGCTGAGCTCAGTCACCCACCACCATCCCTCTGGCAAGGTCCCTCATGGTGAGGACGTTGAAGGCGGGACATCCTGACGACTTCCCCTCTACCACGCTCAGCAAAATATGGTTCACCAGAGTCTGCAGCTGTTGACGGTCAGCTCAGCTCTAAACATCCCCTGAGAGATGAGTCTGTATCATCAGACACTCAGGTAGAAAGCCTGCAGGGACATGGAGGAATTAAGGTGGGATGGACCTCTTAGACAATGGGCAACCCAGGTAAGGCAGCAGGTGGTGTCAACAGACGGCACTCCAGGTAGATCTGTCTATACCCGCGGTGGGAGCCCAGAGGAGGAATCCAGCTCCACTCCTCAGTCCTGGGAGGCAGTTAAGGGCTCTGAGCTCCAGGGGGCTTCAACATGGACTGGCCTGCAGTGGAAGACTTGGAAGTCTTTCTTTGCTCTGGAAACCAGATTCTGAGACAGGTGACCCCAAGCCCTGCAGGACAGGTGAGCGGGAACACCCCGCCATGGCAGCAAGCCGGGTGGAATTCCAAGTATTGATGTGAGGAGTGGCCAGACCGGTTGCAAGCTTGTCACCTACCCACGGAAAATGGCTCCATCCTTTAACAGCTGTCACCTTGGGCCCTGGGCAGACCGGCTGCCTGGGCGGCGTGACGAGGTACAGGGTCACTGTCGTCTCAGCCCTCCCGCCATCAGACGGCAAAACCTTCCCAGACTCACGGAGCCTGGCCGACACGAGGCTGTCCATGTCTCGCTGGAAAGACAGGCCAGAGCCCGAGGCTAGCACGAACCTTCAGAAGCAGCCTCGGGGAGGACACGTGGGGCGACCGTGCAGGGACAAGCAGGGCGTGAGTGTGAGGTGTGGCTGGAGGCAGGGAGGGAGGCTCTGAACTGGGGCTCAGTCTGAAGCGAAAATAAATGTCAGTGCAACGTGGACAAAGACGCACCGTGAGCGCGGCTCCGCCTGCACATGGAGCGCGTGCGCGCGCGTGTGTGTGTGTGTGAGTGTGTGTCACTTGAAGGACCAAGGAAAAAGGGAAAAAATGGAAAAAAAAAGTCTTTTCTATCCCTGTAACCGTGAGAAAGTAAATGAAGTCCAAATTGCGTTCAGGGCTGCTGGGACAGAGGAAGAGAAGCAAGGATGGAAAAAACAGGCCATAAAGATGCCAGGGCTGCTTAAGCAGAAACATCTGTGGAAGTCATAAGACTCGGGGCCTGGTCAGGCTTCTAACAAACCCAGGAAGAGGAGAGTCTGTGCTGGATCAGGGCGAGCCTCGTCCGCCCCGTGCAGGGCCCCTGGGACCAGCACGCGCACGGATGAAGTGCCTTCTCAAGGGCTCAGCTCCGGCCCTTGAGAGGCCGGACAGGCCCAGGTTGGGAGGGGTCTGCGGCAGTCATGGGGGCAGCAGTTTTGAGCATGTATTCATTTCAAGCTTTAAACTCACTGGGGTCGTCTGGTGAGCCACAAGTCTCAGCTTCTGTGGTGAAAGAAAGAAATCTGAAGGTGGGGGAGGGGAGGGTCAGTTGCTGACCTGCGTGGGAGCCGGGAGGATGGGCTCGCTGTCTGCAAATGGAGGCCACTCTCTTATTTGTGATTTTTGGCTGAGGCCAACTGTCCAAGGCCCACCTCTTCCAACAACCACAAGAATAACAGCTAACACGTATTGACCGTATCCCTCTCTGGACCATGTTCCTTATCGGTAGCACCTCATTTAATCCCCCAGCAATCCCATCATCCCCAGAATGGGTAGAGACTTGTGTGGCATCTTCAGGGAGTTTCTTCAGGCTTAATATTATCATTCCAGGAGGAAACTGAGGCTTAGCAAGGTTAGATGACTCACCTAGGTCATCCGCCGGCACATTCCAGGGAACACCCAGGGGCTGCCCTTCTCTTTTCTCCCCAGAACTAATTTGAAAAGCAACTTCAGCACCGTTGGGGAAGCAGCTCTGCGAAGTGAGCCCAGCATTCAGGGAGACCTCGAGGTCCCAGCAGGCCCCATTATATTAGCCCAGGAAAGTGGAGGGAACTATAGCTACAGAATCACCAACACAGGACACAGGGGAGTAGGTTAGCACCCTCTACCCCCTCAACCACAACAGAATCCTATCGTCTTGCAAGGAAATGCAGAGATGGTAAAAGAAATGAAATCCAGACACTCTATTACCTGCTTGTGGGAAACGGTCAAAGTGCCGGTTATAAGGCTCCATTACCAAAGTCAGAGGCTGCGTCTCCTCTTCCTAGAAGCCCCGCCTCTCAGCCTGGCTCTGCCTGTCCACATCCTCCAGCTCTTTCACCCACACCATCCACCCTACCACAAGGGCACTCAGCATCCTAATTTCACTTATGGGGAAACTGGAGATGAAACACTACGACCCTTGGCTTCAGGGTTCATGATCAGAGTTCTCTAAGTCCCTCTCCCCCCACCCCCAGAAAACGCAAAAGTGAAATAATAGCGAGACGGCTGGCTGAAGCCCCATCTCCTGGGCAGCTGGCTTGGGGAAGCCAAGGATATTACTATCCTCTGAGCAAGCAGTTTTATGCTGCTAACAATTACTAGGATTGGAGCCTACTGGTGTCAGGCCCCTGGTCACGTCAACCCTTTAGGATAGACAACACCACTTCCGCTTTAAAGGGAGGAAACTGAAGCTCAGAGAGAGGGCTTCACTTACCTAAGGTCACACAGTTACTGAGTGACAGAGCTGGAATTCGAATCCACGAGGTCAGAGATGAAAGCACCCCTATGCTCTTTCCTATGTGCCAGTGTGTCTCAGACTCGAATGTGCCTCCGATCCCCTGGCCATCTTGTTAAAACGTGTTCCCTGATTCAGCAGAGGCCTAAGATTCTGCCTCTGTAACCAGCTCTGGGTGATGGCCCGGCTGCACGCCCCCGGACCACACTTTGAGGAGCGAGGATCTCCATCTCACTGCCTTCCTTAACCCACGCTTATCTGTGCCATTGGCGCGGGCACGTCTCTGCCTCTTTATTACAACTTTGCCGCCAGAGTGGACTGGAAAACCACTTATGCAACCCAGTCAGCTACGCTTAATTATTGTTAATCAGTTCACTCCTCCCTGTTCCTTGGCTGACTGCTAAGAAACCTAACGTCAGCCTTGGGTGAGAAAGACTGACAGGGTCTGCTTCGGAGAGGCACAGAGTGGATGGTGGTGGAGACCAGTGGCCCCCCGGGGCCGAGATAAGACTTTGATACGATTCTGTATCTCAGGGGGAATCTATGTGATGAAATCTCCCCCGGTTGGTCTCCCACGAGCTGACAGGAATTTCCTGCTCAGATCAGCAGAGGAACTTGGGGTTTGCTCCTCCAGGGCCAATCTCGGTGGGAAAAAGAACACAAGCGAGAAGGCAGGGGCGGCTTTTGTCTGAGCCACATGCCTTGGGTTCCTAGTTCTGCTCCATTTGTAGCCGGGGAGGGCCTTCTCTGGCTTCTTAGTTGCAGCCTCCAGGGATGACTCTCAGTACAGATCTTTCAGGAGGGCTGGGGTGACCTGCATTCCACGGAAAGGAGGGGCTGGGAAAGGCTGGGGCTCAGGTCTGCTCAGGAACACAAAGACAGACTAGAAAGACAACCCAGAAAAGCCAGTCCCTGCAGTCCATCCGCTGACAGCTCTCCTTTCAACAGACATTACCGAGGGCCTCCTGCACATAAGCGTTATGCTGACACTGGCGCGTGGCAGAGACCAGGGTTCCCTGGCTGTGGCCCTACAGAACCCACAGCTAGAGGGAGATGATTTTTAAGTAGATAAGTCAAGTTCCGTGGAGTAAACGCTGAGAAGTGTCTGTGATGCTGGGGTTACAGGCTCTGGTGCACGTTCCCTCCCTGGCTGTGCCGATCACCCAGCCCGGCTCTCTCCTCTCCAAGGTGAAACCGTCACCTCTTCGGGTGGACTCGCCCACTCTCACGCTGCCTTGCAAACACGGGTCTCCCTTTCTTCCCTGGCCAGCCTCCCTGACACCGCCCTTTTAGAACCCACTGGACACCTTGGTGAAAACCAGAGACACACGTGGGCTTGTGTTCCCATGGGTGTCTGGAACTCATCGGCACAATGACTGGCGAGGTCGTTCCTTGGGAAACCTGCAACTGCTTGCCTTGGTCAAGAATAAATGTGTATGTGTGGAGGGGAAAGGTCGAGTCAGACAGGGAGGAGACGGGAGTCAAGGCTGGGTGTGCAAAAGGAGGAGGAATAGGAACTGAGGTGCTGCTGCAGACTGGTTACCCCAAACTCGTTACCACCAGCCTCCAACTGTCCCCGGGGCCAATCGCCATCCCGGGAATAGGACGGTCGTGGCTCTGTCTCTCCACACCAGCCTGAGAGAGTTGGACCATAGTCTCCCCCATAATTATCTTCTCTTTTGCAGGCTTGGAGGTGCAGGCTGAGGGGAGGGGGTTTGGAGGAAGGCTGATCGCAGCAGATTCCCTATTAAAGGAAAGGCATAATGCACTGAGGATGCTTTGCAGGGAGTGAGGGGATCTGCAGCAGATGAGCCGTTGTCTTGGAGACGCTAATGAAAAGCAGGCCTCGGAGAGGTCCCAGAACCCCCGTGGGCTGAGTTATCTCCCCTTCTGCAGCTCCCCTCGCCTCCCCACCACCAGCCTCAGATCAAACTCCCCGAATATTTATAAAATCTCTACCAGAAACAGAGAAAGTCAGCCACCCAGCCAGGCGTCTGCCCACGTCCTTCCGGAGCTGCTCGGGTGACACTCTCCAACGACGTGGCTTATCGTTCTGTTTTTTTTCCCTGTAGCGCGCAGGGCAACCAGAGCGGGAGGGAGAAAAGAAATATGTTTGCTCTGCCCTACTCTGGCTGGCTTTGAATGGGGGAGTTGACTCGGAGTTTAGGGGCCTTATTTTGGGCAGGTCACCCTGTCCCTAGCACTGCCTGCTCTTCTGCCCGCAGCCTGTTTTTCCCTTGATCCCACCCCGTGTTGAAGCTGGGCCCCTCTACCCGGGGCCTCGCTAGCTGCGTGCTCAGCCCCCTTCCCCCTGGGGCCCGCCAGCCTCCTGCCTGGGAAAGTCAGAGGGGAGGCTTGCTAAGATGCTCTCTGGGCTTCCAAATGGAAAATGTAAGGGATTATGGGGAGTGACAGCAGGAGGGGCTGGCCCTGTGCCACGGTGGAGTAGGAATCGGGCTTATTCTTTTTGAATTAAAGGGGATACAGCAGGAAATCAGAGCGGGTCTGAGAAGATCTGGGTGATCTCTGGTAATCTCTCTCTTTTTTTTTTTTTTTTTTTTTGCTGGGCAGTTATTAAAATGGATAGCAAGGAACTTGACAAGCATGGGGTCTACAGAGGTGGGCTGCTGCCGTTCTGGGTTCTGTCCTGCCGGTAAAGGGGCGGCACCATCTGCCCAGCTGATGGCTTGATCACATGATAGCCCCTCACGACAGCCCCATCCTGTGGACGACACAAAATTCCACGTAGAGGGGCAGCAGGTGGTTGTGGGGAAGTCCTGTGTAGGGTTAAGAGAGTTGAGTGTAGTTGTAGTGTAATTTTAGCCGTTTCAGCCTGGGTAAGTTATGAAACCTTTCTCTCTTAGTTTCCTCATCTTCAAAGAACGAGGGTTGGGTGAGATGGTCTTTAAGATCTCTTCTAATCCTACGATTTCTATGGAACAAGGAGCGAATGCTAATGCCACACGGTATGAAGTACTACGTGAGTATAATTCATGGGCCACATATGGGGTCCAGGTGGTAAACAACGCAGGTGATAAACCAGGAGAAGGATTAATGGAAGTACTGGGAACCTTTCATGGAGGTGAAATTTAAAGTGTACCTTGAAGAATGAAAGGGATTTGGACCGGAGAGAGCTGATGAGCCGGGGGTAGATGAGCAGAAGTTGGGAGAAGGGGAGGAGCCAGGGGAGGAAGGTGAGCTGGCTGGAGTCGAGGTAGATGCTGAGAAACACCAGAAGGTAAGGCTTCAGGGAGATGGCTGGTCCAGGCAGTGCGGGGGCAGCATGAGTGCAGGAGAGGAGAAAGGAGGCTCGCTCTAAGCGGTGTGACGACTCCTGCTTCTCTCATCAGTGAACCTGCTTTGAGTGACTCCACCGACACCCCAGCAGTAGGAGGCGAGAGGACACTAGGGTCCGTCACTGGAGGTCAGGACCCTCAGTCATTGGCTCATACGGCCCCAAGGAGGCTTTGGGTTCTGTCTGCGGGATCCGACGCTGCAGAGAGACGTCCTTTGGTCACCTTTCTGCCAAGGAGGCCAGCCAAGTGGCACAGGCTGTTGGGGATTAGAGTTAGGGAGTGTAAGAGGAGGGAAACAAGCTCCCCACTGTGTCGGGGGCATGAGACGGTGACACCGGAATGACCCCAAGGCACGAGGTCTTGGGCAGATGCCCAGCCCAGGACAGGGAGGTGCCTGGGCACACGGAGTCCTCTTCTAGGAAACATCTGAGGCTCCTTCTAGCCATCTGAGGGTGGCTACCCTCACCCCTAGTGGGCACTGGCCCCCATCCAGGGACAAGAGTGTCTCTTGCTATGTCCCACAAGTTAGGGGTCTGCTTGCTCTCCTCCAGCCACAGTCCACCAGCCATGAGCCAGGCATCCATGTGTTAAAGGGACACATCCCCAAAAGCCCACACAGGCCCCGTTGCCAGTCCTTGCTTCAGGACATGGACCCTGGAGTTTCCTGCCCAATTCCCTGAGCTTAATCCCAAGGCCAGTGTGGACCTCTAACCTAAGTCTGTCCTGCCAACAAGGTGTGCCGTGGTGTGCATACCTGTGGGCCTCAGGGGTGACCACGGGGTGGGTTTGGGGGGCGTGTGTGGATCTGGAGCTTGGACATGTGGGCTGAATGTCCACGTACTTGGGCTCAGGGCCCTTCCTCGTGCCTGATGGAGCCGGGGAATGAAGCCAGCCCAGGGCTGCCTCTGCTTAGGCCACCACATTACAGCGGGGAACTCCAAGGACTCCACAAATTCTAAATTCAAACTTGGCCTTAAGGATGTCATGAAAGTGTATTTGTCAAGGTAAAGAGAAGAGAATGTATTCTGTTTAATAGTTTGTTAGCTTGATGTGGGAGCTGGCCTCTGTTGTACTCTTGTCTGGATCTCCAAACGTTAAGGGGTGGGTATACATCTCCTAACCCATTTTATAGCCTATCCTCCAACTTACGAGGCTATTAAAGGTCATCAGGTCTCAGAAGAGCTCATCCCCTCCTGGCAGGTGTGCAGGTGCCCTAGGCAAGCCTGATGGGGAAACCCAATGGACACCAGGCCTTGGTGAATCACCCACCTCCCTGCAGTCAGTCTCAGGAGGCACAGTGACACAGTCTCAGCCCACCATGAGCCCCCCACTCTCCCAGGTGTGTCCCTCTGGCCTTGACCACCCATTTAGCTAGGGATCCTGTGTGGTCATGCAGGGCCTCCCCTACAGGGAGGCAGAGTGGGCCCCTGGGTGATTTTGAGAGAGCCTGCATGACCTCCTTGGCTTGCCCTAATGCCTGCTCCCCCATGTGCTCTGCCTCCGTTAGTGGGGCCTGAAATCTGTTTATAGGCACCAAAGCCTCTTAGTCCCTTCTGAGTCTCCTACTCTGTGCCTTTGCTCAGATCGTTTGTTGTACTCTGAATGGCCTTCCCCCACCCCATCCTAAAAACAGGCTACTCGATAAAGAAGGGCCTGGGAGCCAGGTCAAAAGACATCCATCTCTTCTCCTCTAAAGAAAACCACATTGTAGTTGCAATTACTATTAGAAAAATAACTAATGCTCATGGAAAGGATTAACTATCCTCCAGAAGGGTAGAAAGTGAAACACAAAAGCTCCCTCACCTTTCTGAGGCCAAGACGCCCATCTCCAGAGATAACCATGGAAACACAGCAGTGGTGGCCCTCGTAGAACTAGTCTGTGTGTATCCAAGGCTAGACCTTCTCAGCATTCCCATCTGTTGCCAGAGATCTCCAAGGGAAGGGGATCGAGAGATGAGAACACAGCCACACCTAGAAAGAACCTTGGGTTAGAAGGGACCGAGGGAGGCAAAGGACTGTAAGAAGCATGCAGAGATGTCAACAGGGGAGAAGCAACGTGGCAGGGTGAGCATCATGGATACCATGAGAGAAGACAGCGGGAGGTGCGTGGCAATGGCGGCAGGGGGCTCGAGAGGGCGAGAACCAAGAACAGAATCAGCGGGGATGATTGAAGGGGCCCTTCAGGAGCAGCAGGGATGGAAAGCAAACCCTGGATGTAACAGTGTCTTCTCCATGCCGGTCACCGTGCTTCCTGCATATTAATTCATTTTATCCTGACAAGAGTCCCCATTTGCAGATGGAAACAGATGGGCAGAGCGCTAAGTATTCCAAGGTCACACAGCTAGGTCGAGGCAGGGATGGGGATTTGAGCCTGGGAAACCAACGTGTGCTGACCACTACATCCAAGGCAGACCACAGCTGGTCTTTGAGTGGGACATGAGGCTGTTGGGCAGAGCGACGGGGCCTCCACCATGAGATTGTCCACTCAGTGTCCATGTCCACCACCTTCCAGAACACTGAGGGGGCTGAGAATGGAGAGGGGATGAGTCAAAAGGGGGAAATGAGAGGGTCCTGGAGCTCAGGCCCTGTTTGTCCTGGGATAGTGGGAGCCAGCAGTGGCCTCAGGGAGGGCAGGGTAGTCAGCTGCTCTGTTGGAAATCAGTGCCTCCCAGGGTGGTACCTTTCAGAAGCCCCCTTCAAAGCTCCATGCTGGCCCTGCTGGGTCCTTTCCCTCTCTCCCGCTTCCACTCCCTGTCGCCACCCCCTCGCAAGCTGCCTCCTCCTACTGGGGAGATTATCTTAACAAGGTCCTTCACAGATCCCTGTGCCCTTGACTGTGGGGGGCACAATGCCATGAGCGGTTTCTCCCTTGTGTTTTCTTCTTCTTTGATTTTGTTCATGCATTCATTCATTTATAAATTGAGATAACATTGATGTATAACATTATATAAGTTTCACATGTACAACACGCATTTTCTTTCCTGGCTGCTCTGACAGAGGCCAGCCAGCCCCCCTTGAAAGGGATGACTGTAGGGAACAGGAATTGGGGTCAGGGGTTGCATCCTATGCAGCAGGCCCAGCCCTGTCCAGGCTGATGGGGGCATGGCTGGTGTGTTTAGGAACAGTGCAGATAGGGTTACCAGATAAAATAAAGGATGCCAAATACAACTGGCATTCCAGAAAACAAGGGATGATTTTTCAGCATAAGTATATCCCCAATATTTTACGGAACATACTTTTAAACTAAAAAAGTCATTCACTGTTTACCTGAAATTCAAATTTCAATGGGTGTTTTCTATTTTCATTTGCGAAATCTGCCAATGTTACCCTGAAACACAAACCCTCAGCCGGGCTCCCAGGACTCAGTCAAAGAGAAGCCCAGGCCAGTGCCGTGTCTTTGATCTACTGGACCTGCTTATGTCCTTGTGCTCCCGGAAGAAAAGAAATCTCTGAGCTGCCTTGGTTCATTGTCTGAGAAGCTCAAGTGCCGAGGTAAGAGGCCCCTCCTCTGGCCCACTCTGGCAGGGGGACTATATCTCCAAGGGTGGTAGCCACAGTGAGGCATAGGGGGAGCTTGGCAGCTCGGAAGCAGCTGGAGAAAGATCTTGAAGCAGAAGACTAGGGGCTGCTTCCTTGTTCGAGAGGCTCTGAAGTGACTTGCCTTCAGATCCTTGAATTTTTGAGGCGAGCGAGGCCAGGGGTACAAAGGGAAATTGGGGGTGGTCTCGCTGGAGAGAAGCTAAGCCTGCAACCCAGACCACTGAGTATCCCAAGACTTCCCAAGAGCTAGGTCTTGGAGAGGGTAACACACAAATCTACTAGCCATTCCTCCAGTGCACTCTCCTCTCCTCCTTTCTTTCATCACCCCTTGATCTGCCATGCGTTGGAAGGTATATGTGTTGGGTACAATGTCTAAATCCAGGCCACCTTCCCTGAACTCCCTTCTGGATTTTGGTCCTGTGACCTACTCCTTCCATCTTCACCTTGGAAGTTCATTATCAAGGACCTTTCCCTACAAATTGATATATTTTTCAAGGAGAGCTGTTATCAAAAGACATTCAAAACCTGGGGCTCAGATGTGATGCTCTGTTTGTTTTTAACTAATTGTGTAGTAGGTCATGTGTGAGGGGGACTGGTAGGTTCTGAAACCCCTATGAAGGCTACCATGTCACACTCTCTATGGGGAGGAACATTATTCATTTTCGCTTTCGCTTCCATTAGCAAAGAGTTCCAACAGCTGTGGCCACATTTTGCTGCGTGGGCAGCAATGTGTCTGACAACGTGTCAACGACACACAGACACACACCACCGCATCAGGAATGTCAGTGTGCTTTTTAGGAGTTTGCCTGATGGAAATGACCCACTGGGCCAGCTTGAAATCCCACAAAGCAGAAGACACACCCAACATTCCCTCAGCTTTGAACCTACCCCGGAGGACATGTCATTCATTCATTTATTAAATACTTACGGAGCACCCACTACATGGAAGGCACTATTCGAAGTGTTGGGGATGTAGGTTTGGAGAAAATAGACAAAGTCCCTGACCTTATTCTTGTGTGTGTGTGTGTGTGTGTGTGTTGAGGGGGAGACGATTAATAAACAAACACCATCTACCTGGTGACAATAGTGCTATAGAGAAAAATACAGCAGGGAGCGGGGTAGAGAGTGTTTGGGCGTGACGAGTTTGCTCTTTTCTACAGGGAGATGACAGAAGCCTTTTCTGATAAGGCGATATTTTGGAAACCTGAAGTGAGGAACTAGCGAAGATTTAGGGGATAAAGCATTCCAGGCAGAGGGATCAGCAAGGAGAAGGGTCCTGAGGTGGGATCATGCCCATTGTGTTAGAGGAAAAGCACAGAGGCTAGCATTCCAGGGCAGAGAGCAAAAGCTAGAGGAGCCAGGGCAGTGTTGGGGGGGGTGTTGGGGAGTAAGGCCCTATCAAGTGTCCTTGCAGGCCACTTTAAGCACACTGGTCTTCACTCTCAGTGAGGCTGGGAGCCCCCGGAACGCTTTGAGCAGAGATGTGACATGATCGGTTTATGTTTTAAAACAATCACTCTGGCTGCAGTGATGAGAAGAGTTTGAAGGGAGGCATGGGAGGCTGGAAGCAGAGACCAGCATGAAGCTTTTGTCATAATCTAGGCAAGAGATGATGGTAGCTTTGACCAATAAAGCAGCAATCGAGGTGGTAAGAAATGGTTGGATCCTGGGTTTATTTGGAAGGAATTGCCAACGGGATTTGCTGATGCCTTAGATGTGGGGTGTGAAATTCCCAGAGGAGGCAAGAAGGACTCGAAAACATTTGGCCTGAAAAATTGGAAGGATGGAGTTACCTTTTATAGATATGAGGAGACTGGAGGAGGAGCATGTTGTGGGGATGATGAGAATCAGGAGTTTGATTCTGGATATTTTCATCTGAACATGCCCAAGAGCTATATCCCAGTGGAGATGTCAAGTAGGCAGTTGGCTATGCAATTGTGGAATCTAGGGGAGAGGTCCAGGCCAGAGACTCATTTCGGGAGCTGTCAGTAGATGCATGTCATACAAAGCTAGGAGACAACATGAGATCTTTTTTTTTTTTTTTGTGGTACACGGACCTCTCACTGTTGTGGCCTCTCCCATTGCGGAGCACAGGCTCCGGATGTGCAGGCTCAGCGGCCATGGCTCACGGGCCCAGCCGCTCCGCGGCATGTGGGATCCTCCCAGACCGGGGCACGAACCCGTGTCCCCTGCATCGGCAGGTGGACTCTCAACCACTGCGCCACCAGGGAAGCCCCAACATGAGATCTTTTAGGGAGTGAATGAAGACAGAGAAGAAAAGAGGTCCGAGGGTGAAGCCCCCAGGTCCTTTTCTGCAGTACTGAAGAGACACGCCCAGGATTCGGTGGCAAGTCAGGTCACCCACAGCAAAGTCTGGTTCCTTTTTTGGGTACAGATTTTCTAAATCAAGAACAGGCTTGGGAGTGAGTGATGGCTCCAAATGGATTGCACACTTGTTCTATTGGACCTGGAGGAGGTGTTCAGGGAGATGGGCAGGTCTTGGTGTCCCAGTGAGATTTGAGGTGTACACAGTGGGAGAGCCTGTGAGGGCATGAAAGCCAGGCTACACAGGTAGGAGACTTTGGGTGGAGATGACCGTGCGCTGGCGACAAGCTGTGGGGCCTTGTCAACCAGAGGTATAGGCCAAGCAATGTCTAATGAAGTAGATCCCAAGATGCTGGCTATGCTTGGGTGGGTGGGTGCTGTAGGGAGGGGTCCAGGCAGATGAGAAAAGGCAGAGAGGAACCGTTCAATGTGGTGGCTCAGGGAGTGGACTCTGCAGTCAGGCTCACCCAGGCTCACCTTGGGCAAGTTACTGAGCTGTAGTATCACCAAGGAGCTTAGTTAGCACTGAGCCTGCAAATGACAATCAATAAAGGTAACAGTTAGGGTTGTAATGATCACTCATGACCTTAGGATACTCTGTCTATATCCAGGCCTATCCACGTAACGACTGGAGGATAGATTTCAGAAAAAGCAAGGACAACACACAGTCCCTCTAAGACACGAGTCCGGTTTCTAGAAACGACTATACTGAAGGCAAAACAAGGAGGAGATTTATTTTTATGAAACGGGGAGCAGCTCCCTTACTGAGAGAAATGCACCTTGGGAGAACCTGACTCTTGGCAAGGACACATTTTTGTCTTCAAGTGAGATAAGAAAGGGAGGAAGGCAAGGAGACTGTCCAAAGCACAGAGCCGGAAAGGCAGGCACATGGGCTGGCCTGGTCCCTGTATTAGCGAAGAGGCTGACCTCAGCCGCAGGGGGCCAGAGAGGGGCTGCCCAACACTCTTTTTAGAGGCGCAGCCCGGGACCAGCCTCCCCCATTTCATTTTGAGAGGAAACCTAAGCCTGGAGCAGGGAAGGAATGGCTGATGGGCAGAAGGGCTAAGACTAGGTCCAGGTAGGTGGAAGCTGCAGAGTGGGATCTGGGCTGAGGTGTCAGGAAGGTGTGAAGAGTGAGAGGTAGGAACCCTGGCTCGTGACCTGGGATTTAGAACCTAATGGCAATGACCAGCCTGGGATTCAAATTTGTTATTCTTTTTAAGTAAAAATCAGAGGAACAGTGAATAAATATCACAAGAATAATAACTTTACATTTCACGGTGGAAACATTTAGACTAAAGGCGAGAGGATTCATCTTTGGTTATTCCTTTCTGAGGCCAGGCCTTCATCTTCAAAATGATTAAAATCACGGACAAGGTCATGATAAGATCTTGGGATGAGGAGGGACCAGGGGATTTGCTTTAGTTATACTGCGTAGGGGAGGCCAGTTTCTTGGGATCCCGTGACCCTGGACGTGCTAAGCTAGCATTGCCCCCCTCTCTGCTGGTCCCGTGGGTCTCCTCTGGAGTTAGAGGCATCATGGAAATCAGTTTGGTTCTCTGGCTTTTAGGTTAAAGGTCAAGGCCTGAAAAGACTTGGAACCAAACTGGAAATTCTGCTTCCCTCCCCATAACTCCCTGCCAGCTCTTAAGCACCTTCTGTTTGTACACATCTTGGAGAGGGCATTGGTCTCTCCTGCTCTGACATAGGCTCTGGCCTCTTAAGCTTGCTTTCCAGGGAATCTCAGCAAATCACAAGCAGAATAGCCCTGTTGATTCCTCTTTCATCCAGGCTTGTTTCTAAATAAGAGAAAATTAAACATTTTCTCTTGCTCTTGAAATGTCTGCATGCTGGGATCTGCTGTACCGAGGCAGTGGTGAGCTCAGAAGAGAGCATGGATTCTGAATCAAGAGGCAGAGATCATCCAGCTCAGACCCATCGCTGACCCCTTGCTGACCTTACATCGTGCCCTTGTGCCAAATCAAGTCCAAACCAGATCTCGCCTCCAACGCAGCCAATCCAGCAATAGAGTTCAGAGGAGTACTACTGGTCTACTTGTTAAGAGACAAGTATGTCTCCTAACCTCGAAGCTCTAAGCTCCAATACCAAGGCCTGGTTTGTTCCCTGAGAGTGTTTCCCTGTGTCCCTCAGGGCTAGTCATGCCCATTGCTTTAGTGTCTCTATCCCTAAAGTAAGACTCCTTCCTCATCACCAGGTGCCATGGGAAGGATGCCAAGAGACTTGCCTTAAGACGAGGCAAGTCTTAAGTCTTTATTATTTACGCTTATGCATCCTCAACCTTCCCGCAAACGTCTTCACATCTCGTTCTCCAAAGCCTGGAGATCCACAGAGGATGAAACTGGCTGCCTGTTGGGCAAACAGCCTGGGCGCAGGGGTGGCTGCTGGTTTCTAGAAGTTTCTAGAATGAGCAGGGTGGAAGGCCCCGGCAGTTGCTGAGCCCTCCTCTTTGGGACAGTCCCAGCTCACCAAGGGTGTGTGTGGGGGGAAGTGGGGAGGGAGGTTATAGTGAGAGGGACAGAATCTGTGTTCTGGAATCTACCAGGCTGAGGGTGGGGATTCGACCGTCAATTTCAACTCACCAAATGGGGCCCAAGACCCAAAGAAGCACCCATTGAGCTCATTTCACTCCGAATCAGCTGGACCCCAAGCTTTTATAGATTCTCAGCCTGGAATCTGGTGAACTCCAGGGAGCCAGGAGCGGAGGCTTGTTATATAAGCTTTGGAGTCAGACAGACCTAAATCTGGATTCTGGCCCCACTATTCAGAAGCTACATGAACTTGGGCAAGTCATGTAACTCCTCAGACTCAATTCCTTCATTTTCCAATTGGAGATAAAAACCACATCCTCAGAGGGTTGCTGACTCAGTAGTTTTGACCGCATACCCTTGGCCAAGCAGCTCCCGGTAAGGAGAGGCATCAGGACACCTTGCCTCGATGCCTGTCTCCAAGCAGACGCCCAGTAAATGGCATCACTTGTCGTCTAGGCCCATCTCCACGGCTTCCCATTAGAGAACTAGTCATTCCTGAGAAACTTTTTCGAAGTGAAGGTCTTTTTAGTTAAAGACTTATTAAGGCAATCAGAAAAACAAAGACACATTTTTCTTCCCTAGAACCTCACAGCGGATTTGGACGAGAAGGCGTCACTCACCCGCCCCTGCCTCTTTCACCCGTTGGCCCGTTTCCCCAATCCCCCCACACCCGGCAGCCTGAGACAAAAAACCCCTGGCTCAATTGGCAGGCTTTCGCCTCCCTCCAAGGAGCTCTGGAGAGGACTAATGAGGTTACCACAGGTGCTGCTATGCTACTAGCCATAAAAAACTAAAATAAAAATAAACTACTCTCTGTTGGAGAACAGTGATGGGGGACACAGGCTCAGAACCTGTTCCTGCGGGACTCTCAAACCACAGGGCCGTTTCAGTAACACATTCCTGCTTCTCGGCCTGGTGTTCACTGACCAGGCTCTCATTAGGGCGGGCCTGGTGGATTCAACCCGGAGACCCCAGGGCCCCGGACTCACTCAGGCAGCCCTCTGGGTGCCACCTACACAGGCTGCTCAAGTACCAGGTGGGAGGACAGGAGCTGTCTTTGGGAAGAGATCAACAATGATTTTTCAATTTTATTATTTTAAATAATGTTCAGTAGGTGGGACAAGGTTCTGAGGGCTGAGAGCTAGACACACGTGGCCAGAGGTGGTATCGGTGAAGATGTAACTGCTGGTCAACCCTGGCTTGCTGGAGTCAGGGTGAGGGTAGGGGAAAGAGCTCTGGACTCCCTTCAACACGTGAGTGAGCACCCTGCCCCGCCTACCCACCCCCACCCTCACCAACAGAAAACCCCAGCAGTCACTGAGAATGGAAAATTGATCGTAGCCCAAAAACACATGCCGCATGTTCTCGTTTGCCAGGTTTTGTGGCGGGATCTGAGCCCCGGAATGAAGCTCCATCTTCATCTGTGAGCTGAGTGGAAGGCCTTCCACCTGGCGGCCCAGGAATGGGCAGAGGTTGGGACCTGGAATCTGGATGGTGGCTGGAGCCCCCTTGAACATCAGGGTCTTCAGGGGAGTCCTGGGGCTTCACCCGTTCATTCCACAAGTACACGCTGGAGCTTTGCTCCCAGTGGGAGAGACAGATAATAAACAACAGATACATATCTCATGTGTTATTTGGAGACAATTTTATGGAGAAAAATAAGCCATGTCAGGGGGATAGGGAGTCTTTGGAGACGGATGCCAGCAAAGATGATAGGGTGTTTCTATTCCTTATGTACACTGTTCCCTTGAGAAAGGAATGAGCCAAGATACGGAGACCCGGGAGAGCAACCAGGGGGAAGGACTAGCAAGGACAAGAGCCCTGAGGCAGGCGGGAGCCTGGCTTCCTTGAGGAATAGCAAGGAGTCCAGTGTGGCTGAAGAGGAAGAGAGAGGGATGGGGAGAGGGCAGGAGGTGTGGGCAGAGAAGGAGGAGGGTTAGATCATGTGGGCCTGTAGGCTTCTCTGAGCCTCTGGCTTTTCCTGAGTAAGATGGGAGCCACTGGAAGGTTCTGAGACGAGGGGGGGACATGATCTCATGTACACGGATCACCCTGGTTGTTGGGAGTGGACGGTAAGCAGAGTAAAGCGGAAAGAGGGTGACTATAGCAGTAATCCAGGTGAGGGATGACGGCACTCCACGCCCTGGGGTTGAATCCTGACTCCATCTCATGGGACCTATATCACTTTGGGTGAGCTATTGATATTTAATCTCTCTGTGCTTCTGTCTCCTCACCTGTGAGATGGACTAGTACCCATTCTCACGGGGCTCTTTCTAGGGTTGCTGTGAAGATTAAATGAGGTAATACGTGCACAGTGCCTGGCACGCAGTCAGCGCTCCATCAGCCATTATTACGCTGCTGCTGCTGTTAGTGGAACACAGGCAGTTCGGAGATGGGAAGTCAAGGTCTTCAGGGGCAAAGGGGTATCAAGGTTGAAGTCACCAACTGGAAGGTCAGTCTTCGAAGCCAGGACTCACTGGGAGGTCAGGACAAACAGTGAGTCAAGGATGAGTGGACAGCCCAGCTCCATGGGCCACGTAACAGACGTAACCGTGGGCAGTGGAGGGAATCCCAGGAGTTATCTGGGTGCCTAACTGGGATCATGAGCTCCAGGCAAGGAAACTGGGAAATAAGGAGTTGGGTTCCTGGTAGATCATAACGAAGGGGCTCTTCGAGACGTCCAACTGAGGAACTACCCAGCTGCAAGGACAGCTCAAGAGTAAGCTTCAGCTTCCAACAAGGTAGGAAGCAGAGCTGCTGCTGACACAGTCCAGCTTGCAAGCTGGGAAGTCCTGGAGGCAGCTGGGCAGGGTTCATGAGGCAGGGCTGGGGCTGATGCATGGGAGACAGACTGAAAACCACTGCAGGATTGAGAGGCTCCAGGGGACCACTAGACACTTAGTGAAACCCACTAGCGTATTTGGATTAGAAATACTATCTCAAAAGGTTGACCAGATATTTTGAAATGGGTTACAAACATCTCTGCTTCTAAGCCAGAGGACACAGGACAGAAACCAAGGACTTGAGGCCAAATTTTTGTATGGAACATGACCCAGCTATGCAGCGGGGTCTGAGGGGGTGTGTGGGCTAACAAAATCCTCCAGAATGGTATGCTGTCTCGTTCTTGGGATTGTGCTTTATAGAGTCAGTCTGACAGGCAATGAGATGGAATTGATGTTAGCTTCCCGTGTCTGCCCCCCTTCTTCCCCTTAGAGACTGCTCACTCTTGTTTTTCCCTTCCTCTAATAAATGTGATTATCCAGCTCTTGGGTGAGGGTGGAGGGTGGGAGGTTGGAAGGAGAGTCTCAAAAAACAACCAGCTAAAAACCAACCAACGAACCAAACAACCGGTAATTGACCAATGAACAACCAACCGACTAACCCAAATGGCAGAATAAAGGCCCCCTGGGGATGTCCGTGTCCTAATTCTTGGAACCTATGAATGTGTTACCTTCCAAGGCAAAGGGGACTTAAGGTAATTAATTGGTTGGCCTTAAAAATAGGATTATTGTCCTGGATTATCCAGGTGGGCCCAATGTAGTGGGAGAGGGAGGCAGAAGAGGAGGTCAGAGAGATGAGATGTGAGACAGACTCGACTTTCCATTGCTGGCTTTGCAGACGGAGGAAGCAGCCAGAAGCCGAGGAATGTGAGCAGCCTCTAGAAGCTGGAAAAGGCAAGGAAACGGAGCTGCCCCTGGAGCCTCCAGAGAGGAACACCACCCTGACAGTACCCTGATCTTGGCCCGGTGAGACCCATGTCAGACATCTGAGCTCCAGCATTGTAAGATAATGAATTTGTATGGTGGAAGCCACTAAATTTGTGGCAATGTGTTAGAGCAGCAATGGAAAACGAACACACTAACCATGCAGACTCGCTCTCTGTTCCACACGGCCAAGCCCAGGGTTGCAGCATGTGTGGCCCTCAGCCTGTTGCTCTAGCCTTAGTTCACGAGATCCCCTGTCCTGTGCTCCAGCCAGTCAGGGAAGCTTACTGCTCTTGAACCATCCCTGCCTTTCACCTCTACCAACGTGCGAGCTTCCTCGTGGAAGGGTCATTTTGTCTTACGTTTGCACAGAGCTTTCAGCCTTACAAAGCACCTTGCGTGACAGTTCCACGTCTGCAAAAGTTACCCTCTCACTAGATATAAAGCCTCTTCGGGGGCAGGGTTCCGGACTTAAGTATTTATCTTGGCAACCCTCATAGGGAGAAGCTTAGCTGTGGTAAAAGTGGGCACAGGAGTGAAAACAAGAGGGTCAGAAGGAGGTCACAACGCGTTGCCAAGGGCACTGGCTCCACCTCCTGGCTTAGCCACAGGCCCCAGACTCAGACTCCCTGATGACAGGGCCATGCTTTTGCCCTTTTAAATGGAGTAGGGTGTTCGGTAAACAGTTGTTAGAAACACTTCTCTCAGTACCCTCCCCTGGTTTCTTTCAGGTCCTACCATGAACTCTGCCAGATGTCTTCACTGGAAGGACCTCCAGTTGAAGGACCCCTTGGAGAGAGTCTTTATTATGGGCCCTCCCCTAATGTTGGGCTCCCCTGTAGGTCCTGCCCTGGGCTCTGCTCCAGGCAGGACAGCTCCTTGGCTACTCTCTCTTCCCACAGGTGGGTGCAGGACAAGGTGCTGCAGGGCAGAGGGACCTGGGTACGGGGAGCCCCGGGCCACCAGGGCAGGCTTGCTCTTCCCTCTTGTGGGCTCCGCCAGGCCTGTTACTCTGGGTCACTCTAGGTAAACAGGGGAAAGAAGACAATGTCTGTCAGCTACAAAACAAACGCATCAGGAAAGGAATGTTATTGCCAGTGCTGGCAAACAAAGGAGGTGAAAACCTGTCTTTAACATCAGGCCCCAGGTATGCCCCCTAGGCCCCGTGGCCCGTCTGTGAGCAGAGGCCTGGTGGCCCGTTAAAGAGAGCCCCCTTCTACTTGCCTCTCTTCACTCTTGCAGTGTTACTTGGCCTACTCCCTCAGCTCCTGGGTGACAGACCCATGACTGCACAGCCAGCGCGGGGGCAGAGGCTGCTGGGATCCAAGCTGCTGTTTAGCTGGGCTCCGTGGCAAACCCGGGAGCCCATGGCAGTGCGGGCTGCTGGCTGGGTCCTTTCAGCAGCGGCGTTCTCATCTCCAAGGAGGCAGCCACGTCAGTACAGGACTTCAGCATCTTGCCCTCTGGGCGGGCAGAGGTGTCCCCTAGCAACTGGGGCTGTGATCTGCATATGACAGCACGTTGCGTCTATTCAGGACTTTCTTCCCCCTGCTTTCTTTGAAATGAGCTTGCCCTATATCCAAATTCCCTGTGAGTCCCATACAATGAAAACAGCAGTTGACAGGTTCCCTGGAACTCGTGAAATCTGAGGGCATCCAAGGGGAGAAAGAGAGCGCTCATTACTGAAACACAAAACGAGCCCCTTTCAAGGCGAGGCTAGTTGGCCCTTCAGTTTGCTGCCGCTGACCCCGCTGCCCTTCTGAGCACAATAAACAGAGGGGGGAGAGGGAGAGCGAGGTCTTTACTCCTTAAGTTCCCAATTGATCACCCTCCTAACCCCTCTGGGGCCTTCTTCGTCCAAACAATTCGGGTGACAGAGGTCAGGCCTCCAGCCATTCCTCCCGGGAGATCTTAGCTCTCCCTGTGGGGACTTTCCCAGGTGAAACAAAGACAAGCCCTAGAAGCCTCGAACAGACTCCTGTTGATGACGAAACAGCGGAAACAGAGAAAGGGGAAATGAGAGGTGCCCATAGTCACAACACTGGGCCTCAGTCCTTTCATCCAGCCAGGCGCCAACACCCTTTTCATACTCTGGGACTGGGCCGTGCGCTGTGGAAACCCAGTCATGTCCCAGCTCCACATGGCAGCCAGTGACTGACCTCCTAGCACAGGGCTGGGGACAGGAAGCCACGTAAGGGGCAGAAACTGCTCTGTTTGCCCACGTCGGTGTTTACCAGACATTTAATATCCCCCAAAAATCAGAGGCTGAGAAAGAGGAGGAAGGGAAAGAAGAAATTCATGAAGAGGCCAAAACAGTGCAAGCTTTCAAAGAAAGCCTGCAGAGAACTGCAGCCCATTGCCGAGGCTATCCAGCGAGGGTTCTAGAAGACCCAGCTCCACTGCTTGGATGGTACATGCTATTTGGCACAAAGCAACACGGGACAGTGGAAATGAAAAAAATACACTGGGGCTCTGGGGCTTATCCCACCCTGTCCTCAGAAGAGCAAGAGACGGCTAAGCAGGATAGGGCTCTATTCTTCATTTCTGATTCCAGAAGCAGTTACTGAGTCCGTACACTGTCCCCTTGTGCCAATGACCTGGTATAAGTTTACTTGGGGAGCACAGGCAATCATTTAAACATTGTGCTTCCGATTTTGTCATTGGGAAATAAACTGTACCACTTGCAAGTCTCTAAATATGCCATCTGCTTTCATTTTTCTATCTTCCTGTTGGAGGGCCCTCCACCCACTCACCTACCTGACAAATTCCTGCTGGTTCTTCAAGCTGCATATCTAGTGCTATATTCCTTATACACAGCCCTATCTTAGCACTATTCACATTGTATTATGGTGATCTGTTTACTTGCTTTTCTGTCACAAGACTATAATTCCTCTGAGGGTAGGATCACCCTCCATCAATCATTATTGTTGGTGGTTAGCTATTTAATAATTACCTGATGAATTGGATCATGACTAGGATAATTGTTTCTTTTTCAGGTCCTAGATTGGGTTTTATTCAATCACTAAGGACTTGTGAACAGGGCTATGGCACTACATAACTCTAGGGACCTCGTTCACATGGAATGTAATGTGAATGGGGCCCCCAGAGCTACACAATATGGTGGCCCTGCTTATGGAACTCCTACCATAGGCCCGGCACAATGGGGGAATCCAAGTATTAGGAGCTTACGGTCTAGTTAGAGAGACAGAGCTAACATGGAAGGATGCAATAAGGGCATAGTCAAGGGTGGCCCTACCTGTGGGTGTGGCGGGAGTCCCGGGAAAGGAGAGATCTGTGTGGACTACAGCCATGGGGAAGGGCTTTGTGAAGAAGGTAGAACTTGCATTATTCATGATGAAGAAAACAGCATTATAAGAAGAAGGTATGCAAAGCACAGAGGATGTTTAGGGCAGCGAAACTGTTCTGTATGAAACTATAATGGTTATAGTTAAACTATGTATAACTGTATACATATCATTATACATTTGTCAAAACCCATAAAATGTTACAACACGAAGAGTGAACCCTAATGTAAACCATGGACTTCGGGTGATAATGATGTGTCAATGTAGGTTCATCGGTTATACCAAATGCACCCACTCTGGTGGGGGATGCCGATAGTGGAGGAGACTGTGCATGTATGGGGACAGGGGTAAATAGGAAATCTCTGTACTTTCTGCTCAATTTTGCTGTGAATTAAAACTGTCATTAAAAAACAATGTCCATTTAATTAAAAAAATTTTTTAAAAAGGTATGAGCCCATTTTCAAGCATATTGAAAAAAGAGCCAGCAAAACACATAAGGAAGACAACAAACAACACGGCCTGACCATAGATGGTGGAAGGGAGAGCCCATTAGAGAGCAATGAGAACTTAGGTTGGGTAGACTAGGTGGGTAGACAGATGATGAAGAATCTTGAAAGCCAAGCAGAGAAGTTGGGACTTGATCTTGGAGAACGCAAGAGGGCCTTATAGGTTTTAGAGCTGAGAAGTGATGTAATGAAAATTATAGCTGTAGAAGCAGAGTTTGATGAGTATTAAGAGAGACTAGAACATTCTCCCAGTCATCAAGTTAGCAGGAGTTTCTCCTAGCTCAGTAGTTGTATGCTGTGATCTCATGACTATCTGTGAGCAGAGCTATGGAAGATTGGGCGGTTGATCTGAAGGCAGTGGGGCAGATCCTACAGTGCTCCTTGAGGAGGAATTTTCTAGAAATGGATCAAGATCACATTATGAGTGAAGTGTCTCACATAACATGTGAGGCAGGGGGTGCTCAAGCTTGAAGGGCTGGCCTGGCTGCGCCGCTTTCTTGCTGTTTGAAATATGGCCTTGACATTGCTTTCCTAATGTCTAACAAGGATGATAAATAAGACAGTTCTGTGAACAATGGGCCAAATTCACCTTCTTGTGTATTCTCTGGATTCTTAGTACAGAGTTTGAGAGATGAAGATGTGGTTTTTCTTTACAAGCTGCACCTTGGGAACCAGTCAGTCATTCAACAAATAGACTCTGAGGACAAAGCAGCAGAGAAAACAGACAACCTTCCTGCCCTCCCAGAGCTAACATTCTAGGAAGAAGCTATGTAAGGTTAGCTTCTCATCAGCTGTAGAGAGGGGTGGGCAGGAGAAGCCAGGAGAGACGGGTGACAAAAACCAGGGAAATGTGAGGGGTTGGCACCATGAGAAGGGAGCAAGCTTACCTTGTTCTGGAAAAGTAGTCCTCACGTTTTCCACCCCAACATGCCCAAGGGATGCAAACAGATACACTTGCCTCAGCAAGAGTGGTACCAGAAAAGGAGAGGTGAAACATCCCTGGAGAGAAGAGGTCCAGATACTCTCCCAGCTCCATCAGGATAACGGGATGGAGTGATACACACATGGGAGCAGTTGCTTCCTCTGAGCATTCTCCGAAAATAGCATCTTTTCAGCAAGATCTTAAAAAATAATATTGACACGAAGATGATAAGCCCATCATGAAAATGCATTAGGGGGAAAGCAAGAGTCAGTCTGCCTAATATGTAATCAAAATATTAATGATCAGGCCTGAGATGTAGAGAGAAGCAGGGGTGGAGGGGGTGCGGGTCAGTCTTCTTTGTGCACCTGCTCTGCCTGGGATGGAGACCTGGCTATACTGCCACGCAGCTCTCAAGAATTATTATAAAACTGGGTCAACGGATCCAAGTCACAGAGTGGCAGATTCCACCCCACTATGCGAAAAAACTTCCCGAGGATAAAAACTTTCAAACAGTGGCTCAGACGTCAAAGTAGTGTACATCCCATCCCGGGATAATTCGAACCCCAGGATGGTCATCTGTTAGAACAGGCATGTTGGACACCGTGGCCAATCAGAGCGCTCCCACACTCACAATCTCAGATTCTGGTAAAGGAAAGCAGAGCTCCGCAAGGTAGGAGGAGGGGTCTGGGGATCAGCCTCACTAGAACCCAGAGAAAAACCTTCAGCGACAATTGTAGGAGCCCCAAGGCTGCTTCTTAAAACTGAATGTTGACGGAGTTCATTTCCGGCCAGCTCTTCACCCCCAGGGGCTCAGCAGTCATTCCTACTGCTGGGAGGCATTTTAAAGATGCCCCGAATGGAGAAGTGAGAAAGTCATGGGAGCGACTTGCCCCGGATTAGAACACAGTGAGGTGTGCTCTCGAGGGGCCGCGTAGAAACTCAGAACAGGAGGGCCTGGCGCTGGCTTAGAGGCAGATCCCCGTGGCCCCTGGGCCCTCCTTGGCCTCCTCGGATGATTGAACAAATGGCTCTAAATCACCTAGTGCTGGAGGAAGCCCGGTCCTCACGGGAGGGCCTGAGACTGGCCCCTGATAAGGCAGCTCGTCCTGTCTGGTTCCCCGTCCACACCCTCGCAGCTGGGCCTGCGGTGGACGCGGCCGAGTTCAAAGGCACTGCTTCCCTTGGAGGCACATCAAGGACTCAGATGAGAAAAGGGTCCTCTGACCTTCTCATAGTGAGGGATGGGACCACCTTTGTGTTTTGTGTGTGTGCGTGTGTGTGCTGGATTTTTCCTGTCACTATTGTGTTTTCACGCACTGGATGTAGAGTATCTGAAAACAATCGCCGGAAACAGTCTTTCACCTAAGGCTAGAGCCTGGAGACTGGCCCAGTGTGGGGAGAGGCTATGTTGCCCCAGTGGGAACCTGGCGACCCATGCTAAGGAGGCTCACTAGAGGGCACGGCTGGCCTTTCCCAGCCTCGGCCCCAAATACTGGTGCTCTGAGACTCCCTCCACCAACTAGGTCATGGGCTCTGATGGGAAGTACTTCTACCCACCAGCATTCTCAATGGGAGAGGTTCACCTGAAGGCCAAACCTTATCCCCAGACCCACAATCCACCTCCATCTCAAGGTTTACCACTTCAGCTTGAATGCAACCTGAGAAGCAAGGCCATTCCAGGCCTGAAGTCTAGCCCTCTCCTGGGCTCTTGGGAAGGTGCCTTGTGGTCACAGCAAGCCATGTGGGGAGACAGTAGAATGTCCACCCGTCTTGAGGTTAAGGCTGCTGGGTTCTGGTGGTGGGAAGCGGACGAACTCGATGGCCGTAAGTAAGAGGTGAGGATGCTCCTTCGACCCCAGCTCAACCTCAGGCCTGCACCGGCCTCCTCTCTGGGAAAGGGCAACAGGTCATACTCTCTCACATAGGCCTGCCCCATGCTGGGACAGCTCGTCCAGCTCCAGAGGCCTCCCGTTAACAGAAAGTGTCACAGTAATGCTAACAGGGGCCGCCCAGGCCTCTGCGGTGTGACCTCTCCTGAAAGGAACCAGGCTAAGCCGTGGGCCAACACCCACAGGCCGAAAAGGAGACTGGGAACATTGAGGGGGGGGGGGAAATGAGAAGCATGAAGATTTGTACTGAGGGATACTGGCCGGGTGAGCCTGTCTGCAGACTGTCTCAGCCATTCTCTGTCGGCCCTGAGGTTTGAAGGATCCAGAGAGGAAAAATCAGGCTCCATACTGATGATGGCCCCAAAAGGCGCCCTCCTTTCTGCCCCAAACACCAGGCAGAGCAAATGCTATTAATAACCCTGGCCACTCCCTGGTCCACTCAGGGTGTGCAGGGCTGGAGCTCGCTCCTTGGACACAGCCAGCTGTTCCGAACAGGTTTGGGAAAGTGATCTTTGGCACAGAATGAAAAGGGTGTGTATGTGTGTGTGTGTGTTGGGGGGGGGCACCCAAGAGTCCTCTATCAGGGCCAATATTATTTTTAATTGCCGAGAATCAGCCTGTAGCTGCTCTTCAAGGCTGCAGAGCGCAGGCTTGCCAGGGGTCGGAAACAAGCTACAGAGGAGGTAAGAAAGCCGGTCCCAAGGACCGTTCATTACCGAGCTGTCGTGTCTTATGGAAAATCAGGTGACGCCTCAGAGTTTATACAATCCTCTCCCCGCCACCTCTCCCTCTTTCATTCCCCCCTAGAAAGGGAGCAGTGAATTTGAGCAATCTGGGAATTTTGGTTTCTGCCCTGCCCCTGAAGCATGACCGATGGCCCATTTTTCAAGCCAAATCTCACCCCTTGCAGGCAGCTGTCAGGAAACCACAGAAGGTGCCTGAAGGAACACAAGAAATGGCTGGTTCTAATCTGGGGGAAAAAAATGAATTAACAAGGCAGCTACTTATGGAAGAATGTTTTCTTTTCTTCAGCCTCAGCCTGCATATTTTCACAACATGTGTACTCTGTTACCTTGTCACTTCCCTGTTTTCTTTGGGTAAATAACTGGGCTCTGGTCTTAGGGGGAAAAAAGAAAGAAAGAAAAAAAGCCGGGTCGGGAGGTTCTCCGGAAAGGCCCGCCTGGCTGAGCTGGAGGGGAGAACGAGTGTGCTCTGGGGATCACACGGGCGCGACACAGACCCAGCCAGGCCCGTCCTGGATGGGACTTTTCACTGAACTCTGCAAGTCACAGTGTGGAAGTCAGGGAAGGGAGGGAAGCCTGCTCCCTCAGCCATGGGGCTGGCAGGCCCCGAGGCTGGGGGAAATAAAGAACTTTTCTCCTTCGCCAAGTCAAATGGGAAGCCCTCTCTGAGCTCAACACAGTCAACCAAGCACACTCTGGCCTTTCTCCCAGCCTCACCTTCCCACCAGCCAGGGAGCCACCGGGGTGAGGGGGGTCGGCCCACGGGGCCTGGCTGTGAACCCTGCAGGACCCAGGGCCTTGCACAGAGCACAGAGGAGGGTCTTCCCCGGCAGCGACACACAGCTGGTGTCTGGATGTGGTGGCAACGGTCTCCATCTTGAAAATGCTCAGAGGTTTTGAGTCTCTCTAGCAGACATGTTGCTTTGTCCTTTTTCACTTTTCTGGCCCAGGGACACTCACCTTGGGATATCTGTGCCACATGCCAGATGAGCACAAAACAGCATTGCTGTGCCAGGCAGGATGCCTTTTAGACATGCGCTACCGATGAGGGTACAGGGCGGGGGGATGGCTGGTTTGTATTTACCTGGTTATCCTGACAAATTGAGATTTATTTATAAAGCTATAGCAACTCTTAGATGCTCACAGCTGATCGTTAGGATAAAGGGCCAGTACTGATAGCGCTCCCAATACTGCAAAAGGAGTTAGTTTACCATGCGGTGCAACACGTGTGCAGGGGGAAACTGAGGCACAGCGTCCTCTGAGGCTGAGACCAGCACCGGAATTAGGCACAGAGGGATTAACTGGGTGCCGTCTGGGCCTCCGTGTTTGCACATTTCCTTTCTGCATCTGCTCGGGAGCCTTTGATTCTACCCTTGAACCCTGTCTCGCCTTGTAGATCACACAGCCTTCGTCAGGCAGAGGTTGGGAATTCAAACCCGGAGTTTTCAGCTGCAAAGTTCTGGCCCCCAGCTGTTGAGTGCTTCCTTCAGTATCACTGGGAGGGCGCACGTGTCCCGCGAGGTGGGGTCACTTGGAGAGGAAGGGGGGATGCCTTAGTAAGCGTTGCTTGTTCCAAACTGGCACTTGCAGGGCGTCAAGGGCTTTCAGAGGGAGAGAAAGGGAAAACCGAAGTCTTTCTGGGAACAGGGGCACAAAGACATTCGTGGGCTATCCAAATCATTCATGTGGTCTTATCCTGCAAAAGGCAGCTTCGGAGATGTGCTGTGAGGCAGGGGTGCAGCTGTAAGAACAAAGGCCATAGTCCGTGTTCATGGAGCCCTCGCTGCTCCCAGCACTGCTCAGTACGTTGTACATATTATCTCTCTCTTTTTTTTTGCGGTACGTGGGCCTCTCACTGCTGTGGCCTCTCCCGTTGCGGAGCACAGGCTCCGGACGCGCAGGCTCAGCGGCCATGGCTCACGGGCCCAGCCGCTCCGTGGCATGTGGGATCCTCCCAGATCGGGGCACGAACCCGTGTCCCCTGCATCGGCAGGCGGACTCTCAACCACTGCGCCACCAGGGAAGCCCCATATTATCTCATTTAATCCTCTCAATAACCCTCGGAAGTGAGTACTATTGTCCTCCTTTTCCAGAAGAGGAAACCAAGGCACAGAGACAGTACGTAGCCTACTCAAGTTCATCCAGTGAGTAGAAAAGTGACAGTCACCCAGACAGGGTGAGTCCAAAGCCAGAGTGTCTATTCTCCATGCTGGGCTGACTCTGGGGTGAAGCTGCAGGAGCTCCCTTCTCACAATGTGGCACTTAGGAGCAGTTCCTTCATCTGGCGTGATGGCCTGTCCCACACCGGCACCCGCGCTGGCAGCAGAAATGCAAGGTCTCTAGAGTCACTGTCCCCGTAGTGTTTCCACGCAGGGCCCTGCTGTGCCGGTCCCTGAGCAGTCACGCTTGGAGCTACCCTCCCTCCACGCAGCTCCCCAGGCCCCAGCCCATGCCCACCTGGTTTACATTTGTGCCTGAGTGTGTGCCCTCACGCTTCCTCTCTTCCACCTTGTCACCTCCTCTAAGTGCCCTGGGCGGTGCTTGGCACAGTAGAGGTCCCAAGTCAGCCAGCCTGACCAAGGGTTAAGCCACATTTCTCCAAGGATGGCCCTTGGACGACCGGCACCCGAATCCGCTAGGGTGTCTGAAGAATGCAGAGTCTCAGGCTCTGCCAGAAACCTCAGTAAGAGTCTCAGCAGTGGGGCTGGAAACCTGCATTTTTAACAAGCTCCCCAAGGGATTCTGATGCTCCCTAAAGTTTGAGGCCCACAATTTAGGCTTTTAATGAATTAGTATATGTTGAACACCAGCCAGACGTGAACCCAGGCAGTGTCACGCTGAGCTCTGCCTCTTTTCCTTCAGAGGCTGTGGAGCGGGCACCGTGCAAAGAGCTCGGAGTTGGTCTGGGTGGAGGCAGGGGTGTTCTTGAATGGGGAGGATAGGGTGAGAGGAAGTGAGGGGCAGCAGAGGAAGGTGTAGGAGGCAACATGGTAGCTCTGCCCGTCCAGCTGAAAGTCCTGGAGTGGCGAAGACCCTGGCAAAAAATCCCCCAGCAAAGGTTCCAAGTAGAATGGCTCCAGAGCCCCATTTTAAAAGGCCTTCCTGAATCTGGCCATTCCCCTGCTGGATGAGCCCAGCAAGCAGGATGCAGAGCAAATCAAGCCCTAGGGCTTTCAGAAGGGAAGTCAGGCAGCCTGTGAAGTAGAGAGAACAGGGTGGAGAGCAGGTAGGCCACCTGGGGCAGAGGAGAGGGTGTGAGGGTGAGAGCCCTCCAGGGCTGCTGAAGGTCACACACACACATATATGTATGTATAGGTATTTGTGTGTGTATATAAAACACTATATATAAAGATGAATCACATATACAGACAGACAGACACACACACACACACACACACACACACACAGTCACTGTTTAAGCTACCTAAGGCTTCCCAATGAAACCACAGACAAAAAACATTTGACTCTTATTGAGGGTTGACTTGTGTCCCCCAGAAGATATACTGAAGTCTTACTTAACCTGTGAACATGACTTTATTTGTAAATAGGAACTTTGCAGTTGTAACTAAGATGTAAATTAAGATGAGCTCATACTAGAGTAGGGTGGACCCTTATTCCAACATGACTGGTGTCCTTATAAGGAGAGTAGAGACACAGAGACAGACATACACAGGAAGAAGACACAGACACACAGGGAAGATGGCCACATGGAGATGGAGACAGACACTGCAGTGATGGAACTACAAGGATTGCCAGCAACCACCGGAAACTAGGAAGCAGCAGGGAAGGATCCTTCCCGAGAGCCTTCAGGGGAGCATGGCCTTGCAGGCCCCTTAATTTCAGACTTCTGGCCTCCAGAACTGTGAGAGAATACATTTCTGTTGTTTTAAGCCACCCAGTTAAGTACCAGTGTGTGGGACTTTGCTAGGGCCAACCTAGGAAACTAACAGGACTCCTGCTGCAGAGTGGAAGGGAAGCAAAGCCTCTGTGTTCATCAGGCTTTTACATCTGCTGAGCCCCGCCATTCTTGGCCCCTTCCTCTGGCACTCTCTCTCTCAGGGGAAGGGGTAGGGTGGAGGTACTTAACTATTTCCAACTGAAACCAACATCTGACAGGTTATGAAGGCCTCACGCCCCCAACTCCTCTGTGGTGATGGCTGATACCTAAGGGCACCTGGTCACCACCCTAAGCCCAAGCTTTGGTCACCTGGAAGTGGGGAGATGAGAGAGGACGACACCTCACAGCCTTTCTCTCCTTGTCCCACACCCTCCCGGCACCAGGACAGCTTTTTTGAGAGCTTTGAGCTCTCAAAGGGTGGTAGAAATTTATGTGTCTCTAGATCAGAGTTCGGGCTATTAGAGAGTTTTCTCTTTTCACTTTAATGGTACACAGGAATTCTCCCCAACCCCTTCAAAACAGGCACACATCTTTTTAAAATTTGCACCTTTTTTTTTTCAGACTGGTTTCCTATGGTGAAGGAAAGGCTAGGAAATGCCCAGTAAATCATCTCTCTGTCCTCACTCAATTGAGAGGCAGGAAATGCCGAGAACAGTCCCCTTACCTTTTCCACTTTGCATATAACAAGAGCTATGAGGACCCTTTGAAGGGCAGCCCCTCTGACAGCAATATGAATTCTTCAAGGCAACTGGACTGTTTCTAGAGACGAGACCCAAAGGCAGCAGGCACATTTGGGATGCTGACTGCCTCCGCCTTCAGCCCCTTCCATGGTCAGCCTCTCCCTGGGCTGGCCTTGGGAAGTGGATTCAATCAACAACGATCTAAGGGGTTCCGGGTCCATGGCATGGTAGTAAGTCTGTGCAGGACACAAGGAATTTTAATCCCTAGTCCTTGTCTTTAAGGAGTTTACAATCTAGACGGCGTGACAGCTCAGTCATGAACTTCAAGATAACGACCCCATACAAGGACGTTTATGGAAACGTCCAAGGAGAGGTTGGGTGTGTGTGGGGAGGAACAGAAGATGCTTGCCGGTGGCCAGCAAAGGCTTCTTGGAAGAGCTGAAGAAGGCTCTGGCGGAGGTATGAAGACTAGGTAGGGTCTGGGAACATGGGAAGAAGGAGAAGAAGATGCCGGAGCTCCTGAGGACAGCCTGGAACGGGGGGTGAGGGAGGCACGTGGCTCCTCAGGGGATGGTGAGAAGGCCGGGGTGCATGGAGAACACCAGGCAGGGACAGGAAACAGGGCTGGAGAGGTGGGCAGCAGCTTTCTGGCAGGGGTTGGGAGTGGAGGGTGTGTCTTGAGAGCCCAGCTGAGGATGGTGGGCTGTGGAGGGGGACAGACTGAAACTGGGCCCGAAACCTGCGCAAACGGGCTGTCCCTCCCGAGAAGGTTGTCTCCCCTCGGACTCGAATTCAGAGAAAGGCCTGTCAGGCCTGATGTGGACTCCACGGCGGGCTTCCCGGTGGCCATGCGGGGGATTCTGACGTGCACTTCAGAGCAAACCTTCCCTCAAGCCTCCTGGGGCGTTTTCTCCTCCAGTTTCCCACGCTAGAATCAGCCCTGACGGCTCACTGTCCCACTTGCTCTTTCTGGCCACCTTCCCCCTCAGACGCCCCGCCCACCCCCTGGGCGTCCCCCTCACCCGGCCCCCGCCATTCGGGGCAGGTGGGCCTCCCCTTCGGGAATTAGAGGCATCTTCTTCGGCTGGGCCTGCTTTTCTCCCCGCGACCAGTTCTCCGGCTCTCCTGGGGCCACCGCCTTCCATCTGGCCCTGACTTTCAGGAACAGCGCGGGAGGGAACAGGCTGCTCTGCTGGTGAGAACAGGAGGGGGGCTGGGAGGCCACTGGCTCCCGGTGCGGCCTGAGGAAGGCCCTGGGAGGGAGAAGACCTCAAAAGGAGGATAGGAAAGTCAGGCCCAAAGGTGAGTCTTTCCCGTTTGAGGTCTGTCCCCGGTACCTGAGCGGGAGCCACGAGCCTTTGTCTGCACCCTTCAGCACCACTTCTCCAGGCCCCAGAAAGCTCCAGACACATGTGGACATTTGGTACTTATGTACTGAATGAATGAAGTCGGGGTGAAGGGGTGAGCGGGTAAATGAGTAACTCAGCAGAGCCCCCGTGGAAGAGAAGGGACCCTCTGCAACCCCACGGCAGGCCCCCAAATATGGCAACTTAGCATATGAAATATTTTAAGCTGAAAGAGTCTGAGAAAACAGTGGAAGCAGGAAGGTCACTCTGACAGTTCCCCTGACCCTTCTCCCCTGAAACAGCCCATAAAACCCTCACGTGAGTGGTGCCCTCCCATACCCAGAGGTACATCTTGTCTCCGAAGACAAAGGAACACCGAGAAGGATCCTAACAGGCCTTGCTGAGTTTCCCCAGTTTGCTCCTCTGACCTCGTGTTCCTTAAGCTATCATATTCCTCCACGACTGCCCACTCCTCATCAGACACAGCATAAAAATATCAAATCTGTTTCCTTGGGTCTTCCTTCCCTTATGAAGGCCCTCGTGTCACACAAAACTGACATTAAATAAGTGTGTATGCTTCTCTCCTGCTAATCTGCCTTTGGCAGTTTAATTTTCAAACCCAGCCAGGGATCCTGAGAGGGTCCAGGAAAACTTTTGCCTCCCTTACACAGGTCGATGAGCAGACGTCCCAGGAATTCCAGCATGCAGAGGAGAGGGGACCTCACTCCATCTGGGTCCCCTATGCCTGTCTCCCGTTTCCCCTGCACTGAAAACGTCCTCTGTGACCACACTTCTCAGCCACCATTAGATGGACCAGGAGATGCTGACTGGTTTAGGGTACGACTCATCCACTTCTCTTGAGGGCCACTGTGGGTTGTTTCCCCCAGCAACGTCTGCTGCGTGGACTGGATGTCAAGGCTTAATGTGTTATCCCTTCCAGAAATATTGTAATTTTAAGAGACGACTATGCTGAGCACATAGCATTTAACAGAGGAGAAGGGAAGGAGAGAAAGGGACCTAACACATACGGATTCCCTCTTATGAGCTCGACACCATGATAGTGCTCTTAAGAAGTCTTTATTTATTCTAATACCTTTACTGCTACTCATTCAACCATTCCTTTTTGAGCACCTACTATGTTCCAGGCATGGTCTAGACTTGAGGAAACATCAGGGAGAAAAACAGACAAAAATCCTGTCCTCATCACATTTACATTCTAGTAGAGAAAACAAACAATAAACAAGAAGATGAGTAGCATGTATAAGATACTAGAAGGTGATCAATGCTATGGAGAAAAATAAAGCTGGGGAGGAGACAGGAAGTACCAGTGCTGGGAGCTGGTGGTGGGAGAGGCACAATGAAAACAAGTTGGTCAGGGAAGGCACCACTGAGAAGGTGATATCTAAGCAAGACTTGAAGCGGCCAGGGAGTGAGCCCCGGCAACATCTGGGGGAGAAGAGTACAGGTGTAGGATCCACCTGCAGAGGAGAAGGTGTGATCCTGTGGCAGGGACCTGCCTGGTCTGTTCAAGGCATAGGGAGGAAACCAGTTTGGCAGGTAGAATACTAAGTCCACTCTCTAAACATGGAGACAACTAGCTTTTCCTGGTAGCTCACCTGGTTAACTCATCTTGCTAAGGAGGTCAAAGTCATAGGCTCAGGATACATTTGTTTTCCAGCAAAAGTCATCTCGCAAGGGCAGAAGAATGGACGATTGATCACCACTCTGTCCTTCGTGCTGGTCTCGAGCCCAACTCCACTGCTGCCACCTGTCTGTTTACACAAATCACACTCTCTGAGCCTTCTGTAAAATGGGCGTATACTTAATAACGTTCACCCCAAGAGACTGTGCCACTATAGTGTATAAAGCACTATGTAAACTGAGGTGTTCTGTAGAAATTCTTCACTGTTGTTATTATTATACCATAAAGCAACTCAGGGGCTCTGTTCAGCTCACATTGGGTCTGTAAAGCCATTTTAACAGGCAAATATAATTTCTTAGTTCTGTTTGCTAAGTTGTAAAGCCTATTTTTACTTATTATTGGGGTGGGAAGAGACTTCATGAGGCTCTCTGGCTGACCTGTCAGTCCATTTCCCAGACCTGAGATAATCCTACGATCCCCACCCTTACCCACACCCCACCTTAGCTTCTGTCTCCCAGCCTCACTGGAGTTGCGTGTCTGTGCCAATGGCCTGTATTACTCAATCCCATGGTGTGACCTCAACTGGGCTCTCAGTGCTGCCGAACAGTTTTCATCCTTTGGTTAAAAGCCCTTGTTTGCTTCCTGCAGTGACAGCTCCAAACCCAAGTCCCCAGCCCCACATCTACTCCCCTCGTTGCCGGCAGATGGCCTGGCTTTGGCCACACTAGGAGGTGCAAGTTCAACAATGTGGGCTTCTCCCTGCCTGAACATTCCTTTCCACGCCTCAGTCTACTCTTTACCCTTCTTTTCTAGATCCAGGGCCAACACCATCTCCCGGTGGAGGGGATAATGTCTTTCTGTGCTGGTGAGCACATCACACTTTCTATAAAAGCAATCAGAGTGAACCGAAAGAATTTATGAATGAGGAAGTTGATTGTTGTGTTGCTTATAACAGCAAAAACTGGGAAGCAGCTCTCTGTCCAGCAATAGGGAATTGTTTAAACTGATTACGGGTACAGCCATGAGATGGCAAGAAAAACTTTATAAGCAGTAAGAGCCCAATTTTTCAAAGAGCTAAAAAAAAATTTTTTTTTTTTTTTTAGTAACAACAGACACAAATATGTGCATTGGAGAAAAAAAGACTGGAAGGAAATACACAAAAATAGAAACTGATTATCTCCAGGTGATGAGATTATGAGTGATTTTTTTGCTTTTAGTACTTTATTCTGAAATTTCTACTGTAAGCAACAGTATTTTTATAATTAGAACAAAAGGCAAAAATATTATTAACAATGTTTCTCTGAAGCAAAACTGCCTGTGATTCAGTTCTGCTTCTTGCCCTTTAAATGCAGCCTTTCCTGGGTGGTGTCTGGTTGACAGCTGCACAGTAACTCTTGTTACATGTAAGGACTAGAAGCAAAGAAAACCATAACCAATTAACATTACAGTGGGAACCGAGGCGTGCAGAATGGAAAGGCCTCAACGGGAATGTGTTATTACTAATTTTTTTTTCTTTTCCACGGTGGGACAGGTGTTTAGGGGAATGCACTGAATTTGCTCCAGATAATTTATTTTTTTAAATACTTTGATTACTTCATTTTTCGCCTCTGTTTTCATGGGAACTTTTAACATGTGGAAACATTTGGTTACGGCTATCTCATTCTAAGTCTCCTTAATCTATTTCTGTGAGGCCCTACTGTGTGCCAGCCCTGGTGGTGCAAGGGGTTGTCTGCCAGGGGTTCTCAACATGGGATTGTGTGGCACCCTTACCAGAGGCTTTGGAATCGTCTGGGGGGTGTTTTTTTGAGTGCCAAAATGATTTCGAGTGCCAAAACGATTGAATGTTTTTTTGAGTGCCAAAATGCCAAAGGCGCTACTGACTTACTGGGTGAGGCCCAGGGTTGCTGAACAGTCTACAATATGTAGACAGTCCTGTGTTACCAAGAACTGACCTACTCCTAGTGCCAACACTCTGGGGGAGAAGAACGGAACTGGACAGTTGATGCAGACCATGTCTGGGAGGGATGGAGAGAAAGGAAGGGACAGTTGCTTCCTGGCGGCAGCCCAGCATCACCATGCTGAGATTCAGGGTTACTGGATCGCCCAGATTTTCCGACAAAGCCAGAGATGTAGATGGTGATGTAAAATTTCCTGATTTTTAAAAAACACTGCATGGGCCAAACAAAACACATCTGTGGGCCAGATTTGGCCCTCAGGTTGCCAATGTGCAATGCTGTCTTAGGGAAAGACACAGTCTCTGTCTTCATAAGGGTATAACAGAGCCCTTATGAGTTCAAGTTCAAGAGTGGACAAACCTGGGTTCAAATTGCAGCCCTATCATTCACTACCTACGACTTCAGGCAAGTAAACATCGTCTGAACCTCACTTTCCTACGCCGTAAAACAGAACTAATGGGAACACTCATTGGCGTGCTATGAAGGTTAATCCCAGCAGAAGTCCCCGGCACCTTGCACACGGGGAATGCTTAATAAAGTAGAGTGATCATTATTAGTAAGGATGTCACAGTCTAACATAAGCACCTACTGTGTACAGCACACTGTGCTAAGTGCTGAGGACTTATAAATAGGTGTGAGAGAAAGTCCTTGACCCAGAGGTGTTTTCATTCCGGAAAGAGGGAGAAACCCTGGACGTAAATATTGTGAGCCAGTCAGATATAAGAATGTGACCCACATCAGACAGTTACAGGAGACCAGAGGAGGGCATTTCTCGTGAAGGGGGTGGGGTAGAGTCCATCCAGACGGAGGGAGAAGGGGAGGTGAAGCCCAAGCAAAGGAGACCTTATAAAATCACAGTAACAACTGAGTGCTTACCACATGCTAGACCCGCTCTGAGTACTCCATGGGTGGTAAATATGTTTCTTTGGCCTCATACACATGAGGGACAAGGCACACGACGGGAAGGGTCCCCTGGAGCCAGGGCATGGGGGAGCTGACTGCCGGGCCAGAGCATGGTGGAGTATCTCACTTGTTGGCGGGATAGTGGAAGCAAGGAAGCGACATGTAGGAGCAGCCATCAGGGGTCAGTGTGCAAGGGATGGAGCAGAAGTGGAGACGAGGCAGCAGACTTACGGGGAGGCCCCGTGTGGGGCCCGGGAATGGGTAATGGGTGGGAGCCCTGCGAGGGGTGCTTTCTTTACCAGGACTCTGGACGGAGGAAATTTGGGAGGTGGTGAGGGATGCTGTCAAAACTGACTGCCTGGGGGATGATGGGAATTTTATAGAAGGAAAACAATTTTAAACTCTTGTCTCCTCCCACCTCCATGCTTCCCCGGCTCTCCTTCCAATACCCTCCACTAGCATGTCCGTGTTCTCTACTGACCAGACCTTGTGGTTACAAATGCCTTCTCCTTAACTATTTTTGAAAATCTGGAAGCAACTCTTTCTTTTGCTAATGTACTGTTATTTTCAGATCTCTCCGGAAAGCCTGTACTTAGCCCCCCTTTGTCGCCACCTCTCTAGAACACAGATCACTGCTAGGGTTGATGGCTGGGGTGTAGCAAAGCTTCCAGAGTTTTGACCCATCAGGGCTGGCTGATGTAAAATTCCATACTGCATACAAAGGAAGAGTGCACTTAGCAAATCCTGTGAAACAATTTTTTTCAGGGGGAAACAGGTAATCCACTAAAAGAACCAACTGTTTCCAAGCACTCCAACACCATTTACAGTCCAATAGGCAAAATGCTGTTTATACACGAGGCCCATCTACTTTTCAGAGTAGAGCAGGCCACACCTCTCTTAGGGAAGATTTTTCTTAGCTGTGATTCTGATTTATTCGACAGGATGGAGAGTAATGAGACTATTTGGCTGGGGATGTGTGATGCCTGAGGCTCTCTAGACCGTAACCCGAATTAGTCCAAACCAGTGTCGTTTCATGGCGGTGCATCTTTAGCATGAAAGATTCCATGAATAATAACTTACCACCCTGGCCCCATAACTGCGGTACAACTGTCGGTGGGGATCACGCCCCTTAACAGTCTTCCAGGAAAGGACCCCTTGCTCTGAAGTGAGTAAAATGCCCTTGTGTCCATATTTCCAAGAGGCAAAGTAAACAAATGCAAGTATGTGGTAGTCGGACCACCTGCAGGCTAGAAGGGAGTGTCTGTCTGTAGTGTATACACAGGAAGGGAGCAGGGCCCACTGAACAGAGCTGAGAGGGTCTCTTCCTGGTGCACCATCAGAAGACATCTGAGTCCCACTAGTTCTTTTCCTGAAGCAGGACAGCCTATGTCCCCCTTCAGAGACCCCCGCCTAATTCTTCTCCTAGGTCCCACCGCGCCCTGTGAAACAGATGCAGGACAGCTTGCAGTGGCAGTGTTACTAGACAGCAGTCAGAGCTGACCAACGTTCTCACAGGCTGCCTTCTCGTAGACAACAGGTTTCCTCTCCCCAGGGATGACCAAGGAACAGCTCAGCATCTATCAGCAGGGACTGCGGTAGGATTGTGGTTCCCTCAGTAACAAAGAAATACCTATCAGACCCTTCTTTCCTTCTTCTAGAACCTTCTGTAAAAATGTATCCGGGGCACGGACGAAGCAGCAGACATAGGCTACCGAGCACGTGGCTACCGGGCCCCGTGATCCGGCTCAGGTCACTTCTTCTCGGTCAAATGGGGAGTTAGGCTCAAAGAAATCTGAGTTGGTTCCTGGGCCGAACATTCTGTGACTTCTAGACACAGCGGCTCAAAAACTGGGACTGTTCCAAGTCAGACTCAGAGCCTGGGAATTAGCATTGTCCTGCTGAGGTGGCGGGACGGATGGCTGGAAGCATATCTGATGGCTTTTGAAGGACCCTACCCGGCCCTGGGCTCAAAGCTCTCTCAGCTCCCACCCTGAAGTGTCACCCTCCCAGTCACTCCCTGGGGATTTGAATCCTCCAAAGGACTGTTCAGGGGTCCTGTAATCAAATGCAAATTACGCCTTTAAGCACGAAAGGGGTGGGAGGAGGGATTCGCTGACAACCCTGGGAGCCTAGCCTAAGGCCCTTGGGAGTGACAGCCCCCCACAGGGGGAGGTCAGGAGGGAAAGAGCAGAAAAGGGAGGGAGCCCAGGAGGGGGTCAGAGGCCTCCGGCGGCCCCCACTTCATCTCCAGTGTGCCCCCGAACACGGTCCTGGACGGGGGGCTAATCCTGGGGCCGCTCACCCTTGGCATTGTCCCGGCCCTGCCAACACATCACTGTTCACTGACTGCACTTTTGGCCCGCCCGTGCTAACCTGCAATTCTACAGGCTAGGCTCAGAACCCAGACTCATCCCCTCGCTTCCTCTCATTCCTTCCCAGGCTCAGAGAAGTCAGTACTGAACACAAGGAGAGGGGGGCCCGATGGGGCCATAGCTTGGAGAAGAATGGCGCACGGAGAGTGGCAGGGCCAGCTAGGAACCAGCTCCAATAGAGTAAACCAAACTCTCCTCCCTGCCCCTCCCCATGCCAGCCCACAACCCTTTCCCATCAGCCAGTCTAAAATTACCATTTTACAGCATCTGCAGCCAAGCTGAGCACTAAACAAGATGAATAGCCGTGACGCACGAGCTGAGTGGAAGTATGCAGCGGGGCTGGGCTGGGCTGGGCACCAGGGTGAGTGAGCCATAGGGGGCGAGCGGGGAGGTCCCAGGCAGGGTGATGGACAGGATTCACCCAGCTCTAAAGGGAGGTGGTAGAGGAACAAGGAAGCCCCAGCAATGTCAGTCTGCTAGAAAAAGAGAGAGATGGAGCAATTAACAAAGAGAGAGACAGAGAGAGGGAGAGAGGGAGAGTTAGAGATAGATAGATATTGATACAGATGGATAGGTAGGTAGATAGATAGATAGGCAGATAGTTAATAGATAGATAGAATATGATGCTAACTTTACAAAGCTTCTCCCTCTCGTCCTTCTGCTTCCCTCCCTAAGAGGAAACTGTGGTGGGGGGGGCGGGGTCCTCCACTGGACTCTTGTTTTGAACTCTTACAGTGGGACACCCATGTCTGTGAACCCCCTTCCCCCAAGCAGCCTTTTCCAGGGAAGCTCTGGTCAACCACACAGACTAAATAACTCTATTCATAAAAAGTTCCTGAAAGTCTTGGCGATGGAGCTCTGGGAGAGACCAAGAAGGGAATGATATGAGTGTGTTCTAAGTCAGGGTGTTCCAACACTCTGTCCCAGCCTGGCCTGTTCTTTCCCTGGAAGGGAAAATGCCCAGGTAGAGAGTGGAGACTCATGACCTGCAGATGCTTCCTCAGAGAACTTCAGAGCCAGGAGGACCAGGGAAAGAGATGAGCTAAGGAACTGAGGTCCACAGACTTGGAGACCCGTGCTGATTCTCCCATCCCGGGGCTCACAGAAGATTCCCTGGTGCTCTAGGGCTCTGAGTGAGCGGGACTCCTGGATCCCTACACTCCTCCCTGGAGCCAGAGCAACCCCACTTTGGTCCGCTTTGTGTCCTGGGCTTCTCTTTAGGTTTTCATTCCTTTTCCACAACATTTTCAGTGACTAGAATAAGTGTGGAAAACACTGACCTGTACTGGCAGGCAGGAAGTGGAAGCCAGTACATGGTGGTTGGAAGGAAGGCAGGCAGAATGAGGGTCTATAGAAACAGGGTGGGATGTGGCAGAGGATGCTGAGAAAAGAAGGTCAACACCGAGGGGAGGTTGAGATCAGCACTAACGTGTGAACCAGCTCCCAGGGGAAAACGTCTCCCCAAGAGAAGTGGAACCAGCTGCTGTCTACAATCACCCTGCTAGACCCTGAACCGGACCCCAAAGTAGGGCCATTCGTTAGGCAACGGTCTAGTCCCCATGAGCCATTCTTGGTAGGAGGTGATAAGAGGCAGGGCGTGCTGGTGTTGGAGTCGTAGCTGCCCACTCAAAAATATTTCCAAGTGGAGGACATCCTCGAATAGGCACACGATGCAGTGCATGTCTAAATCTGGCCCTGCCCTCAGGGTCTGTCAGAATGAGAAAATACTGATAAACTACACGGATGTGTTTCTAGTCTTCTCAGTGGCCCAGAATTGCTAAGAACTCCCACTTCACCATTAACATGGGAAGAAATGGGCAGAGTTAGTCACCCAAGATGGCAGCTCCCACTCCCTTGGCTCTGTCCTAGGAGGACCCATATTTCTCCAGTGGCCAGGAGTCCCTCCTCCCTTCTCCTCCTAACTCTTAGACCTTGGCTTCTGTCCCCTCCACGGGCTCCCCCCTCCCAGCCTCCCTTAATTATGTTTCTTCCAGGTTTGGGCTTCTGCCTTCTTTTCGAACTCCGCCCTCTTTGAGTGCCCTTACTCTCTGCTGGCTTCATTTATCACTGAAAACCTGTGACCTCAGCCCCAGTCACCTCCTGAATTGCCCGCATATATTTCCAACTGTCTGCCGAACATCTCCAGTAGGACATTCTACAGTTGTCTCAAATCACACATGTCCAAAACTGATTTCATTATCTACGCTCTCCTGCTTCCCACCACAAGCCCCTACATGAGTCCCTCCCCTATCCTTTCTCTCTCAGTCAATGAGATCACCAGCCACTCAGACATCCCAATGGAAACCTTAGAGTCACCTCTGACCCCTCCCTCTCCCACATCAAGGTCTGTCAGTGTTAACTCTGATGAGTCCTTTTTTTTTTTTTTTTTTTTTTTGCGGTACGCGGGCCTCTCACTGCTGTGGCCTCTCCCGTTGCGGAGCACACGCTCCGGACGCGCAGGCTCAGCGGCCATGGCTCACGGACCCAGCCGCTCCGTGGCATGTGGGATCTTCCCGGACCGGGGCACGAACCTGTGTCCCCTGCATCGGCAGGCAGACTCTCAACCACTGCGCCACCAGGGAAGCCCCTGATGAGTCCTTTAAATCTCTCTCCCTTCCATTTGTGCCACTGTTAGGCTCTTACCATCTCTCTGCTACTACAATCCCTCCTATGGGATCTCCCAGCCTTGGCTCTCCCTCCACTTTACAAACAGGAGACAATTCTCTAAACATAGATCAGATTCAGTAAATATTTGCTGAGGGCCCACTTTGTGCCTGGAACTGGGCACACAACTGTAAATATGACCAGTAGGGTCCCTGTCCTCATGGGGCTCACATCCCAGTTGGGGAGCCAGCTGGGAAAAAGCACAAAACACATGAAGGAATAAAATACTTTTAAGTTGTAGTAAGTGCTCCGAGAGGGATAAATCAGGGGCTGAGGTAGGAAAAAGAGGGGGTGGGGGTGGGGGTGTGTGCCACCACCCACATGAAGGCCTTCAAAGGCTCCTCAATACCTACAGAACAAAGTTCAACTCCTCAGCTTGGCATCCGAGGCCCTTGCCAATGTGGCCCAATCTTTTTTCAGCTCCTCTCGCACCACCTCCTCTCGCACCACCTCCTCCCTCCCCAAACCATTCCACCCTTTACTGCACATCCCATTCATCTTTGAATCCCAAACTCCCTGTTCCTGGCAGATAGCAAGTGGGTAATAAATGCTTGGAGAATCAACGTGTGAATGAATGAATGATGGATAGGGTTCCCTTTACAGTCAGGCCCTCTCCCCTGTCTCACGTCTACTCTTTGGTGAAGCTTCTTTGCAGTGGCTCCTTCCCCTGAGTCTCCATGGTGTTTCCACTGTCGCTGCCCCAGGTACTTGTAATAGCTGACTGTCTCTCCTGCTAGACTGCTCAGGCATTGAGGGAGGTCTTGTTCCATTCTGAAAAAATGCCTGGCACACAGTGGGTGCCTGCAACGTGCCAGTGGAATTGACTGTGAAGAGCATGAAGCAAAGGGAAGTGATTGTTGTCCTTTGTAGACCGTTACCTGCTGAAACAACTCTAGTGGCCAAAATATTTGGATGGAAAGAAGCAGTGTGAAGACAGCCATTGCCAAGTGGACGGCCAGAGGCACACACCTCCTCTTGCTCAAGGAACGGCTTCAAAGAGCCTCCCTTTGTCACTATGTCTTTGCCTTTGAAAATATTTTTGCACAACCAAAGCGGAGAGCAATGAAGCAGATATATGCCCATGGAGACTGGTGCTCAAAGAGTTGCCTGTATTCATGTGAACAGAAACTCCCCTGGCTCGTGAGTTGGTTCTAGGGCTCAGTTCATCCCTTCACAGGATGTGTGAAGAATCAGCTCCATTTCCATCCTAGCAACTAGGGTACTTGTTTCTTTCCAAGGACCTTAAATGAAACCTATCTTCTCTGCTGTTCCCACATCCCATTCTTGGAACTCCCTAATCGTTATTCCCTAAGACCAGAATAATTGAACACAGGGGTCTGTTGGTCTTCAGCAAATACCTCAGAGTCCCTGGCTCCTTTGGCAGGATGGGGGGAAAGTGGACGGGGAACCAAGCATAAAAATTACAATGAAAAAATCTGATTAAAAGTAAGAATAAAAATAAGAGGTAGATTTTCTGACTTTTTTTAGGCTTGGTGCCTGCTCTCAGAAAGGTATTGGGCATGTGCCAATCTGCCTGGCTTTCTCAAATCACTGTTGATTCATTTGAATTTCACACATGGTCACCTCATCCTCCTTTCTTTTTCAATCTCCCCAGAAAGCACCCCACCCCTGACCTGAGTATTTCGTTAGTCTTACGTCCTTAGGGACCATTTCAGATTTTTTCTTGACAGACTTATTTTATTCACTCTAGTTCAATGTGGCCAACTCAACCGTCCCCAGCCAAGCCTCCAAAGGAAATGTGATCCACTTGCTGCGTCAGATCATTTGGAAATAGATACGATTGGCTTGGAGTCACTCCATGCGGGGCTGTAAAATTGCTCTCTCTCCTTCTAAGTGGGTTGGGTCAAACCCAAACTGAGGCAAGAGGTTTCCAAGGAACACAGAGCAAAGGACTGGAGTAAGTCGTGGTGATTCAGTCAGTGGACCTCTTGCTTCTGAGTCAGTATTAACCTTCCACTGGCAGCAAGTATGTGTAGACGGCCTTCATAGTCAAACAAGATAGTGAGGTCTTCAACGCTGGGGTTCACGAAACATTTTACAAGAGTAGCAGGGATGCAGGCTTGGTGTGAATCTCTTCATTCAAGCCAAGTTCTAGTTTAAATTTTTGTGTTTCCAATATAAATGAAGTTTAGTTAAATTGATTTTGAGATTTATGTATCTTGTGCAACGTTGGCAGGGTGTCTATACTTCCACTGGGCCAACTCCACAAAATACCATTGAAGTTCTCACGTACATTGTCCCAAGTCTCTTTGGAATTTCAAATGGGATTAACTTATTCTTTGAATTAGTTTTGCACTATGTCATTTTGTTCTAACTACCTGAGAGGCTGTCTAGTATAATGAAAGAGCCTAGGTTGGGAATCAGAAGACCAGGGTCAAAGTCCAAGCTATATCATTCACTGGGCAACTCCCTTAACATGCCTCAGTTGCCTCATCTACAAAATGGGAATTGTGCTACATGTTTTGCAAACCACAAAGCAACATATAAATATAGGGAGGTTTTGGCCTTAGCAGTGCCTGTGTGATTGGAAATGAAGTGCTTCTCCAGGTTCTACTGAAGTGGTGAGTGAAAACAATGTGATAGGGATATGAATGTGGGTGCTCAGATGAGCAGGACACTGACCTGTTAGAAAGCCTAGTTCCTACTGAAGCCAAATCCTGTAATCTCATTAATTAGGATTTTTATATATCTTTTATTTGGGTAAGTCTTAGAAGCAAGTCATTCAATCTTGTACCCAATGGAAGAATTTTTCTCCATTTTTCTATCAAGAACATCATGGTAGTGCTTGATAATCAATACTATGCTTTTACTATTGGTATAGCCACTAAGGAGAACATTATGGATGTTCCTTAAAAAACTACAAATAGAGCTACCATATGATCCTTCAGTCCCACTCCTGGGTATACATCTGGAGAAAATCATAATTCAAAATGATATATGCACCCCAATGTTCATAGCAGCACTTTTTATGATAGCCAAGACATGGAAGCAGCCTAAATGTCCATCGACAGATGAATGGACAAAGAAGATGTGGTACATATATACAATGGAATATTACTCAGCCATTAAAAAGAAAAAATAATGCCATTTGCAGCAACATGGATGGACATAGAAATTATCATGCTAAGTTAAGTAAGCCAGACAGAGAAAGACAAATTGTTATATGAGATTGCTTATATGTGGAATCTAAAAAAAATGATACAAATGAACTTATTTACAAAACAGAAATAGATTCACAGACATAGAAAACAAACTTATGGTTACCCAAGGGGAAAAAGGGGGAGATAAATTAGGAGTTTGGGATTAAAATATACATACTACTATATATAAAATAGATAACTGATGGTTTCACAGGCAAATTCTATCAAACATTTAGAGAAGAGCTAACACCTATCCTTCTCAAACTCTTCCAAAAAGTTGCAGAGGGAGGAACACTCCCAAATTCATTCTATGAGGCCACCACGACCCTGATACCAAAACCAGATAAAGATATCACACAAAAAAGAAAATTACAGACCAATAACACTGATGAATACCAATGCAAAAATCTTCAACAAAATACTAGCAAACAGAATCCAACAACACATTAAAAGTATCATACAACATGATCAAGTGGGATTTGTCCCAGGAATGCAAGGATTCTTCAATATACGCAAATCAATCCATGTGATACACCATATTAATAAATTGAAGAAGAAAAACCATATGATCATCTCAATAGATGCAGAAAAAGCTTTTGACAAAATTTAACACCATTTTATGATAAAAACTCTCCAGAAAATGGGCATAGAGGGAAACTACCTCAACATTATAAAGGCCATATATGACAAACCCATAGCAAACATCATTCTCAATGGTGAAAAACTGAAAGCATTTCCATTAAGATCAGGAACAAGACAAGGATGTCCACTCTCGCCACTCTTATTCAACCTAGTTTTGGAAGTCCTAGCCATGGCAATCAGAGAAGAAAAAGAAATAAAAGGAATACAAATTGGAAAAGAAGAAGTAAAACTGTCACTGTTTGCAGATGACATGATACTATACATAGAAAATCCTAAAGATGCCACCAGAAAACTACTAGAACTAATCAGTGAATTTGGTAATGTTGCAGAATACAAAATTAATGCACAGAGGGACTTCCCTGGTGGCACAGTGGATAAGACTCCACACTCCCAATGCAGGGGGCCCGGGTTCAATCCCTGTTCAGGGAACTAGATCCCACATGCACGCTGCAACTAAGGAGCTGGTAAGCTGCAACTACAGAGCCCGCCTGATGCAACTAAGACCCGGCACAACCAAATAAATAGTAAAAAAAAAAAAAAAAAATTAATGCACAGAAATCTCTTGCATTCCTATACACCAACAATGAAAGATCAGAAAGAGAAATTAAGGAAACAATCCCATTTACCATTGCAACAAAAAGAATAAAATACCTAGGAATAAACCTACCTAAGGAGGCAAAAGACTATAAAATACTGCTGAAAGAAATCAAAGATGACATAAACAGATGGAGAAATATACCATGTTCCTGGATTGGAAGAATCAATATTGTGAAAATGACTATAGTACTCAAAGCAATCTACAGGTTCAGTGCAATCCCTAGCAAACTACCAATGGCATTCTTCACAGAATTAGAACAAAAAATTTTACAGTTTGTATGGAAACACAATAGACCCCGAATAGCCAAAGCAATCTTGAGAAAGAAAAATGGAGCTGGAGGAATCGGACTCCCTGACTTCAGACTATACTGCAAAGCTACAGTAATCAAGACAATATGGTACTGGCACAAAATCAGAAACATAGATCAATGGTACAGGATAGAAAGCCCAGAGATAAACCCACGCACATATGGTCACCTAATTTCTGACAAAGGAGGCAAGAACATACAATGGAGAAAAGACAGCCTCTTCAATAAGTGGTGCTGGGAAAACTGGACAGCTACATGTAAAAGAATGAAATTAGAACACTACCTAACACCATACACAAAAATAAACTCAAAAGGGATTAAAGACCTAAATGTAAGACTGGACGCTATAAAACTCTTAGAGGAAAACATAGGAAGAACACTCTTTGACATAAACCACAGCAAGATCTTTTTTGACCCACCTCCTAGAGTAATGGAAATAAAAACAAAAATAAACAAATGGGACCTAATGAAACTTAAAAGCTTTTGCACAGCCAAGGAAACCGTAAACAAGACGAAAAGGCAACCCTCTGAAAGGGAGAAAATATTTGCAAATGAAGCAACAGACAAAGGATTAATCTCCAAAATATACAAACAGCACATGGAGCTCAATACCAAGAGTACAAACAACCCAATTAAAAAATAGCCGGAAGACCTAAATAGACATTTCACCAAAGAAGACATACAGATGGCCAAGAGGCACATGAAAAGATGCTCAACATCACTAATCATTAGAGAAATGCAAATCAAAACTACAATAAGGTATCACCTCACACCGGTCAGAATGGCCATCATCAATGTGCGTCCGGAGCCTGTGCTTCCCAACGGGAGAGGCCACAACAGTGAGAGGCCTGCGTATCGCAAAAAAAAAAAAAAAAAAAAAAAATCTACAAACAATAAATGCTGGAGAGGGTGTGGAGAAAAGGGAACTCTTTTGCACTGTTGGTGGGAATGTAAATAGATACAGCCACTAAGGAGAATAGTATGGAGGTTCCTTAAAAAACTAAAAATAGAACTACTATATGACCCAGCAATCCCACTACTGGGCATATACCCTGAGAAAACCATAATTCAAAAGGACACACGTACCCCAATATTCATTGCAGCACTATTTACAACAGCCAGGACATGGAAACAACCTAAATGTCCAATGACAGATGAATGGGTAAAGAAGATGTGGCACATATATACAGTGGAAAATTACTCAGCCATAAAAAGGAACGAAATTGGGTCACTTGTAGACACGTGGATGGACGCATAGTCTGTCACACAGAGTGAAGTAAGTCAGAAAGAGAAAAACAAATATCATATATTAACTCATATATGTGGAATCAAGAAAAATGGTACAGATGAACCTATTTGCAAGGCAATAGAGACGCAGACATAGAAAACGGACATGTGGACACAGGGGGGAAGGGGAGGGTGGGACAAATTGGGAGATTGGGTTTGACATAAATACACTATCATGTGTAAAATAGATAGTAGTGGGAACCTGCTGTATAGCACAGGGAGCTTGGCTCGGTGCTCTGTGACAACCTAGGTGGGTGGAATGGTGGGGGCGGGGGAAGGATGTCCAAGAGGGAGGCGATCTATGTATACATGTAGCTGACTCACTTCATTGTACAGCAGGAACTAATACAACATTGTAAAGCAATTATACTCCAATAAAAAAATAAAATAAAATAGATAACCAATAAAGCCTACTGTATAGCACAGGGAACTATACTCAATATCTTGTAATAACCTATAATGGAAGAGAATTTTAAAAAAGGATATCTATCTATCTATAACGGAATCACTTTGCTATACATTTGAAACTAACACAACATTGTAAATCAACTACTTTTCAACAAAAATTAAAGATGAATGACATGCCTTTACTGAATGGCTTCTAGACCCCAGACTTCTAGCCTCCAGAGAAGAGGAATAAAAGATTTTTACTTCAAGGAATTCTGTATGTTGGGGAAGATGAGCTTTTAAACAGACAATTATGGAGAAAAAGCTAGAAGGGGAACAGTAGAATCTCTCTAGGGAAGGGGTTAGCAAACTACGGCCCTAGGGCCAAATTCAGTTCACCACCTATTTTTGTAAAGAAAGTTTTGCTGGAACACAGCCACGCTCATTGGTTTGTCTGTATTGTCTATGGCTACTTTCGCACTACAATGGCAGAATTGAGTAGTTGTGACAGAAACAGTAGGGCCTGCAAAACTTTTATGGCCTTTTACAGAAAAAGTTTGCTGACCTCTGGTCTAAGGGAATCAGGTCTTTCAAAGATGTAACTTGGGTCCTCAAAGTTGAATAGGAATTAGCCAAGTAGAGAACAGGAGAAGGGCATTCTGGTTGGTTGGAACAGCAAGTACAAAGGAGCGGAGTTATTAAAGGATATTTCATGTTTAAGAAGCAATGGGAAGTCTCAGTGGTACATGACAGGGAAAGATGAGAGATGAGTTTGAGAGATGGGCTGAAGTTGGACAGCGAAGGACCCTTTAAGTCAGTGCTAATATGTTTAAAATTAATCCTGTAGACTTTTGGTCTCCAAATGGAACGTACACCCCAGAGTTTACACAAGATGATTCGTTAGGATTCGGGAAGAAATTATTAGGATTTAAACTTTATTTTCTTCTAAGAAGTAAGTAATTGGCTTTATAATATTTAATATACACACTGACTGGGGTGGTCACTCCATCCGTGGCATATGGCCACATGTCATGGGTGGTTCAGGAGATGAAGCATTCTTTGGCAAGGTTAGGAATTGCACAGTGCAGATGGGTCAATGGTGGTGACCTCAGTCCTTCCTCTTCTGCTGGCTTTTAACAAAATATGAACCACTGCAGTTTACATGTTCTTGGGTCATTGGATTATGGATATTATCTAGTTTAACCTAACAAAATGGACAAGGGGACTAAAAATATTCTTGCATAGAAACAACAGATCAAAGATAATATTAGTAGTATAAGTATAGATAAAAAAACAAGAATAGTAGACAGATACTTTTCTTAGAACAAGTTCTCTTCAGCCATATTCTAGCTAAAAACAATGACCAAACTTTCAGATGCAACAAGAAGTCAAGACAGAACAATTAGAAAATTCCAAGAGAACTATCAGACACATGGATTTACGTCCACCATCATTTATGATGAACTTTGCCTGACGTATTTACTGTGTTTTGTGATATTAGCTAATGATAGCACGAAGAAACCATCACAATTAGCAGGATATTTTAAGCTATTGCTCACTTCATCTTTATTTCAGCCTTTAAAAAAATTTAACTTTGTGTATGTTTTATAATGTACACGACGTATTAGTAAAATAATACATGTATATAAGGTAACAATAAAACTACATGTCTTGGGAGTACATACTCAAAAATTGTGTACTCTTAGAGGGTTCAATCAAAAAAGTTTGGAGACTTTTTATAGAGAATAGAGAAACAATCGAGGTCCCAAAAGAGGAGGAGACGGGATTAGGTTTGTTTTGGAGAAAGATGGCATAGGCTGCCATGTGGAAGACAAGACTGGAGAGGGAAAGGCATTGCAGAGTGGCCACTTCTGGTCATTTTTAAGTGCTTGGAGATCTTGAAACAAAAGGTGTAAATATTAAGAGCTGTAATTACAAAATCCACTCTGCCAGCTCTCTGTTCTTTCAGAAATGAACAGTGTTAAGCCCAAGCAAGGCCACAAAGGATTACACTGACAATATAGCTTCGCAGTGAACAAAGTTATTTGGATGACATGGAAGCACAGAGCAGGTTTCAGGGATGAGAAAACATACCCTAAGAATTCTGCATGTCATCCAGACTCAACTTTCCTCTCTGACCTATATGGGTTTCCAAGGCAAAGATTCTTTAATCATGAGGGACATAGCCACTGTTTCAGTCAGAGAGGCTATTCCCACTGTTAACAGGCACGATTAATTGATTCTGAGAGGCAGTAACATCCTATCAAGACTCTGGATGTAGTAGGTAGGGTGTGGCTTCTGGGAAGGACTAGGGCGTTTCTCCTTGGAGAAGGGCCAGGTGGGCCATTTACCTATTACAGCCAGTTCCCCTTAACCACCTGTTCCTTGCCACAAAGGACCAAGTTGCCAGATTTGAAGAACTTAACCTATGTCCTGTCAAGTCTTTAAGAAAAGAAGCGGCTAAATTAAATTCGGCAGGATAAGGAATTCCAGGGGAAATACAGGTCAGGCAGTCCCTGAGCAGGAACCAGCACTGGTCTTGAGGTCTAAACCTAAAAACCCCTAAAACATCAAAGAGAGTTTCCTTCTCTGTGCTCCATGAAGGACAGCACACCCTCTTCCTTTCTGCCTTTCTCTTCAAAGCACTTGGAGGGGAAAATGAAAATAAAAACAAAACAAAAGCAACAACAACCACTTTTTATGGCCAAAGATGGAGTTAGGAAGGACAAAAAGCATGCTCTGTTTTTCACAACTACATCATCTGGCCCTACTCTTCAAAATCTTAAACCTTATGCCTCATGTGGATTCTTCATTCCAACAATGTCTGTTTCCTTCTCTCAAACACCCCATCCAATTCCACCCTGTGCTCTTGGTTGAAATACTACCTAACTTGGAGCCCTCACAGGCCTCCATCAGCTTCATAAAGCTTCCCTCACTGCTCCTAAACCCACTCCCTCCTCGTCCTCCTGGTTAGCCAGAGCTTCACATCCAATGAGGGCCTCCTTGTGTGCTTCTGGAATCATTTTGTGTCTCCCCAGCTGACTTTCGTTGGGGGAATGTATCATGTGTTTCAACAGCACCTAGAACCACGCTAAACCCAAGTTTACAAATACTTATTGTCTGACCATCCAGCTCATAGTGCGTGTCATTTAGAGAAAAGAGTGATGAAGCCGGAGAATAAATAACCCTCTCATTTCTCTGTGAAGAGCGAGATCTTGGGAGAGTGGCAGGTGAATTAAACTGAATAAGAGGGAGATGGATTAATGACCTTCATGGTTCGTGGGGTCAGAGCTTATCTCAATTGTCAAGGATTTCTGACTTTTAACGAGTTCTGATGACCCACACTGGTATGCAGTGGACTGCTTGAAACTAGAGCCTCAAAATGAACACAAGGAACTCAGAATTCTTCTCCTATGTTTGACCTCAGCAGATAGTTCGAATTCTCTAGATCTTGTATTAAAAACAAAACAACAAAAAAGGAACAAGATGGGATTCACTCATGACCTGGGAGCACTCGGAAGGGGCAGAGAACAGACAGATCTGTCCAGTGGATTCTGTCCATGTTACTTCGGTACAGCTGCTGGGGTCAGATGCCAGCACAGACATGCTCTTACGAGGACACGTCCTGCCCAAGCTTACAGGGCCTAAAGGAAATACCAACAAAGAAGAAAAGCCTAACATCCTTTCTTATCACATCCATAAAAAACAGCAAATGCGGGAGGCTTAGCTAACAGTAGCCTAGATGATGTGGGGCCTGGTTGGAGGACATAGTTAGCATGCTTTCACCCAGATGAGGGAAGAAAGTTCCTCCTTTCTCACCCCTTCCCCCAAATTAAAACAATGAAAATCAGTTCTCATTATCCCGATAATTAAGTCCCATTCAGCCAGCTGACAGCGGCCAAAGAATGATTTTTCTGTGCTGTGCTGTGTGGCTGCCCTCCATGGCCCCATTCATGGGCCACTGTGTGCATTTAATCACCCTTAGCGGGCTGAGCTAATGAAATGCTGGGGCCTTGCCCTGCCCTGACCCTGCTGCTATTTCTATCTGAGCTCAGCACGTCCTTTGCTTGACCGTTGCAACCGAACAAGCAGATTTTTCTCTCCCATTATGGAGTGTAAAGAGCCTATGCTGGCAGCCTGTGGGGCTGAGGATCCCGCTGGAGAGCCAGTGAATGCCCCCGGAGGTTAACTTGCAAAGCTGTTTTCCAGACTGAGAGGAGGGCTGGAGGAAGGGGTAGAGCGCTGGAGACCCAAAGGCACTGAGGGCTGTGGTCCCCATGCACAGGGGGAGGAAGGGCAGGGGGCTCCCCTGGGGCAGAAAGGGAAGATGAGTCTGGTAGAAGTAAGGGGCCATGCAGCGGGGTGAGCTGATTTATCCTGACACACACCTGAACAAAAGCTCTCTTTCAGTTATCAAAAATCTCCCTCACTGGGGTCAAAGTGAGAAAAACCATTTTGTTTGGTCTCCAGTTCGAAGAGCCGGGTGAAAGTGCGGGATCCCTGTCTAGAGACTGCTCTCTTGAAATTCCTAGCTGTTGTTTTCATGATTCCCCAAGATTCAGAAGTTAGGGAACAGGATGCTAAAATTATAGGATTTACCCGTATTGAAATTTAGGGAATTACAGTTAGCTAACAAAAAACAAAAAACAATTTTCCTTGAGGGAAGTTGGAGAGAAGAGGCCCCAAATGTATAAAATGTGTTAGTATGGCGGCTTTATCTAGAAAGGACATATCTAATAAAGGATTTGAATCAGGGGTGACAAATTCAAATGCCCCCAGGGGCCAGAGAGGTCACCAAAATGAGTGAAGGGAGACTGGTGGGAACTATGGCCAATGAGAAAACACCCACCCCATCCAGAACAGGCAGTTGACATGCAGACTCAGCCCCTTCCTGCCATACGGGTAGGCAGGCCCTGAATGACATGATTTTTCTGTGTTTTGTTAAAAAGAAAAACCAGAAATCTCTATTCTTATATGAAATCTCCCAATTGCTAATGTTGGAGACTAATTCAATATGTTAAGAAAAAAAAAAAACCAGCATGCTAGCCAAACAAAATATGTTAGCATAGTGCAAGCCCACCCCTCACATTCGCAGGGCCTGGGCCAAAAGCACAATGGAGGTCCACGCATCACATGTCTAAATATTGAAAAGGTATAAATCAAGCTCACTAACTGTTAAAATACGTTCTGTCTGCTTACAATGAAAAAACATGCCTTCCTAATGACCTGGAAGCCAGGTGTGAATTCAGAGTTTCGGGATACCTTGGCGCTCCTTACAGAAATGGGGCAGCAGGGTGAGAGCTGGTTCCCAGTCCCCAGCCCTTACCTTCCTACTCCTGGCTCCGTCCTGCATTGCCAGGGGCCTCATACACCCGCATGGACACTCCAGCCCACAAGTCCAAGTTCTGGCTCTACCCCTGTATCTCAAATGGCCACTCCTTGACTGTCCCTCTAGCTTAGTGGTACCCACATCAAGGGTGCAGTCTGCCCTTGGGAGGACAGACCCAAATAGGCTTGGAGACCCAGAGTGTGGTCTAGAAGGAGGAGCATGGGCTCAGGGTGGTCACATCTCTTCGGTCCATGGGGTTAGACAAGGGCCAGAATGAGGTCCTTTAAAACGTGGGGTTCAAGCCAGGAGTCTCCCTTATCAGATCTAAATGCAGTACTGGCATCAATTTGAGATCCCTGACTTCAATAATCAAATGCCCAGAAGTGAAGATATCTTGATTCTTGGCCTGGTTTTATAACTAACTAGCTATGTGACTGTGGGTAGGTCACAATCTTCTGATGAATCGGTTTCTACGTGAATCAAATGGGGACAAAATACCTTTTCTAACCAACTCATTTGAGAAATAAAATGAGATTATGCAGTGAAAATACTTTAAAAATAGTAACTAAATAGAGAAATAAAAAGGATAAGAAAATAATAACTGCCACAGACACAACTTTTATCAAAGGGAACAGATATATGAAGATCTCACTCAACATGTCATTAAAAAATCTATATTACCCCAAGATATGTGCTAAGTCAATAAGAATTGAAATGATAGTACTTTTCATTGAGGGTCCTCCCTCTTTTCCAACCATTTTTTGGGATGAGTCTCTTATCACACTGATCTTAAAGGCTATTGCAGAAATAAATAAAACTAAACCAAAAATTCTGTGGATTTCAGTGATTCATGGCTCTTTACCCAAAACATAGCAACCACTTTTAATCAACATTAAAGCAGGATCTCTTTTTAGGGGCACAGGTGCTCTTCCTGTGATAGTTATTCTAGAAATGTTGGGTCCTGATTTTTAATGAAAGAAAACCAGTGGGAAAACTGGCAAAGGGAAAAGACTATTTAAAAGAGGAAGGAAATATTAAAAATTTCCATAAACATCGAAATCAATAACAAGTCAGGAATTTTATTTTTAAAGACTTAAGGAAAAATAACTTCAGACCACAGGGGGAGACAAAATTGTACAAAGGGTAAGTTGGTATACGAGGAAGCATTGACGTGACAGTAAATTTAAGAGTTCCTTCCAAAGAAATATTGTTTGATATTGATAATCATGTCAAAGCATACTTGGCCTGATACTCAAAGATATCTTTCTATTTAGACCAAGCCAGGACTGACTCTGAAAGCATAGCTAGAGAGGAGATAAGGTTTTGTATCTTCTTAAATACCCATGGAGGAGTTGGGAATTGTGGGAGTTGGTTGTGTTAGAATGCCTAGCACCCATTTCCCCTGGGGAAAATGGGGGGATAATCTCTTCCCCATAGGATACAGTCTGTGGATAGAGCTGATTATCATGAGATTTGTGGTCCAAGTTAGGCCAATCAGTTTCTTCCTCACTGGCATATGAGTTTTGAGCAGAGGGACAAAGAGAATGGGAATGTTAGGAATGTCGTCCCGTCTGAGTGGAGTACCCTACCCAGACTTTTGTGACCCTGCTTGCGGTTCTTACTTCCTAGATTCCAGAGCTTGATTGCTTCTTTTCCATTTTTGGGACTGGGTCTCCAGTCTTCCCTCAAGCCCGTGGGCCCCCCCTTCATCCTTCTCTTACACTCCCTTTGGCTTATGTTAGCCAGAGGTGTTTCTGTTGCATGCAGCCAAACAACCTTAATGGACACAAGTCATCGTGTCCATTTATTATCATACCCAATGCACCATGGGTACTGACTTTCAGTCCAATGTATCCAGTGTTTATTGAGACTTTCCATATACCTTGACATTCACACAAAAACAGTATAGAGGCTTCACACAAAAACAGTGGCACTATCCCAGGTTTCCTTTACCCAGTTACACATATTCAGTTTCTTTCTTGGTTTTCCTGAAATGCCGGAATGTTCATTTAGTTTTTCACTTCATAGTATGAGTTGTTCAAAAAATGGCCACCAGACTCTCAGCACTTCAAAGGGCACCCCCAGAATGAGTATGTAGTTGGAAGCAGTATGACAGTGAGTCAGCCTGGTGAGCCTAAGGCCTGCTGAGAGATTGATGTGTCAATATCACACGCTTAGAAACCAGGTTCCAACGCACCTGACTGCCCTTGAACAAAGTTAGTGGAAAAGGCCGAAGGTTTGCCAGGTGGGAGGAAGAATAATGAAGATGGGAGATAAGTGGGGGTGTGGGGGTGGGTAGGTGAAGGTATGGAGGAAGGAAATGAAAAGGATGAGGAACTGATAGCAGAAAGTGCTTGGGTCACTGTGAGAGATGGACAAGAGTATATGACATCAGGGGCCCTTATCTTGATATTTTTCTGTATGTCCACCAACCACAGGAGGTGGAGTAGTTTAAAGGTTAAGAAGACAGGGGCTCTAGGGCCAAACTACAGCTAGAGTGTGTTTGAACTTCAGCTTTACCACTTGCTAGCCCTATGACCTTAGTTAGGCAGGTTATTTAACCTCTCTGTGCCTCAACGCCCTGATCTGTAAAACAGGGTAATAATAACAAGACGTGTAAATGCTTAGCATACTCTGACATTAGCGCTCAGCAAATACTAGGTACCATTATTCATTCAACAAATGTTTATTGAGCATCTATGACGTTCCAGGTGCTGTTCTGGTCCTTGGGATATATCAGTAAACAAAATAGACAAAGATCCCTACCCTCATGAAGTTTACATGCTAGTGGGAGTGGGAGTGAGGGCAGAGAGAATTAATGATGTTGGTGCTGTTATTAATATCTGACCCAATTATTATTATCTGACCTAATATCCACCTATTCCACCAAATTTTCCAGAACTCCTTTAAATCCTTATCCTCTGCTTTAAACATTCCGTTCATTTGGTGCCTTAACGGAAACCCGTTTGGCCCTGAGGATGTGATTTTTTCCCATTGCACTCAAAAGTGAGTTATGCTTTTTCTCTCACTGTCCACATATCCCAGAGCCTGAAGATAAAGAAGTTGATTTCCTTGATCCCCACTGCTTTTGTACCCTTTCTCCTCCTCATCCTATACAAACCACAGCTATTCCTCAGACTCTGTAACTCTTCTCGCATTTTGTAGCTGTCATCAACAACCTCCCCGTCACTCATTTATTGGACACTGGAACACCCAATACATTCTCCTCCCTTTCACCCCTATGTCTGTCACCATTCTTCATGACTTTAACATCCTGAGTTCCTTGGCCCCCTCACGTCCAATGATCTGTTCTTCCACCTTCCTCAGTTACTTTAAAATGGCCATAGCCTAGACTTGTCATCACAACCTTTCAAGTGTAGATTTCATTTGTCATGTGATCTAACCACCAGTTTAATCTTTCCTGTTAACTTTTTCTAGCATTTCTCCTCCAGTCAATTGAGCTCACCTGCTCATTTATTATTTGTTTTGTTTTGTTTTGCTCTGTTTTGTTCTATTTATCACCTTCTCTCATGTCCTTGTTTGTCTCTTTACCCATCATCAATTTTATGGCCCATTATTGTAAACATTGCCTACATATACTACAAATATCCTCTACTCCTTTGCCCCTCTCTCCTCAAGCCAAACTTGTCTAGCACAACCCCAAGCTGAACAAACCCAACTACTGGAGAGAATAATATACTGAGTTGACTGATCACACTTTAAATCCATGACTACTGCAGTTCTCAGATGAGTACTCAATATTGCCCAGAAATCCTACATATGAACTTCCCTAGTAAGTTCATTCTAATTTTTCCAAGATCACTCTTCATATCTCTTCTCCCTCTCAAATCTCCAGTGATCACCTACTTTCAGCTGAAGGTCTCAACTCTTGTCTCACTGAGAAATAGAAATAATCAGACAGAAACTCTCTCATCTCCCCATAGTGACATCTGCAAAAGTATGGTGTAGTATTTGTCTTCCCTCTCATTACAACAGAAGTGTCCTTCTTCTTATTAAAGCCAAAACCCTCTACTTGGGTTTTGGAGGCCATCTTCTCTTGATGTCTCAAGGACTTTGTTCCTGAGGTCATCCCCCTCCCTTATCTGCATTATCAGTTTCTTCCACTCTACTGAGTCATTCTATCAGCATCAGCAACAAAGTGCCCAGGTATCTCTTGTCTTTAAAAACCTTCCCTTCCGATACAACATTCTACTCCAGCTACCATCCTATTCTCTGTCTCCATTCTAATTAGTTTTACCTAGTGTATATGAAATGCTGCTGACTTTTTAGACTTTATTTTTGGAGAAGTTTCAGATTCACGGCAAAATTGATCAGAAGGTACACAGATATTCCCCTGCCTCCATACATGCATAGTCTCTGGCATCATCAACATCTCCCGCCAGAGTGGTACATTTGTTACAATTGATGAACCCACATCGATACATCATTTATCCCTCAAAGCCCACTGTTTGCACTACGGTTCCCTTTGGTGTTGTATAAATACATAATGGTTTGAGTTTAGACAAATGACATGAATCCATCATTATAGTACCATATGGAACAGTTTCACTGCCCTAAAAATCCTCTGTGCTCTGCCGATTCATCCCTCTCTCCCCACTGGCCTCTGGCAATTTCTATATTGATGTTGTATTCAGCAAACCTGGTGAACTCTCTAATTATTTAAAATAACTTTCCTATACTATGGATTTTCTGTGTAAACAATCTTATTATCTTTAAGGAAAATAGCTTTGTCTCTTCCCTTTCCAATTCTTATATCTTTTTTTTTTTTTTTTTTTTGTGGTACACGGGCCTCTCACTGTTGTGGCCTCTCCCGTTGCGGGGCACAGGCTCCAGACACGCAGACTCAGCGGCCATGGCCATGGGCCCAACCGCTCCATGGCATGTGGGATCCTCCTGGACCGGGGCATGAACCCGCGTCCCCTGCATTGGCAGGCGGACTCTCAACCACTGCGCCACCGGGAAAGCCCAATTCTTATATCTTATTCTCTTTCTCTTCCCATTGCACTGGTACAATTTCCAGAATGGTATTGAATAATAGGGGTGATAGTAGGTATCATGATCCTTTTTTATCTGATTTTAATGAGAATACAGTTTAGGTTTTACCACTGAGTGTTTTGTTTATAAAGGTATTTGTTATATATTCTTTATCAAATTAAGGAAGTTCCCACCTATTCTTAGTTTACTGAGTGTTTATAGCAAAGGAAATTTGGATTCTATCTAATGACTTTCCTGCATCTGTAAAGGATCATAAACCTGTTCTATTTTAATTTATTACAGTGGCGTATTATAGTAGCAGCTTCTGATGTTGGGTAATCCTTCAATTTGTAAGAGAAATTTCAACAGAAGATTTTTAAAATACACACACACACACCATCATCATCTCTGGTAATATTTTATTTAGGAATTTTTCATCTATATTTGTAACAGACTAATCTACAATTGTATAGCCTTAGACTTCATATCAAATTCATACTAGCCTCATAAATTGGGTATTTTCTCTCTTTTTCTACACTCTATGATAGTTTGTATTATATAGAAGTTAGCTGTTCCTTGCTTGATTGGTAAAGCATTCCTGCAAAACCACCTAGGCCCAATGTCATTTGAGTGGAAGATTTTGAAGAGTGATTTAGTTCCTTCATGGGTTTCTGACAGATTTGAATTTTCCAATTAATTATCATTGATTGAATTTTGAAATTCTATTTTTCTAAAAATTATTGATTTTATCCATTGGCATTAAGTTGTTTATAGAGTTGTTCATAAAGTTGCTCATCCTACTTTATTCTAATTTTTTTCATCACAACTATATCTGTAGTTATGAGTCATGGTGTCTTTTTAATCCTTAATATTATTTATTATGTTTTTGTCTTAGTTTCTCGAGCAGTCTTACCGAGTTTTATCTGTTTAACTAGTAATTTCAAATAATCAGCTTCTGGACTTGTTGACTCCATTTTTTTTGTTTGCTTCTCTGTTTCTTTTCCATTAATTTCTGAACTGTATTATTTTGTTCTCTGCTTTTCCTGGACTTAATCTGTTGGTTTCCTTGTTTCTAGATTTAAATATTTAACTCCCTTATATTCACTCTATTTTTTTGTTAATGATTTTTAAGATTATAAATTTCTCTCTGAAGTACTGCTTTAGTTTTGTCCTCAAGCTTTGATATATGACTTCATTGTTTCTATTTTAACATACGAACTACTTAGGAGCCTGGTTTCCAAACTTTTTTTTTTTTTTTTTTTTTGCGGTACATGGGCCTCTCACTGTTGTGGCCTCTCCCGTCTGGAGCACAGGCTCCAGACGTGCAGGCTCAGTGGCCATGGCTCACAGGCCCAGCTGCTCCACGGCATGTGGGATCTTCCCGGACCGGGGCACAAACCTGTGTCCCCTGCATCGGCAGGCGGACTCTCAACCACTGCGCCACCAGGGAAGCCCCTCCAAACATATTTTAAACTATTTTTTATTGACTTTTTCTTATTTAATTCTTAGCAGTTCTTAAAAATTTGTTGAGACCCCTTTTGTGGCCTATTATGTCAGTTTATGTAAATGTTCAATGTTTTCTTAAAAAAGAATATGTATCCTTTCTTGTTGAATTTTGAGTAAAGGGTCAGTTTGTAGTTATATCTTTTAAGTTCTTAATAAGTGTCTTTGTAAAAATGAATTTAAATCTCCTACAATGATTGTATATTTGTAATTCTCTCAGTTTTTATTTTATATATTTCAAGGTTTTGAGTTCATGTTTTTAGAGGCATGCAGGTTCATGATTATTATGTCTTCTTGATGTAGAGTTCCTTTTACCATTATGACTTCCTCTTTATCTCCTTTAATGTATATTGCCCTATATTCTTTTTGTCTGTTATTAATACTCTGACCTGACCTTTCTGTTGGTTAGTATTTCCTGGTATATCATTTGCCATCTATTTATTTCTAAGTTTCTGTGTGGTTTGGCCTAGGTGTGTCTTTTGAAATCAGCCCATAGCTGGATACTTTAAAAATGCCTATCTGACAATCTCTAATTTTTAGTAGGTACATTTAATCCACTTACACTTATTGTGGTTAGTATTATATTTGATTTATTTCTTCCATTTTATTTATTCTATTTATCTTCCTTCTTTGTTTCTTCATTTTTTTTCTCCTTTCTTGCCTTCTCTTATATTGGTAAGGTGTTCTGTATTCCATATTTTCCTCTTTGTTGGTTTGGAAGCTATAGATTGAAGTTCTATTCAGTTTCACCCTAAAGTTTTACCATCTACATTTAATTGCAAATGTTTGAAAGTATAAAGATTTTCCATATCTTATCCTCCTCTGAACAGGCAAAAATCTTAGCACATTTTAACTATCTAATGAACACTCCCTCTCCCATCATATTATCTTGATTAATATTTTGTTTTAACCTTTATTTTAAACTCCAGGTTTAGTTATCTTTATAATCTGTTGAAGTGTATTTTAATCAATTTACTTCTGTGCCCACTATAAATTCTTGATTTGTATACCCTACTCAGGATTCAGTTTTCTTCATGTTATAATACATCCTTTAATGGTACTTTTAGTGAAGATCCAAGGCTGACAAACTTCATTTTATTTTACTTCTAAAAATTCCTTTATTTTTAACTCACTTTAAAGTGCCAGTTTAGCTAGGTATAAAACTCTAGATTAACAATTTTTTTTCTCTTAGATCTTTGAAGATATCATCCCACTGTCTTCTGCAATCTATTGTTGCTACTGAGGTGTCTATTATCAATGCAATTGTTATTCCTTAACAAGTAACCTCTCTTCTGGTAACTTTCAATATTGTCTTTTTTTAATCCTTGAGATTCTGTAGTTTCACTACAAAATATATAGATGTTGATTTATTTTTATTTATCCTGCTCAGTATTCAAAGTGCATTTTCTCAGTTAATATCTTTTCAAATGTTGATTCTTCACCATCCCCTCAAGTTTCTTCCAGAACTCTTACTAGACATAAATTGGAGCTTCTCAATCTATCTTCCACAGCCTTAACTCTGACTCTGGGCTGCATTTTGGGTGATTTCTTAAATACTACCTTCCCATTTGCTAATCCCCTCTTCATCCATGTCCTGTCTAGAGTTTATTCTATGTAAAGATTTTACCTTTCCACTTGGTTCTTTTTATATTTACCAGTTCTTGTTTCATTTATGCCTGCTTTGTTTCACAATTTTCTTTTAAAAATAGATGTTATTCCTCTTTGAATATTTTAACACACTTAATTTAAAGTCTTTGTCAGATTGTTCTATTAATTTCTTTTGGACAAAATTCATCTAACAGATGTTAATTTTGTTGACTGTTTTTCCTGGTGTTGAATATCTTTGCTTGGATGCCAATTTGAGTGGGCTGGCCTTTTACTCTCTTTCTCCTGATCTTTTCTATCCTAGAGGTTTTATAGAGGTCTCTGGTTCAGAACCAAGTGATGGCTTGAGATCTGCCTAGCCATGATATTAGTGATCTCTCCCTGAGTAGTGGAAGCATCCTGGTTTCTGGCTGCTGAGCTGTGACTACTTCCTCCTTCATCCAAAGGCTTACAGTTTCATGGAAGCAGTCCTAGGTAGTGTCACATGCATCTTTTTTTCAACCTCCTTTCCCTAATGAGAAAGTTCTACTTCGGTGCTTAATTTTAAGCCATGAGCCTAAATCCAGTCATCTACCATGCTTGGAGCAATTTAGTCCCTTTTACTCCACAGGAGCTTCTTGTACTGCTTCTGGATTTGAAGTTCAGCCAAATACAGCTTCAGCCTTGTTTACCATTTCAACATTAATTCACCTAGAAAAAGAAAATTAGCTTCATTTGCTGAAGCATTTGCTGAATTATTTAGAGTTGTACAGACCAGGGTGTTAACCACAGACCCACCACTTAATAGCTGGGAGATTGGGGGAAAGTTTTCTAACTTGCTTGAGCCTCAGTTTTCTCATTCATCAATTAGAAATGATAATACCTACCTCATAAGATTGATGGGATAAAGTTTGAAACAGTGTTTGACACCCAGTAGATGCTCACAGTACATATTAGTATGATTATCAAACAATCATTTTAAAAGGTAAATATTTAGTTTCAAACAAATCCATATTTGTAGTCAGAATTCTTTTCCCACTAAATATGGTACCTGGACTCAGAGACTTTCTCCTTAGTACTCTTCATGCCCCCCTCCTGGTACTTACTGATCAAGATGCTTAGTAATATGAATTTTAGCAGGCTGATCATAGGTTCTTACAACAGATCTGGTAAAAATTCATTAATTTTGTTTGTACTTTATGATCTATATCCAACTTTCAAAGTATTCTTGAGATAGTTTACAATAACAGACATGTGTACAATAAGTTAGATGAATAAGAAAAAGAGAAGTTTGAACCATAGCGGAGGAAGGGAACATAATTATAAAACCTGAGTTAATCGCTACTGTAATTGAGCATTAAATTTGTTCAAGGCTTCTTGGCAGCTGAAGGCAAAAGACAGGAAATGTGATGGGTGACATAGTTCTCAATAGCTAAAGTTTTTCTCTTAAATAGTTTAGCAAGGTTATGATGGGCTAAAAACCTTTTGGGGGTTGAGCTGCATTCAGGGTGCATGGTGCAGAAGAAGGAATTCTCTACATGAGTCTATCCCCATGGCTTTAGCAATAGGTTGAACAACTCTGGATTTGGATGGTTTAGTGCAAATATTGTATGACTGGAGCCAGGAAGCTGGGATTGATGACTTTTTAAACAGTAATGTTTTGAAAAGTTCAGATATTTGTCATCAAAATTTGGAAAATACAAAAGAGTATAAAGAAAACAAAAATATCTCTTCATAATCCCATTGCCTAGAAACAATCTTTATTAAAACTTTCATGAGTTTCCTTCTAGATGTTTTTCTACATGAACATATATTAGCTGATGACTTGTAGTTTTCTTCCAGTTAGATGACTATAAATTAGGTGGTCTTTGGCCCAAGTGGTTGTTATATTTAATAATAAGAATATCTGCTGCTCGCCTACTGAACGTCCAATGTGCTCTTGGTATTTACAGTCCTTCTAATACCAACAGGTACAAGGCAGTTTCTCGTGTTTGCAGAGAGGTTATGTAACTTGTCTAAACAACACCCAGTAAGAGGAGGAACAAGAACACACGTTTGGGTGTGTCTGACTGTGCAGCGTAGTGTTTTTCTCTTACCAGGTGCTGCTTCTCTGAGACACAGGCATCTCCCTGGCTCCTGGTGCTCTCCTGGGACTCCTGGGAGTTGGGGTGCCTGGGTCTGACATCAGCTCAGCTGGCTCCTGGGCTCCAAATGGCCAGAACAGAAAGCAGAAGGAGGTTGTTCTTTCCCTCCTCTCCTTCTTTCTCTCCTTCTCCTGTATGCTGGAGGTCAAGAATCTAACTTGTCTAGGTTCCCAGGTTAGCTCAGGCAGCTGTTCTGATGGGTTTAGCACGCTAAAATATTGTAATTCAAACATCTTTTATGGGGATCAAGGTAAGAGAAAGTCAGGAATCCTGGTTCTGTTTTCAGTCTGCATGATACCAAAGAGCATGGAGCATTTTTGCCTTTCATTGTTATTATTGTGCTTTATAATTGAAGCTTTGTGCAGATGTAACTTTCTTCTCTCTTGAGCCCTTATCTGCCCAGGAACTTCTCTCTTGGGTGAGTCACAGGCTGAAGCATCCTACAGCAGCCCCTAAGTAGCCACTAAGAGCCTGCTACCTCTGCACAGACCCAGGTCACATGGTCACCAGGACAGGCTGGTTGCCACATCCAGAAGGGGCAGTTAATTATGAGTGGTCTCTGGCCAATGCAAGCAGTGTCCTGCGGACAGGGGGTGCTTTCTGGCTGAAAACTGGCAAATCTTCTCCCTTCTCCATCACCACTTTTGGGGACTGATGAGCTAAGTGTTGAAGAACAAAGAGGCCTAAATGTCAGGGCTCCTGGTTGCCCACACAGTGAGCTGAGAGCCTCTGAGTGGTGAGCTCTGAGCTCCTGGTTGAATCAGGCTGGGTTGCCAGCAGGCGTGAGTCAGCAACTGAGATGCCCCCTCTCCACAACCTTTGCATAACTCTAAGCACAGGGCTTTGTCTTTCCTAACAATTACTCATCTGACCCTGGCATACAAGAGCCTGCTTCCTGAAGGAGATGTTTGTGAGAAGAAAAGTTTTCAAAGAGGATGTTACACACCTGAGCTTCCACACTCTGTGCGGTGGTAATTCATCTCAATTGCCGGAAGTATAATACATGGCAAACCGTGAAGAAGCTGGTTTTCCCGATGTGCCAAATGACTTGCCCCTAATGTTTGGGACCCATTTAATAACAATAACAACCAGAGCACAAACAGTAATAATAACAGCAAATAACTCTTAAATAGCACTGAACATGTGACAGGCAGTAATCTAAGCACTTTACCTATATTAACTCATGTATTTTCCTCATTTTACAGATAAGAGATGAAGCACAATGAATTTAAATAACTCGCCTAATGTCACAGAGCTAGTAAGAGGCTGAGCCAGAATCCCAGGAATTCTAGTTTCTTAACCCAGCTCACAAGTTTGCGTTGGATGTTCATGTGAAAGGAATAGTGGAAGATTGGAGAAAATCACAAATTTTGCAACATATAGCTTCTCTAATCCAAGGGTGGCTCAGGTTGTCCACCGACACTTAGCATATCAAGGTTCTGTCATGTTAATTCCATATTCTACATCTCAGAGAAGTTGTGGCTGGCTATTTGGAAGGGGAGAAAAGAATCCCCCAAACCTTGAGCTGGCCAGAAGTGTTTGGAATTTTGGATGCATGTGAAGAGCAGCTCACTGTAGCACCACAGGGTTTACGGACCACACTGGGGAAAAGCCCTGGCAACACTGCCCAGAAATGGAACATCCCTAGTTGAGAAGAGGCCCCATCCAGGGAAAACTCTGATGGCTGGAGTGCGCACATGTAGATTGTAATTGGCCAGGGGCGCAGTGAGAGTTTCCAGACAGTCGTCAGGAAAATGCTGAGGTGGCCATCAACGTTTTCCACCACCAGTTCATGGACCTTTGGAGGAGTTTGTTGTCTTTCACGTTGTAGCTGTCTACCAGGCCCTGGATTAGTTTTCTGTGGCTGCTGTAACAAATTACCACAAATGTAGTGGCTTAAAGCAATACAAATTTATTATCTTACAGTTCAGGAGGTCAAAAGTCTGACACAGGTCTCGCTGTGTTAAAATCAAGATGTTGGAAGGGCCGTGTTCCTTTCTAGAGATTCTAGGGGAAAATTCATTTTCTTCCTTTCTCAGCTTCAAAAGGCTGCCCACATTTCTTGGCTTGTGGCCCCCTCCCACCTTCAAAGCCAGCAACGACCCATCAAAACCTTTCTCATATCACATCACTCTGACTCTGATTCTTCCGCTTCCCTCTTCCCCATTTAAGGACCCTGTGATTACATTGGGCCCACCTGTATAACCCAGGCTGCTACTATTTTAAAGTCAACTGACTGGCAACCTTAATTTCAACTGCTTCCTTAATTCTCCCTTGCCATATAATATAACATATTCACAGGTTCCAGGGATTAGGACCTAGACATCATTGTGAGGCCATTATTCTGCCTACCGTAGGACCCAAATGGAAGAGCTGAGAACCCCGATCACGGTATTTCACAGCCCAACTGAGAGCCTGCTAAGCAGCTGGCAGTCTCTGCTGCTAGCTGGAGAAGACTCGCCGGGGGTCTACCTCAGAGAAAAGGTTGGGAAATCACATAAATGGTGCTTAAAGAGCTACAGAAGCACCCATCTTCTTGAGAAGACGCAAAGAACTCAAAGTCTAGAGCATCAATATTTCTACTTCCAGTCAGAACTTAGATGTATCTAGAACATTTCTTAATCATGTGCTTTGGATGTTAGGCGCACTTTTTTCAAAAGCAGCTTGAGCCTGTGGGCGTGTGTCACCCGTCTCCCTTCTAGGGTAGTGAGTGTAGTACTTGCAATGTGCTTATATTTCTTGGTCTTGACACAGCTCCTTCAGGAGTGTACAGGAGCGAGGCTTCTAATTCCAACATCTACTGGGTTACCTGCTCAGGGTTTACCCCATCCATATACTTTTAGTCTGCCCAGGCTGAAAAGGTTGGATTTTTAAATTTTAAGCATCTTAATATGATTATTATTATTTAATTTTTCAGTGCTTTGAAGCCATTCCAGGATCATGGCAGTAGCTTTCTCTGTTGGTCCATTATGAGCAGTGCTAATTCCCTGTGTGATTTTGGGCAGGTTACTTGACCTCTCCTTGTCTCAGTTTCCTCATCTGCACCATCAGGATAATAATAGCACCTACCTCACAGGGCTGGAGTAAGGAGTAGATGAGTGACCACACAAAGCCCTTAGAACAGTGCATGGTACTTGGGAAAGCTGTGATACATCTTGGCTGTTATGATTATCAAAAGACCTAATAAGACATGAACCTCTTCTCTTATAGTCAGAGAGCCAGCCGTTCTGATATCTCCAGAACACTGATATTCACACAATCTTGAGTGCAGCAGACACATTCCTAAGCAAAATTCCTTTCTGTATTGCTCTACAGGAATACTGTTCCCATAAGGGCTGTTTCTTATAGTCAAAGGGAGGCCTCAAGGCCCATTTCAAGTGGGTGGATGACAGGCAGATGGAGAGCTGAGTAGCTATGCCAAGGCCAAGAGAAAGCTGCTCTTCTCAGCTTAGGATAGGGGCACAAATACAGAAGAGGAGGTTCTCTTGGGGCTCTCTGGTGCCCACAGTTTACCCTAATCCAAACTCAAAAGGGGAGCCTCCTAGGACAGTGTCATGTGGCCCTCATGGTCAGCCCAATCCTACTAATTCAAAAGGCCACCTGGACAATCTTTCTCAGGAACAGATCTTGGCCAAGACCATTCTAATCCAGCTTCAAACCTCTATGCCCCATCTCCACTTCCATCTCTGCACTTTGTGGCACAGCGCTGAACACCACAGAATGGTCCTTGGGTTCTACAGAGAAGCCTGAGTCCTCATGCTTCCCACTCCACCCCAGGACTGCTTGCTGACCTCTGACCTCTGACCTCATGCCTGGTAGTCTGCTTTGCGGTGGTTACCCAGCCTACCCCCAGATGGCCAGATTCCACCACCAAGTCCAGAAGAGCTTCAGGGCTGGAGAATTTAAAACTCAAATGGCACAACGGCCACATAAATTCCTCAAATATGCACCCCAAAAGAAAAGAGTCCCCGGGGATTCAGTTTCTCTCACTAAGTTTGAGCTGAGGGAAAAACATTTTAATGGCACATAAGGAAAGCTGTCAGAGAACTGTTTTGCTCAACATCAAATGCATTCCAGGCCTTATCTAATCAGGGAGTCTTCACAGCTGATGAAGAGGCCGTTCCTGCAAATCGTTTCCGAGCCAGGGAGAAGAGCCTTGATTTTAAATACAAAATAATGGTCCTTTTGGCACAGGCAAAGTCAGTTGGCAGCTGGAGGTTTGGGGTGACCCCTGACCCTCTCCCACAGTTCCTCCTGAGTCCTGCTGCACAAAACTAAGCCATCCTCAAATCCCAGGCTCTAATTGGCTCTGGTTTGTTTTGCTTTTCTATTCTATCCAGAGCTTCAAAAGGCGCTTCCATAATTGTTTGAGGCATGAAAAAGGCAGGTTTCAGCTTTCCTAACTGGAATTGGAGGTAATTACTGTCTTGCCCACACGAGCCGGTACATGCTTCAGATCAGATGCTCCTGGGTTGTTTTATAAAGTGTAGCTTGGCCTCTGAGCCAGGAGAGGGAGGGTGATGGAACCTTCCGAAGGCTTTGTTCCAGAGAGAGAAGAATCTGAACACCTCAGAAATGCTGAAGGGAGTTTCCATATTCTTCTGCAGTCACTGCAAGCTCTACCCAGGAGGTTTGGCCTGAGAAGACTGTGTCTTCAACCTCATTCTAGAAAATTCAGGAGACGTTTTTTGGTCCTCTCTCTTAAGAGACAGAAGCTGACACCTCACAGAATTCCCATTCTGTTTGTAATCAGAAATTATGGGCTTGGCCTGGGCTGTCCTCCTGTAAAACCTCAGGACAGGGCCAAACTGAGCCAGGCATAGTAAGAGCCGCCTCAGAGAACCCAACTGCGGTTCTTTTTTTTTTTTTTTTTTTTTTTTGCTGTACGCGGGCCTCTCACTGTTGTGGCCTCTCCCGTTGCGGAGCACAGGCTCCGGACGCGCAGGCTCAGCGGCCATGGCTCACGGGCCCAGCCGCTCCGCGGCAGGTGGGATCTTCCCGGACCGGGGCACGAACCCGTGTCCCCTGCATCGGCAGGCGGACTCTCAACCACTGAGCCACCAGGGAAGCCCATGCGGTTCACTTTTGTATACTTTGGACAGCAAGCCCAAACACGGGGTCTCAGATTTACCTCCCTGAGTGTGGTCTGGGAAGCAAGACCCTATTTCAAATCTCAGCCTGCTGTCTGTGTGTCCACAGGCAGCTGACCCACATGGCAAGTCCTCCATGCCTCCCCTATAGAATGATGACAGTGGCCCAACCTCAGAGGGTTGCTGTGACATCTAAACAAGGTCCACCTTGTGTAAAGTGCTGGAGCTAGTACCTACACATAGTGAGTACTCAGTTAACGCTAGCTGTTATTAGCTAACGTAATCGTCAGGGGCATGGCCATGGGGCCAAAGGATCCACTCTGCAAATGATGGAGCTTTTCAAGACTAGGGATTCGGGAGTGGAGGAAGAAGCGAAACTGCTGCAGGAACAATGGAAGGAAGCTGGAGGGGGAGCAGAGTGACACCCCCTCCCCAAATGTCTTCCTGTCCAGGCGCATTGCCTTAAACATACTAGGTTTCCTGAAAGTGCACAGATTTGAGATTTAGTTGTGCCTTTGTTCAACGATACATCTCACCGAGGACTAGCTGGTTAAACAGCATTCACACCTCAGTGTGAACTGGTTTACTTGCTTTCATCCTAACATCTACACACTTAGCGTCTCCAAGAGGCCGAGGAGCTTGGGACTGAGGAAGAAAGAGAAAATGATAGAGTCATGAAGGACAGCCCAGGACACGGCTAGTTGTTCAGATTCTGGGAGTTCCAGTTTCATCCACTCACTGGCCCACAGACAGCCTGCCTGGCTCATGGGAAAGGAGGAGGTGGGAGTCACGTGTCCAGGGGGCCCTGAATTGCTTTTCTGACTTCTGTATTTGTGTGCCAACCACTCCTAAATGCAACTGACCGCTCTTTTCAAATGGCTTCCAGGACTCCTGCCTTCTCCTCTGCCTAAGAGAGTTCCATACGGGCAGCCCCGGGTGCAGGCCTCACACCTCGCCTCTCCTTTTACACACATTCCTAAATTATCTCACCTGGGCCCTCCGATGAGAGCTCCACTCTGCTTCTGTGTTGCCAACTCCCCAGCCAAGTGCTCTCCTGATTTGGGTATTCAGTTGCCTACTGGACAAGGTATAATCATATATTTATTTTCATACTTTTTTGTATAGTATCTGTCTCTCAATAGACTGTAAACTTCATGAGCATGAGATGCGTTCTATCTGCCTCCTGTTCTTCCCTACACCCAGCCCAGTGCCTGACACATAGTAAGTCCTCAGAGAGTTTTTAGGGAGAAGAAGGCCATAAAATCCAACAAAAGATACTTGACATCACGTCTTGTTTTCCTGAAGTAGGTTATTTGGCCACTTCCTCCTCCCACTTGATGAAGTTTCATATTTAATAAAAGCTCTGAACAGTTAGAACAAACATGTAGGCCCTGATCATGAACTTGATAGACTGCTTAGAACCTAAATGCCTGATACGGGGAGTGCCTAAATTATACTCATCAACGTGGTCGACTCTCAATTTTCCATTCCAGTGGATAATCTAATAGCCAATAATCTAATAGTCTGTAATTTAATAGTTTATAACCTTGAAAGTCTTACATGTGGCTTTGGATTATGTTTCTGAATTTGCATCAGGATATAAGGAGCTCTGATGGTTTAGAAATTCACAATAATTTGAGCTCAGATGTCCAATGTCACCGTCCCAGTTGCCTATTAAGGGCTCCTCTCGGCTCCAACCACATGCAGAAAAAATACTGCATTGGGCTTGGGAGGAAAATGCGTTGGTTTTTTTGGTCATCAGAATTGGGGTCCAAACTTCAGCCCTTCCACTTACCAGCTCTGTTTTCATGTGATCTGGTCTGGTCTCTGCTTTCTCACCAATACCTACCTCCAAGAACTGTTAGGAAATGCAGTCAAGTTCTCAGAGAAAATTAATCTGAACTATTCCCCCAGGTAGATGCAAAACAGGTCAGAAGCAGAGTTGGGCCCTCTGCAAAGTTTCTGTTTCACATCTGATGAAAGAAAGATTTCTCTTCTCTTCTCTTTTTCTTTCTTCTTTAAAGGACCTTCTCTTCCAGGCCCAGTGGGCTAAAGTAAACAAGGTCCTTGCTTTATAAGTCATATCTGGAAAGCTTCTGCTAACACCTGTACAAATCTGCAAGAAAAACACTATCCTAGGCAATCTAATATAGAAACTGACTGTGGGCCCTGCCTGGGCTCCTCTGCATAGGTAGGGCATCCACTGACCCTATCGATGGTACGAATGGTGTGACTTTCTTCATGTTAATGCATATGTCTGGGCATTTGCTCATGCTGTCTTGGGTCCAAGTCTCAAGGTTAGAATGTGGAGACATCCTGAGATCCAAGGCAGAACCAGTCATGTTGTCAGTGGGTAGATGGGACCCCAGAGTTCCCACCTCCTTTTCCTGTCATGAAGTTTATATGTCGAGGGAAAACAGCTGTCCATGCGCAGGCCAACTGGGACTGAAGCCAGCTGTTCCCTCCAGATGCCAAAAGCCAGATGTACACCCACTCTTCTTTCCCACTCCCTAAGCCTGAAGTCTCAAACTTGATCGAATTTATTAATAACCTCGCTAAAAATGCATTTCCCCAGCCTCCCCCTCCAGAGAATCTGATTCAGTTAGTTCAGGTTGACCAGGAAATCTGCATTTTAAATAACAATACCCCCACCCCTCCCTTCTTTTCTCCCTAGGAAATTCAGATATAATTGCTCTGAGAATCATACCTTGAACAACAATCTCTACAGTGAAGGCTGGTAAATGTGCTGGTAAATGTTTAACAACTAGTCTTGGAGGGGAGAAAGTCTGGATCGTAGCCTGTTGATTTCTGTGATGTAAATATCCCCATCATGGTCAAGTCAAGCTACCAACACGACTTCCTGATTTTGAAGACGGGAAAAGGTATGTGCCATCAATCTTCACAAGCTCATAGGAACTGCTTCCAGCAGGCCACTGGATGGAAGCCCCTGGATGCCTCTGAATGGTGGTTCCTGGGCTCTGGCATAGAAAGGCCACTGTTCAGCTCACGATGTCACATCTCTTAGTTTAGTTTTGTTTTTCCCTAAATCCCTAGCTCTTTGAATGGTTTGTTTTAGTGACTGGTTCCCAGAGACCTCTAGGGGTTCCAAAGCAGAAAGAGAGGAAAGGGAGAGGGAAAGAGCTCCAGGAAAGAAATCGCAATTAGTGTGGGATGCTGGCCTCAGCCACACTGACAACCTTGTTCAACCCAGCTTTCAGCGGGGGGAGGAGGTTTTCAAACACCTGCTTCTGCCTTCGTTTGATAAGCTTTCTGGTCGACTCACATAAACCTGATCTGCTGACCTGGGGGATGATGAAAAGGCTGAGCGTTGGGGACCTGAGGGGATGAAAGGGGCTGGGGGAGGACCATGGGGTGGTCATATGACCCAGGGTCGCCAGAGGCTTAAGGCTTCCCCTTTGTCGCCCTGGCTCTGGCCCCGTGTTGGAAGGTTTTGGTGATTTCCTCCCGCCCCCGACTAGGCGAACAGATGTGGAAAGGTCTCCAATTCCCAGGGCTCCGGACACAACTGCTCGTTGTTTCTCGCCCGCAGACAGGGCCTGCGATCACAGGCAGAACAGCTACACAATCACTCACCAAAGAGCTGAGCCCAGTCAGGTGCGGGTTCAAACCTACTCTGCACGTCTGCAGCAAAAAGCTGAACTGAAATAGACTGAAAAGTAACCCCCTCCCTCCCTGTCTTGCTCTAAGTCCACTTTGTAGGAAACGCTGAGGACTTCAGGAGAGGCAAGGCCAACAGCTCTTCCACAATGATAAAAATCCTCATGGATGCCGTGACCTTTTGAACAAATGCAGCCTCTCGGGCCTGCTGCTTCTCTCATCCTTATCGCAGCACTGACAGAGTGAGTGAGCCCTCTATCCACTTCAGGCTTGGAGCTTGAAGGACCCCACTGCTCTGAAAAGGACGCCTTCTGCAGTCCACTGAGCTTTCACTGCTCATTGGATGAAAGGGAGAGAAGAAAAGTGTTATAAAGGAAGGGGTGCAGGCGTTAGCGTCCTTGTGTACCTTAATTATACCACGCTGATCATCCGAGGAACTTCTCAGAACCTAGCTTCCTCTCCCATCCACATACCTTTCATAAGAGGGGCAAACGGAAGCATAAAAATACCCTAACCTCCCTTGTATAAAGAACCTGTCTCGTCTAGTCCATCCACAAGAATAAGCCGGTATCTAACAAGCCAATGTTTCTAGCTTATGCAACAAATGGTGGCCATTACAACCTGACACAAAGACCTGGCACATGCATGCATTAGCATGTAGCTCATTCACCTACAAACGCTGGAGTGACACCCATTTCCCTAAAGCAATGGGTCTCAAAGTGACTTCTATGGACCCCTGGGGTCCCCGAGACCCTAAGAAGGTATCTGCAAGGTCAAAACTATTTGCATAATTCCAAGATGTTACTTGCCTGCCTCACTGTGTTGACATTTGGGTAAAATTGTCATATTCTTCACTGCCGCTAAGTCGTAGGGCAGAAAAAAAAAAAAAAGAGGAAATCGGTTTCACTTAAGCATGTCCAAGATGAAGCAGTAAAAATTATTAATTCTATGAAGTTTTGCCCAAAGTCCAGGTCTTTTGACTATCGTGTGTGGCAAACTGGAAAGCAAGCGTAACGCACTGCTGGTGCATCCTGAGGTACAGTGGTTGTTTGGAGAAAAAGCATTTGTGAGAGTGTCTAAGTTGTGAGCTGAACCGGCCACTTTCATGAAACACCATGTTTACTCGAAAGGACCAAATTCCCATGGTTATTCAGACTTGGTTATTAGAGACATTTTCTCCAAAATGAACAAGCTGAACCTGTCACTTCAAGAGAGATAATGCACAGTGCTTGTTGTCAAAATAAAAGTTTTCAAGCAAAAATTAGAATTTCTGAAAACTTGTATCTGTCACAGTGAGCTTAACACCTTCTCAATACTTAGGTTTCTGACGAGATCAGCGGTGATATTAACAAATGTGAATTTTTAGTTTTCATCATGAAATAGATCAAACTCAGATCTGCATAACTTAGTGAAGCAATATTTTCCAAATGACCATGCATGGTATTACAAAATCATGCATGGGCAAAAGATCCATTCAGTGCAGCCCAGACCAAACAGATTTTAATCTAACTAAGTACAAAGAGTTCATTGAGACAGTTTCAGATTCCACACTGCAACTAACCTTTAATAAACGACCATTTATTGAGTTCTGGTATAGTGTAAGGAAGAGTATCCACAATTATCTAAGAAGGCTATTAAAAAATATTCCTCCCTTTTCCAGCTGTGTATCTATATGACGCTGGGTTTCCTTCATAAACTTCAACCAAAACAACGTTATCACAGCTGATTGAATGCAGAAGTAGATATGAGAATCCAGCTGTCTTCTATTAAGCCAGACATTAAAGGGATTTGCAAAAATGTAAAACACTGTCATTCTTCCCATTAAAGTTTGTTCTCTTTTGTTTTGGAAAACACAGTTGTTTTTACAGTAAGACTGTGTTATTTTAAACAAATTAACAAAGTTACCAGTTTTTATGAATTAATAAATGTGAATTTATTCATATAAACATATATTAAATGGATTAACAAATAATTATTAAACAGTTTTCTGTTTTAATTTTTAATATGGTAAATGATTTAAATATCTATCACTGTGTAGCAAAATACTCCCAGACCTAGTGGCTTAAAACAATTGTCACTAAACGGATAAAGAAGATGTGGTACATATATTTGCTGGAATACTACTCAGCCGTAAAAAAAAGAATGAAATAATGCCATTTGTAGCAACATGCATGGACCTAGAGATTATCATACTAAGTGAAGTAAGTCAGACAGAGAAAGACAAATGCCACATGATATCACTTATATGTGGAATCTAAAATATGATACAAATGAACTTATCTACGAAACAGAAACAGACCCACAGACATAGAGAACAGAGGAAGATGGTTCCCAAGAGGAAGGAGGGGTGGGAGAGGGATGGATTGGGAGTTTGGGGTTAGCAGATGCAATGCTATATATAGCATATATATATATAGAATGGATAAACAGCAAGGTCCTACTGTATAGCACAGGGGACTATATTCAATATCCTGTGATAAACCGTAATGGCAAAGAATATGAAAAAGAATGTGTATAACTGAATCACTTTGCTGTACAGCAGAAATTAAATACAACACTGTAAATCAACTATACGTCAATAAAATAAATTTAAGAAAAACCACACAATCGTCACTTGTTAGCCCTCAGAGTTGCTGTGGATAAGGAATTCAGAAGTGGCTTGGCTGGGCTGTTCTGGCTCAGGGTCTCTCAAGAGGTTGTAGCCTTAAGCCAGTTGTGGCTGGCTCGAGAGGGGCCTCAGTTCCTCTTCACGTAGGTCTCTCCCAGTGTACTCAAAATATGGTGACCGGCTTTCTCTAGAGTGGACAGTAGAAGAGACCAAGTAGAAACTTGTAGTCCCTTTTAAGGCCTAACCTCTGAAATCACACATCCTCACTTCTGCCATTTTCTGTCTGCACACAGACCAGCTCTGATTCACTACACAGGGGCATGAATGCTGGGAGATAAGGCTCACTGGGGGCTATCCTGGAGGCTGACTACCCCAGGATTTAACAACAGATACAGCCACATAAACAAAGGCTTTTGGGGGTCCTCAACAAGTTTTAAGGGTCTGAAGGAGTCCCAAAGACCAAAACATGAGAGCTGATAGACTCAAGGAATTGATGCACATCTTAAAAGGGTGAGGAGTCTTTACTGATTCTTCTTCTCGTTCTCCTTCTCCTTCTCCTTCTTCTTTGTCTCCTTACTCATAGCCATACCATCATTTAGGCAACTTCTTGCTCACTTACCCTCCATGAGCTTGGGGACAGTTCCTTCTAGCTCTGTTTCTTCTGAACTTGAACTTATCGGGGGCCCCCTTATGAGTTTAACCCTCCCTGTAGCCTTGGCCTGTTGGATTGTTGCCTGGCAACGCTCGAGGCTCACGTCAGCTCTAGTCCTTCTCTGCTCAGGCTCCCTGAACGGCTCGTGTCTCCAAGAGGGGGCCAGGTGGGAGAAGAAGAGCAGCTCTGGGCCAAGCGCCTAGAGGCACTGGAGAGACAGCAGTGAGCTGCACCGGCCAGGGTCCCTGCCCTCGTGGAGATGACAATTCTAGAAGTGAGGAGAGAGGAAAACAATAAATACAACCAACACCAAAATGATGTACAGTTGGCCCGCTGCGGAAGAGAAACCTGCAAATGTGTGGATTCCGGTACCTGTGAGGGCTCCTGGAGGGGCGACTGTTGTATGTTAGAAAGTGCTAAGTATTAAGGGGGAAAAGGCAGGTCAAGGGGAGTGGGGGTGCAAGGGGCGATGGGGAGAGCTTGAGATGAACTAGGTGGCTGGGGGGAGCCTCAATGAGAAGGTGACATTTTAGTGAAGACTTGAAGAGGTGAGGGAACAGCTGCAGCAAAGGCCCCAGTGTGGACACATATCTGGTGTGTTTGAAGGAAGCAAGGAGGCCAGGGTGATTGGAGATGAATCAGGGAGGGGGAGAGGGGAGGGCGGAAAGGTCAGCATCAACAGGGGCGAGATCCTTCAGGGCCCCAACGGCTTTTTACTCTGGGTGAGATGGGAGTCATTGTGAGCCATCTGGGGGTTTGAGGCAAAGTATGTTGAGAGTATGCTGGTAGGGCAAGTAGAAGTAGGGGGACTACTTAGTGGGAAGTGGAAAGAGGGAGCCTGGTAGGAGGTTATCACAGTTGACCAGGGAAGAGATGGTGGTGGCTTGGACCAGGATGCCGGCAGAGGAGATGGTGAGAATTGGGTGGATTCTGGATAGGTTTTGCAAGTAGAGACAATAGGATGCCCCAGCACCTTGAAAGTGGGGTGTGAGAGAAAGTCGGGGATCAAGTATGACTCCATTTAGGTTTGGGGACTTAAATAGCCTGAGGGTTGGAGTTGCTACCACTTGAGAAGAGAAAGTTGCACGTGAAACAGCTTGCAGGGAGGAGGTTTAGAAAGTCCCACTGGACACATTCAGTCCATGCTCTTCCCTGAGTTTTCTGTAAAAGCCCAGCTGCACCTGATCCCCCGGGTCCCTAAGAGCACAGGTTTCTGACTGCCTGCACAGGCCCGTCTCCTGCCTGCTTTACAGAAGACAGTGAAGAAAACCACTCACTGTGTGCAATTTAATTTAAAAGAGTGGGAGAAGGTTGTTCTTGAGCCTCTCACTCTTTTTTTTCTTTGTCTTTCTTATCAGAAATGAAAGAAAACAGCCAGGGGAGATAGGATCTCAGGTCTCGAAATCCTAGCAGGTAATTTGGGAGTTGAAAACAAATCTGCCCTGAAATGTATGAAGCAGGTGAAGGGGATTCCAGCTTCAGCTCTTAACCTGCACCTTCTCCTGGCCTGGCAAATAACTTCCTTCCAGCCCCAGGCAAATCCACTTCCACCCACCAAATGCCTGCAGTTAATAAACGTTAAACAACAGCAAAGCCCGGAAGTAGAAAGAGGAAGACTGATTGGAGGCCAAGATACCAGAAGGGCCGCTGGAGAGCCTCTCCCCCAAGGGCTGCACCCAGAGAAGGAACATTCAGGCAAAGGCAGCAGGGGCCCAGGGCTGGGGGACCCAAGACAGGACTGCTTTCAGAATACCAGAGCAGGGGAATATCTGACTTGAGTCACAATGATTACATTTCTTGTGCAGACTTGCCCACTTGTTTCATTAGAACTTCATACCACTAACCGTGCTCAAACCCTTCAAAATGGCTACACTCTCCAGCATCCATTACCGAGCCATGACCTAAATCATGCTTCCCACCAAGCATGGCAGGACTGGAGATTCCAAACTCGGGCCTAGATACGTCAGCTGAGGGTTGGCGAGGGTGTTCTCAGAGGTCCAGGGAGAACTAAGAAAACTAAGGATTATGTGAGGCTGTGAGAACTTCACCCAGCGTTACTTATTATTCCCATTTTAAAGATTAGAAAACTAAGGCTCAGAGAGGTTGAGTGGCCGCACAACTGGTCAGTAGCCGAGCCAGGACAGGCATCCATACAGTAAATCATGGTGGCTGTCATTTGCTGGGTACCTGTAAGACAGGAGAAGTACCCTGTGCTTTGTGGTGTTAACACGTTCATTTCTCATGGGTTCCTTCCTTTTCAAAGAAGTGAAACTGTCCAATAGAGCTTCCTGCCACGACAGAAATGTTCTGTGTCTGCACTGTCCAGTACCATGATAGTCACCCGCTCCACATGGCTACCGAGAGGGATTAAGGAACTGAATTTTAAATTTTATTTCATTTTAATTGATTTAAATTTAAATAGCCACGTGTGGCTGGTGGCTACTCTATTGGACAGTGCCGTTGCAGGAGGTTCGGTAGCATTTCCAAAAGCTTGTTAAGCAGTGAGGCAAGGGTTGCATCCCAGGGCTGACTGAACCCAAAGTCCATGCCCTTTCCTTCTTCCCTCTGCTCCCAGTAAAGTGGCCCACATTTTGCAAAGTGAAGGGCTTGGGTATGAAACCGACCAGACAGTATACAGTGAGCCAGATCCCCTAAAGGCCAGGTCTGTATTTGAGCCTGCTTCCTCTGAAGGCACCCAGAGGTCTCAACAGGCAGCCCAACTCCCCAGCTGGGGGCTCTTGAGACCCGGTATCAGCAATTTCCCAGAGCCTACCGGTGGTAACCTGGTTGATTGAGGGTTCTGTGACTCACGGGTCCCAACCTGTTTAAATATAAACAGCAGCATTTCCTTTTTTGGGGCTTAAGACTATTTGGTAGAGAGGTAGTGAGCTCCCAGGCCCAGCCTCCCCCTGTCAAAACATGTAGCCCTCAAAGGTTTCCACTTCAGGTACCGCCCATGAGGTACAGCTACCACATGCCAGAGGTCTGAGTGCAAATGTTTAACCTGAGCTGAGCCGTTGTTGCTTTGTCAGCTTCTCTACGGCTCTCCGATGTGCACCTCTACCACATCACTCTCCTGCTGCAAACACGTTCCAGGATGCTCAGAACGCAAGCGAAGTCTTCCTTCCCTGACCTGGACTCTGCTTCCTTCTCCAACCTCATGTACCCTTGTCGTCCCCATTGCTCACTCTGCTCCAATCTTGACTTCCTTGCTGTTCCCCAATACATCAGACTGGTCCCTGTCCCAGGCCTTTGCATTGATTGTTCCTTCTGCCTGGAATGCTCTTCATTCAACCCTTGCCCAAATGTCGCTTCTTCAGAGAGGTCTTCCTGACTCCACTGTGTGTAAAAGTGTCCCCCTCACCTACCTCTCTTTATCGTGCTTTACTTTTTTCAAGGCACTTATCACTAGTTGATGTATGTGTGTGTGTGTGTGTGTGTGTGTGTGTGTGTGTGTGTGTGTGTGTATATATATAGAGAGAGAGAGAGAGAGAGAGAGAGAGAGATGGTTTGCTTATTTTCTGTTGCTCCCACTAAAATGTAAACAGAGTAAGGAGGGACATTGTCTTTTTTCACTCTGTATCTCCAGTGTCTAGAATGGAGTCTGGCACATAGTTGCTCACTGAATATTTGTCGAATGAACCAATGAGTCCATGAATGAATGCATGCATGACTACTCAAGGCGAGCGTGAGGGGGTGGGGAGGGATGGGGAGGCTCAGGCTTGGCTCGTCTACACAGATCAACGTGTCCATGATTTGGAAGCTACACCATGAGAAACAAAGAGATTTGTTGGTTTAATTTCTTTTGCCTTGGGAAAGTTAAAGATCACAGATAATCCAGAACCCAGTGCGAAGTTCTCTGATTTATAGTCGAGGAATTATTCACACAGAGGTAAACAAGAGCAAAGGACTGACAAGCGAACTGTAGGAGAATGATGGGGAACAGACTGAGGGACCCTACAATCTGTACTCCTTCAACTGGTCTGGCTTCCCAACAGCACTGGCTCAAACTTGGATCCAGAGAATCCCTGACAATTGTCACTCCCAGAATCCTTTGGGCCAGTCACCCAAGTGGTGACTGCAAGTGAAGGCATCCTGGTTAAGTCCGTCCTTACGTGAACGTGACGTCGTCAGGCCATCTAAGAGGCACGCCCAGAACGGCAGGTGTTTCCCAAGGATGCCCAGTCTCACAAAGTTCTCCTAAAACCTGAACTTGGGGGTGGGGGGATTTTCCTTTCCTTCTTTAATGGAGTCCACAGAAATGGACCTCTTTTATTCCATCTCAGAAAATTCAAAGAAACAAAATTACCAGCACCTAGAAATGTCTGACACATAGGAGGTAATCAATAAACATTGAATGAATGAACAAAAATGTCTAGGCAAAGGGGAACTGTGGCCTGGTAAGGAATGGTAGAGTTGAGCAAACCCTGACAGACAGAAACCATGGGCTGGATCCCCTACTCTGGCTTCAGGCCTCAGTTTCCCTATCTGTAAAACGAAGTTCTGGGCTGGCTGGACTCGAATTTCCCTCCCAGCTCTGACACTCTCTAATTCTCTGAACACGTCTTCATAGCTTTCTTGTGGACTAGATCTTACTACTTGTGTCCTACTGAAAGCCAGGCCTACTGCTCTGGAGGCCACCCATTGTTTTTAAGCACCAGAAGTTATTTAATAGCATTTCTCCCACAATATTTTTCATGTTCTCCATGAAAGAACATTCTGGAAGGTAGCCATCATCAAAATAGGAAGTAAAGCCAGGCTGGGGTTCCATTTATCAGATAACGCAGGCTTAACCAAAGTTCCTGTTGGCCGATATGGTGATTCTGGGAGCTTGACCAGGTTTCAGAGGTTTTAGACTCAGAGAAGTAAGAAATCATCTCTGTGGCTTGTGGGATTTGGTACCTATTTCCCTCCTTTCCGCAGCTCAGGGCTGTGGGTACCAAGTAAAGGCTCCGGTGACTCTCCTCTCCTCCTCTCAGGGCCTCAGTGCAGCGGTCCAGCGCCCGAGAGCCCCCTTCTGGAGGGGCACGCTCCGAACGCACCACACTGGCCCGAATCAGTCCCCTGTCCACTGCAGTGTTTTATTTTAAGCCACGCGTGAATTTCACCATTTCCTTCTACTCTTAGAACTGTCCCAAAGCACCAGCCCCCAAAGAATTCAGACTCCTTCTCTACTTCTGCAGCTCTGTTCACAGCCTTGATGTACCAAGAGGAAAAAGAACCCTGGACTGAGAGTCTGAGAGTAGGAGTCCAGCAGGAGGCATCTCTCTAGGCCTCAGTTTCCTCAGATGCGAGGTCAGGATGGGGTGCTGGCCGGGGACCCTGCCTCTTCCAGCCTCGTGATCCCCGCCACCCCTACCCGGCACCACCCCATACCGGCCCAGAGGCAGAGCCAGCTCTTTCCCATGAGGGAGACACAGCTTGTACGTTATGCAACTTCTAGAAAGGCAGGGGCTCTTCTTTTTCTTTTTTTACTCTAGGAAGAGAGAAACAGTTTTGTGATCCCAGTAACCAATAAACATAATGAAAATCATGGTAACCATCAGCCTAATAAAACCCGAGGCAAAAGCCTCCACATTCTCAAACGAGAGCATGGGAATTCAAAGCTCTGAAGCCATACGTGGCCAGGGCCTTGCTGAAGGCCTCGGGACGCTGGCTGATGGCTGATGAAAGAATTTTAACGCGCCACTGAAATTCTCTTTTCCAATATAACCACTTTGAAACCTGTTAATTACAGACACACAACCAGCCCCCCCCCCCCCCGGGGGCCCCCAACAGGACCCGGGGCTGCACCAGGGAGAGCCCAGCTCCAAGGCTGCTGGCTTCCATGGTGCTACACATGCTTTGTGTTGGGTGAATTTAGCTTCAGGAAGAGAATCCAAATTAATTAAAACCACATGGCCACTCCCCTCACCCCTAGCCTCCTACCCCACCTCCTTCCCCTGGAGACAGAGGCCAGTTCAGTCTAATTTGGTCCAGTGTTTTTGTTTCCTAAAATCTGTCTTGGGCTCTGGGCCATTAATAGGTTGCAGCTGATTTTAATCTACATGAATCAGAGACCTCGCTTCTTGGGCTTTAAGGAGATTACAAATTGTGTGTCCCACAAACGGGATGGAAAGGAAAGGCCCTGGGTGGGGAGGGGGAGGGGAACAGATCCTGGAAGGCGCACAAACTCTGCTCTCCATTAAGCGGGTGGGTTTGAATGAGCCTGTGATCTGTCAAAGCTGGGGGAGGGGAGTGAAGAGGAGGTAAGGGTCTTGCCACTGTGACCCCATGGCAGGAACACAGAACCTGGGCCTGTGAAAACAGTTAAAATCAAAGAACTGGATGGACAGAGAGGTTCCTACTCACCTATCTTCAACAAATTAATTTCCCAGGTTTTTGCTGGGCACCTATCATGAGCTAAAGCAGGAGTCAGCAAACTACAGCCCACGGGCCAGATTGGGTCCACGGTCTGATTGTGTAAATAAAGTTTTATTGGAAGACAGCCAGGCCCACTTGTTTACATATTTTCTATGGCTTCTTTAGTAAGTGTAGCAGAGATGCTAGGGCCTGCAAAGCCGAAACTATTTACTATGTGTCCCTCATAGTAAAAGTTTGCTGACCCCTCACCTGGAGAACCACTGGGCAGCCACTCCACTCACATGACAAAAGAGGACAGATTTAGGATCCCCTCAACGCCCACATCATACCAAGCTCCAGGCTCATTCCAAACATCGCTCTTTAGGGAAGCGTCTTTATGCTCAGTTAACCAATGGCAACTAAGAACTTGGCCAACTATCTTGGCACTCAGTTATGGGTTCAAGTACTTGCCCATTTCACAAATGAACACACTTCCAGCCACGGAAGGATGTCTCCCCAGGCTGCAGTGGCCGTGGTCTGGAACCCCTCCTCCCCCTCCCCCTTCTCCTCCTCTTCTGGGAGGTGGTTATGTTGGGCCTTGAACAGGATCACAGCTCAACAGAGTGCCACACTAGCTTGCACAGAATGTCACCTCTATGTAAAGACCCCACCCCCCACCCCAGCAAACAGGAGCTGAGAGTTCCTGCAAAGGATAACGGTCTGCACCTCACGTCTCCATCTCCACTGCTGTCCCCAGGTCCCTCTTCCTTGGCAAGCTTCTCCCTGAATTTTAGGTAGTGCCTCAAAGGAGTGTAGAATTCACTGAGGAGTCATGGGTCCCAATCCTGAGGGTCCTGCTATTGTTCAGAGGTCTCCCAGTTCACGAGAGATTGTGAACTGCCTGAGGATGACAGAGGGGCGCCAGCTGAGCAGGGATGAAGTATAAAGCAAACTCCTACCATCACAAACAACTGCAGTCCTGTGCTGGACCAGGGCAAAACCTGGGAAATGCCCCCATCAGCATCTTTGGGTCCCACCGTCATAGGGACTCTGTGCTCAGAAATAGCCTTAAGCAGGGCTCAGACCTTGGCCTGGAAGAGGATAAGGCATGGCTCCTCCAGTTTCTACCCCACAGTGAGCCTCCTAGCACATTCCCTGGTTGGTACTCTTCACCTCCACCAGCACCAAGGCTGTGGATCTAACCCTCGAAGCTTTGTTTTGCCTAGACCTGGTCTCCTGATAGGCTTGGGCTCCCTGCTCCATGGAACCCAACAGCCAGGAGATTTTTGCTCCTGCTTCCCTGAGTCTAGACTACAGGAAGAGCAGAGGCTCATGACTGACACATGGGCACATCAGGAACTCATGCAGGTGTTCAGGACATCCGATTTAGCAAGGTCCTGAGCTGGGCGGATGAGCAATATTGGCTCTGTTGTCTCTGGTAATGACTTCATGGCCCTTGAACAGAAAGGAACGCACCATGGTTAATTAGCAGCCACTGAGAGTTTGTTATGAGCTGGGTGTCACATGGATGAACAAACACCCTGGCAAGAGAGACTCTGAGAAGGTCACATGCCAAGGAGTTTGTGGAGTGCAGTGTCTCCCCACGTTGAGGCATTCAGAAATGCCTGCCCATAGCACACCACAGGGTGATGGTCCACACTCCTCAGCCTGGCTGCGATGCCGGCCCGAGGACCCTCCGTGATCTGGGGCCCCCTGCAAAGAACAGAGTGCTTAAGTCAAGCGCTACCCTCTGTGCCACCAAGCAAAGGTGAGTCAGAATACAGCAGGATGAAAAAGCTCATAAACACTTTCTGGCGCTGGGCTCCCAAACTAAATCTCAGAGCGAAGCAAGCCAGCCGAGCTCAAAAACACATAACACACAGGAACGCCCGGCTGCTACTGGCTGAGCAGATTGGGTGCTAAAATGGCTTCAGAGCAACGAAGGAGGACAGAACTAATTTTAAGACGAGTTCAATCTTCTCTCCCTTTCAAGCATATAAGGGTGGGAACTGTGGGTTAAAATTGAAAATTGATTTCACTGCTCCTTCCGAAGGCACAGGGCAGTGACTTCGCCCACCTCCACCGCTCTCCTTCCCCGTCCTCTCAAAATACACTGGCTCTTGACTCACCTCTGACACCTGGAGCTTTTGCCCTAAATCATATTTTGTGTCCTGTATAAACAAGGGCTGGTAACTAGTACAGGAAATTAGTTTCACAAGCACTGAATGTGTACCAACCTGTGGTATGGGGAGTTGCCAGGTTTTCTTCTGAGAATTTTCACAGACTCTCAAAACTTTCTCTCAGCTTCCCCTCGGCACACTTGAATGCATGCTCACCCGCCATGCGTGTGCACACACCCAAACGCAAAATTTCCCCTCAGTTTCCCCCAGCACGCATGAACAGAGACATGTGCTCACACACAGATACCCTCACATTCTCAAAACTTCCCGTTGGTTCTCCCACAACTAGAAACTTGAGCAGCTAGGTGTGTGGGAGCTCCCTGTCACCCTCTCAGACACACATGAAACTTTTTGCCCACTCAGCATACCCCCAGCACATACCCCCAGGAGCTCAGAGCCAAGGATGTTTATATTGCTATGTACACACACACACACACACACACACACACACGCACACACAGCCACATTCCAACTGGCTCAGTCATAGCCTTGACAGGCCTGGGTCTGCTTGCCATTGCTTCTCATTTTGCCTCTAATGGGACCTTCTTGTAACAGAGAGGTTTGCCATCCGTTTTGTAGCATTTACTGAGCCTGAGGGCTGGGAAGGTGGCTTTTTTAAAGTACACATGACGGTAGAGCAAAAAGCAGGGACAAAGGCATCCCTTTCGATTTCCTGCCTGAGTTTCACATGCTAATGAGCAGTGTTCCAGATTGCTTAGAGAATTTCTTTATCTGCCGCCCTGTCTGAAACCAGGCTGGGAGCACAGGCTCAGCTGAGGAATTTCCACAAGTCCCATTGTCAGGGGGGGCAAAAACTGCCTTGCTGATTTATTACCTATACGGCATAATGAACCCCGGGTTACTCTCAGTCACCCTTTAGGCCTTGGTACGCCTGTGCCAACCTGTGCTGGTGGTTTTGTCTTGCTTGGTCCTGATATGGCTGGAAACCCAGCGGTGGTCCTGGGCGTGTTCTGATCACCAGTATCCAGGTAGGGGAGGGAAAGATGACCCCGTCCAGGATGGGGCAGGACATGCTCATGTCTGACTAACTACCTAACATCATCTCAGGGTCCTGCTTTGCCATCTCCCATTATGCTAGGCCCAGGCTGCCTGAGGGCAAATCGTGTCCTCTGGAGGGCCTGGGTAGAAGGCACCAGCCAAATGAGCAAAGACTAATTTGGGTAGAAACTAAAGGAGATGAAAATGAGCCCTAAGTGACCACTACCCCTCTGGGAACTTTGGGGCACAAGAGCTGGATTTCCCCACCCCCGGCCCTGACGGCAGTAAATATTGCACCACGTATGCCCAGGGGACGCTGTCTCTGCATTGACTGTGCAAAAGTGAGAAAAGTAGAGTTGCTCTGGTTGCAAGGGAAGGGGATGAGTTAGTTGTGTGTGTGTGTGTGTGTGGTCCCATCTGATCTGGTTCCATCCTGATCCTTCCCCCAGCAATACTTCAGGGGCTCTCTGAGGGGTTCCTCGGATCCCAGTTTGAAAACCACCATCACAACGCGGGCTCCTTCTCATAATAGTTGTTGAACTTCGGTACCGAAGAAAACACACGATGACAAAGAACTGCTAGAAATTTGACAACCCTTTCCAATGAGCCTGAATTTTGCATACGGTTGATTCAGGCTGCAGCCCGTATTTGGTGTAGCATACAGTGTAAGGGACCCCTTGCTGAAACTCCACGGCCCCCACAGGTCTGCAGCTCACAAACTGGGAATCACTGTACAGAAATTAGGAGAGGAGCAAGAAATAAGCCTGGGGTCCCAGATGGAGTCACACTGTGACAGGGCTCAGGGGCCCAGAGAAGGAATTTGTGCCTATGCTAGTTGGCCATTAAAAAGCCATGTGCAATTATGATGATGATGATGTTATTAAAGCCAAGAAATGACACGGTTGGACATGAACCAGCAAAAAAGAATGACTCTTTTGCAATTAAGTCCCTTTTCCCCTCTCCGGATGTCTGAGCCTCAACATCCCGTGTCCACCAGGCCTTCCTGGATGAGTGTCAGCCCAGACACCATTTTCCTGTCTTCATCTTCAGAGGTTTTTGTTGTCCGATGTGGCCCTACCCAAAGCGAGTGGCCCGGCCCAGGCTTCTGTGCCCCATGAGTGTGAGCACCAGCGACGTACACAAATGAGCACAGCCTCAATTAAAGAACGTGTCTACGCACGAACAAAGGGGGATTTATGCTGTGTGCGGGCCAAAGTCAGGCCTAATTCCTCAGCTGTGCCCCCCTCATTCCTAGCCCATCTGCCCCCTGCCCCCCAAACCTCTCAAAGAAGAACCTGGCTTTACTTGCTGAGTCAGGAAACATAGCTAGAGGTAGCACCCCACACGGGTCTGGGGAAAGTGTCTGTGCTCCCAGTTCGTCTCTGTGCTCCGTCTGCCTTGGGGAGAACTGCTAAGGCTTTCGGTACTCAAGTCTGTCCATGCCTAACATGAGGGCTACTGTCAACAGGCGTCCACCACCTCTAGACAGGGCGTGAGGATGAAGATGTAATGAGAGCCTGTGAGGGCTTTGTGCTTCCTGGAAGAAAGATGGCACTGTGAGGTTTTATTATCTACCTACTCTGCTTTTTACTGATCCATCTCCCTTCTGTTTTTCCTTTTGGGGGGTCAGTGTCAAGTTTATTAGGTATTAATTTCCAAAAAGGCCTTCAGAACAGGGTTTTATTTGGTGCCTCGGAGAATTTTTTTCCCCATAACCTGGACCCTCTAAGGATTCCTCTTGGTCAGGGTGAAAGAGGCCTGTGTGTGTTCAGCTAGTCAGTCCAGCTCAGTTTAACAAATATTTATGGAGCATTCACGAACACATACCTAGCCTTGAGTGGCAGGGCAGGACCAGAAACAGCGGGGAAGGTCATGAACTCTGGAGCCAGGCCACCTGGGGCGAGTTCTCACTCCACAGTTCCACGTACGTCCTAGGACAGCCCCGGTCACCTCTTGGAATCTCTGTTTTGCTACTTGTAAAATGGAGAAAATCCCATCCGTCTCACAGGCAAAGTCACAAAAAGGTATAGATCTCCTAGCGAGTAGTGGGTGGGTGATCAGCAATTCCCCGCTTCAAGATCCGGCCTCTGGAGAAGTGGGGAGAGGAGATGCCGCTGTCCTCCACCCTGTTTCTCCTCCCTGAGGCCCTCTGTCTAGTCCTTGTTCATCTATTTTAGAAAAAAAGGTCAGCTGGTTAAACCAGAGGTTCTGGAACTTTCTCACCTCAGTTTTCCCCAGCACTCCTGGGCAACCTACTTCCTCCATACATTCCCTCCTTCCCCCAAATACTCCAAGGCCTCCACACTACCATTCCCCTCCACTCTCTCTCCAAACCCATCCCCACAAGGGAGGAGAAAAGAACCTTCCCAGTCTTTTGAGAAAGAGAGCACAGTGGAGATGACTTTGCTCTGCTGCACACCCTTCAGAAAAGACCAAACTGTGGGTTCCTTGACGTGCTAGTCCCCCAAAGGCGAGCTCCAGTCAGGAGGGAGGTGATGCGAGGCCAGGCAGGGTGAGCTAGGCTGTCCCAGAGGGACCAGTCGAAGCAGGACCCACACAGGTGCCCTCAGCCCGGATCCAGCCTAGAAGATGCCCCAAGAATGGTCCCTGGCAGACACCGCCGTCCAGCCTGAGAGAAGCGCGGTAAAGGTGTCCACGTAGGGCCCTGTGCCTCCCTGAAGGAGGCTTTTTCCTGTTTCTCCGTTGCCAGGGAGGAGAGCAGATGCAAGGAAACCCTCAAATAGGCACCGCAGAGGTCAATACCCTTTAAATTAAGCTTCTGATGCTTACAAGGGGCCAGGCTTCCCACAAATCCCCGATGCACAGAGCTTTGAGGTGGCGCGTTCAGTCTGTTTGTTCTTTCAGAAGCACGCCTGGGAAGCCAGCGGTTATTTGTTTCCGAAAGGTAGGAGCTCATCAGGTGGGTGGTCTTTGCATTTTCTGTGTGCTTTGATTCCCTTCCTCTTCTTTTCAGGACCACTGAGGGGTTTACTTTCCCCTCTCCCAGCAGTGCTCAGGGGGTTTGGCTGCACAGTGCATCCGTGCTGGGTTTTCCCACAGGCCCCTGCAAAGGCAGCCGAGTTGTCTTCAGAAAGCCCTGGGCGGCCCCGTGGAGGGAGCGGGGCTGCAGCTGTGCCCCCGCTCCCTTCTGCAGCAGGCTTTGATCAGGTTTTGTGGGGCTGCATGAAGCCTGACCTCCCATCTCCAGCGTCTCTCAGGTGGAAAGTTCTGTTCAGCCTGTCTGTGGCTTCAAAGGCTCTCCCTCCTTCGGGCTGGGACGAGACTGATAATGGTTCTCATTTTGCTGTCGTGTGATCTCCCAGCAGCCCCCATCCTTCCATTGACAGAATCCATTCCATTCCTTCTGCTTGTTTGCTTGGGCTGCTCTGGCCGAACTCAAACCACCTTTCTGGTTGAGGAAGCGCATTGACACCCTCTCCCATTGAGGCTCTTCTGATGGCTCAGACGTGGCCTCCAGCCCAGACAAAGGTGACCGGGCCGCTGCAGCCGGGCACCTGGTGAATCAGACTCTGGGCATGAGGGCAGGGCAGGTGTCTGGGGGGCAAAGGACTCCCTGAGCCTGCGAGTCTGTGAGGAGGAACCCTCAGCTCCGCCCTCCCTGCCTCTGTAGTCCGGGCTGAAGGAAGGCGATGCTTTCTGCTCCAGTTCCCCACAGGAATCCAGCCATGGGGGCTGAAGCCGCGCACTGCCCCATGAACCTGGGCAGAGCAGAGGGAAGGCCACAAATCCTGAAGCTGACCGTGTTTCCCGAGAGCTCGAGCTATTCCCTCTCTTGAGCCACAGGCACTAGGCCAGCCAAACTCGGGAAGTTCCTTTTCTGGCCTATTATTTCCAAGGGTTGTGGCCTTACAGCCTCAGTTCTCAGCCCAAGGGGTAAACAACAGCTAATGCGGCCACTCCAGGGCCCTCTTCCGGCTCCCACCCCACGCCACCGCTGACCCTGGACTCGGGCCTCCCAGCGCTCTGACCGGGGTGAAAGGACCGGGGCTGGACGACCACGGCGGCCATCCGTGGGTTCCGACGGGGGTGCTGCCTCACCGAGGGCCATGTGTCTCACCACGCGGACGGGGTGAGGCTGCACACTGCCCTTCGGTTTCCTCATATTTAACATGAGGGTGGCCAAGGGCAACAGGAGCGGTCAGGAGAGCATCCTTCTTCCCCAGCCTGATAGCACAGGGCTCTTCCTTCCTTTTGATCGTACTCAAAACAACTCCTGCAATAGAACAATGAGGCCGGGAGGAGGCCAGAAGGAATTTATTATGCTGCTGCCCTGTGGCTCAGCCTTGCCTGACTTTATCTCGCACAGAGGTCTGCACGGGAGGAAATCTGGCAGGTCCTTGGGTTGTCTCCGTGCCCCAGCTCTCCCTCCAACAAAGAGTGCTGGAAGGACAGGGAAGCAGCTGACGTGTTAGCCACGGCTCGGCCTAAGCCACAGCCAGAGGGGGATCAGCCTAGATCTCCTAAAACTCTGATGGGGATGCTGTGAAAGGCACAGGGACTCCTGATACATGGAGCCTGCCCGAGCCCAGCCAGGCGAGAGGGGGCCCCAGATGTGCGGGGCTGCTCAGGACGGGCCTTTCTAGAGCCCATCTCTCAGCTGGTTTCCTCTCTTCTTGGTCCTGGCTGGGGAAGGAGCTAAGCAGATGTGTCCTCTGTGTGTGGACTGTCCAGTTTCTCACTCGGCAGAGGCCACGCGGTGAGGGGTTTGATCTCTTCCTCTAACAAGGTGAGAGAGGAAAAGCTCGGGGCCTTGGGGCCCAGAGGCCCAAGATCGGTCTCAGTTGTGACCATATTTCCCCCGAATGTGGATACTTGGCCATCCCTCTGCTGTTAACAGGGTCTAACCAGGTTCTCTCAGCAAACTTAATCTCAGTCATCCATCACCCAACCGTAGTGTCAGTGCTGCTAATATTCAGAAAATAAACAAATCCCCTTTCGTCATCCAGCTGGGCGCTGTGGGATGCTGTGGGACTCTGGACCCAATGTCTTTGTGGGGCTTAAGCCTTACTGTAATGCTGTGGATCGAGCACAGGTAGACCTGGGCTCGTTTGCTGAATGACCTTGAACAGGCTATATGACCTCTCAGAACCTCAGTTTCCTCATCTGTAAGATGGGGATGTGAACACTAACCTTGTAGAATTATTTTGAGGATCAAACAAGATAATGTATGTAAGCATATCTAGTATATGTTAGACACTCTAGAAGGAGTGTGGTCATTGCTACTACCACCATTTCAAACAGGTGGGCGTGTCTGATCTGATCTTGAATCCTGAGTAGCCTTCTTGAGTGAGCCACGAGCCCCACGCTCAGTCATAAGGAGCAAGTATGTGAGGAAAACAAGAGGAAACAGACCCTCAGCACACAGTTAATGCAGTCCACCACAGACGCCAATAGCAAATCCAGGACTGAACTTGGTTTTCCAGACCTCTAGACTCTCCCGCTCTCCAGTCCCTACCTCTCTCTGGGCATCTCCACTGGATTAGTTTCCCAGGGCTGCCGCACCAAATGATCAAAAGCCTGGTGGCTTAAACAACAGAAATTTAGGACTTCCCTGGTGGTGCAGTGGTTGGGAACCCGCCTGCCAATGCAGGGGACACGGGTTCGAGCCCTGGTCCGGGAAGATCCCACATGCCGCGGAGCAACTAAGCCCGTGCGCCACAGCTACTGAGCCTGTGCTCTAGAGCCTGTGAGCCACAACTACGGAGCCTGAGTGCCACAACTACTGAAGCTCGTGTGCCTAGAGCCCGTGCTCCGCAACAAGAGAAGCCACTGCAATGAGAAGCCCGTGCACCGCAACGAAGAGTAGCCCCTGCTCACCGGAACTAGAGAAAGCCCGCGTGCAGCAACAAAGACCCAACACAGCCAAAGATAAATAAATAAATTAATTATTAAAAATTTCTTTAAAAAACAACAGAAATTCATTCTTTCACAGTTCTGGAGGCCAGAAGTCCAAAATCAAGGGGTCGGCGGGGCTGTGCTGCCCCTCAGGGGAGGCCGTGTCCTTGCCTCTGCCGGCTTCTGGCGGCGCCAGGGGTTCCTTGGCTTGTGGCAGCATCACTGCAGTCTCTGCCTCCACGTTCACATGGCTTTCTCCTCTTCATGTCTCTCTCTGTGTGTCTCTTATAAAGACACTTCTCATCGGATTTAGAGCCCACCTAGGTAATCTGGAATGATCTCATCTCAAGACCTTTAACTTAATTACATCTGCAAAGACCCTTTTCCCAAAGGTCACATTCACGGGTTCCAGGGATTAGGATGTGGACATATCTTTTGGGGCGGGGGGCACCGTTTAGCCCACCACAGCCACTAACCCTGCCAAATGTCCTGTTGGATTATGACTAAAAAAGTTAAGAGATCTCACCTGTGGCTGGGGAGAAGGCTCACTCCTCTCCAGGCTGACATCACCAGCTCTCCATTTGACCCCAAAAAGGGAGTGTGGTCCATCTTTGAATGATAATCTGGCTGTTCGTTCTTTATTTACTGGCAGGTGGTGAGGACAAGTTCCACCTGCCCTGTGAAAAACTGAGACCAACTCCCTCACGGCGTCCAGTGGCAGAGCTCAATTCAGACCTGCGTCCTGGGGCCTCCTGTTTCAAGTCCACTGCGCCTCTGAGGCTTATGAGCGAGCTGTGAAGACCTACTTCCGAATGGTGTGATGAGTCTCCTTCCTGCCAAGTCTCAGGAAGCACTAATTCTCCCAGTGCTCAGGCCCTTCCACTTCTCTTCTCCTTGCCATCCTGCCAAGGCCCCGCACTCACAGAGAACACCTAGGAGACTCCGTTCGTCTCTTTTCTCTGAGGCCTCCTCTGGCCTTACTCCCTGACCCCTCTTCTCCATTTCCTCTTTCAGACCCTTCTTCAGCCATGAAGATCTGTGTCTAATAGAAAGGGTGCCATCCCAGGTGTTCCCCAGCCCTCTCAGGAAGGCCTTCCCCCACCAGGTGGCTGAGACCTCAGCTTCCAGACTGAGAGAAGATGATAACTCTAGAGTACTTTTTATTCTTCCAATCAAATAATACTGATATGCAGATTTAACACAGGCCTTGGTTCCTTCTAGGTGGTTTCCAGAAAGAAACCAGTTCTGTGCCCTTTCCCTCTGAAGAGTCTAATTCAGCAGGGCTCTGTTGATGGCTTTCCTTTCTTCTCAACAGCTACTATTAATAACTCTGCTTTTGCAGCTCTCTCTTTCAAGGTATTCCTCCTATTTCTGGCTTGCAGATGTTGACGAGTGGCATGTGTAGCGTTCAGCGTTCACAAATGTGGGAGCTCTAAAACGCTGGATCACAAGCTAACAGAGTCCCACATGTTTACTGGCATCTGGTCAAGGGTGGAAAAGTCACTGCGACCCTACAGTCTTGAGAATAAAGTAGGAGTGAAGACAAACTGGAAAGAAGTGAAAAGAAGCCATGGTAGACAATGAAATTCTTCAATGTGTTCCTTGTTTAGCTAAGGATAGCACGGCAAGGAGCCAGGTAAAGTCCATTACTTTCCGAACCATCCTTCAACTTGTCTACCGAGGGCTCCAACTTCTCCGCTTTCCCCGTCCACAGGTTTGTACAGAATTTATATCTTCACACATAGACTGTGAGTTCTGTGTACACCGAAAATGGCCCTTTAGACCTGGAAGGGCCTCATACCACTTTAGAATGTGACTCCCAGAAGAATGAAATCTGACCTGTGCTCTTCCATTGCTGGTGGGAATGTAAAATGGTTCAGCCACTGTGGAAAACAGTGTGGCAGTTCCTCAAAAAGTTAAACGTAGAATTACTATATGATCCAGCAATTCTACTTCTAGGTATATACCCCCAAAGAATTGAAAACAGGCATTCACATAAATACATGTACACACAAATTCATACCAGCACTATTCACAATAGCCAAAAGGTAGAAACAGCCCAAATGTCCATCAGTGGACGAATGGATAAACAAAAGGTGGTATATCCGTACAATGGAATATTACACAGCCACCAAAAGGAATGAAGTATTGATACATGCTACAACGTGGATGAACCTAAAAAACATGCTAGTGAAAGAAGCCAGCCACAAAAGGTCACGTAATATATGATTCTATTTACATAAAATATCTGGACTAGGTATATCCAGAGAGACAGAACACAGACTGGGGTCTTCTAGGAGCTGAGAGGAAGGGTGATTGGGGAGCACTGCCTAATGGGTATGGGGTTTCCTTTCAGGGTGATGAAATGGTTTTGGAACTAGAAAGAGGTGGTGCTTGCACACAACATTGTGAATGTTCTAATTGCCACTTAATTGTTCACTTTAAAATGGTTATATTATGTGAATTTCACCTCGATAAAAATTTAAAATGTGGGAAAAAAGAGAGTAAAAAAACCTCAAGGCTGACCTTTGTGTTCCAAACACATACCCCAACCCCTGCTCTCATGCTCACTTCACGTCTCCTTCCTGGGCGGACCTGTGTGCCCATTTTCAGTGCCAGGGCACCCAATCGGCTTATGGTGCAGATTATCACCAGGCTTGCTCGATTCCACTTCTCAGACACATCCTCTAAAATTCCATGACTAAAGCTGACGTTTTGGCAGAGAACGATGGGTGCAGGTGAGAACACCTTAATAGCCAGGCTCTTGTTTCCCAAGATTTGGGTTTCGTGGTGGTAAATGGATTTTCTAAGCAAGACGAATGGGCTTGTGTATTTCTCTGTCTTTAAGAATTTCTACAGGCTGCAAAGAAGAAAAAGAACAAAAGTGGCAAGACACCGAGCAAAACACGTTTGAGGCCTGCAGAAAGCCCGTCCAGGGCTCTCTTTAAAGCTGTTGTTTGTTGAAGTTATGAAGGTAGAAAGTTCATGCTCCTATTATATTTGCTCCAACTTCGAGAAATACAAAGAGACCTTTTAGTTTTGTGCTTCCAGGACAGAGGCGATTTGGGACTTAGAGGAGAAAAATGCCTATAAGGAGAATTGGGGACTTCTCCATGTTAACTGGGGCAGAAAGTTGTAAGTCTGATGACTGAACTGTCATTCATTCATGCCCCCACTCACTCACTCACTCAGCATGGGCCTGCCCTGTGCCAGCAGGCAATGGGTTGGCCACTGGCTGGAGTGGTCAGAGGAGACCCAGTCCCTGGCCTTGCTGCATCTGCAGCTCAGTGAGAAAGTGGGGTGGGCATATTGGGAATGTCATGCGCACATTACAAGTGCTCAAAGACAGAGAACCATGGGAGCACCGGGAGTCAGTGCCTGAGGTGTTGGGAAAGGCCTCCAGGAGTTGGTGACATCTAAGCCCAAAGCTGAAGAAGACTGAAACAGGCGACGAGCATTTCAGGCAGGTAAGCACAGCAGCTGCATTGGCCCAAAGCCATGAAAACGGGTGCCTTATCTGGGGAGCATGGCATCTGGAAGGCTGGGGAGGGCTGCAGAGAGGAGGGGAGGCTGTCCAGGCAGGTCAGGGCCAGGCTAGGAAGAGCCTTGCATTTGACCCAATTCTTTCTGCTTTTTCCTTGTAAGAAAAACAGCCAGATATTTATCATAAATTATTGCCTTTAATCCTCTCAATAGCCCCTTTATACAGATGAAGACAGCGAGGCTCAGAAAGTTTAAGCGATTACCCCAAAGAGGGCCGCACACATCACCGGGATGTATAAAGTATAAGGATATGCCCAGCATGGCTGAGCGGTTACCTCTGGAGCGGTGGGGAAGAGGATGGGTTCAGCGAGGGCATTGGAGGCTCTAACTGCATCCATAATCTTTCATTTCTTAAGCTGGGTGTGGGTCAAGGTTGCTTCTTATGCCTTTTTTGTATGTGTGAAATTTTCCTGATGACTTTTCAAGCCACTGGACCAGTGCATTGGGGTAGCATCTCTGTTGGAAAGCTTGCAGTGCATGGAGGCTGAGGAGCTCTTGGAAGCACTAGATCTGCCCTTTAATGTTCCAATGCCTGCTGAGCTTCCCACTGTGTGGCATGTAAGTTGCTATGTTTTTATTCCCTTTGCCAAGGTCTCAGTGGCAACACTTGTACAGAAAAAAGAAGGACAGGGAGGTTTGACCCTCCTGGCTGTTGGGCAGATGGTTACTGGAACTGACTGTTTCCCAACTAGGGATGCAGGAGGTGAGAGGAATGAATCCAAGCTCCATTTTGTGTCCTCAGGGACAGTTTATATGCCTCTTGATGGTCGTGCTCTGCGTTCTTTTTCAAGTGAATTTCCCTTCAGTTACACTGTTTGCTTTTCCTGCCAGAGCATCCTGCCCCTTCCAAAGCAGACCCAAGGAGGAGACCCAGCCCCTGCCTTCCTGGTGTGCACAGCTTAAAACAAGAGCCCTCTGCCCATCGGACATCCTTACCATTTCCAGCTATTGAGCGTAATCAGGTGTGCCAGGATCTGATTTCAAAGCCCAAAGCAAACGGACTCAGAGGAATCCTCTCTCCCTATTGCTCCAGTGGGAGACAAAGGAGACTGAACAAACAGGATGTGCTGAGAGCTGCACAGAGCACTGCCCCTGCAAGATGGGCGGGTGGGATGCAGGGCTAGAATAGATGGCCTGTGAGCTGCGGCACTGGCATGTGCGGTAAATCGTGCCCAGGAGAAACAAGAAGCAGGACAAGAGGAACTGACACACTGATTCATCTGACAGCCTCTCTAGATGGTTCTTGATAGTTACTCGCTTTCAGGGTCTAGGGAGTTATATAGAATCCCTGCACTACTGGAAGATCCTGACTCTGGCCAGGATATCTGTTGATATTTTAGAAATTAGAGAGAACTCGCCATGCCCTGTTGGGCAGGAGAGGAGTGGAACTCAGGGATCCACAGCAAGTCAGGACTGATGTGGGCTGCAAGTGGGGAAGCCCCACTGGGTGCAGCCCAGTGTTTGGGTCCTGGTGAATCCATTTGTTTCTGTCCCTGTTTCTCTCTTTTATCCCAGACTCTGATCGCTGGGCTTAGTGACTTACATCTGGTAAACTCTCTCAATCATTAACTTGAAAAAGAGTCCAAAATCATTTCAAAGAACAGGATATAGGCCCAGGGAAAACTTCAGTACTTTCTCCTCCCCTTCCCACTGTCTACATTTTTATATGGGAGAAATCAGAGATTAAAATAAATGTTCATCATGTCCAAGGGTAGGAAGCAACTTACACTGGGAGAAAGGAGGTGCCCCTGGGGGTAGACTGACCCCCTCACCAATGGCAGAACTTAGTATCTGCCTCCAGTGCACCATCTTTCAGAAATACCATCACTGGTGGTTTCAATGAGGGGTGCTTAGAATATTGCCTACAGGCCCTCCTGCTTCTTACGGTTACTGGGGGATGCACCTGGCATTTTGTGGATGAGGCAGGAAGGACAAATGTCCTCCAGTACACAGGACAGTCCCACACAACTGAAGAACTACTCTAGCCTTTTTCTAAGAGCTGGCATGGCTAAGAAAGAAAAACCCAGCTAAGAAGGGGTATGTGGAAAGCACAGTGAACATGCTAGTTACAAATAATTTCTGTTTATGTAAAGAGATGACATGATTGGAGCTTTACCTTAGTGTTGCCAGAGTGGAAACTGAGTGTGGGGTCCTTGGGGGAATTCTAGATGTATCAGATGGACTAACTAGGGGCAGAGGGAAACCAGCAGATACCATACAGATTTTTCTTAAAGGGAGAGACATGAAATCCATCATTCTACTCATAAGCAAATAACCCTCAAAAAGAATTTGAATTCTAGGGAGATTCTGAGCACAAGCTTGCAATGTCTTTCAGAACTTGACTTATGATTCAAGATGAACCACTGCTAGCTCTGGGGTTACCCAGCCAGAGAAGGTGGGAAAGGCAGGCCCATTAATCAACAGGTGGCAGGAGACCCCTCCAGGTGAGCCAACTGTACAAAGGGAGGACATGAACCCAGATGGAGAAGAGAAAGCCAAGAAGGAAAGAAATACCTCTCGCCTCAACCCCTGGTGTGGCCACGAGACAGATCTGCTTGAGGGGAGCCTGGAGGGATGGTCTAACCCGAATTCCATCTCAGAACCAGTGTGACTGGAGCTTGTCTAAGGAGAACTGAAATCCTTGCTCTGCCACTCACTAGTTGTATGACCTGAAGCAAGCTACCTAAACCTGAACCTGGGTCCCTCACTTGGAAAATGGGGTTAATAGTACCTGCCCCAGAGGGTTGTTAGGGAAATAAGTGCATTTATTGAGCACCTTATATGTGCCAGGCCTGGTATGAGGTACCATAGTGACAGTGGTGAGAGGGCTGACAGTTTTGTGAGATCACTTACGCAGTGAGCTGAGCGCAGACACTGCCCAGTACGCGGTAGATACTCAACAAACGTCCTTAAAAATTTGTTTTCCAGTCACACAGTTATGCCGTGTGAAACAAAGGAAGGATAGACAGGTAAGGCTTGGCTGAGTGGTGAAGGTTAAGCTTAGACCTGAATGACAGCCAAGATCCAGTCATGGGATCCTTGTCTCCCCGCTGTCCCCCAATCCCCTTATAACACCTACCAACCCGGCACCTGCTTGTACCAACCACTGTGCCAGGCCTTTGGACTTGATATTACATGGCGCGTTGTGTCTTCAATGCTGGTTTTACATAGGAGGGAATGTCAGTAGTTTTCAGACCTCCTCATCAGAGCAAGAGTTATTCCATGGAGAGCCTGCAAGGATGCTGGAGGAGATTTTGAGGTCATATTCCCTTCAACTGGAGCAGCCCTTCTTGGTCTGTTTTATATTCTGGACCTCTAAGAAAGATCCACCTATTTATTGAGGGTCCTTAATGTGCCTGACGCTGCTCAAGGTGCTTAGGACACACCAGTGAAAAATCAAAGACGCCTGCCCTCCAGGGCTTATATTGTAGCGAGGAAGACACACACACGAATGGTCAACATAATGACTTATTTATTATGTTGCTTGCTGATGAGTGCTTTGGGAAAGTCAAAGTCGAGCAGGATGGGGGTAAGGAGAGTGGGCTGCAATTTAAACTGGGTAGGTCTCATGGAGAAGATGACATTTTAGCAAAAACTCAGCAGTGAGGGAGTCATGCCAATATCTGGGGAAGGAGGTGTGGGCTTCAGCTACGGGACTGTCTGGGGAAGAAGCATTCCAACAAAGCGTTCTGAGGTGCAAAGGCCCTGAGGGGAGGAAGAGCACGGAGACCCAGGTGGCTGCAGCAGGTGAGCGAGGCGGGGGTGGGGGTGGGGGTGGACCATGAGATGGGACAGCACGTGGGGCTTTAAGGACAGGGGAGGGACTTTGCTTTCAGTCTGAGTGAAAAGGGAGTCACTTCAGAGTTTTGAGCAGAGGAATAGCACAATCTGATTTGTCTTGAAGCTGGAGAGCAGGTCAATGTAGTAATCCAGGTGCAGACTGCAGTGAAGGTTGGAAAACCATCCGTTCACCAACACGGTCACCCTCATGGGTCCCTTGGGCTGAAGACTGGACAGATTATTTCTGTTCCCATTTTACACACTGGGAAATTGTGACTCAGGGAGGTCACAGGGGTTCTCTGAGGTCACAGAGCTGGAAGGTGGCAGTCTGGAAATTGAAGTCCTATAGCCTCCTCTGAGTTGGTCTCGGTGGATTGCTGGGTACCAGGATCTGTCTGCTCCATGGTGTCCACGTGGCTCTCTTGTATCCTTGACGACTCTTTTGACGCAGGGAAAAGACCATCTGGGACTACAGTAGTCCTCCCTAATCTGCAGGGGATGTGTTTCAAGACCACCAGTGCCTGAACCATGGATCGTACTGAACTCTATATATAGCATACTTTTTCTTTCCTTATTAAGTTGAGAGCTTTCCCCTTTTCGCTCCAAGGAAGCAATTTACGGCTCCTCTTTGGCACGTCCGAATTGCCAGCATCACTACTCTTCCACTTTGGGGCCATTATTAAGTAAAATAAGGGTCACAGGAACACAAGCATGGTGATACAGTCAATCTGATAACCCAGAAGGTTACTAAGAGACAAATGGGCAGGTAGCGTATACAGCATAGATACGCTGGACAAAGGGATGATTCACGTCCAAGTCCGGATGGAGCCGGACAGCGCAAGTTTTCATCACACTAGTCAGAACAGCATGCAATTTAAAACTTATGAACTGTTTATTTCTGGAATTTTCCTTTTAATATTTTCTGGCCATGGTTGACCGTGGGTAGCTGAAACCATAGAACGTGAAACCACGGATAAGGGGGGACTACTGTATCTTGTTTTTCAAAATTAGTATTTTACTTAAGTTACACATTGAAAAAACCTAGTTTTCCCTTAGGCTTTAAAGTTTACCTTACAAATCTTACTTTATTCTCTTAGAAATCGTAGATGCTCAATAAAAGCCCGTGGCTGATGTCCTCACGTTTCAAAGATCCTTTCTTGCCTGATGCCTCAACACTGCACCCAACATATTCCACCTAGTACAGCCCACTTCGTACATCCTACAGTAAATCACACCAGAAAGGAAGAGAGAGCCCTGCTGGCAGCCTGGGGTGAAGGTGTCACTGGGCCATATGGGACCGATGATGGGGGGTGAGGTCGGAGGGTGCTAGGGGGTCCAGGCCCAGAGGGCCGACTTCCTGCCAGGCCCTGTGCTGCTGAGCAGGGCACCACAGGCAGGAGATTCAAGAGGCAACTGAACGAAGGACGAGCACGGAATTGTTTTCCCTTCCCCTATTCCCTATCTCCCTTCTTATCCTGATTCTGGAGAAATATTTGTGAGGGCAGAGGGGCAGGCTGATTTTGTTTCTACCATGTCGATTAACAGAGGCTCACGGGGCAGCTTTGCAGCTAAGGGCCCTCCGGTCCCTCTCCCTTTGTCTACCAACCACCTCCATAGTCTCTCTGGGTTCCTCTACCTCTTCTCCTCGCCCCTCTGCCTCTCAGGACTCCAGTCCTCTCCTCCCTCTTCCCCCCCTCCCCTCCCCTCCGTTCTTTGGGCCTCAGAGCTCTCAGCACCTCCCCCCTCCACGTTTCCCTCCAAACCCCACGCTCTTTGTTGCTGAATTCAAGGTTCTCAATACAGTAAAGCTTTGATGATTTGCCTCAACTGAGGAGGAATGTCAGCTTAAATTAATGAAGGGTCTGAATAATAGAATTTTAAAGCAAAGTTTAGTTGCTTTCACGTTGTAAGGCATCCTTTCCAGGGTAGAAGCCTTTGCATTTGCATGCAGTAAGAGCTAACGCTGAGAAATGGGGCAATATGTCTTAGACACCCTTTTAAATGCTTCAACAGAAAAGAGCCCTTTATAATTGGCATATACTTTCTTTGACTCTGAATGTTTCTGCTCCTCAAACTTTTCATTCTTAGTGACCAACATTTCCTTTTATTACCGTGATTTTACTGGGCTTCTCACAGAGCCACAGTTTCATTTCCTGAATTCTTTACGACAGAGACATTTCCACGTTGAAAGTCTCTTTAGACATTCTTAATTTTCAATTACACGAGCAATACATGAATATGTTCATGTATAAAAACCTTAAAAATAACAAAAAAATAATAAAACCTTAAAATAACAGTAAATGAAAACCTTATAAATAATAAAGTAATTTCTGTGTTTCAGCTTATAATGCCACTTTCCTTAAGTTGGTGCTCACGCATCATCTATAACAAGCTATCCCGCACAAAACCCCCTTCTTTGGGGCCCTATCTAAAAGGGAACCACCTACATCTGACTGGGTCTTACTTGCCCTATTTCCTTACTGCCTCTCTGCCACATTCCATTCCCACGTCTCTGCCAAGAATACTCACCAAGATGAATGTTAACAATTATTAAATCTAGATAAGGGTACTTGGGTGTTCATGATACTGTTTCCTCAACTCTTCTGAATGTTTAAAAATTTCGTAAGAAAAACTCACCAAATTCTAAGAACAGCAATACGGCCAAGTGACCCTTGGAAGAAAAGAGGACCAGTTCTAGTCACCACTGTCTTCCTCCTTCTAGGGATTCCCACGCCTGCATTGGGCAAGGCTGAGCCTCATTTATAGGTATAGTAACAGAGGTAATGCATGGTGTATTTCTTAGCAATGTACACACTTTCGTAAGCCCTTTCATGCATATTCCTTTCCTTTGGGGTATAGGTAAGGCAAATGTAGTCCCCATTTTACAGATGAGGCAACCAAGAGGTTTAGTGATACTGCCTAATAATACCGGCTCACTCATTACTTTCTTACTAGGCAGCAGGCATTCTTCTAGGCATCGACGTGTACTAACTAATTTCGTCCTTATAACAACTCTGAGTTACATATATAACTTTCCCAAGATTACAAAGCTAGTAAGTAGTGGGCTGGAATATGAACCTGGCAATGTACTCATGACCCCGGCTTCTTAAACACCTACATCCTCATGTGATGACATTACAGATGTCTTTCTAGTATTCCAAGGGTGGAAATTTGGCAGCCTCCAGGGTTCATTCAGACTGTAAATGTGCTCATTTGGCCTACACAGTATTTTGTAATTTTTGAATTAGTTTCCATAATTTAAAGATTTATTTAAAGAAAAATTTCATCTGAAAATCCAGATTTCTGGCTTCCCTTGAAAAATCAGAAGTTCTGGCAACATTAGGCTGGCATCCCACATAGTAACAATTGGCTGGAGCTGGGTCTGTGCTGCCCCTTTGGACAGGGCATACTCTTTCCACGGTGTCACAGTCCCAGCTACTCCCAATTATTGCACCTGGCCTCTTTTTGCAACTCTGTTACCTGTTTATCATGAGCAATTGAGTTTGCAACCCCTCCCTGTAAAAAACTACAACTCCAAAGAAGTATAAGGTAATATGTGCCCTGGTGCTATCAACACACTACCTAGGTCATTTATTCATCCATCTGTCTATCCATCCAACCATCCCTTCATGGATCTATCCATCCATCTGTCTTTTTACTCTGTCTCAGGTGTCCCAACCTAGCTTGGCCATTCTCAAACTGACAGCACAGAGTCACACCTGCCATTTCTTGACCAATATCTACTTTTCTCTCACTCAGTATTAGAAGGGTAGCATCAGAGGAGGGAAGATGATCTGTTGAGGGAAACAGCATTATGGCAGGTGTTATGGACTGAATGGTATCCCCACCCCCAAATTCATATGTTGAAGCCCTTATCCCCACTATGATGATATATGGAGATAGGGCCTTTAAAAGGAAGTAACTAAGGTTAAATGAGGTCAGAAGAGCAGGACCCTAATCCAATAAGACTGCTGTCCTTACAAGAAGAGGAAGAGACACTAGGAGTGCACACAAAGGAAAGGCCATGTGAGGACACAGCGAGAAGGCATCCATCTGCAAACCAAGGACAGAGGTCTCAGGAGAAACCAAAGCTGCCGGCACCTTGATCCTGGACTTCTATCTTCCAGAACTGGGAGAAAATAAATTTCTGTTGTTTAAGCTCTTCTATGGTATTCTGTTATGGCAGCTTTAGCAGATGCATACAGCAGGGGATTGTTTTCCATGTGTCCCCTGCCCACCCTTTCCACCTCCCCAGCCCCTGGCCCGTTTCCTTGGCACAGGTAATCACCTAACACCTAAGGGCATCTGGATTAGTTACTAAGAGAAGTAGCCAGCAATCCCAGTTAAGAAGGCCTATTATTTCTCCAGGGGTGTGAACCCCACCAACAGATGGGCTGGGAGGGTAGGAAAAGGGCTGGGAAGATGCCACTAAAGAATTCTACCCGTGGGATGCACTCAAGACATTTTGCTAAACCTGAAATGGGGGAGATGTTGCCTGACATTCACAGCATAAGGAGCCTTTGGAGCTGAGACGTGGGCATGAAAAATATTAGCAAAACTCAAGTTGGCTTAAGGAACATTAAGAGTTACTGCTCCATCCAGTTAGGTGCTTGGATTTAGCAAGCTGTTTTTGTCTGGAGAGTCTGAGTTCAGGTTAAACAGACTGATTGTCAGAATAATTACTGCAGAATTGGCTTCATCTTAAGCCTTCCTATGGGTTTCCTCCAGGTGTTCTAGTTAGAGAGGCTTATGTTATTAACACAAAGATAGGTGGTTGCTGATTAACCCCAGAGGGGCCTAGAGAACTGGGAGAAAGCCAAACTGGCTTCTGCTCCATCTTTGCATCAACTTTCAAGCTGTTAGGGTGGTAATGACTGTGGAAGGGGGATGGTTGTGCTGGAGAGAGAGGTTGGACAACCCCAGATTGGTTCTCAGCTCCCAGGGGACAGCCAATGGCAATTGACTTCAACCCCAGACTGTAAATGAAATGAGCAGAGATCTGGAAGTGATCCAGAGGAACTGGCTCTAGAATCCCACAGCAGCAGGTTTAGAAGCACCATTGGAACCACCTTCTCTGCCATCTTAGGTTCCTAGGGAAACTCTGTAATTTTAGTCAGTAGATAAAAGTGTCAGTCATAGGACAAGGTTTGACCAATGATTTAATCAACAGTGACACACTCAGAGCTCAGGAGAGAGCAGGAAAATACAGGGTTGTTTCGATTTCCCTTTAATGATTTCTAGCCTCATGTCCACTGAGAGGAATATGGAAATACTGAAATTTGAATGTAGATGGATTGGGTTGGGTTTTTACCACCATCTGATGAGGTATACAGGCAATGGTCTTTGATGAATAAAAGGCAAAGCTCAGTATCACAATTCAATTCTCCTCCTAGTTCTCTGGTTGATGTGTGAATTTAGACAAAGCACAATTTCTCTGACTCAGTTGAAATAGGGCAACACCACACGTGACCAGTCCTCCAAAAGCATCACGAAGATTTGTGAAAACTGCCAATGAAGGGCTTTGTGCATCTTGGGAGGACACTACTGGCAAAGACCTTATCTAAACAGAGTCCTTCACTTGTGTTCAAAACCTTACTTTGAAGGTAAATTGTTTGGCACTTATTATTCAAGGGTCTGGGACCAGGGCTCCCTGAGGCCTGAGGATGGGGGCCGGGGAAAGGCAAGGGTCTGAGATGGGGACTAGGGATCCCCACAGGGGTCAGGAAAAGGTCTGGGGGATTAGCAGAGCCAGAATACGTTCCCTCTCTGCTAGGTCAGGGTTCCTCAGCGGAACTTTCCCTTGCTTCTGCTGATGTCTGGTTTTGGGGAGAGGGAAATTGCTGCAAAGATTGGGAGAAAGAGCAAAGGGACTTGGTCCTGGTGGGAATGAGATTTTCTTTAGCTAAGAAAGGGTTTTATTTCCATTTCTCCTTCCATATCACACCTTCCCCAGTCTTCCTTCTATTCTCAAATACATGTTAAGACCTCTTCCTTACCACTCACTAGTCATACACCTCCGTGACTGGGTACATTTTTATTTTTTAATTAATTAATTAATTTGGTTGCGCCGCGTCTCAGTTGCAGCAGGCGTGCTCCTGAGCTGTGGCTCGCGGGCTCCCCAGCTGCAGCATGTGTGCTCCTCAGCTGCAGCCAGCAGGCTCCTTAGTTGCAGCTCGCAGGCCTTAGTTGTGGCTCACCAGCTCCTTAGTTGTGGCACACAAACTCCCAGGCGGGGCATGCGTGTGGGATCCAGCTCCCCAACCACAGATCGAACCCTGGCCCCCTGCACTGGAAGCATGGAGCCCCAGCCAACTGCACCACCAGGGAAGTCCCTGTGATGGCGTACTTTAACAGGACGAGAAGTAGGATACTGGAGTCAGGGGTTGAGGGATGAGCAATAATGGGGGACCAGGCTGCAACAGGGGAGATCAGGTCTATAGTGATGAGAAGGGGAGGTAGAAGCAAGAGAGTGAATGAGTATCTGTGTAGCAGTCCAGTTAAGGGTACAAAGAGCACACTCCAGTTCATCATCCATCTCGCCCCCTCACGGGCCCCTCTAATGGAAGCTGCCTTGCCCACATCTGCTGCTGCTTAGGCAGCCATGCTTTCGGCCCCTCCTTCAGCCCACAGCGGACTGGCTGGCTAGTGACCAATGACGTTAACTGAGACAAAACAATAAGATGAGCCTATGCCAATCATATTCTCTCTTAGGAATTCTAACTAGGAAATACCAAGGAAAAAATCCAATGGGCTTGGAGTTGAAAGGCTGAGGTGGAGAGAGAGGAGCTCAAGAGACCAGGACGAGCCACACGCCAGCTCAAGTTTTGAATAAGCAGAACTATAGTATGTAGGGCATGTCTGCTGGGAGAGAGAGTTGCCTTGGACAGATATGCAGAGAGAAGCAGTGTCTCTAAGGAAACGAATCCCTAGGGTTGCCTTTGCTCCTCAAGGCTCTCCAATTCCAGACCACCCGTATCCTTAACAACACCTGTCCCCTTTTACCTAAGGTAACTGAGATTTTTCTCAATGGAAAGACCCAACTGTAACAGTTTGCACAAGTCCTGTGTAGGTAAGTTAAAATCGAATTATTATCTGAAGACATTTTCTTTGGGGAAAATGAGTAGGCTGGTTCCCTTAGCAAACATGACCTACCACCACTGTTTATTTGGAAGCATCTTGTGTACTTGAGATTAGATTTTAGGCAGGAAATGGTGTGACCTAATTTTTCCCTTTGTTATTCTGATGTCAAGGCAGGTCAAGACTATGTTTCAGTCCTAAAGAAAGGAGATCTTGGCGTCTACAAAGAACTAGTTTGGTCTAAGAAAGGGAAGTCCTTTCTAAGTTACTAAGATTCAGGTCTACAAATCTCTCTGAGGGAAGCTTTAAAACCATGAGTTTTTACCAAGTTAAAAGGAGCAGAGAGGTGTGGCAGCCATGTTGGTTCACCAGCGAGATCTCGTGAATCATTTCTCATCTCGGATTTCAGGGCTCAGGAGGGCTAAACTGGAAGGAAAACTGAGAGCAGCTCTTGTCAATACGAGACCTCATCCATTATGTCCACAGCCTCTTGGAAATGTCCCCCAGCAAGGCTGCCATCAGCACTTGACTGAAAACACATGGAAGCAGCCCACTCAGAGCAGGAATTCATTATTGGAAGAATAATAAGGGAAAGTTTTTCTTTTTCTTCTCTTTCTGCTGCTGGGAAATCTGCTTTCTGGAAAAGTCGCAGGGATTAGAGGGAATTTGAATCATGTCCGGTAACAAGGGAGGGAATGGAAGCAGAAGGGCATGTTTCCAGAAGCCTTTTCACACAAAGCATGATGGTCCTGGGCAACTCAAAGTGAGCTGTTCTATCTTAGACGTATTATTGAAATCGGGCCATGGCTCCCTTTAACCCCATTATCTTTTCCCAGAGTCATTAGTATCTGATAGCTTCAAGGGAAAAGTACCCAGAGTTAATTGGTTTTCCCTGGCTACTCCTCTTTTTCAAAAAGGTCACCTGTGGACTAAAATGGGCTGCAAAACGATTTGGTCTTCAACTCTCAACACTACCCTGTAAGTCTTTGATAGATGCCCAGTAATCCAAGGGAAAGGCACAGGGGGTGGATGTGAAAGAAGGAGACATTTGCCAGCTCCCTGGGTCTACAGTATGCAGCAGACATTACAAGTGTTTGCCAATCTACGGTTCTCCTTCCATTCCAAATACAGACGAGGTTCCCAACTCCAAGGACGACATGACTGCTTGGTCATGAGAGAGGTGATGTGTGTCGTTTCTTAGAGGAGGCCCTTAATCGCCAGTGCTCAACCCCCTTCTCATTCTTCCCCTCCTAATGGCAAGGGTGAAGTGCATGTTGATACTGAAACGAACTACTGAATCATCACATGGAGGACAGCCTCCCGGGAGGGTCTCTCAGACATGCACAGGCCTGGTTTTAAGTCACTGAGATTTCATGGGCTTGTTTGTTTAAGCAGCAAAACCAAGTCTGTCCTGACTTATGCCCGCTATTTATTGGTCATCTCTCCTCCCAGTTCTGTTTGGAGTTCTGGAGCACCTGTGCTGCATCTGAACCCCACCCTCATTGAAATTCAGAGAAGTAGGCAATGTGCTTTCTCTCGCACTTAGGATATTCATCTGAGAAGCGTGATGGACTGCTCCCTTCATTTGAGTAAAAGTAGCCTCTGGTGAATTCTGTAGTGGAATAAAGAAGGTCCTTTCATAGCCGTAGGACAAAAGCGATGGTGATGATATTAAAACCAAAGCTTGGGGAAAAAATGACCCTCCCAAGTGGTTCTAAGACCACGATTTTTAGGACAGAATCTGATATTTTGCACTTCCTCTTGCCTTCATTCCCCTCCCCTCCATTACCTAATCCTCATCACCCAACTCCAAAATTCTCATTTGGCAATCCTGGTTTTGCAGGACAAGCTTCTACAATCCCGTCTCTGAACAGTAACTTTGCTCACAACATACAACTAAAAGTCACTAGGCATAGAGTTAGGCAATTCTGGGTTAACCCAGAAGTGTTCATCCCGTGGGCTGATAGGGACCACACACTTCTGAATCTTCACCAGGACTGCAGCACATCAACAGAGTAGCTAGGATGCTAGTACAATCAGGGAGACAAAAGTTGGACTTTGCGTTATACGTGTGTATGTACACACACACCAAGAAATTACTTCATCGCATCCAAGTTCAATAAAAGTAATTAACAACTCAAGATGCCCCACCAGCGTTCCGTGGGTGGTACCAGTTTGGCAGATTTTCAGCTCATGAATGCCACCTGTGTCTTCTTCCATGTGACTATTCCCTGGGGGCACCTTTCCTATGCATGTCTCCCCATTTTTAATAATGGTGAAAAGAGAAGGAGACAGTGATGGAACCTCTACCATATTCTCTTCAGTCACTTCTCCCATTGGAAGATCCAACCACCAGTATTGCTCTGATGATTCTTTTATTTGCAAAATATTCACTGAATTTCTATTGTGTGTACAGTATTGTGCTGAGTACTTTAGTGAGGATGACTAAGAAAGGTTGTAATAGATACGAACAGAAATACTACAGGGGTGAGTGGGGAGAGGAAGAAGCAAGATTACCTGGGTTCAAATGCACATTCCATCACTTTCTAGCAAGAGACTGAACTTTTCTTGCCTCCTTCCTCATCTGCAAAGGAGGAATGATATGAAGTCCTACCCTGTGAAACTGTGGGGAGGATCAGATAAGCAGATGCACATACAGTGTGTGTGAGACACACAGCAGCACTGAGTTTTGGCACAATGCAAAGACAGTGCTGGTCCTGTCCTGGCAGCATGGTTCGTGGTGAAACACCTTGGAGTAGGGGAGCACAGGGACTGATTTGTCTGTCAATCACTGGGGGGTAGAGCACTGTCTTACTGTTTCCTGGGGTCAAAAAAAAAAAAAAAAAAGGCCTCAAGTAGGAAGCCATTTAATCTTTGACATCTGGGACCAAGATATATTTTCCTCGTACCTTTCTCAGACACTCCTGAGTGCCCACTTTCATGTGTGAACTGCTTAGCTTTTCTTTCTTGGTGGACAGTGAAAGTGCAGAGAGACTGAACTAATAGTTACAGAGAACAAAATATCTTTCTCAACTTTCATAATAGTCCCTGGCTGTTTGAAAATAGCCAGTTCATATTCAAGAATTCACAGGAAATGTACATTGAATCAGCTACAAAAACTCAGCTTGGTTTTCACAAATGTTCTATTGAAGACCACAAGCTCTCCAAAGGCATCTCACTCAGCGAGACAAATGACCACAGTCTGGAAACTCTGTATCCTCCACCTCTTCCAGGTCCATCAAAATCTTTCTCGCCCTCCAATGCCCAGCGCCTTGTTTGCTCTCCAGGAATATCTTCCTTGATTCACTCCAGCTGGATAAAACGTTCCTCCTTTGGCCCTTGCAGCCTGTGGCTTGGGCGTACATCTATAATGTTAACTTTATTTTATTCTGCTTTATAGTATAGTTAGGAGTACACGAGTCTTTTCCATTCCTTGTAATACACATAGCCTATTTTTTGATCTTTGCCTTAGCATTTGGTATGTAGTCAACAAACACTGAGTTGTTAAAGGATTTTGTCATCCAACCATTCTTCACCGATTGGGTACTTACTTTGTGCACAGCACTCTGTTGGGCATTGGTAGCAGACATGAGATAGGACAAGACTTGATTCTAGCATCCAAGGCATTTAAAAACCTCTGAAGGGGAGCAGATACAAAGTGACTCTACAGAGGGCAGCTTGAGTGTCACCAACAATTTGGGTAAAAGAGGTCCCAGGGCCAAAGGCTGGGAAGCTCTGATGCCTGGCTTTGAAGGGGCTAAAGCCCACAGCCTTGAAGCTTTGGTTGGAAACCTCATGGAAGAAGGAGGGGGTAGGCTGGGTGTTCTGCTAGGAACGGCTAAATTATCCTATGGGTCACCAGTTGATTTATTTGCTAATTGACTGGCCCAGGCTTGGGCTTTGGATCTAAAGAAATCATTTCATCCTTTATTAAATACTGCAGGAATCTCACTCTTTGTTCTGCAGGGCTCTACACAATGTACCAGTGAAACTTGAATTTACACCACAATAGGTGTACCACTAATGACCTTCCAAATGCCACTAATACCATACATGTCCCGCTTCTCAGTTGGATCCGAACCTGTCAGTGAATTCTGAGCCCATCGACCTCCCTCTGACAAAAGAGCAGACCCTCATGCCCATGCCCGCCCCCAGCCTCCCCCATCTTTCCATGGTTTCACTTCTCAATCAGTTACTCTTTGGAGACCCCAATTCCTTTACACCTACTCTTTTTGTTTAGTGGACAATATACTTTATTCGGAAATGTTCCCTCCTGTAATTACAAATCCTGTTAGTCATCCTCTTCCTCTCCGCAGGGGGATTGTGGGCTTTCATTAATTAATGTGGTTAAACCGCTTTGAGGTGCCTGGTTGAAAGGTGCTATGTAAGTGCAAATTATTATTATTATGGCTGTTGCCATCCCATGGCGGCAAAGCCTACAGCCCCAAGCATCTAGAGACCCGAACAAAGGCCTCTTCATCTTCACCTTCCCTGTTAGGTCTGAGATGGCTGGCTCAATGGTAAGGAGGGGGGGTGCAAATCTGTTACCATCTCAACAGCAATCAACTAATTAATCCCCATTATGTTGGCTTCCGTTTCCTTCTTCCAAGCAGCCCGGTCCTGTTTCATTTCACAAATCACGCCCCCATCAGCTCTAGACAAAGGTCATAGTGTCCCTATGGCCTCTGTTGGTCTAAAGGAAAAAAAAAAAAAAAAAAAAGAGAGGGAGAGAAAGAATGTTTGAAAAACCGTTGCTGTCATGAAATGCACTAACTTCTCACTAGCAGTCTAAATAAACCTCTCCTTCCCACGGCAGCCCTCTTACACACATACCTGTCTATTACCCAGGGAGCCAATGGCTTTGCAAACCTGAGACACCCAGAAACTCAGCACAGGTGTGGGTTAAGGCCCCACAGCCCTGGCTTGACTGCTGATAGCTACAGACAAAAGGGGAGCCTTTCTGGGCTGGGTGGGAAGAGGTCACCCAGAGAAGCGGGAGCCCCTCTTCAGCTTCCTCTACCACCCCCCCAGGTTTCCCCTGAGAAAGCCAGCTGCCATCTGTAGCCAGGAAGCCCTCACAAAGACCAGGGGTGGGGGGCATGATTTAGATGTTTTGTGCCACACCTAGCGCACCCCAGCCCTTAGCAAACGCTCGGGGCTTCCACTACGATGGGAGCCATTGAAAGCAGCCCTGTGGGGGGACTTGGCCTCTCGAGGGGATTCTGCTGACCAAAATGCTCCTTACAAGGTTGTGCCTCAGACCCTTTGTTAGCGTGGACGTGGGTGAGCCCAGGGGGTCATGTCTTCATCTGCCTCCATTTATCCTCCCTATTGAAGGGCTCCTTCAGGACATTGGTCAGTCTCTGTGGGAAGTGATTTGGAGAGCAACAAAAGAACTTGGGCCCTTTGGGGGGGCCTTCAGAATTCAGTAAACATCTGGACACGGAAGGCCAGGTTCTCAAGCAGTCTAGCTGGGGAGATGTCAAAAGAGAGAAAAGGCTGTGTGTGCAATGCAAGCTTTTAGTCCTCTGGCAACATTTGTGGTCGAAAAACACAGACGCCCCAGTAGGTAGATAGGAAGATTTTTCAGAAGCTCCTCTATTTGTCGGTTTTTGTGAGCGCAGTGCACTATTTGTCAGTTCTCATGGCATGTGTGAGGAAACTGAAGTTTCTCATGGCTACGGAGTAGCATGTGACGGATCTTCTGATTCTGTACGGACTGTGAATAACCCAAGGTTGCATAAGCCTGTCCTGGGAATTGTTGTTAAGCGTTTCTGTCATCCTTGAGATTTGTAAACCACTTTCTAGTCAAGGTGATTTGTTGGCTTCTCATCATGAGCACATTTTAATTGACAAAAAAATGAAGTACCGAGGCTAAGTGATTTACACTTCATCACACGATAAACTTCAGGATCTGAACTCTTGACTCTCAATGTTCCCTTTATTGTTGAATCAATCCATTTAGAACACATTAGTCAGCATGATTCAACATTAGTCACATGGCACTAATCAGCATTCCACAGCGCGCCCAAATCTATCCTCAAACAGCAAAAGAAACTGGCTTCTGTCAAGAGACAATGGAATGCCATTTTCGTCGGTATTCAGGAGCTGACATCCAGTTCAGGTACCATGTCCTCTCAGGAACCTTCCTCAGTCATCCTAGATGGAATGAGTCTATTTCCTCTATCCTTTCAAATCCCATTGTTTGAACCTTGATAATAGGTGTGGCAGTTTGCTTTTGATTGCATATTTTGTTTTTGAGCTAACTAGATTGTGAGCTACTAAAAACAAGGGACCTTTTTTTTTTTTCAGCCTATCTCGTCAGAGCACCATGGTTTACAAAGGATAGATGCTTGAGAAATACCTGCTTAACTGAACTCACTGAAATGGAGCTTAAGTCATATTCCAGAAAGAACTCCAAGTCCTTTTGGAAGAGGTCTTCAAAGAAAATCAACAACCTGAATTGATTTAACTTCTTTTGATATTATTACCTGGGCATTTTCACAAATGCAAACTGTTAATTGTTAAAGATAGCCAAATGGCTTCCCGGTTCTAAAAGAGGAGCGTGGATCTAGTCTAACTACAGTCCAGGCCTTGGAATAAAGTTGTTCTCTTTTCCAAGTGACATTTTATTCCATGGCTTTTGTTTGTTTGTTTTTTGCTTTTTTTTGTTTTTTTAAGTGGAGACAGGAGAAAACGTTTTGGGAAAAAAATGTGTTTAGTCTCTGACTCTGGAACCAAATTTATACCCTGCCTTGTGCTATAAGCACTAGTAGCCCTTGTTCAAGTATCTTTCTTGAATAGGGCACAATAGCAAAACACGTACTAAGTTTCTGCTTGACAGAGATTCTGTCTTGGGAGGGGGAACAAGATTTCTGGGTGCTGATCTTTGGTGGCATTACTGACTGTGATACTCTACTCCTCTGCTCTAGACTCTACCAAAGAAGGTCCTGATAGCATTTTAAATATATAATATTTTTTCTTTTTTTTAAGAACAGGAAAGAGTTTTATTTGAGCCAAACTGAGTACTAGGCTGGAACCCCACTTTCCAGATAACTCTGAGAAACTGCAATATTTATGCTGCATTTCAACATTATGCAACAAGTCCCGCCCTAGGGTCTGTACTGTTGTACCCTGGGGCCTAATCTCTGCAACTGGGCTCTTCTGAAAGAAATGTGTCACTAAATATTCATCTCCTCTTCTCTCTCGTGATAATAGAACTCCCCAAATTTAGGTGGGCACATGGCCACCGAGATTAACAGCTACATTTTCCAGTCTTTCTTTCCATATATCGGTAGATTGGCAGAAATAATGTGTGTAACTTCTGGTTAATATCCTTAAAGGAAGGGGGTTGACCTTTCCTCCCATCAAATCTCTACCCCACACAACTCCTGCTACCTGGATGCAGGACATGATACTGAGCTATTTTGGACCATGACAACGAGGACAACATCCTAGGTATGATGGAGCAGCAAGCTAAGAGCCGGGGCCCCTGGACCAACATGTGGGGCCAAGCTGCCATACCAGCTCTGGATTGCATTCCTCCACAGTGCTATGAGAGAAAGCAGTCAACCTCTACCTTGTACACCACTGTTAATCTCGGTTGTGGTTCCACCCAGCCAAATTTATAACCCAGCTATACTTAGGAAATTTCTCGAGGGATCACTGTATCAATTTGACTGTTCCATCTTAGCTTAGAATTTAGGGATCCAAGATTCAGGATGGGCCTAGGGTATCCCAACAGAGGCTCATGAAGCCTGAGAGATAAGTTGTCACAGGGGCTGCCATGATGGGAGACAAGGGGGCCCAAATTCATTTCTGATTTTATAAAAATCTTAGGAGCCCCGGCTGAGTATTGGGAGCGGCTACAAACCCAATTCTGAGGCACTTCACCTTTCTGGAACTCAGTTCCCTCATCTGAAAATGAAGGTGATGAATGGAACGAAAAGATCCCTTTCTGGGAGGTGTATATCGTTAACTTTAGGAGGAGTAGAATAATTTCTGTCAGTTAATCATGTAAGTATATGCATAAATCACATGCACTGTGCAGAAGACCCCTCTAGAAGCTATGGAAACTTACACCCCAATGGCGGAGATAAAAGAGGCAGCCATAAAGAAACACAGGAAGATTGCCCATGGAAACATGACGGTGAATTTATAATTATAGGAATTGGTCCACTATATCCAGAAGAAGTATAAATTGGTAAACCTCTTTGGAGAACAATTTGAAAATATATAGTAAAGATAAAAATGTGCATCCCCTGACTAGCCGTTCTACTTTTTGATATATACCTAGAGAAACCCTCACACCTGCATACCAAGAAACATGGGCAACAAGATTCATTAAGTTAACAAGTAATCAAAATTTTTGTCAGTGGGGGAATGGATAACATGTGGTACATTCATACAATGGACATGGATACCTCAGTTAAAATGAAAGAACATGATCTATGTGTATCAACACAGATATGTTGCAAAAACATAATGCTAAGTGAAAAAAAGCAAGCTGTAGAATGATGTGTATAATAAACCGTTTATGAAAATTTAGGATGCACTCAAAACAAATCTGATGTTTGGATTCACATATATGTAGAAAAGTTTTTCAGAATGGGGAGAAGGATATACGTCAAACCCTGGAGAGCTTTTGCTTCTGTGGAGGAGTGTAGGGGAGAGAAGGAATGGACTTGGGATAGGAACAAAGGAGTTTTGAATTTTGTAAGGTTTTATCCCTGTAATTAAAAAAAAAAAATCTGAAATTAGGAGTTTGGGATTAACATATACACACTGCTATATATAAAATAGATAAACAACAAGGACCTACTGTATAGTATAGGGAACTATGCTCAATATCTTATAATAACCTATAATGGAAAAGAATCTGAAAAAGAATATATATGAATAACTGAATCACTTTGCTGTACACCTGAAACTAACACTGTAAATCAACTATACTTTGATTAAAAAAAAATCTGAAAAGAAAAAGACAAAATATTAACATTTGTTAATTCTGGATGTTAGAGTCATGGGTTTGCTTTATTATTTTCTGTAATGTTCAGTATTTAAAATATGTTTTCCACATTGAAAACAAAATCTCTCTTTGAGGCTAACAGTGAGAGGAAAAGAAAGGACCAAAGAAAGGGTCAGTGTGGGACGATGTCATGGAGGGAGGGGATGTGAAGTGAATGTTGAAAGAGAAGGAGAGACTCTGCAGATGGGAGCCCTGCCTCTCTGCCCTGGGAAGCACCTCGTGGAGGGGCAGGCAGAAGCAGCTCAGGACAATACGACAGGCCTGCTCTGCCCTCTCCTCTGTGACCTGTGCGAGCGAGTTCACTCTGCTCCACTGAATCCCAGGGCTCTCTGCCAGGCTCCCCAATCCATGCCAGGCTGTGCCAGGTGTGTGGGTGATATTTACCAAGCAGACACCTCCATACCTGGATGGAAACAGACTGAGATTCTTCTGGGTCACTTTGAGTCCACTGGGCAGAAACATTTAGATGGGTTACTGATTCTAACTGAAATCTGATGAAATCAGATCGTGGTATTTGGGGAAAAAGAATTTTTCAATGAATCATCCAGTTGGCTCAGTGACTAAGAAAATGGGGTGGAAGAATGTAACTCAACTTTGTGACAAAGGAACAAACAGAGGAGATTAATGCCTTTCCAACATGCTTCGAAAGCTGGTCAAATAACCACTCTTGATTTTACAAGAAAGATGAGGCACATAGCTTTCCAGCTCTTAAAAAATTCATTGTTTCTTTGTTTTCTGGTTTATTCCGAGTCCCTATACTGGGTTAGAGTACAGGGACTGGTTGGAAAAACAGAAAACTAGCTTTGTTTCTAGACTTCTCTGGACCTATCTCAGGGTGCTCTGGGCTCCCCTGAGCTTCCCCAGCCCCATCCCAAGGTTTATGCTGCTCATTCAAACCTAAACTAATAAGAGTAGCACCAGAATCCAGATTCAACCTGTCTTACCTGATCTTTAGTTTTTTTTAAACAATATAAAAGCACATAATTCTGTCCTGTTGCGAAACTAAGCCGTTGTCCTCTATCCTGTTCAAAACAACTTGGTTGGGCTTCCCTGGTGGCGCAGTGGTTGAGAATCTGCCTGCCAGTGCAGGGGACACAGGTTTGAGCCCTGGTCTGGGAAGATCCCACATGCCGTGGAGCAACTAGGCCCGTGAGCCACAACTACTGAGCCTGCGCGTCTGGAGCCTGTGCTCCGCAACGGGAGAGGCCGCGACAGTGAGAGGCCCGCGCACTGCGATGAAAAGTGGCCCCCGCTCGCCACAACTAGAGAAAGCCCGCGCACAGAAACGAAGACCCAACACAGCCCAAACTAAATAACTAAATTAAAAACAACAAAAAACAACTTGGTTTTCGTTTTTCAAACGCTTCCTAGATTCCTAAGGAAAAGGAGAGTGTAGGGCAAGGGAAAAGTGCACGAGGAGGAGGCCCCCTGAGCTCACCTCTGCCTTTTCCCTGGCCAACCCCTCCTAGAGCATCTCCTTCTTCGCCAAGTCAGCAGGCCTTTATTGCCTGGAGCCCCATGAAAGCCAGGATGGCTCCGGGAGACCCAGGTCCTGGGTTTTCCCTTCGCTTCCTGTAGCATCAGCAACAGCCTGGCTGCTTTCAAGTACAGAATCTTTATTCCTGGCCTTGACAAAGAGGTCCAGGGACCCCAGCTGTGTTCTGGGTGGCACAACGTTTGGGGCTTGCTGGGGAAGCAAAGGACATGACCAGAACAGATGTGGGTCAAGCTGGAGTTCACTGTAAACGCCCCCTTCCCTTCTGCAGCCATGTGGTTCTGTGGACCCACTCCATGCAAGCCAATTCCCAAAGCCAAGTCCTGCTTTTCCCTCTCCACTAGGTCCTGGCACCCCTTAGCCTCTCTCTGGGCTGGTCAAGCCTCTAAGCTTTCCCACTCAGTGAACAGCGGAATTTCATGGTGAACTCTGGGAACAAAAGGAAAAATGGATTAAAGGGATCTTCCCCGACCCCCTCCACCATTCCCACTTCAGTTGCACAAAGTAGCTGAACCCTCTGCTGGGACCTGGCCCCTCTCAGAGTCTGAACCATCAGGAAGTTGGGGGCTGTGAGATCCCTCTCCTTTGGGGCCCAAGTGTTTCCAGGGTCTGGGGCTCAACCAGAAGAGGCCAGGATCCCGGACCAGTGTGAGGACAGACAAAGAAGATGCAAACAGCACGGTATTACCATGGTAATAGCCTGAGCCAGGCGGCCTCCTGAAGATGCTGGAGGGTGGGTTTTCTTTCTTTTCCTTTTCTTTTTTTTTTCTTGCAAAAGGAGAATAGTTCCGCTTTCTATTTTACTACAACAATAGCATGGACCGGCTCCTTCAAGTGTTTAAAAAGCAGCCTGAGAAATCTCTATACCAAGCCCCTCAGTCTCTCCAGCCTGCCGTTTTATTGTCCCTCCCATCCCAGTGAACAAAGGGGCGGGAAGGCTGTAAGGCCCCCAGTTGTCGGCTGTTCTCAGCATCCTAATCCTTGAGAACCGGGGAGGGGAATGGCCTGTGGAGCCGGTAAATCGAATGTTGCCCTCACCTTTTATTCCCTCCCTCTGCTCCCGCACTCAGGAGCTCTTCAGGTAGTATAAAACCTCCTGGTTCCCATATCTCTTCCCTCTTGCGTCTCCCTTGTAAAGCAATTATACTCCAATAAAGATGTTAAAAAAAAAAAAAACCTCCTGGTTAGCAGGCTGGTAGGAATCTTGGGTCTTGCTAAGGGGATGAAAGGCACCCAGCGATCATTCCCACGCTCACTAACAGCCCTGCTCCCCACCCAAAAAACCAGGGTAGCCCGTTTGGATTCTTCTTTCCTGCCACTTCAGGCTAGCTCCATTCCAAAGACGGAATGCTGAGCCACAGCGGCTGGGTTAGCAGTTTCCTGTTTAGTTGGTACCACAGGAGCTGCCCTCCCTCTTCCAGCCCTTCCCCTCTCTGTCGCTATGCCCCTCAGACATGGCTTGCATACCCCTTCCCGGAGCTGTAGGTACCAACCTCCATGCCACCTCAGGACTATTGTGTCAGAGCAACCCCTCACACAAGAAAAGCTTCTTGGCCTTGATGTCTGGTACCTTTCCAAGGTTATCAGCCAGGGATCAAAGGTTTCTTTGCTTTAAACCTGGGGAATGGTGCAGGTGTTTTTTAGCTCAGTCATCTGGTAAGACTGGGGGCAAAAATAAGCTTTTATGTTCTGGTTTGTGGAGATCTCAAGGGTAGAACTCTACTGAGCTAAGTGAATGATAAGTACACCATCTCCTTGGAGAATCAGATAAAGGTGAAGTGGGAAGGCCTTTAGAGATCACCCAGGCCGATGACTGCAATCCAAGTAAGAAAAACATTTTGCACTGCAACCTCTGTACATAAATTCATCAAGCATGTACACACACATACAATCACACAAGAAATATTTCATGAAATAGAATATGTGTATGTTATTTTCCATTCTCTATTTCTTTTTTTTTTTAATGCTGGTTATGATTCCTTAATTTTGTTTCACGACCCACCAATGGGTTGCAAAACAGTTTGCAAAGCACTGAATCAAGGTCAACATTGTCTTTTTCAAGCCGACACAACTAGGATGCTAGAGATTTTCTCAGGAACCTACCAGAGCTGGAATGGAAATCCAAGGTGGTCTCTCTAATACAGGAGGGATCCCCATTTTTCTGAGGATCAGAGCTCCTTTTTGTTTCCCCAAAGTCTTGGGAGCACATAGCCGGAGGGGAGGGAATGCCCAGAGCTTTGCATTAAGTGGCATTGCTGACAGGGGCAGAGAGTTCTGCCACCTCCAAAAACCTCAGAGAGGAAGGTGTAGTTTCAAAAGCAAATAGGTGAGGCTCTGAAATCTCCCAGACATTTTTATTTACTGGTTGGGATTCTTGCATCATCAGACACTTTCCTGAATGTTTCTCTTTCCTGGACACCCAGCTCCAGGTCAGCCTCCTTTAGTAATCCACTTTCTCCCATTTTCCAACGATGTCTAATAGTCTTTCTTTGTAGTTTTTCAATTCATTGTAGTTCCAGTTTCTAAATACTTTCCCTAAACAATTTCCTCCTTCCTGTCAAAATCATGATCTTAGCAATGAGAGTCAGAGAGGCAATTCTATGTATCTTGTTCCCACCAATATTATCCAAAAGTTATCCAAATAAGACCATGCTTTCAAATGTTATCTACCAAAATGCCGAGTGATCAAGATACAGGCACCATATCAAGGCCCTCCTACAAGCCATCTGGGCAGAACTGGCCCTTTTCCTTGTGAAATTATCTTGTAATCTTCCATAGAACTTCTTGAAATCTTCATCTAAAATTGCTATTTACTAGACTTCTAATCTTTTAAGGAACGCTCTAAAAATGGAGAGCCAAAGGGCACACTGTGCACTGGGTAAACACCAGTCCAGCTTTCTGATTGCTTATTACTTATACACCCTTAGAGAGTCTGTAACAAAGGGGCCTGCTGTTTGCTTTGCTTAATCTGGTCTTAAAATCTCTGCTTCTTTGTCAGAAAACAATATTTGCAATTGTAAAAAAAATATTTACCAAGGAACTTAGATAGCATAAGTCAAAGGCTAAGAGTCAAAGGTCAGTAGTTCTTACTCCAAATTTCCCTGGACCCGAGTCCCTGCTGTGGAGCTCAGCTGCACCAAACAAACACGCTGCTTTCTGGGTCCATTAAGAAGTGGATGTTTTAGAAGGAGAGGAAAAGGAAGGCTGCAGCCTGTTCCTCAGTCAGAAGCATGAACCGTCTAGCCTGCCCCACAAAAGCCCTGCTAGATCTTTACAATGCAATGTGTCTCCATGGGGATATTGTAAGGACTTACCCTGTTTCACAGACTTGGGAAAAATACTCAGCTTACAAAATCCTAAAGGGCAGATATTCCTCCCATGGACAAAAATGACAATACGCTCCTCTGTGGTTCCGGCTAGATGGGCACCTACGCATCTCCTAGGGTAGGGCCTCCTGCCTGACAGCGGGGGACAGACGTGTATCCTGAGCGCTTCTGTGGGGACCCTTCTTAATCTACAAAGCTGTCTGGGACATCTGACCCTGTGCACTAAGTTCAATGGGGTTTGAATTTACCCCCTCCTGTTCACTGTTTTCTGCAGACCTGCCATTGGATGCCTTTCCTAACCACCCGAGGACCCAGCATCTGAGAATGATGCCCCTCAATCCACTTTTCCCCCTGTTTGTTGAATTAGTTCTAGGTTGTGGCCTTGGGGGCCTCTACCACGAACCGGAACTCAGGCCCGTGTCACAAAGTGCAGGTCTGCAAGGCCTGGTCCCCAGTCGGGACTTGAGCACAGTGGGAGGAAATGGAGTAACCAGAAGGGGGCCAAGGAAGTAGCGCTCATGAAGCCATGACGTTCTTCCACCCGCTAAGTGAGAAGGCTCTGAGGCAGGGCTGGGCCCTCCACGCTGGTGTCAGAGACCTACCTCCTGGTCCCTCAACCCATGGAATCTGTGAAGAGGACTGGGGTGGTGGCAGCTCCTAGCCTACTCGATTTGTCCCTCATTCTTGGGTTGTCTGTTAGGAGACTCTATAGTTCTCCGTAACCTCTGTCAAATTCTTGCCACAATGGCCAGTCTCTCTTATCTTATCAGGATAAACATCACTGGTCAATTCATCTTGGCCTTTGATTCCGTCCCGAAGGAGCTTCTATCAGGAGCACAGCAGTAATTATCACCTGCAATGGGCAGCACTGAGCGTAATCAGCCTAAAGAAATGGCTTAATCCGAGAATCTCACCTTGAAGAACCAGGCCTTCCTTCTCGATGGTGTAGACGAATGTGGTGAAGGTCGCCAGAGGGGACTTGGCAATGAGAATCTGCACAGAAAGCATATTTGCTCAGGATTAGTCAAAGGAAATAGAGATGAGCCTCTATTCATTCCCATTCCCACTTAGAAACAAAGTGGGAACATGTGACTATAAACTGTGAGGTTTGTTTATTGTGAAATGATTTCAGAAACAAATGGGTATTATTCCTTCAGTCAACTGATCACCTTGGAAGGCTGTACATCAATTCTAACTATTCTACCACTGAATGCCATATTCTTGAACCAGTTCTAGACATAAGTTTCATTATGATATCGCATGCCTAAATAGCCACCTTTCTGCCCAAAGATAAATTTAGCCTGACTGTCTAATTTCATTCATAACTTTAGCTATTTTACTAAAAGAATAAAATAAAAGATAAAGATTTAACATCACTGCAAATATTCAAAATAACTTGGTAAAGGCAGAGCCATGACAGGTTGCTTTGTTGGCCCCAAATCTTCACCAAGTCTGTATTCACACCCTTAGCCATGTGACTACATTCCCTTTTACATGAGGCGTAGAGTATTTCCCATGGCCCTGCACTGTGGGTTTGGCCACAGGACTTGCTTTGAATAACAGATTGTGCCAATTCTTAGCCTAGGCCTCAAGAAGCCTCACATAACTCCACTTGTTCTTTTATGCTTCTGCTACTGCCAGAGAGAAATATGTTCAAGATAATCTGTTATCTCATAAGGAGAATGAGAGACACCTGACCCAGAGCTGGCCCGCCAGGCCCAGTCTAAACAGCCAACCCCCAGGAGACCCACATACACATTGGTTAAATGCTTATGACTGTATGCATGACTCTGTGATTTTGATGATGTTGTCACAAAGTATTATTGTGGTGAGAGTTTACTGCTATATCAGCCAACATAAAATATCAAAAATATTTTGAGCAATGGCATTCTCCTAAGAACACCCACCTAAAGAACACCCACTATATCAGCCAACATAAAATATCAAAAATATTTTGAGCAATGGCATTCTCCTACGAACACCCACTTTAAAGGGGATGGTCATTTGGTTGTTAAAAAAATTACTATCATTAACACCCATTATCACACTTCATATGATTCCACAGAACCTCTAAGAACTGGCAGATTACTGTATTATAACATTTCTCCTGAAGGAAGATGAATATCCACTTTCCGTTTTACAAATTAACATCATAAAAAAATAGTGATAGGTGGGCACAGAGCCACTTAGGTAATCAGGGAGGCAAGGGAGAAGGAAGAAATAATTTCAAATAACCAAAAGGCTCACATGTACTATCTCAATCTATCTCAATTCAACAAACATTTACTGACTGTCAACTATGAGAAATGGTTGAAAAGAATGGTAGAAAGACCACACGTTGAAGTCATGGAGTTTGAATCTATGTTCTCCCACTAATCAACTCAGTGCCCGTGGCAGCGCTTGTGATCTCCCCCAGTCGCCACCCTTTTCTGGTTAGTTAACCACTCGCCAGGTTTCAACATTTTTCTGCCTCTTTTGCAACTAGATGTGGCTATGTGGCTAAGTTTTGACTAACAGAATGTGAGTACAGTGACAGTTAGAACTTCTGGATTATAAGAAAATTATGGGCTCTTCACTTTCCCTTTCCCTCTTCCCAAGGGTAGGAACCAGCTTCAGCCACATCCTGGGGGATGATGAAGCAATATGGGAGAAGGAAGCTGGGTGACCTGATGAATCAGCAAAGCATACCACCTGGGGTCACCTGTCCAGCTCAGTACAGAGCCACTTGTCTGAACCACCGTATTTCGGATGTCTGTTACTATGGTGTAGCCTGAATTCTACCCAGTACTGAGGCTCTGGACAACCTCACCTTTTTGAGTCTCAGTTTCCTTATAGGTAAAATGGGGATAACAATCTCACCTAAATGAGATTATTTTGAGGATTAAATTAAGTATATAAAATGCTTGTGTCAAACTAAGAAACTTAGTTTGAACGTTTCCAACCAACTCACCACATGTTTCCCAAGTACCACTTAACTTTTACTCACCAAAAACCAATATACTTTGCTTTTACTAGAAGAATTCAACTCAAGGTGAATCTCAACTTTTATAACTGCTCTAAAGTTACCTAAGTAAACTTGCTCATCATTCTCAGAACCAATGAGTAGATGGTATAGGTGGGCATTTACATCTTCACATCAAAAACATCTCACCTGAAAATTAAGGTGAAACTTTTCTCAGAGATAGTTTAGGGATGGTTCAATGTGAGTTTATGGACGCCCCTTGGTAGGGGAATGGCATGGTGGAAGAGAGGACAGTGTTTCTCAAGCTTTAATGTTGGTTTGAATCACCTGCAGGTCCTGTTGACATGCAGATTCTGATTCAGTAGGTTTTGAGCGTGGCTTGAGAGTCTGTCTTTCTAGCAAGATCCTAGGAGATGCTGATGCTGTGGTCCATAGACCACATTTTGAATAGCCAGGTTCAGGAAATTAGCCTGACTCTAGAGTCAAAGATGGAGAAGAAAGAGACAGGAATCCTGGAGTTAGTTAGGAAGCTACTGTAATAATTCAGGCACGAGATGACAAGAACCTAAACCACAGGTGTGTCAGGAAGAATGGGAAAAAAGGAAATGGAGAATAGAAATATAAATCCTTTCGCTCAAAGAGCAATAGAAATAAACATATCCCAAGCCTCAGATCTTTACTGCCTGCATGAAAAAATTGGACATGAAACCAAAAGGGTATAAATAAATAGTATTCAATAAAGCATCATACTATAGTTTTGAAAATTTATTTTATAGACCACAGAATCTGAGACTCAGACAAAAGCATGTGATATTCCAATGCAACCACTAAATGACATCTGGGCCTAAGCCTTTCAGCTCAGTGGTGCTACCTCCATCATCTGACAGCTTCCTCCCCCAGGGAGCTCATGCCCACTCTGTGAACATGCCCAGAGCCCCAGCCAGGAGGACCTCACACGAAGGGACCTCACACCTGGAAGTACCTCCCTTCCAGGAAGTCAAGGGGTTTGGACAGGTCATTGATTAATGCCCTGTCCCTCCCAAGCAGGGTTTAAAATGGGTTATCCAAAGGATGATTGCATGCAGTTAGAAAGAGGAAGTGATCAGTTACGTCAGATGAATCCCACTTCCTTTTTTGGCAAAGAACTTCCAGATTGATAGATCAGAGGGCTACCACCGGCATGAACTACTTGATTTTCAGCAAAAAATGTAACAAATTCTCAGTAGCCTCCTAGATAAAGTAAAAACAAGTTGGGCTGGATGCTAACACCATTAAGTGGATTTGAAAGCGACCAAAAGATCAATAGCAATCTGGTGAGGGGTAACAACCTCTAGTAGGATGTACTTGATCCTATCCTTAGTCCTATCATATTAAACATTTTTACTGACCTGAATCAGGACACTGATGTATTCAACTGTTATATTCAATCTATACAACACATCTGGGATCCAGCAGGGAAGAGAACTGGCAAAAATTGCTACCTTAATAGAGCTTACATTCTAAAGGAGGCAAAAGATAATATACGAAATGAATAAGTAGTGAAATATATGGCATATTAGATGATTATATGTGCTATGGAGGAAAAATAACAGAGAAAGAGTATAGGAAGTGTACTGGATCAAAAGAGGGGTCAATTTAAAATAGGGTAGTAAGAGAAGACCTCATTGAAAACGTGACATTTGGACTTGTGACTAAACCAATTGATGGGATGCTGAATATGGTAACAGAAGACAAAAAACTTTAGGAGAAGAGTTACTATATTAGATTAGACAATCATTATATGAAAACAAATCTGAATTTGGTTACAGTGTTGGGACAAATCCTACAAATCTTTTAGGACACAATTTTATTGAAATACATGTAAGGCCTTGGCCTTAAGAATAGAGGACCAACTATTGGTTACAGAATGGGGAAGATGAGATTTAACATTCAGAAAATGAATTAGGTGTTGGTTTACTACAGTTCAATACCAGTTGGCTGTGAGATGTGGTTTGAAAAAATCTAGTGTGATCCCAGGTTATATCAATGGAGACATAGTATCTAGAACAAGGTTCTGCTCTTCTCATTCAGCAAACCATGCTGGGTGCAATGTGTTTGGATTGGAGCCCAAATTCCCACAGGGAAGTGACAAACAAGAGGACAACTAGGGGAGAACCATCAAGGTGGTTAGACTCCCAGAGCAACCCATGACCACAAACACTTCAATGCAAACATGCTGGTAAGAGGCCTGGGGTGAAGATGCATATTGCTTTTTTTTTTTTGGCGGTACGCAGGCCTCTCACCGTTGTGGCCTCTCCCGTTGCAGAGCACAGGCTCCAGACGCGCAGGCTCAGCGGCCATGGCTCACGGGCCCAGCCGCTCCGCGGCATGTGGGATCTTCCCGGACCGGGGCACGAACCCGTGTCCCCTGCATCGGCAGGCGGACTCTCAACCACTGTGCCACCAGGGAAGCCCCGCATATTGCTTTTAATATGAGTTTTCTGACCTGGAGATTCTATAGTGTAACATAGTATAGAGGGGAAGTGTAAATTAGCTTTTTAGCCCAAGAGATTTCAGAAAAAAAAAGTGATGCTTGCCACCTATCTTTGGGAATACATATTGACCCTTCCCTTTTTTAGACTTGAATGAGTACCCCATGCCCTTGTGCCTTTCAAACAGTAAATTACCCTCTTATGAAGCAAACAACCCTCCTTAGCAGATACCTTAGGCTATTCTGTTTTAGATGCTGTCAACCTATAAAGCTGGGGTGTTCTAATCACTGCCTGACTTGTGCTGCTGTCAGATGTCCTTCTGTCTTCTTCAATACATAAGCCCTGCAGGGAGGGCCTGGCTGCTTAATAAAATCCCGGAGCCTTAGTGAAAAATTTTTTATCATACTCAGCCATGTGTGCAGTGTGTGTAGCTAGCTTTGGAACCCCCTGAGGGTTCACGGAAATATGTAGTTGGGTAAGAATGAGTACAGACCCATGCGGCTCCGAAAACCCTGGCACTCCACAAGGCAGGCGTGTGGTATTGTGAGCCATAATCGCACTTCCTGCAAATAGCCAGACTGTTTTTTCTTGAATGTTTCCTTCATATCAGACAAGCTCGACTGTAGCTACATCCTATTGGATACACTTTCTCCTCTCTTCACCTATCCTTGCAAGGAACGTGTTCATCAATATTTTTAAATTATTCGAGGAACATTTAAGGTATACCTAATAGGTACTAAGTGTTGGGCCCCAAATCCCACTACTGTCTGCAAGTAATTTCCATTATTTGTACCATCCACCCATCTACGCATGTACCTGTTCAACCCATAAACATTTACTGGGCAATCTCCCTTGTGCTAGGCACTGTTCTAGGTGCAGGGGACATAGCAGGGGGCAAGACAGATGCGGTCCTTGCTCTCATGGAGCTGACGTTCTGGTGGCAGAAGATAATACAAGGAAGCCTTTAGGCCTTTGGGCTTTTCTTCACTTTGACCTTCGACTGTGAGCCCTTCATTCTTGGGCACTCATTCAGTCCATCCATCCATCAGCAAACATTTACTGAGTACCTACTATGGGTCAAGAGGATTCAATTTGCACTGTGTGAATTTGCACTTTTTAAAAGACTGCCATCTGAGACACGCAGATATAGAGAACAAACTAGTGGTTACCACGGGGCGGGGGGCTCAGAGGGGTGGGGGGAGGGGAGGTATAAACTACTGGGTGTAAGATAGGCTCAAGGATGTACTGTACAATAGGAAAATATAGCCAATATGTGGTGGGAAATAGAGCCAATATTTTATAATAACTGTAAATGGATAGTAATCTTTAAAAGTTGTACAAAAAATACACAAAAATTTAAAAAAAGAAAAAGAAAACACACACACAATCATAGCGTAGACCATTAATTAAACTTCCACCATTAAGACGAACAACAACAACAAAAAAGACTGTCATCTGTTTCTACCTCAATTTATTTCCTAGATGTATGTTCTGAATTCTTGATGGGATTGCACAGATCAGGGGCATTTCCTCTGATTCCATACCCTTCCATCCCATAGGGCCCAGTGCAGTGCTTTTTTGCATGTGTGGGCTCCTAAAATGACTGATGGGCATTTTGTTCACTGTTCCTCACTTTATCCCCATGCTGTATGTGTGAAGGTTTCTCCCAGTGTACAAGTGAAAATCCAGAGGCCTAGGTACTCTAAATAAAACAAGGGAGGAGGGGCTTCCCTGGTGGCGCAGTGGTTGAGAGTCCGCCTGCCGATGCAGGGAACACGGGTTCGTGTCCCCGTCCGGGAAGATCCCACATACCGTGGAGCGGCTGGGCCCGTGAGCCATGGCCGCTGAGCCTGCGCGTCCCGAGCCTGTGCTCCGCAATGGGAGAGGCCACAACAGTGAGAGGCCCGCATATCGCAAAAAAAAAAAAAAAAAAAAAAAACAAGGGGGGAGAAGATGGCTCTTGAAGCTCACTGGCCTCCCCTTACAGACCCTCTTCCCCTTCTTTACATCCCTCCACTCAGGTACCTATTTTGCTCTGAGCAAATAAGTTGTCAGCTGATTCTCTTCAGCTCTAAAGCATAGCTGGTTTAAACCTTCCAGTGTTCCCCTTTCTGGTGTTTGCATTTTAATATGAGACTCTCAGAAAAGAGGAATTGATCTAAAATGGTGGAAAGTCCTACAGGATTGGGGTGGGGGGGGCCTTCCAAGGTTCCCACAGTAATGATGATGATGGAAATGACAACCAACAGACGTTATTCCTCAGAACAACCCTTTGAGGTAGGCAGCTCATAAGTGCCGAAGACAGGATTCTAGCCCAAGCCACTAGTTCTATAGTCTGTACTTTTAACCAGCACGATGGTAGCCCCCGATTTGTCAAGCACAGATCAATCCACTTCCATGGGATAAGACATCAAAGAGGCGGAATACATAACACCAAATAAGGGCATTCCTTCTGCAGCGTGGATATGGCACGATTCAAGCCAAAGAAGGGAACCGGACAGGGCATCCATGCAGGTTGATTCAGCTGTTCACAAGCTTCCTCTGCCCTTCATGTCTGAATGTCCAAATCCTACCTACTCTTTGAACCCCATAAAAATGCTACCTCTTCCAGAAAGCGTTTGCCAATTTCTCCAGCCTGGGGTAATGGCTCTTGAACCCACCACACTATCTGTACCTCCCTAATAGCACTTACTGTTCTCTCCACCATTTTTTTTTTTTTTTTTTTTTTTTTGCGGTACATGGGCCTCTCACTGCTGTGGCCTCTTCCGTTGCGGAGCACAGGCTCCGGATGCGCAGGCCCAGCGGCCATGGCTCACGGGCCCAGCCGCTCTGCGGCATGTGGGATCTTCCCGGACCGGGGCACGAACCCGTGTCCCCTGCATCGGCAGGCGGACTCTCCACCACTGCGCCACCAGGGAAGCCCTCTCCACCATTTTATAGTTAATGTTACTTGAACTTACTACCATGTTTTTGAAGGCAGAGACCATCATCATCATTGCTGCTCCTCCTGGTGCTACCAGCCTCCAGTGTGGGGCTGTATGCATAACAGAAGTTCAGTTATGAAATACAAAAAAAAATAATGGTGACCCTCAGAAGCTCTGACTCATACCCATTTTGAGGACTTAACTGGCACCCCATTCCCAAAGTTGGGGGACTTAGACGATGCCATAGAAAAGAGCAGGCTGCCCAGTCAATCACTGCCAAGATTCTCAGCTTGGGCAGGACCAAAGTCAAGTCTTTGGTTTCAGCTTGCTATAGCATCACATGTTTTTCCTGGCGTGATCCCACTTCCAAGAGGCTCAGAAAGTGGAAAGGGAGCCACAGAACAGAAAGTGCTGGGCTTAGGAACCTCAGGCCTCCTCCAGGATGGCGACACCTTCTAGGGATAGTGCCTGTGCCTTTTTAAAGTATAGGTGCGACCCTCCTCTGGAGCAACCCAGCCTAGTCCGTCACCTCCACGGGTGGCCAGGAAGGCCAGTGTGGAGAAGACAGCACAAAGATGTCAGGAACCTTGGCTACAGGCTATCCTGGAGGCTGTTTTTATAGAGTTCTGGTCCTGGCAGGGTATATGAGTTTCTGCAAAAGAGTCCTGACTTGAGGAAAAAGTGAATTTTGCCTTTGTGGCCCAGGGAAGCAGACATGAATAGGCAGCCGTGCGCTGAGGGTAAGCTGGCACTGGTTCTTCCACTTTCTCTTCTCCATATCCTGTGCCAGGCAGGCTTCCTTTAACACTGCTAATGAATCCTTCCTCTCTTTTATTTCCTTCCCCTTCCCACCCATTACCCCAAATCTCATATTGGTTGGGGGCAAAGGGCAGAGTAAAATGAGCTGGCAGAAGGAAAGTGTAAGCAGAGTTTCTTCCTGTAGGGGCAGGTGGTAGGCCTGGTGTTCTTTCTGTCCCTTTCTTTCTATTTACAAAACGCAGGGCCTAAAGACAATGTAATGTGTTTAGCCAAGAAAACTGGAGTGAGAAGCAGTTGAGTTGGCTAGCTCAGAAATAGGACTTTGCATCCATCCACAGTTTCCTAGCTTGCTAATTTTTTAACCCTATCTCAGTCTCCCCCATGATCAGCAAGATTATGTGGCAGTGGATGGACTCACCAGTGACGCTCTTGTTGAACATGTCTAATACTTTCATCCGTATGCAAGGGTCCTGCTGAGAAGCAAAGGGAGCAAACCCACTGACTCTAAAATGTCCTTCAACAGGGATCCCATTATCTCATTTCAACTGGATGCCTGGGCTAATAAAACCCATTGCTAAGCTAACCAAACCTTTCCTCTAGCTGTGCCAAATGTCTGCGACACAAATCCTTCATGCCAGGGATTTTCCTCCTTGTCCAAGACTTAGAAAAAGGTTGTTTTCTCAGCTGCTTTGAAGCCCAGGAAGAGAGCCAGGGAGGCAAACAAGCCAGCCAGTCTTGCATCAGATAATTCAACAGGCTTTTGATAACCTCAAGTCTTCTGTCCCTTCTCCAGGTTGAGCTGAACTCTCCAAGCCAAGGGACAGAAAGGCCGGAAATGCTCCAGACAGGAAGATCTCTGTGGTTGGAAGGAGGCCACAGGATCAGGGGGGCTTGAAGTGTACTCAGTGATCCTCAAAGGAATTCCCTAGTCATTGTGTTAAGAAAGCTGTAGGGAAAGGTGGCAGAGGTCCAGGTCTCAGTCCATATCTGGACTGTATACTGATTAGAATCGGCTCCATCACTTGGAAGATCACTCTCCACGGAACACTGAAGCCTCAGTACCAACAGCTTTGCAAGATTATGAGGGGAGAGTAGAGAATGAGTTTAACGGTGTCTAGACTGCTTTCTCAAAATAGGGGAGCAAGATCTGTAGAAGTAATACAGTGCTGGAAAATGACAGGGTGGAAAAATGAACTGTGTTTGAGCAGGCATGAACTTATTAATTTACCTACATGTGGCCTATTTCATAACTTTTCCTACAGAAACTGGGGGCAGAAATCTGAAGTTGATTTGAATCCCTTACGAAATATAATTCTAGACCCTGGGAAGATTCTCCTAGAAAGTTTGGCCCTGAGGCTACAAGATCTTATCCCCCCCCAGAGTATCATTATGCTCTTTCATAACATCTCTCGGGGTGAAGTGATTGTTTAAAAATGTTTATATAATACATTAGGTTCCCAAAGTTTATAAACGAAAAGAGCTTGTTCCTTAAAGAAAACAGTAATTTCTTCAGATCAATAGGCTATTCACTTATAAATTATGGGATGGCAATAGTTCAGGGTCAGAGTGGTATTTTGAGTTTATAATTTTCCCATCATTTATTATGAAAAATTTCAAACATGCAGCAAAATTAAAAGAATTTTATAGTGAATAGCCATAAACCTATCAAGTAGATTCTACCACTAACATTTTATTATACTTGTTTCTATCACTTATCTATTCATCCACCAACCCATCTTATTTGTTTGTTGTTGTTGCATTTTAAAGTAAATTGCAAACATCAGTACACTTTCCCCTAGATACTTTAGCATTCATATGATTAACTAGAAGCTTAATATTTGTTCATATATCTTAAAAACCACGTTAGGTTTTTTTTTTTTCCAGTGAACTTTACTTTTTTTTTTTTTTTGCGGTACGCGGGCCTCTGACTGCTGGGGCCCCTCCTGTCGCGGAGCACAGGCTCCGGATGCGCAGGCCCAGCGGCCACGGCCCACGGGCCCAGCCGCTCCGCGGCTCGCGGGATCCTCCCAGACAGGGGCACGAACCCGTGTCCCCCGAATCGGCAGGCGGACCCCCAACCACTGCGCCACCAGGGAAGCCCCTCCAGTGAACTTTATATGTAGTTTGAAAGAGTTAGTGATTTTTCCCCAATTATACTAAAATCAGAGAGAATTTAGCGACTACACCTATATGGTAGTATGCAAATTTATACAGTCAAAAAATATGGCTCATTAGTTCTTTCTATATTAAATATCAGCTTTACTGAGGTGAATTTACATACAATAAAATTCTTAAGATAGGTATTTAAGTTATATATTTCCCTCCAAGCAGCACTTTAGTTGCATCTAATACGTTTTGGTATGTTGTATTTTTGTTTTCATTTTCTCAAAGTATTTTCTAATTTCCCTTGTTATTTATTCTTTGACTTGTTGCTTATTTGGGAGTGACTTGTGTATGTTTAATTTGTACACATTTGAGAATCCCCCAAATTTCCCTTTGTTATTGACTATTAATTCTATTTCAGTGTGATTAGTGTGCATGGTTTTGTCCTTTTCAATTAACTGAGGCTTGTCTGGTGGCCTAATATACGGTTTATCCATGAGAATGTTCCACAAACACTTGAGAAGAATGTATATCTGCTATTGCTTGGTAAAGTGTTCTGTAGATGCCTATTAGGTCTAGTTGGTTTATGGTATTGGTCAGGTCTTCTATTTCCTTGTTGATCTTCTGCATAGTCCTTCTATCCATTATTGAAAGTGGATATTGAAGTCTCCAACTATTGTTGTTGAATTGTCGATTTCTCCCTTCAATTCTGTCAGTTTTTGCTTCATATATTCTGGGGCTCAGTTAGGTGCATATATGGTTAACATTGTTATGTCTTCCCAATGGATTCGCCCTTTTATCATTATAAAATGTCCTTTTTTGTTTCCAATAATAATTTTTGTCTTAAAGTCTATTTTGTCTGATATTAGTATAGCCACTCCAGCCCTTTTTTGGTTACTATTTGTAATTGGTTCCTAGACCCAATTCCAAGGTGTATGTTTGTGGAGACCTTCCCACACCAACAAGCAATTCTTAGACACCAGCAGGGTGTCTGAGAATTGAACCCTGCTTCTGACATTATCTACCCAGAGATAGAATCATATTTCACAGGTAAAGGGCTCAGTCCCACAAGACTTCAGATAGCCCTCCACTTCAGATGCCAGTTGCAAGCCCAGGTTTATACCTGTGCTTCTGACTGACTGCATACTAACTGGAGGTTCCCATGACCCTCTCCTTGTGTTCAATTAATTTTCTAGAATGGCTCACAAAAGTCAGGAAAGTCCACTTACTCACTAGACTACCAATTTATTATAAAGGATATTAGAGGATACAAATCAACAACCAGATGAAGAGACATATAGGGTGAGGTCCCAAACAAAATAGCTTCTGTCCTAGTGGAGCTTGGGGTCCAGCATGGCGGCATGTGGAAGTGTTCTTGTTCCCCAACGTGGAAGCTCTCTGAACCCCTCTCTTTTTGGGTTTTTATGAAGGCTTAATTACATAGGCATAATTGATTACGTCATTGTCCATTGCTGATTGATTCAACTTCTAGCCCCTCTGCCCTCCCCAGAAGTCAGAGGGTGGGACTGAAAATTCTGACCCTCTTTTCGTGGTTGGTTCTCCTGGAAACCAGCTCCTATCCTTAGGTGCTTCACAAAAGTCATCTTCATTAACATAAATCCAGTTGTGGTGGAAAGGGCTTATTAGAAATAACAAAACAACCATTTCACTATTATGGCTCTGAAGCATTTTCAGAAACTAAGGACAAGAGACTAAATATTGTAACAAAAGATGCTCCTGTTGCTCTTATTGCTCAGAAAATTCCAAGGGTTTTGGAACATGTGGGTCAGGAACTATGGATAAAGACTAAATATATATGAGAAATATATTTTGGTCATCTGAATAACCAAATATATATACTTCTTATAAATCACAATATCACAGTTTGCATGGTATATAATTTCCATTGATTTATGTCTTTGTCGTTATACAGTTGGATCATGGGGGTGGGGTTGATTGAAGTGTTGAGTCCATTTACTTTTTTTTTTTTTTCAATTTTTTGGCTGTATTGGGCCTTCATTGCTGCACGTGGGCTTTCTCTAGTTGCGGCGAGCAGGGGCTACTCTTTGTTATGGTGTGTGGGCTTCTCATCATGGTGGCTTCTCTTGTTGCAGAGCACAGGCTCTAGGCACCCAGGCTTCTGTATTTGCAGCACGCGGGATCAGTGGTTGTGGCACGTGGGCCCTAAGGCTCGCAGGCTTCAGTAGTTGTGGCGCGCGGGCTTAGCTGCTCTGTGGCATGTGGGATCTTCCCAGACCAGGGATCAAACCTGCGTCCCCTACATTGGCAGGTGGATTCTTAACCACTGTACCACCAGGGAAGTCCTGAGTCCATTTACTTTTAATGTGATTATTGATAAGTTAGGACATATGTCTGCCATTTTGCTATGTGTTTTTCTGTGTTATCTTGTGGTTTATGTTCCTCTATTTTTCTATTACTGATTTCTCTGTGCTAGATATTTTTCTAGTTTACCATTTTAATTCTTTTGCTTCTTTTACTATCCATTTTCTTATAGGTTGCCCTGGGGATTGCTATTAACATTTTAACTTAAAATAATCTAGTTCAGTCTGATACTACTTTAATTTAAACCGTTTACAAAAAAAACACTTTGCTCCAATGTAGGTCCATTTTCTTCTCCTCCTTTGTACTACCATTTTTATGCAAATTACATCTTTATACATTAGAAGTCCACCAACATAGTTTTATATTTATTGCTTTATGCAGTTGTCTTTCAAATCATATTAGAGAAAAAAATAATTACAAAAAAAATCCCACATTCATGCTTCTATATTTACCTATATATTTACCTTTACCAGTGCTCTTTACTTTTTCAGGTGGATTCAAGTTACCCTCAGAGTCTTTTCATTTCAGCTTGAAGGACTCCTTTTAGTATTTCTTGTAGGGTAGGTGTACTAGTGACAAAGTCTCAGATTTTGTATTTCTGTGAGTGTCTTAATTTCTTCTTCATTTTTGAAGGATAGTTTTGCTGGATATACAATTCTTGGTTGACAGTCTTCCTTTCAGCAATTTGATTACATCTTTCCATTGCCTTCTGGCCTCCACAGTTTCTGATCAGGAGTCAGCCTATAATTTTATTGAAGATGCCTTACACATGAAGTCACTTAGTGATTAATGATTGAACTCTATTTGAATAAACAGATTTCCCTAAATGCCTTGAATCGGTAAGTCTCCCAGCTTTTGCCAATGGTCTGTGTGTGTGTGTTGGGGCATGCATTCAGGCAATTTAAAACTTTGTCTTAACGTTCACTTCCTGTTTACAGAGCCTCAAGGTCAGCCAGAAGTGACAGCTTAAGGTCTTCTCAGGTCTTTCTTGGGCATGAGCAAAGCTCTGGGCATGTGTGTAGCCTTCTAGAGTCCCTGGTATATGTAGGACCTTTACAAAGCTCCTTGTGGACATCTTATCCCCCAATTTTTCCTTTAAAATTTTTTTGGTCAGCCTCTTGTTAGCTCTACCTGGTAACAGAACCTTAGGCAGCCATGAAGGTAAACAATTGCTACTGATTATTTTCAATGAACACCCTGTAGGTAGGAATATTCACACAAACCAAGTTCTGAGTCAGGTCAAATAGTGACAGTTCTCTTGGACAGGGCTTTTGGGGAGCTCCAAACCTTTCCAAGTTACAGTACAAAGCTAATGTAGTTGCGAGATGGTTGGCTTTCAAGCTTACTGCAGATCTGGGGAAAGGACGATGGAATTAGTGAAAGTTTAATGCCACAAATCTTGCTGTTCTTACTGAGATTCACCCGGTTTTCTTGAATGAAAATTCGCCAGACTTTCCAAGCCTTTAATTAATTTCCAGAGTTCTGAAAAAGTTGATTTTGACAGTTTTAGTCAATGTTCTTGTTGATTTTGAGGAGCTGCAGGTTGTCTGAGTGTCTTACTCTGCCATTCTATATGTTCAGTCTCCCAAGACAAATTTTTAAACATTCTGATTCAATACCCATCTTCATTACCTCCCCCTATTCAACCCTGCAATTCTTTTTCTGTTTTAAATATTTTCACAGTTCTAGAAAATTGATTATTTTGTTTTGTTTTTAATCAACTTAACACTTACACATAATTCAAATAATATCACCTGGTATTATCATCCACCCCTTTAACTGAACTTATGTCAGCTACCATATTTTTGATTTTCAGGAGCTCTTTCTTGTCCTATGACTATTTCTAATTCAACACAACCTATTCTTGTTTTCATATCATCTTTAACTCTCTGAGGATATTAATTATAGTTTAAGGGTCTTTTCCCCCTAAATCTTGCATTATCTCTAACTTCTCGTGGTTCTTGTTTGTTTTGTTTTCTCTTTGATGTGGGAGGCACGTTCTAAAGTCAGGTGATCCTTGGTTGTTCAGTCATGTTTAAATTATATAATAGAAAATATAATTTATTCTAAAAATATAATTAGAAAGACTGTGTACATGGACAACATTTGTAAATTGGTGGGATTCACTGGACACTGATGAATTTCAATACATGGAGATACCTTCTCAGAGGTGGACTGCTATTTACAGAAAAGAGTTGTTCAATCTCTTGTCCAATTCCTACACTCTAGAAGCAGGGCAGGGAAAGGGGCTTCAGATTCACCATTTGGCAGGTGTAATCCCTTGTTTTAGCCAGTGCCTCCCCTTGTCCTCTGCTTTGTTTGAAGTCTCAAGTCTGAAACTTCTCTAATTTATTTTCTCCAAAGATAAATTTTGGCCTTCAACCTGGGTTGGAGATTGGTCTCCTGGCTGTCTAGGGTGAGAAAGGTGGTCCAACTATTTCCTATATTTCATGTAAAATTTTCAGCCAATCTCCTGTTTTCATCTTCTCTGCCTTCTCTGCTATCTGGTGCTTCCAAGTCTCAGGAAATCTTGTAAGTGTTCTACTGTTATGCTACACTGAAAATGCCTTGGTTTGCAGTTTCTTCTGTTATATCTTGTCAATCTTCTATCTCTTCCCGTCTTCCAATATCTTGTTGAAACCTGTTCATGTCTCAAAGGGATCTAATCTCTTTGTCCTTTTGGGTTACCATTTTTTATTATTAGTAAACTGAAATAATTTCAGATAGATCATGAGAAAGGGTGGAGATAAATATGAGTGGTCAAACCTCCACATTAAAGAGGAGGCTCTCTTTGTGAGCTTTAGTTCTTCTATCTCCAATCAGGTAGTGATTTGGTGGTATTATCATAATACCAGCTTTGAGGGTCAGTTACACACACACACACACACACACACACACACACGCACATCCCATACATAAAAGTACTAGACACCAAAAAGCTCCTCTCGATGGTGCTCAATATAATTTTTAACTAACCTCAAATCATTCTTCCGGCGGACTGAAAAAAGGTAGCTTGGAGCCAAGTATGATCATCATTATTACAAAATGTAAGATGCTTTGAATTTAGTCAGACGTGGCTTCAAATCTTGGCTGTATGATTTTGGGCACTCTAACCTCTCTACGCCTCACTTTCCTCATCTCTAAAATGAGCATGATAATACCAGCTTCATAGGCTTATTGTGAAAATTAATGAGATGAACGAAATTGATGAAAAAATGGCACATCATAAGAACCTAAGAAACGTACATTTCTTTCCACTGTGGTAAGGGAGCAAGCAAAAAATACAGGCAAGTTAGTGATGTTCTCTGTCTTGAAGGCTAGAGAGTTAGTCCCATGATCTATTTGCTTTTGATTGCTGCCCATGTGAGAGTGTCTGTGTGTGTAAGGCTAATGTATAGTTTTATACACAGTCCACAGCACTGTAAAGTTAGGTTTAAAATGAGATTTCTAACCGTTACTGAAATTGTTAGTGTTACATTTGTTAGTATTACCATGGGGTGCTGCTAAAGAAAGAAGAAATGGTTGAATTACTAGTAAGTTCATGGCCATTAAATACCACATTTATTTTTCATGTTTTTTTAAAAATCAAAAGTTAGTGTAAGTATTATTGATTTTAACTTTTAGGTAACTTTGAACAAGTATGGGCTGGTTGCATTGTCTGAATTTAGAAATTTGGAAATTTCAATTTGGCTCCAACTAAAGCAACTAAATACTGTTACAGGCAATTTCAACTGACAAAAACCTATTCCCTTTCTCTACCATAAATCAGGTAGACCACAAAAGCATGATGCACAGGAACTCTGTCCAGATGTAAAAACTAAGTTCTCTGAGCATCCAGTGAGAGAGGCCTGACTTCCCAGCACTGTCCACAGACCCATAGGAGGCAGAGCTGGACCTTCTTGTCCGGGACCGCTAGGAAATACAGCCAAGGCAACCCTGGCTCGCAAGGGTCACAGAAGGAAGGCTGCGGCTGTGCGATTGTTATGGTAAAAAAGATGCCAGGAACTCAGAGGGTGTGTCTTGAATTCTGAAGCACATCCCTGTTACATCATGCTTGGGCCACACGGGATTTTCTTTAGTCTCACAGGAATTGATTCGAAGAAGGCAACATGTTTCTATGTAAAGAGCCTGAACTCTGGGCTTGACATCTCCAAAAACAGCTGGTCAAGTGGGACTGGTTTGTGTAATGGTCCACATCCCTGGCCCTGCTCTGATGGGTGGAGAAACTATTGCTAGTGGGAATCAACACACTCTTTCTTCAGAGCATGGTCAAATTAATTCCCTCTGTTACCACAGCATTCTTACTATTTCCCTAAAGCCTTCCTCTGGTGAAAAAAAGGGCAAAGGACAAGAAGGAAACACAAGACAGGAATTCAGATGACTTTAAGGGTGTAACAGAGAGACAACAGAGTACCTTCCCTATCCTTGCCCTTAGGGCTTCAACTCAATCTAGTTTGAACTAGTCTTTGCAACAAGCTCATTAAGATGGAAGGAAGCTGGAACTTCATATAGTAACTCTCTCTGGTGTTGTTAGGGCATCACCGGGAGCTGTCAGTTTAGTCTGAAATTCTCATTAGAATCATATATTCGGACAAAATCTGTGTCTTCATGTGGTCTCCCTGTTTAACACATACATGTTCCATCAGGCAGAGAAACTTCTCCAGAATAAGTCAGTAGATAATCTTGCCTAAAATGCAAGACACTGAAGCTGAGAATATAGATGAATATTGACCATCAAAGGGGTAGAAAACTGTCCAATACAGATGTTCTCTGGGCTGGGAAATGTGGACAGGGCCCTTTGTAGGATCCAGCAAGGCCTGGCACTGAGCCTCTAAAGGAAGGAGGTGTGGGCGTTAGTCTTCGCCGTTTGTCATCATGCTAAGGATCAGCTCTGCTCAGAATTTTTAGGTGCCTTTTAAAGTATCCTAATCCCACAAACACTTTTTATCTTTAGTGTTGACTGCACTATGGAATTATTTGTGAGTTCCACCAAACAACTCTCTTTTCCCCTGCCCACACTCTGAATATAGCTTTATGTCTCTCTGATTATATAAATAACACATGTTCACTATAAACAGTTCAAGCAATATAGAGTTGCGAGGAATAAAGCAAACCAGCCCCTTCCCAGAGATTCTGAGTGAGGGAACTCTTGATGTCAGGGACTACAGAGCAGAGCGTGGGGTCTAAGCTCCCTTCTCTCGCCCGGGGCCCTTTGGAAGGTGGTATAGGAGGCAAGTCCAGAAGATCTGGCCTTAAAAAGTCCTAAGCTCTTTGTGGTCCCACGCCTTTCCAATGTCAGCTTCAATCTGTCACCCCGCTGCTCCTGTGCCCCACCAGGCGGGGAGCTGCCTTCTGGAATGGCACCCAGCAACCTTGGCTTGGCCCAATTAGGAGGTACAACAATGTGAAAAGCCTCTCCTTTGTTCCCCCAGGGTACCCATCTTAAATAACAACTCTATTTTTTTCATCTCCTTCCCAAGGAGTTAATCATGTTTTAGAAGTAAATGAGAGCTCTGCCTCATTACTATGGGACAAAAGCTTTTATGGGAAAGACAAGAGCCCACGTATTGAAGTTTTCTTAGTGCTCAGACAGAGTTCTTCTAATAGCAACGAGGAAGAATGATTAGAGGTAACCATCCTAATGACACTGCGGATTCATGTATAAACAGGCAGGCAGATTCATCCCTAAGGGAGCCAGCCAGGACTCTATAAAAACTGAGACACCAAAGAAGAAGAAAGGCAAGAAAAAAGAGAATGCAAACAAAACACAAAAACAAAAGCCAGGTCCAGAAACACAAGAGCAGAGAGACCTCAGTCCTCTTCCGCACAGCTGCAGAATCTCCATCTCGCAGAAGTCACGTGACGGGGGAGTGTGAATTGGGGGACAGCATGGGGGATGGGTCCAAAGGAATCCTATTGTTCTGAGCTTGGATTTATTCAGTGACCTGGAGCAGTTCTCTGAGCCATCTTCCCCTTTAAAAATCAGGATCAAGAGACAGGACCAATTAAGGCGAGCCCTATTAAAAGACGTTAAAAAACAACAACTATATTTAAAGGTCCAGATCAGTAAAGAACAACTTTTACGGAGTATTTGTGTAACGTTTACTATGCTCTTTGGGGTTTCTAGATAGAAGGGGTTAGACAAGGTTAACGATGAAGCAGAGCAGGGCTACAGATACTAACAGGCTGCCAGCTGTTTCTGAAATGAAATTATTGATTGCTACTTCTCTAGCTTAGATCAAAGTTGTTTGTTTTAAATAACTGAAACCAAAAATGCTTAAATTTGTTTTGAGTTTAAGGAATGCAACATTTCATTCATGTTAATGTCATCATCCTCTTGCCTACATTTCTGTATATCCCTATCATGGAACACTATGCTGCTATGAAAAAAGATTAGTACCTATATTTACATGGAAAATTATCCATGACGTATGAATGACACTGTGAGCACAACATATTTCAATATATAATAGAAAAAGCCTAGAAGATTATATACCTCTGAAAGATTTTCCCTCCTACTCTGTATTATTCTATATTTCTTGCTTTTTTTTTTTTTCACAACAAGCACGCATTACTTTTATGTTTTCCCTTTCAGAATAAATAAGCAAAAACATACTCTTCCTCATACAGGTAGGGAAAGTCAAGTTAAAGAGAGAGGGAGCATTCTGCCATACTTAGTCAGCGATCTAGCCAGGATATACAATTTGTTATTGCCAGAAATTTCCTGTCGAGTGGGCATAGACTCCAGCTGAATGCCACTGCAAGTAGATCATGCCAGAATGAAAATACAGGACCTAAAAAGGGAAGACACTTTGCAATTATATAAAACCATATTTAAAATAAGTGTAAGCAATGGTTGCTTAGATCCGAATGACTTATTTAATGTTACACTAATTCAACAAATATTTACTGAGTACCTCCTATGTCCTAGGTACTGAGCTAGACATTAGGGAAAACAAAGATGAATACGATGAGGTCCCTGCCCGTAAGAAGCTAAATGGGCAGCTTTGAAGTAACCCAGAAAGCCTCGGGAATCCAGAAGATGACACATGCAGAAAAACACTCACTTCCTAGCTCCTTGTCTCAGGGTGAACATCGGTCCAAGGCTTTTGTGGCATAAATCCCTGTACCTCTAGCTTTCCCAGATTAATCAGATCAATCTATAAAAGAGGGGTCCTTGTAGAGCATACGGATCGTATATCTATTTGATTTTAAAGTGAGTTTTCTCTTTCCATCAGAAAAGCAAGACCCCTTGCACAGAAACCGAAAGTCCTCACAATTGAACTATCATGTTTTTAATTTCTTAAAAACCATTCTTGGCTCTCTAGTATCTACTTTTCAAACTCTTTGGCAGGTCCTTCTCAACCTGGGCCAACTCAGTGCCCCAGTCTCACCTCTTACCTCCTCTCCATCTGATCACTCCCAAATTTGGCTCTGCTGATTAAAGATGTCAGGCATGCCTTACCTTGGGCTGTTCTCTCTCCCTGAATGAATTTCATTAGAATGAAATTAGAATGAATTTCATTAGAGCCCAGCTCAAAAGTCCTCCATCACGCTACCCTCAGCCCCTCTCTCCGCCTCAGGAGGATTGTTGTTCCTCCCTCCCCTCTACTTTAAGAGGCCTTGATTACAGAATGACTCCCAGGCTTTTATTCAGGCCGATCCAGTTGTTAAGATACTGAAATACTGCCATGCCATGGGGCAAATAGCTGCTGTTCCTAAGGCCCCCAGGGCTCCAGGATTTCACCAGCCCTGGGACCCACCTGCATGATCCAGTACTAAGGAGTTACTGCCTGACACAGCAGAGGGGGTGTTCCAGAAGCCCCTTCCCCCATGGTCTGGCATCCATCCTGCCTGGTCCCTTCCTATTCAGGACCAGTCGTACAATGTTTTCACTATCCTCCCACCTATCACACTACATTATGGCCAGTGGTTCCTAGGCTTGCCGATCGAGCTAGATTTTGAACATTATGTTTTATTCGTCCTTGCTTTTTCCAGAGCCTAGTACAATACACAGTAGTTGTGTTCAGTAAAGGCCAGCTTGCTAAATGACCACATTTCCAAGATTATTTCTAATTTCATCTCAGTTACTTATTTGATGCCACTTTTGAACTAGAAAGAATATTTTACAGCCCATCATTAATGATTAAGTGGGACTAAACCAGAAAATGCTGTATTTTTGTCGTGGAAGAAATGACATCAAGTACTTCCATAAAGCTTAATACGTGACAATGAGGCCATGGCTGACTAAAACCTCCAGATGATTTTTTAATTGCTTTTAAGTCATTATTTTATTTCTCACTCTTTATCTGAACTATTTCAAAGAGCCTTATCAATCAGCAAAGCTGAATGTACGTTTCGTGCTTTTTATTCTCTCTACAGTAGTGGATGTGAATAAGGAAAAGGCCAAAAGGAAACCAAAGAGAGGAAGAGCAAATGTAAAAGGAAGAGGAGACACACAGGAATGGAATCATCAGGAAATGAGGAAGGGGGGCCTGATTAATCAGAACTCCTCTCTACCTATGGGAGGATATAAACACCAATTTAATAATAATGATTCTCATTATTAGAGTTTTCTGGCCTCACCTTGGTACCTAACTATGAGCATCTAATGCATGTAATATTCAGTACCCTTTCTGTTGCAAGTCACACAAATGCAACTGAGACTAAACAGAAAAGGAAACCTATTGGCTCACATAACTGGAATGTTCAGGGTAAGTGACCTCAGGCACAGTTGGATCCAGGGCCTCAGACGATGACCTCAGAACTTCCCCTTCTCCCCCCATGAAATCTCTTGGTTTTCTTTCCCCTCTGGGTTGACTTCATTGTCATTCTCAAGTGGGTTCCCTCTGGACAGTGGCAAAGATGGCCACCAAGAGGGCCAGGCTTACATTCTACCAATTTAGCAACTCTGATTGTTCCAGCAAAGTCCTGGGTTGACTCTAAGCTGACTGCTGCAAACCATCTCTACAGAAAGGATACATGATCCCTCCATTGGTCAGACCTCTAGCCAGTAGGTACAACACAGGCTGAAAATTGAAGAGAGGTGGTTCCTTATAAGAAAATCAAGTCTCAGTCCCTTTAGAGTTAGATCTCAGTTGGACTCCCTTTTCTACCGTTTACTAGTTGTTTTCACTTCAGAGAGGTTTTTAAACCTCTCTGAGCCTATTTCTCCAACTGTAAAATCAGGGTAATAATGCCCATTTCATAGTGTTACTGTAAAAACCCACCTCACAGTATATTATAAAGATACTGTTTGTATAGCTCTTATCATGTGCCTATTACAAGAATGGCAGCTGTTAATGTTATCCTCGGCATTCCCTGGGGTAGCTTAAGAAAGCATAAAGGCTACCCCACAAAGGCTCTTTCCTATAGAAATGAGTAGGAAAGGTGCACAGCAATAACTAGATGCACACCGTGGCATAGAGCCTCACTTTTCAGCCCCTCTGGAGTCCCTCGGCTTGATCTTGGCACTTGAACAGAAACCCCACCTCCAATTTTTTAAACTCTTCTCAGCCCAACACCACACTTGTTTTCCCTTTACTGTTCAAGTTCAGTAGAATGGGTAATCCCACCTGTTCACCAAATTAACCACTTTCTATATACCTGCTCAGGACTTTGGAAACGTCCTAATTCTAAGTTTCTCAATATAAGAATGATATAACTTGAGAATGGCCAATGCCTACTTGCAATTTAAGGTGAGTCAGCAATGAAGAATGCTAACTATACTAATTCCAATAATTTTATTATCTCTGGCCCAGTGATAAAAACTGAGCAGATAGGGATTCAGGAAAGCTGTTCAATTTTAAGATATAGCTGCAGAGTTGTACCTTAACTTAGTGAATAATGATTAAGAACAGCAACAACCAGCAATGACTTACCCTCTTTGTGCCTTAATTCCTTCATCTGTAGGATGGGGATAATAGCACATACCTTACAAAGATGTGATGACTGAATGGATAATTACATGTACCATGGTAAGCGGTTAAGCACTTAATAAATGTTAGCTGTTGTTGTTAAGCACAACTACACTGGAAACCAATAAATTGGTGATCTTACTGGTCCTTTGACAACTAAGAGATCTCATTTTGGAAGAAAGAAAGTTTAAGAGCTGTGGCCAAGCTTACAGGTTTAGAGCTGTGTGAAGCTGGGAAGAGAATTCAGTGGTCTCTTCCCCTAATTCGTCCCTTGGTTGTAAGCCTTGTGGGCCAGCTCTTTAGCCTTGAAAGCAGAGTGTGAATGTGGGAAGACATCCTGTAGTTCTAGTTTGCTGTTGGCTTTGGGCTCCGTAATGAGGGTATCTGTCTACCCCCGAACTTCATAAACAGAGACTTGAGGGGAAAAATTTGCCAAAGTTCAGTTGCATATCAAAGAAAGCCACAGAGCCGGAGAGCTTGCTACGGACCCACACAGCCGCTTTGTCTACTGCCAAGCCATGGCCCTAATGCACGGATACGCCTGTAAGCCAACAGCCAAAGCCACAAAGTTCCACCAGTTCATTTAGCCTTGGCATTTCAACATGCTGAGGGATCTGTTATTTGGGTTGTTGTCTCATTGTTAAGGGGTAAAAACAGAAACATCCTTGTCATCGGAAAACTGGTTTACTAAAATCACTACCAATACCCCAACCCCACCCCAAACCCTACCGTGAGAATAGCTCCACTGCCCTGTATGAGGAAATGGAGCAAACGCCAGCTTTTCCCCACGGGTGAACCCTGATCTCTTTGTGGCCATCCTTTCCCACGGGCTGACTTGGATGGGCCAGTTTCTGCATCCCAGGGTAGTGGCAGCCCTGAAGCCAATGCCACCAATTTTGAATCTTGGCATGGGGTCTACTTCTGTCTCAATCCCTGCCCCTCTAAAATGAAGCACTCATGATGGCTTAGTTTCTATTCCAATAGCCCTTCAAATCTTCCCTAACATCTTTCCCCCCTAAAATGTAAAAACAAAAGGATTCACAACTCCCTCCATCACTGGGATTTGCTCATTTCCTCGAGTGATGCCCCCATATCCAGTGGCTACGACTTTTCTCCCTGGACGCCATGATGTGGTGAGTTCTAGAAATGGCCCCAGGGACTTCCCTGGTGGTCCAGTGGTTAAGACTCCACGCTTCCAGTGCAAGGGGCGCGGGTTCAATCCCTGATCGGGGAACTAGGATCCCACATGCTGCGTGGCACGGCCAAGAAAATTAAACTTAAAAAGTCCCCAAGTGGAAAGCTACACAAGAGAATGCTGAAGTTATGAATAGTAGCTTGTCATCCTTGGAGAAGCCTATTTCATTTAAGTCAACAAATACACGTTGGGCATCTTCTCTGCACTGTGCTGGGACCTTTAGGAGTGAGCCAGCCCTGCCTTCTAATTTAGCTGAACACCTAACGTGGCAGGGGAGTGCTACCTAAAACCCACGTGCGGTGGGAACCCAAAGAGCCACTTTTTCATGGTGGGTGAGAAGAATGTAAAGAAATGGCATCATCCAGGCCATGCCATAAAGGACAAGTAGGATTTCTTTAAGTGAAAGGCTTTCCAGCATGAACAAAGGAAGTAAGGCTAGAAAGTTCTAGGCAGTACCACACACTGAAAAGCCTCACTGAAAGCATCTAAATTATGAGGAAAGAAAATGTACCTGGCACTAGTAATACTTCTTATCTTCAAACTCTGTTGGAATGCTCAAAATTCATCTCCCATAGAAGAGCTTTGATTATTTGAAGCATACAGCTGTTTTATTGTGTGTTTTTTTAATTTATGTTTTCAGACAGAAAAATGCAGTCCTTGAGAAGAAGTGACTTACGCAAGGCTGGGCAAAGGTCAGTGTCTTGAACTCTGCAAGTGGCCAGGCTGCAGGCGGATCTCAGAATTCCCATTTTCTGCCATCACCATCAGACCACACTGCCACCTAATAAAACCAACCCCATGTCTTGGTTTTGAACATTTGAAAATGGTAAGAAATGTGACAGGTCAAAATCTCAGATTCCCTTGGCTTTCTGATTACTTGCAAATCCACATAAGGCTCACATATCACTCTCTTCTCATTTTGTCAGCATCTGAATTTGTTTGGTTGTCGTGTGAGTGATGAAACCTTAAAAGCTATGTTGATGTGTGCAGCATGTGGAAAACCACTCCTAGGTTCTCTCTGCACTGGAAAGGCTAGAGGTACATGGACACATTCTTATACACCCAGGCAGACCAATCCATCCACTTGTGCACACACTCAACATCACTAGACACTCATTTAAATAACACAGTGTACTGTGTGCTGACTTGATGGGAAGCCACAGGCTAAGTTCTCAGACACTGGCCAAAAAGAGATGGGATCCAACCCATCCCTAGACCACAGGAAAAATACTTTCAACCACAGAGCTGGCTGCAAAATATTCTTTTTGTAGGAAACAAAATGTTTCCAGCCCTGGGATTTTTTTTTTTTTTAGGTCCTTTCACTGTTACTGAGTAGGAGAGGCGAATGCTTAAGCAAGAGGCCAAGTAAACATCTAAGGAAACCAAAACCAGGCTCCTTTGCTGGGAGAGTGGAACACAGGGTGAATGAGCAGCACACTGGACAAGCCCCAGGCCTTTCGAAGCCATGGGGGCACAGCAACCCCGGCAATTATTCACGTGTTTATGACTCTGGTTTAATCCCACTCCACTGTGGCTCCACTTCTTAGCTAAGTAGACTTGGACAAGCTACTTCCTTTTCCAAGCCTCTGTTCCTTAAGTGTCAAGTGTGAATATTGACAGTGCCAATATCATAGGTTACTGTAAAGAAAAAAAATGAAGCATATGTAAAAGTTGCACAATGCCCAGCACATAGTAGGGACTCAAGAAATAGGATTTGTTAAGATTGGTTCAGGAACTCTCACAAGTCACTAAAGAACTACCGCCATGGGGCTTCCCTGGTGGTGCAGTGGTTGGGAATCTGCCTGCCAATGCAGGGGACACAGGTTCTAGCCCTGGGTGGGGAAGATCCCGCATGCCGCAGAGCAACTAAGCCTGTGCACGCTACAGCTACTGAGCCTGTGCTCTAGAGCTGGCGAGCCACAACTACTGAAGCCCACACACCTAGAGCCCGTGCTCCGCAACAAGAGAAGCCACCGCAATGAGAAGCCTGCTCAACGCAACAAAGAGTAGCCCCCGCTCGCTGTAACTAGAGAAAGCCCGCACACAGCAACGAAGACCCAACACAGCCAAATATAAATTAATTTAAAAAAAAAAAAAAAAGAACTACTGCCATGGACTGTTAGAACCCAAGGATTCCTTAGAGATTAATACTCCAGCCCGACATTTTATAAATAAGAAAATGGTCCTAGAGAGATGAAAAGGTGTGACCAAATCATCCAGTCAGGGGTAAGCCCCAAGCTAAGACCCTGCAGACTGGATGCAAAGGATAAAGAGAGTTAAAGTCAGTCATATGGACACCATGTGCTGTCAGCTGGCAGTGGATCTTAGATCCTAGTGTCCCTAAGAATCACCTGAGCAATGTATAAAAATGCGGATATCTAGGCCTCCCCAGTGCTGCTGATTTAGTCTGGGAGGGCCCAGGAATCTGAATTTTAACAAGCTCTGCTGGTGGATTCCAAGAGGTATTCCTCTGACCACTGGTCAAGAAACATTACAAGAGGAAGTCATCAGCCAAATAAATAACTGAGCAGAGTGCTAGGGTTGTATCCCATGGTTTAGCACAAACAAACAATGTGGCAAGCCCTACCATAAATAATGAAGAATACTCTCATTGTACAAAATAGTAAACGAGGTACAGCATGGCATTGCTTCATCTTCTAGATCCATTTCACAGAAGAGGAACCTATGACTCAGAGTCATTTGCCCAAGATCACATATCTAATTAGAGACAAAGAGAGAACTTCATTCTAAAATACCATTATCTTTTTACACAATGGAGAGTCTTTTTTCTAGGTACCTAGAGGTGAAGACAGTGGGCTTATGTATGTGTGTTATAGGCTAGGATCCATGAATTAATTTTAATCACCGAGAGAACAAAAAATCATCCTAGCTTTTTGATGCGTTCAAATGGAAAAGTTCTCCCATATTATTTCTGGGGCTATTATTCGTTCCATCAGCTCCCTTGTAGGCTAAAAGAAGAAACTTGGTTAGAAGGAAGAAGTAGCAATACCATACAATGCTGGACATTTCAGAGACACCAGAAGCTCTATTCATATTAGTGCACACCACCTGCTTCCTCTTCATTAAAATCCTGCTCTTCTAATAGAAAACATATACCTGACCCCAAGGTCTATAAAGTTCTGTGCATCATCAAATTAACCACACAAGTATCCTAGTTATTGGTTACTGTGTTAAAGAATTTGGGAACTTCCTGGACACAGCTCAGATGAATCAATATGGGGTTGGATTCAGAGTCATTCGAAAGGATGGCGTTTCAGCTATTCCCTGTAGCGACAGAGCACATAAGAGCCTCTTAGCTATTTCTGGGGGCTCGCCGCCACAGACTAGAAAAGATTACTCTCTACTTCTTGGTCCAGTATTGAAGGATCTGAGAAGGTACACAGGTATAGATCTTCCACTTCTACTTCTCTTTGATGAATGCTTTAAGACAACAATAATCCCCCAACAGAGCCCCTTCTGAAAGTTGCTAAGAAACTGGGCACAACACAGCACAGTGAAAGCCATGACCTGTTCGCAGAAAATCAGTAATATATCCTGCAGATGGATGAGGCCCATCCTCATGAGAATCCCAGAGTGCTCCAATTCATTACGTTGGTAACAGTGGCCTTAGAAGAGATTTATTATGATTCAGATCAATCTCATAGCCATTATTGTTGGCCTTAGAAGGGGATTATAGAATTCTCCTTATAGAATCAGAGGTGGAATCTGAATTAGAATCCAAATACGTAGCTAACCACTTAACCATCCCGTCCCTCCTGGAGAGAATTCCGACCTTCAGAGCTACTCCTCTGCTCTGCGACATCAGTGCATTCAGAGAATGCCAACTCCTCTTCCACGACGCGAACCCATTCAAGGAAGGAGCCTGCCATGCTTTCAACAAGGGAGGGGCAGGGTCTGGATACATGTATACAGGCCCTGAAACATTTCAACACACCTCTTTTAGAGGAGCTTCTGTTGGTTCAAACCACCAACCCCCACGAGGCATTATTTCCAGCCACTAAAATGCTTCCTGAGCTTAGACACATCTGGAAAGTTTTGGAAAATCCCACAGGAAGGAGACTGGGCCAAGAGAGCTCCTTTTCTCTTGCCATTCAGGAATCACTGCACAAAATGTTTGCCCTCCAAGACAGCCCAGTCCAGGAACCCAACTCTCAGGACAGAAGAGTCATGGTAGACAAAGGAGTCCTTTGGGGAACAGAACCAATGGAGAATGTTTGGGGTCTTTTACTAACCATGTGCCAACCAGAGAGCTCATGCAGACCATGTCAATCAAGGTCCCTCAGAAAAATGGGACCCACCCCAGGTGGTTTAAGAGAGAGAAGTTAATGTTGGGAACTAGTTACAAATGTGTTGGAAGAGCTGAAAAGAAAATAGGGGACAGTGAGGCAACCTAGAGACTAGCAATAGTAAGAAGCCACCACCATCCCCAGGGCTGGAGGAACAAGGAAGAGGTGCTGTTACTAGGGCCCAGAGAATGGAGCTGCCCAACTCCAGCTCTTTGTGGAGCTGGGTCCACAAAGGGATCACGGAGAAGGAATTGGTGTCATTGCCTGAGATAGCACTGGAAGCAAAGAGAGGGAGGTAGAAAGACATGGCTTCTCCCATACCTCTGCCCTACATCCTCCCTCCAGGGCCCCAGACTAAGCAGAATCAATGGAAAGGGAACCTGGGGAAGGCAGATCACACTGTCAGCTCCCTGTGGTACCAAGTAGAGCAGGGGAAAGGCAGGGAGTGGACCGAGAGCAAAGAAGCAACTGACTGGCATGACCCACTAAGGCAGGGATTCCTGATTCCCAATTTGCAGATGGGAATCTTTAAAACACAACACCTTGAAGCCTAAACTGGTAAATCTCCAAATTTGTTACTGATTCCACACCCCTGGACTTGAAGTTTGCCAGAATTCCCTGGAGGGGGAGTTACAGCCATCCACAGGCCCTCTCCTCCCTGAGCTCAGGGGCTTGACTGCAAGTCGTTTCCCCTCACATTCCCCAGCACATGTTTCCAAACTTCATTTCCCATACATTCTGAGGGCCACCATCTCTTTACAGAAGCCAGGGTTCTAAAAGAAGGAAGCAGCACTTGAGGGTGGGGAAGAAGGGAATGGTGGGCTGGAAGCAATGGTGGGGGGTCAGTGCGGGGGAGAGAACCTTGGGACTCAAGATTCTGCACAAGAAGTCCCTTCTGGTCTCCAGGCTAATTCCTGATGGCAGCCATTGAGGTCTGGTGGAAGAGTGGAAGTTGCCACACTGTCACATAAGCAGGGAATGGTGTGTGTGCCGAGCAAGGCCAGCTCTTGTCTCCCCGCCCCCAGGCCTGCTCATCCTCCTGGACTAGCCCAGTCAATGAGCGATAACCTCATCTACTCACTTACTTACATCAGAAACAACCCCTCCTTCCAGATCCAATCTCTGTGCTTAAATGCTGTTGATCCTGCCTCCTTACCATCTCGTCTCTTTTCCTTCTTCTCCATCTCAATGGCCACCGTTTCCATTCAGGCCCTCATTTCTTTGCATCTTATTTCAAGTCCCTCCAAACCTGTATGGCAAACCCCTGCCCAAGAGGGCCTGTAAAGTACAAATCCGATGTCATGGCCCTGCTGGAAGTCTCTCAGTGGGGCTTCTGAGAGCCTTTGGGATCAAGTCTGATTTGCCCTCCCTTTCCTTGCTTTGTCTTTGTACACAGGCCCCATTTCCCCACCCCCACCTGTCGCAGAGACACCCACCTACCCTCCCCAGTAGCAATAAAGAAGGACCATTTGCAGTTCTCACCTCGGGCCTTTGTTCATACAGCTTCCTCAGCCTCCTTCCCCATCCACCTGGCAAGTACTGATACGCCTTTCAAGTCTTATCGGTATCTCAAACATTACACCTTCCTCTGAATCCTTCTCTGACTACACCTTCCCTGGTGAGGATTCTGGCCACCCCAGTACTGATGCCCACACTCTCTTCTGTTGAAGTTCCCTCAGCTCCTTCTCGAATGTATTTATGTCTGTCGCCCTCTACTAGGTGTTTTCCCTCTGCTGCATGGTTCTTCAGGGCAGGAAATCGGGCTTTATTTGACTTCATATTCCCAGCATTTGGCATATATCTACCCAGGAAAGATCTGAAGGTAGTAAAGGAAGGAGGAGGGAGAGAAGGATGGAAGGAAAAGGGAGTGTCAAATACTAACTAGTCTAGTCTAGATAAAAATAGAAGAGTTATAAGAGGATCCACGTCTATGGTTAGAGCACACACAAAGGACTCTTATTACAATTACAGGCTCTAGAAGATTTATTGCTAAAGATTTTAAGCTGTAATGTATACCATTTCTTAACTGAGGAAAAATATTAGATTTCTAGGAGAGAAAAAAGTGACCAAGACTTCACAGATGCTATGGCCGGCGCTCAGCCAACTTGTCTCAGTGGGTTTTCTTTGAAAATACCTGGCCTTTGGACAACCACAACATGTAATGAGACCCCCTATGCACAGGGGTCCTAGAGACAAATGAAGCCTTTGGTAGAGATGTCTGCTGTTTAATAGGTTAGAGGCTGGCTCTTGGGCAGGACTAGCCTTTTGCAGGCAATGGGATCAAATGCTGACACGCTTTCAGCAGAGGCAGTCACAGGGATCTCGGAGCAAGGTCTAATGGGAAAAGGGGGAAAGAGGGGTAAAAAAAGGTAAGGTTAGTTCCAGAATGGAGCCCCAAGTGGAAAATGGAGGTCAGTCACTAAGAAGAGCTTAACATTCCATTTAAAAAAAAAAAAAAAAAAGGTTCTGATGAACCTAGGGGCAGGACAAGAATAAAGATGCAGACATAGAGAATGGACTTGAGGACACGGGGAGGGGGAAGGGTAAGCTGGGACAAAGTGAGAGAGTAGCATTGACATATATACACTACCGAATGTAAAATAGATAGCTAGTGGGAAGCAGCTGCATAGCACAGGGAGATTAGCTTGGTGCTTTGTGACCACCTAGAGGGGTGGGATAGGGAGATGCAAGAGGGAGGGGATATGGGGATATATGTGTACATGTGGCTGATTCACTTTGTTGTGCAGTGGAGACTGGCACAGCATTGTGGGGTAATTATACTCCAATACAGATGTTAAAAAAAAAAAAAAGAAGAGCCTAACATTCCAATGCATGACCAGTACAGGACTCTATGTCTGCAGAGAATACTGTCTAAATAGCTACAAACAAGAGAGAACAGCGTGGTATGAGCACAGCTGTCACAGGGGTGAGGCCACATTGGATCTATTGAACTTGTATTTTAAGGAGGCACCTGTAAGAGAACACAGAACGGCCAAGTCTTCCCATTTCACTAGACAGTGACTGAATCTTCCTCAGGGTCCTGGGATAAAACTTCCAGAGAAGAACTGACAACTCAGGAAGGATTTAAAAGGTAAACCATGGCACTGACTACTCTGTGGGGAAAGTGACTTTGCAAGGAAAGCGTACAGAGGCAGGTATGGCTTATATGTCATTCTGCATCGTCCATGAGGGAAGGGATGTCTCCCCACCACCGTACCTCCTAGCCTGCAGGTTCTCACTGGAGGAGACCATGAACAGGTAGGCACAGATCTGTCCCCACTGTGGGCAAGAATCCACAGAGACTATCTCTTTCTGCTTTGACGATACACGGCAGAACACTGAAGCCAAACCGGAACGTGGAGAAGACTCTGGCTGGAAAGGCCGGAACTCGGAAGTTGAGAGAGCAAGGGCCAGGATGCCCCCTGAATGGATGGCGAGATCCAGAGGACCATGTCCCATGGAGCTCATTCTTCCTCAAGGGTGTTCCGTTGCCACCCAGAGCCACATTGTCATAGGAAATAACTAATGATTATTTAACAGAGATAGACAAAGCTCTCTTAAGACAATGACTCATTTCACTCTTTGAAGGGAGCATTCTACCTGATACAACCATTGAAGGTGGCCACACCCCAGTGGCTGAATGGAGAAATGTTCAGCAATTAATTCCAAGCAGTGTGTGTGAATCATCTTACATTAACATGGGGCTCAGGACAGGATAATGGTTAAGAACAGAAGCATGTAGGGAAAAGAGTGTATATGTATGGGGGGACCCCCTTAGAAGCTATGTGATTCAGAGCAGTTTTTAAAAGCTCTGTAAACCTCAAGATGCTCATCTCTAAAGTGTACCTAGTAACACATCTCTCACAGGGTAGTTGTGAGGCTTGAACAAGAAAATGCCCACCAAGCATTTAGCACAGCAACTGGCACAAAGGAAACTCTCAATAAATGGTCGGGTAGACCGAGCAAAGCAACCAGAAAGCCAGGGCTGTGGAGACTTCGGGTGATCTGTGCTCAATCCCTTCCAGATACACCAGATGCCTCAATTCTAACTTTTAGAGGTTTTTATTGATGTGCCTCTTTCTGGAAGCCTGACACTCAGAGAATTTTGTTACTTCGAGTCATGGATCATAATCCCTGCTCAGCCTCTCATTGCCAAGTCTGAGTGGAGGATTCAGCAAGCAGGCAGTGGGCAGGGCCACTGTAGCTTGGCTCTGCAAAGGTGTTCTCAAAATCACAGTCCCTTTGGTAACAATAAAACAAGGGTCCAAGACTCAAGCACACATGTTCTTTGTCCTAGATGCCAGAACTCTTAAGCACTGCCAAGCCAAGAAGTGAAATTTTCAGAAAGAGACCCTCTGTGGAAAAATCTCTGCTTTAGGCGTTTGAACTCTAAGGCAGTTGCCAGGAGCCACTGACCGACTTAAAAATCCAGGGAAGGTGACTGGAGGGTGGGTGTGCAGAGAGGAGCAACAGGCTAAGAGGAAGGTTGAGGGAAGGAAGGAATCAGCAGGTCAACTGTACGGTAACTGAAAATCCCAGATTACCTAGATCAGCAGACATCAGGAAAGCTCAATGAGTTATATTGCAGCTGACAACCAATCATGCATCAGATAACGTTTAGCATATCATAAAATGTTATGGTAACACAACTGGACTTACATACATTCAAACCAAATGCTACAGACATATCTGATTCATTTTCCCTCACACCTCCATCATGTAAATCCTTTGCTTTCCATGCCCCTACACCTAATTTCATAAGCCATTAAGATTTTGCAAGGGCCTGAACCCCACCCCGTGCACTGTTCCAATTAGGCTGAAATGCAAACCAGTACTGTCCCACGCTGCGACCCTCACAGCCACAGCTGACCCCTGGGAGAGAAGCAGAGGTCACAGGCCCAGGCTGTGCACCACCGCAGGCAGGCATACTCCCCCATCCATAGCAACCAGACAACAAGTTCTCCAAGGTGGACCTTGCTTAGGCCACACATGTGACAAGCTGTGCTTTTCAAATCATATACACAGACAGGGCAGGCAGCATTCAGTCACATGCCAGTAGTCACAAGTCAAATAAACAGCAAGAAGCAGCCCATCCTCTCCTTCCTAGTGTCCCTGCCCCAGAGTGAGAAGTGCTGCTCTAATATGTAATTCAGCAAGCTTTGGAGGTAAGCTAAATGACATTCGCGATCCAGTCATCCTCACGGAAAAGTCAGAGAGAAAAATAATAAGGACTATCCGTTGTAAGCCAAAAGAATCATCACTAAGTCGAGGCTTCGTTTTCTAGCATCTCACTTTATTCCTAAATTAAAAATAAATCCCTGCATCTCAGAGAACATGGCATGGCCAAAAACAAAAACAAAAACACTTAAGCTCCGGAGTTACACAAACTTGGTTTCAAATCTCAATACTACTACCGGATACACATCATTTATCCCCTTAGCTCGGTTTTTCTGTTGATAAAAAGGTAGATGATGAGATCTATGCTAAAGGGCTGTCGCGGGGGTTCATGGAAAAATGTACATGGAGTTATCAAATATGACACCCACAAAGGTAGGTACTCAGTAAAGGCTAATAACCCCCTTCTGTTCCTGAAGATTAAAGAGGCTTTAAATTAGTGTTGCCTGGAGCACCAGAACAGAGAAAGGATGTTCTTCAATACCAAACAGTGGGACTCCAAGATGGTAGAAAATGGGTCCCCCCAGGGCCTACCTCCTGCCTCCTTTCCTCTCTCTGTCCCACTCTTGACTTTTCAAACTAAAGATGCAAAGACTAAAAAATATAACTACAAAGCTTCTCCCATGCTAAGAAGACCAGACACACGAAAGACCAGAGAACTCCAGTTCTCTCAAACCATTGCACACCTTTAGCCTACAAAGATAGGCAACAGGAAGCTCAAGATTTTAAGGGTTACCCTCCCTGAGCACAAACGACAGTTGCAGGAGAGGGGCAATGAGAGAAGCCAGACTTGTTTGCAGGATTGTCTGTAAGTCATTCCACTGGGAAGTCCATGCTCACGGTGAAGTTCAACTTGGAAAAAGTCACTTATTCACATGTCTGGGCCCAAGAATTTAAAATGCTGACTTTTATCTGGTAATTCATTGCAATGTGGGGTGGGATGGTGCCTTTCAAAAATATTTGTCTGCAGAGTTCTATAGGACCTTTTCATGAACCACTGAAAGTCAGAGGAAATATAAATATCACATTGCCTGCAAACCTAGTAATTTGACTGGGTTGAGGACTTTTTTGCCCAGAGTTTTCCTACTAAAAGTCAGCAAAGTGAAAATAGCAACAGATTAGAAGTTGGGAGAATTTAATTCCAGTTCCATTTCTACTGCGTAGTAGTTGTGTGACCCTGAATAAGTCACCCCTAATTGCTCAGCCCCCTGTGAAGGGACTAGAAAAGAATGTGGGTCTGAGGACCACCCGTGTGAGAACCACTGGAAGTGCTTACCCTCCCTGAGTGGTCACTGGGGGTGGGGCCTGGGAATCTTCATTGTTAACAAACACCTGGGATTCTTAAATTCACTGTAGTTGACAATCACTGGCTAAGATGATCCCTAGAGGGCATCTCACGCGGGACACTGTCATATTCTAAATGCTTTCGTTCTAGTGAAAGTGCTGGTTCATTTGTAAATCAGTTTGTAGTTTATGTAGATATTGAATCTTTCTCTTGCCTTTGCTTTTCCTAACCAAAGATGTTGCCTCGTTTCCTTCTCACTCATAGCTAACCAACCAAGGCTAAAATACAACATCCTGTCCAAACTTCATTTTCAAATCAGCCAAATAAATGTCAGCATCCTTGATTTCCAGGTCACTGCCTTGTCCAAGAGACCTTGTAGCTGTTTCCTATGTTGTTCCTATGTTTCCTTTGTCCCTAGCCTGACAATGAGGTCTTCAGTTTGGCTCCAAAGCCCTGCGTCTCTTCTACTTACTACAACGGCTGAGATTTCCCTAGAAATCTCTCGTTCATCTATTTGCCCTGGTTTACTTAGCAAGTTAGAACTGAGAGGGTCACTGAATAAGGAGATTTGGTACCAGACAGCGTGTAAAAATAAAACTAGTCAGAGCTGGAGGAGAATGACGGAGGTGACAAAATACCTGTGAAATGAGTGGCTCATCACAGGGGAAGTCACCTAAACATTCAGTGACTGGACCGCCCATCCAGCCCCTGGCAGTCAGAGACTGTGATCCTCAAAGAGAGAAATGAGGACATGTACTAAGTCTTCCATAAAAACAAATGTATTCAAGTTACAGCAGTATTCTTATTCACAGACACATCCTTTCTACTTTTTGGTGTTAAATTACCTTTTCCTTTTTGAAATGGTGGTAACAATTAATTTTGCAACTCTAATTGATTAAAAAATAAAAGACATTTAAAACTCTATGGTGGTTCCCCAACCCTTGCTTTGGTTTGATTTTTATTTTTTATTGACCTCACGTGGCTCAAAATCTCCTAGGAACATGGGCTCTCTCTCTCAGTAGAGGTACATGGTCTATCACAGCCAAAACATCTGAAAGGGGCACCCCCATCAGAAGCATGGGGGCAGTTGTACCCCTGCATTTTTAACTGTCAATTTCCAATGGAACCTCTTCAAGGGTAAGTTTTCCCTACTTGACCCCATTTAGAAGTAGTGATTTTTGGAGCACACTGACTTTTTTCAAAGGGAGCCCCATGGAGTTTGGGTTTTTGGTTTTTTGTTTTTGTGAGTGGTGGGAAAGATATTGATATTTTTATTTCGAACGTGGAGATAGAAACAGGAAGTGTGCACTTAGGTACGTGAGTTACCCTTTCTCCGTCAGAGCCTGTCTTTCTGCTCTGAGTCTTAGTTCACTGTATTCATTTGCTGTTATTACATACTTTCAGGTGGAATTTCCTTACATTTTAATACACTTACCTGGTGACCTGAAAAAAGAATCCCTTTAGAAGTCCCCCTTTTGGGTTCCCCTTTTATACATTCTCCCCGTCTCTCAATACCTGTTAGAGCACTTCTGATAGAAGAGTGTAGGCAGCAGGTTAGATTTCTCACTTGAGCAGCTCCGAAAAGGGAGGGAACATTTATACCCAAGGCAATGTACTTGTCTGGGATTCTCTGTTCCCTTTGCTATTTCTGCAGATATTTATGCTTAAAACGAAATTTCTCCCACCCTGGCAGCACAGCCAAACTTCTCCTCTGGTTGGATCAAGTCACCATGAAAAAAAATGTCTCTTTGCCTAAGACAAGCAGATGAGCTGGGGCAGAAAACAAGGGAACAAACATGATGAATGCCCTGGAACCACTTTACAAAGGTAGAGGGGTACATAAAACTATGACTTGTATCAGGTAAAAACATCATCTCCAAGGTCTGTCTTTGTTTCGGTGAACGTGGATATATGTTTGACATTCCTGTCCCAGAGCTGCCCTTCAGCTTATCTGGGAGAAAAGATTTATCATCTTTTCTTTAGTTATTCAGTCCTTCATTAAGCCTTTCCAACCACAGAGAGGAGAACGTAAGACCTGTGGAAGATAGCAGCAAAGATTTCTTATCCTTCCCTTTGGCCAAAGTCCCCAGGCTGTGTTCCCTGAAAGCAGCGGCAGAACCCCTCCCTCGCTCTGCCTCGGTCTGTGTTTAGGTCTCTGGCTTGCTTACACAAAGGAATTCCAACTAGGATTTCAAGGGAAGCCTGGTTCCTACTCTCCCACAGCTCCCAGCAGGCTGGTTCTACCAAAAGATATTCCTATATTCAATATTCTTACAGTATTTCTATAGAAGTATCTGCTTGAATTACAAGGTTTGCTGCTAACCTTTTAAAATGACAATTACTAATACTTTAAAGGAACTCTGACACTGCAAAACTCAAATCCTATGGGGAAGAGTGATTTAAATAAGCAGTATGTCCTTCTGCCTTAAGACTGGGTTCACGTATGATGCAAGGAGTTTGCTTCTGCTTTCTTTTTCATTTTCAAAAGACATGCATTGAATGTGTAAGTGTCAAGCATTTGCCTTGCCTCTGAGGCTACACAGCTAAGATTCAGTCACAGCCTTCAAGGGGCTCACAATTCAGGTTTCACAAATGCAAGACTAGAGACAGGTACTAGATTTAACCGTGGGCAAGACTGAAGGAAGAGGGGCTGATTAGGGCTGCAGTATTACAGACTCAAACACCATCACAATAGTCACAGTGATGGTATTTGAGTCTTTTAATACACAAAACGGACACTGAGCAAAGAATTACATCACCAGAAAGGAAACACTATATACTTCCAAGATGCAAAACAACCTGGGGGCATCCCTGGTGGCGCAGTGGTTGAGAGTCCGCCTGCCGATGCAGGGGACACGGGTTCGTGCCCCGGTCCGGGAAGATCCCACATGCCACGGAGCGGCTGGGCCCATGAGCCATGGCCGCTGAGCCTGCGCATCCGGAGCCTGTGCTCCGCAACGGGAGAGACCACAACAGTGAGAGGCCTGCGTGCCGCAAAAAAAAAAAACAAAAAAAACCTGGGACTTCGAGAAAAGCCTGAGAATTCAAGTAAGAATCAAGAGTTTGAGTAACAGCGTTGGTCTTGTCAACAATTTATTGGGTACTTTAGGCTCTTCCCTCCAGTGTTCTGTAATTTCAAGGTACCTTCTAAGTAGAAGATGAAAATATTATTATAAAGTCCATTTAAATAAACCTCCTATACGAAAAAGTCACCTCTTTCCAATTTGTTGAAATAAGAGAGTCATAATATTTATTTCATCAAGGGGGTGTGAAGCTTAGTTGGGATTAATTTACTTCTTTACTCCTTCCAGGGCACTTAAAAATTTATATAATCCCATATGTGGTTTGTACAAACAGACTTCATGAGGATCTGATGAGAAATAGTATGAATATTTCATCAAGTTTTTTTCATCATTCTTTCAAGTATAGCCACCCTCATTCTAACTTTTCCAGTCCCTGGTTACAAGGCACCTGGTTACTGTGAGAGCTGCCCAAGGGAGTCCTCAGCCAATCCACTCTGCGTGCTGCTGCCTCATTCATCCCCACAGAACCTTCCCTTGCTGTAGCACCCATCCCCGCCTCTACGCTCACTGGATGCTTGACGCTGGTACAGCATGTACTCTTCACATGTTTATCTGTTTCCCCAGGTACACAGTGAACAACTACAGGACATCAACTTATACTTTGAATCTCTAGCATCTTAGATAGTAAATGGCAGAGAAGAGCTGATTAAATAAACGTTCGTCAAATGAATGCATACACAAACCCTCTGCTCTTGTTAGGAGGCAAACCCCAGCCTGTGTCTTCTGAACATGCGACTTGCCCTTCTGTTGCTCTTCTTCTGCCGTTCATCCTCACCCCCACATCTTCCCTGTCCTTTCTCACTCACCTAGTGTGATCTATTTAAGGCAAGAGGTTTTCAACCTTGGCTGCACAGTAGAATCACTGGGGGGAGCTTTATAAACAAAATGAACACTGACGCCTGGCCCCACCAGCAGAGATTTGGATTTACTTGGTTGGGGTGCGGCCCTGGCGTTGGTATTTTGTAAGTGCCCCTGTGGTGAGTGGGAAGTGCAGCCAGGCTTGAGAAACTATGATTTAAAGTGATACTCGGGGCTTCCCTGGTGGCTCAGTGGTTAAGAACCCGCCTGCCAATGCAGGGGACACGGGTTGGAGCCCTGGTCCAGGAAGATCCCACATGCCGCAGAGCAGCTAAGCCCGTGTGCCGCAACTACTGAGCCTGTGCTCTAGAGCCCGCGAGCCACAACTACTGAGCCCGCACGCCACAACTACTGAAGCCCGTGCGCCTAGAGCCCGTGCTCCGCAACAAGAGAAGCCACCGCAATGAGAGGCCCTCACAGTGCAACAAAGAGTAGCCGCCGCTCGTCGCAACTAGAGAAAACCTGTGCACAGCAACGAAGACTCAACGCAGCCACAAATAAATTTATTTTAAATAAGTAAATAAATAAGTGATACTCAAGTCCCACCTTCTCCTGAAAAGATGAATGTGCCTCTGATGAGTTTACCTTCCTCTGGCTTCAACGCAGTTACTGTTTTAAACACTTATTAGATCACAAATCAAACACTGCCTGTGACGGTATCTCAGTGTGAGTTTGCTCTTTAACTCACACACTGCATTTTGGTTCATCTCCCGCACCGGACCAGAAGAACCTTGAAGGCAGGAACTGTGCCTTCTACTCCTTTGCATCCCCACGCCATGCACGTGGTGGACCAAAACATACTTTTGATCATTAAAAACAAAAACAAAACCAAAAAACTGAAAACAAAACAAAACCAAACAACCCAGAATCCCTAGTAGAGGCCATTTCAGTTCTACTCTAAGGATATGTCTTTGGTAAGAATAAAAATGCTGCAAAAAGGGTGGGGCAGGATTGAAGCAGAGGAGGGAAAGAGTAAATAAAAGTCAAATGGATAAAAAGCTAAATTAGTCCAAAAGAAAATGTTTCCTAGCTTCTTAAGAGGGTTTTTTTGCAACCCCGAAGCAGAATAAACAAGAGAATTAACTTGGCTAGTGCCCTGATAAGGAGATTTCTTTCTTGGTTATATAATTTTACGAAGTTTCCAGGGTGTAAAGAAAATAATCACCCAGGGAGGACTCCTTACCTTGGACTATACAATTCAGCTCTTGGGTTAATCGGCTCGAAGATCTGCTCAGCTTGACCTGACCCCCTTCCAGCCCTGTGGCCTCAGACTAAGCCTCAAATGCAAAAACCCTGTTGTAGAGCTCAGTGTCGTAGAAAGGGGATAAAACATAATCCTTATTGCATAACCTTGATCTTTTGGTGTAGTGGCCTCCACCTGTGCATGAAAATAAAAAGCTACCCTGGTATCTTCCCCAAGTGGCCGGTGTTCCATGGGTCTGCCTACCCTAGAATGATCTAGGCAAACTCTCCTACTAAATTGTGTTAAAGGGAAATATTTGGTGCAATTACCTTAAAGGGTAGCTTTAAAGTCTTGTTCTGTGTACATATCCCAGAAAAGATTTATCTTCACATGGCTTCTCTACTTGGTCATGAAGTAAGACCACAGGAAGGGCTCACTGAATCATTAGGTACACCCTCTGCTAAGTCGAGATAAGGTCATCAGATAGGGATGTGTTTTCTATATCAGGGGTCCCAAACCCCTGGGCCACGGACTGGTACTCGTCCGCAGCCTGTTAGGAACCGGGCCGCACAGCAGGAGGAGAGTGGCGGGCGAGCGAGCAAAGCTTCACCTGCCGCTCCCCATCGCCCCCCATCGCCCGCATCACTACCCGACGCATCCTCCACCTCACCCCCAGTCCGTGGAAAGATTGTGTTCCAAGAAACTGGTCCCTGGTGCCAAAAAGGTTGGGGACCGCTGTTATATATCAACGTTTATCCTAGTTGCTGAGCCACAAATTTAACAACTGGTCCCAAAAGGCATGTACATTTCTATACATTAATTCAATGTATGTTCTTTTGCCTGGGGTGGCCATTTTAACACTGGCCATATTTTACTTTAATTTCTAATTATTGGTTGAAATCATGATTCAAAGACATTTAACTCTGCTCTTGATTGATTAGTAATGATAGTAACAAGTTGTCCTTTGTAGATTAACGCTGCTGACCCATCTAATAGGATATGAGTTGATAGACTGTCACTGATCTAGCCATGCTTTGCTCCCTGTTCTTCTTGTGTCTAGTGGTCTGCATTTGACCTTATGAGCCAAGAACCAAGAGCCACCAAAATCCTCTAGTCACCAAAGGTACCCAAAATAATAGCATGTGTCCTACCAGCTACTTCTTGTTGACACTGACAAAATGGAAATGACTGGTTAATTTACTAAAGCAAAAGGAAAAGAAAAATGTGGCTCTTTTTATTTACGAATAAATGCTAACTTCTTTATTTACTAATAAATGCTAACTAGAATTAGTAAAACTAGGATCTGGGAACCTGGAATCCATGGTACCATAGATAATAAACTGAATCATCAAATCAGTGTGTACCATCTAAAATCAAAAACAGAGATAAACTACAAGTTTTCAAGGCGTAGGGTTAAGGATCCGTGAAAATGAATGAATTCACAAGGAATTTTGCTTCCTCAAATTAGAGTTTAGGTAGTAGTGCTTGACAGTCCTTAATGATACCCCTGATAGCTGCAAACAAGTATTTATTTAACATGATTTATAACCTAAGGTACAAACCAAAGGTCATTAGGTTCTACAGGAACAATTTTTTTTTTTTTTTTTTTTTTTTTACAGGAACATTTTTGAATGTGTTCCACTGAAAGAGAAGTGATGGATTTAGAACCCAGGACACTTAAATCATCAGGGAAAATGTATCACTGAGGTAATGAGCACGCCAGGGCCTGAAAACTCAAGAATGTTCCCCTAAGTGAAAAAAAGCAGCTCTATCTTCTCAGAACATGGCTGACTCAATCATCAAGCTGGAATGTTATTTACACAGTCCCAAGCAAACTAAGAAGAATCCTCTGGTCTGTAACCAAGGGCACTCAGAATGTTATGTCTGCAAAAGCAAAGTTTTTGATGATTCCTGATTCCTTGAAAAAGAGCTAGTTTACCTAATGCAGGTAAATGTTAACAACTGCCTTCCTACCACCTTACCCAGAAAGGACCACCAGCATGATATTTCATGCCTCTTTAATTAATAACTTGGATTTGTTAAATATTTAGCAAGGTGGGCAAGTCTGGCTTCTGAATTCTGCCCCATCTAACAACTCAGAATAATCACCCTGTCTTCTTCTTCCTCCCACTTGCAGGAGGGGTCGTGATGGAACCTGGTCCACACAGCAGGATAAAGTTGAGATTAGGCATCAGGAAAAATAAACTTCCTAATTACGAAACATTTGACCAAAGGGGTCAGACTGTGGTGTTCCTTTCTTTGGAGTGGGAGGGGAGATCAAGAAAGATGTAGAACGCAACCTTTCCAGATGGAAGGGGGGAATTCTCACCTGAGTCTAGGATAGACAACATAAAGAGACAGCTCTGAGAGTCATTGTCCTTTTGATAAGCTCTGGCATCATTCAGTACTTTAAACTACTGGTTTATAAGTTAATGCAAAAGTACCCAGGATCTGGGAAGAGTTTATCCACTTAGCAGGGTCTGTGTGGCCTAATTATTTCAAAACATACTAACCTCAAGAGAAGGCAGCATCATTATCTAATTTGTACACAAATTATCTAGCCCTCAACAAATATCAGCTAAGAGAAATGATCATTCATTCACCCTTTAGAGGTAGAGAGTTTGAGATCCCTAGGGGTGTGGACCTTGGTCACTTACAAGCTATTGGCAAACATCGGGGGCAAGCTAACTCTCTGTTTTTGTATTTTTTTCCCTGTGGGTGACTTGTCTCCCCACTTTATTAGAACTGCTATTGAGGTAGGCAGGGAGGCTGGTTTCCTTACCCACCCTCTGACAGTGTTGGCCCAGGACAGACAGCGTGGCTAATGCTTTCAGAAGATGAACACTCAGATTGCTGGTATATCTTGTTCCCTGACCTTGACAGTCAGAGAACATTGTCAAAGCACTCACCTGTCTTCTCTCTGAACCAAGGTACTGGAGAATCAGCCGGGTGTTCACACTGTGACTCCAGGTGTTTCCTAGTGCAGCTGTCACACAGCTGGATCCAGAAATGCCTGAAACGAAACAGGGCAAAACCATGACTATGGACACCTTATCTTGTCATGGTGTTTCACATAAACAAAAGTCCAGTCACTGCTCATTGCTCAGAGAGTACTCGGGAGCCCAGGTCTTTACCACAAAAGTTGATGAAGGAGAGAAGGAAGAGACTAAAAAGAAAAGCCAGCATGGGTTTCCTTCAGCCTCAATGAAAGTAACCACTGGGCTCAGAGATAACAGAGTTATGTATCAATAAGAGGTTGCACTGCAAGGAAGCTTGGAGCCATTGCTAATAATAAAACAAGCCACTCAACATCCATGGCAGAAAAGCATGACCCTACTACACAGAATAAGAGCCAGTTATGAAATAGTCTCAGTTTAATAATGGCAGAAAAGCATGACCCTACTACACAGAATAAGAGCCAGTTATGAAATAGTCTTAGTTTAATAGAGTTGTTAAGACTTTTTCAGCTTGATAAGAGTCTTAATTCAATTTTCTTTATCCATATGGAAGCGGTGGCATATGTATATAAAATTCCCATGCCATTCCAACCGCGGAATGTACACGCACCCAGAAGAGGAATCTGGAAGATCTCACCATTTCATATCTAATCTGTATTAGACATTCTTATCCCAAGAGAAACATTCTTTTACTTTCTAAGACTTTCCTATAAGGGGGAGGATCTGAAGTAAAATTTATCCGAGTTTCTAGTCTACACCAAGTTGTACTTCAGCTACTCTCTGACATCTCCAGAGCTTCACTGATCTCTCCTGACATCACCAGGAGGAACCCATTCCTGCACTCCTCCTGTTTCTTCTGCATTAGAGGCGGGCTCGCAAGTCCCAGCACTTAGAAGCCAGCCCCCACTATCATATGTAGCACATCCTGAGGTCTCCTCCAAACTCCTGTGCTCACTTTGGCCCTGGGCCATGAGATGAGTCTTAGCCTAAGGGGGCATAGTGGGATTTGTAGTTTGCCTTGTATCCTCAAGATGCCATCTCTTTCCAATGAGGAGACCAAGTACCAAAAGGCTGAAGTCCACTGAATCAGCTAAAGCAAAATGAGGGCTTGAGTTTCTCATCTGTTGCCTGCTCAGGGCATCATCTGATATTCACCCCTCTGTGTGGAACAGGAATTCCTCTTTTCTGGGTCAGCATCTTTCAGGGTGGCCTCCCAGCTCTGCATGGTCTTAAGCTCCTGGGATCAAATAGAGCAACAGATGAATGGAATTCAGTGGTTCTAGGCTGGAGGTGATTCCGTGGGTCACGTCTAGGTGGGAGTGCTGTGGCGTCTAGAGGGTAGAGGCCGGGGATGCTGCCAAACATCCTATGAGGCACAGGCCAGTCCACACCACAAAGAATTATTCCGCCCCAGACAAAATAGTGCCGATGGTGAGAACCCATGGGATAGCAAAAAACATCCCTATGTTTTCTCTGGTTCAAGCAGGTATGGGAACGAACTGGATGGCATCAACATCCAGGGCCTCAACAAACCTGGGGATTTCAGAGGGAGGGAGAATTGAGCGAAGGAAAGAATAAAGTTTAGGGTGACCTTGGCTCATCGTGCACACAATTCAAAACACACACGAATTAATTTGAAAACATATAATCTAGACTGTGCTGATCTGATCACACCACTCCCCTAAAATCCTTCCACAGTCCTTGTGCCTGAGGATAAAATACTAACTTCTGAACTAGGTGTTCTGAATGCTTTGTCATCATCTTCATCTGCGTCTCTCTCTGGCCCCATTTCTCTCAATGGATGGTCCCTTAACCTCCTGACTTCTCTGTCCCCACCCTCTTTGACCTGATAAAGCTTCCCCCTCTTCCGGCATCCAATGTACTGGCTTCTTCTGCTTCTTGTATCAACCATGTTGAGTATTCCTTTTCCTTCTCCGCTTTTCTTCTCCCTCTCCCCTTAGTCGTGGGTGGACCTCAGGGAGCTGGCCATGGCCAGTTTTTTCCCTAACACCCACCTGCCTTCAGTGGCTGGGAAGGTAATGTACATCAATAAAGAGGCCAGGTGTCTGCATTTTAACACGTAGAAAGTCTTCACTACCACAAACAGATGTACTCTCTTCCATTTTTCTTGAAATACATGACCCTCTAAGTCTGTCTTTCATTTCCCCCTTTTTGATAGAGACACATAACAGAAAATTATTTTCTGCTTTAAGAAAACCAACACTGCAAGGGCAGTGGCCACTGATGTTCCTTTTTCTTGCATTTTTGCCAAAAGCTTTGTCGAGATAATTCACATGTTGTACAATCCAGCCATTTAAAGTGTACAGTTCAATGGTTTTTACTATATTCAGAGTCGATCAACCATCACTACAATCAACTCTGGAACATTTCATCACCCCCCAAGAAACTCCATATCCCTTAGCCATAAGCCTCCAGCCCCTCTTTCCTGCCCTGGAGCCCTAGGCAATCATTAATCTACTTTTTGTCTAAATATTAAGTGTTAGGAGATGACGAGGAGTAGTGGAGACTGTGGTGAATTAGACATGATCTCAAGGGGACAGCCCCTGTTCAGCTCCAGCTGCTGTTGTCACATGGCAATATGAGTTCACGGTTAGCCACACCTTTTGATCTTTTAATTTTTAAAATCAACACTTTAAGTACAATCTTCTGATTGGAAAATGTTGGCTTATTTTAAAAAATTTTAAAAACACATAAATAAACATGCTGATGAGCCACATATGAGTCATTCTCACCAAGCTTGCAATGTCTGCTCCATATGGCATGTCCTCACTGTTGACAAGGACGACACCCACAGGTGGATGATTTCTAAGCCTTTGTCTCAACCTCCCACTTAACCTCAGCACCTGTCCCCCATTTTCAACCACAAGATCTTCCTGCCTGACATAATGAATTTGGGCACCATAAACTCAGTATCTTCAAATTGAGCTCATCCCTTCCTGTATAAACGTACTCCTCCTTCTTTGGCCTTCCAGTGAATCTGGCTTGAAACCTCAGTTCCATTTAAAAATGTCTCCCTCTCCTGTGCTTCTCAATTCCAAGAAACTGTGAAGACGGATTGATTTCCCTGTAAAGTCTCACTTACATCCATTCATCCCACCCCAACCTAGATCAGACCCACATTAGCTTTCCCCTGGGGGGATGGCTGCTGTCACTTTCTCGCGGCTCTCCATGCTCCTGTCAGTTTCTCCCTACGAAAGCATCCTCTCTTCTACCGCCCGATTAATCTCCCCAAGCACACATCTAAGCGCGCTGCCCTGCCACTTATGATCAGCCTGCTCAGAAACTTTTGGCGGCTCCCAAGTGCCTTTAAAGAGTTCTAAATTCCTAAGACTGGCATTCTTGCAGCTGTGCCCGACCTGCCTCTCCACACCTCTTCCCTCCATCCCACTTCGTAAAGACTCTGCTCCGATTTAATCACTCCTTCCTCGTGCCGCCTCCACACCTGAATGCCTCTATGCCCGTGCAGTCTTCAGTACCACTTCTGACACGCCACCTCCCTGATCATCACAGAAATAATGCCTTCCTCCTCCAAACGCCCATAATACTCAGCTCACTGTCTCACATTACCGCCATTTTTTAACCCTGTGGTATATGACTTGCGTGCTTTTCTGACCACCCCTAATGTATATTTTAAGAGGGCCAAATCCATGTCTGACTTATGGTAGTATGCCTGATCACGAAGTCTGAGACCCAGAGGATGCTTCATAAATAGTGGTTGAATAGTCGGTAAGTTATTCTTACTAAACTTTGAACCATGGTATCTATTTGTTTTAGCAGCAGATTTACATTCTTCATTCTACCTTGCTTAAGCCAAAATTAATAGATTTACATTTTTCAAGCAAACTCTAGAAACTTGTTGCTTCAATGCCCACTAAGTCATAGCATGACGTGAGCCTGAGTTTGCCAAGAAAGAGCTACGTGTGAATAATTAGGAGCTGCTAATTAGTTAAGCACTCCAAAAAAATTTGTGGTGATACGACTGTAGGTGCACTTCCCAGGCCTAGAAGATGTTTATAGGGGTCAGAGCCACAATTGACCAATAGTGGCTATTTAAAGAATTCCATGTGCCCAAACCAATGAAAACAGTATTAAAAAAAGTACCCACATGCCTGGCTGCTTGTCAGACAGGTAAGCTGGGGTTCTTAACCAAGGGCCATGAGTGAAAATAGCCAGGGAGAAGTTTTCAGTGGAAACCTTAAGTGGGCAAGCTTGAGGAGATATATCTTCAGGAGTGCTCACAAACATTAAGCCACCACCAGAGCAATAACAGCAGGGCCTTGAAAGTTAAATGATAAGGAAAAACAATATTTTTAAAGTGCTATAAGCTAGGCACTAGGTAAGCCCTTTAAATAAGGAGGGCTTACATCTTATTTGAGCTTCATATCTTAGGTACATCTTTTCTGATCCTTACAACCACCCTATGAGGTAGGTGATATCATCATCCCTATTGACAGACCAAGGCTATAAGAGATTAAGTAATTCTCCCAAGGTCACACGGTTGGTTAATGATAGAGCAAGGATTCGAAACCAGGCTGAGTCTTTTTTTTTGCAGTATAGTTGGTTTACAATGTTGTGTTAGTTTCAGGTGTACAGCAAGTGATTCAGTTATGTGTGTGTGTGTGTGTGTGTGTGTGTGTGTATTTTTTTTCAGATTCTTCTCCCTTATAGGTTATTACAAAATATTGAGTAAGTGTTCCCTATGCTATACAGGTCCTTGTTGGTTATCTATTTTATATATAGTAGCATGTATATGACTGGGTCTTAACCACTACTCCAATTAGCCTTCTCCAGGCTCATTATGTCAAATAGCTGGCTACTCTGCCAGCCCGGGGTGGGAGTGGGGAGGGGTGGGCGGCTGGGAAGGGCCTGAAGAGCCCAGAGGCCCATCTCTGGGAAGACACTGATGGAAGTATGTTGTGAGCATCTTATCAACTCATCTGAACTCTGTGTGTCACTCAGGCTCTACACTCGGCTTCCTTTGTTCTGATATACAGTGATAATCCAGGGCAAGGGGTTTCCAGAAAGACGATGCATGCTCTGGCTTGGCAAGTTATTTAACCTCGCTCAACTGGCCCAGCCACTGGATTCATGCAAATCAGATGGCCTGAAACTGACCCTCTCTTGTTGGAGGCTTAAAAAAATCTGGGCAGGATTGAAAAATATTTTCACTTAATAGGGCTTTGAATATGGAAAAACAATTGAAGGGTGGTTATAGGTGGTGGGATGGCTTGAGAAAGAGAAGTGGGGAAGCTGTCAGTTACTATAAATTTGTAACTTTATTTTCAACTAGAAAACTCAGTGGTCCCTAATGTCTTTTGACTTTTAAGCATTCCTATGTGAGGCTGGCATAAATGATCATTAATGCTGTTTATGGGAAAGTTAAGGTAGAAGGAATCTGCTTACTGGCTTTTCAGGAAAGGTGATTTCCTGCCCAATGACCTAATTGGTCAAGAAATAGATAAGTGAATCTTTTCTATGCTCATTTTAAGCAGAAGGAATAAAAATTGGGGCATTCTCTCCGTCGCTCCTTTTTGATGACTGTGACATTTATGTCTGCCAAGGCAGTATGAGTTCATTGTACTGGAATTTGGTTGATCCCAATACAAATTAAAAAAATCAAGTAAGTGAACTGGGTTTTGAAAATATTTTCAATATTGGGGATTTTTCATTGTCACAGGATTGAGCTTGTAGAAGTGCCTGCTTAAGCCACAGAGAGAAAATCTAATTTATTTACACTGAAGTCAGGTCTCTCTAAAAAAGACAGGGGGAATATTCATACTCTGCTCTCTCAGAGACCCTTTTAGGTCAGTCAAAGCATGTTCTCTTTCTGTAATTGCTTACCCATCTGTAAAATATGAATAATAATTCTTGCCTCCAGGCAACCAAAGGTTCTTGGTGACCCTTAGATGAAGATACTTGATATGTACGAATGACAGGAACAATGATGATCAAACACTGCAGATGAAATTCTAGGGAGAAAAAAAGTTTAATCATCACCTTCCACATTTTTTTATTCTTCTAGTAAGGAGGCAGGTTAGTAAAGTTCAGGAGTGAAGTGGTTAAAAACAACAGAATTTGGATTCTGGAATATCTTTCATGACTACTGTCTTTAGATCCAATTCCCTACTCCTTTAGAGTGGGAGCTGGTTATGAAGACAAATTTCTTACAAGGCAGGAAGCTCTCTCTCTCTGCTCTGTACACAGGGCGTAGTTCTTGTGCAATCAGACTGGAGGAGGATAATCAGGTTGCTAAGTAGCCTTGATTTCCAAAAAGGTAATGGGCCTCTGGTACCAACCAGTGTCAGTGTTCAGAAGGGGGCTGTTGGGGAGCTTTCAGTGAGGAAGCTCCTTCTCTGAAAACATTTCAATTTATGACTCCTGTGCTAATAAGCATTTCTGGGAGGTCAAATTGAATCTCCAGTACATAACATAAAAGTGTGCCCTGCAGCAAAAGGGTCAACTTTAAAAGACTAGACTTTTCCATGTTAAAAAAAAAAAACAAAAACGTGTAAACAAAGCAGTGATTCCCAGAATAGGAACAGAGGGGAAGGAGAAGTTCATGGCTTAAGCGGGCTGGGTATTCTGGACACTCAGTCCCTCCTTCCCCTTTAGATGAAAGACAACTTACTGAGACTAGAAAGAGGAAATTTTAAAAAACGAAAAAGAATTAAAATACTTACAAATGATTTCAGTACTGAAATAAGTTCGGGGAAAGGGACGGTATGTTACCACTGGAGTGGTAATGAGAGGATGCTCCTTCTGACCTCTCATCCTCACATCCTGAAGCGTGTCCTATACAATGCATGATAGCATATGGCCGGCTGCTAGATGGAAGGCAGGACCCTGGAGCTCTATTTCTAACTTAGCTGTGGGCTTTTAATGAGACCAGGTGGGAGAAGAGAGCGATGTAACAAAGAATATCAGAGCAGGCCTCGGTAACGACCGGTTACTTCAGTTCTCTGAGCCTCAGTTTCCTCATCCATGAACAGAAGGGGTTGTTCAAAACTATCTCCAAAGTTCTCGCCTTTTCTAAAAACTTTGAATCTATGGTATTTTAATGATAAGAAATTAGTTCCTCATTCTGGACCTCACTTTTTCCAGGAAGTCTGAGAATGCTCTACTCCACGTGCTGTCTTTGAATGTTTGTGCCCTTACCCAGCACCCATTTAAGCCTGAAGAGAGTGCAGACGTGGGGTCCTCCTCCTAAGAGCAGATTTCTCTCCAAACTAGGGATTTTCTTAGCCAATCCTACCTCCTAAAACCTTTTGATGGGTAAACATGTGTTGGCCAGTGGCCAAGTCCCAGCAAACACAACTTCATAAGGACAAAGCTTAAAGATGGGAGTCTGAGTGAAAGAGTAGGGATTAGAAAGGGATTATCATTCATTAATTTCAGTTTCTCCTGTTTAAACCCAGGCCCATGGAAGTTGCTGAGCTTCAGCATACTGTCGTTTTGGTTGTTGTTGGGTCATTCATTTGGACTGAGGAAGTGACTGAGAATCTCGTTTAGCCCCAATAGAAAGATGAAGTAGGGAAATATTTAGGTCTGCTTTTTCCCAAGTTTCTCAAGTTAGCCTAAGTTACTTCTGGTGGTAGATCATCAGCTCTTTTTCTATTTGATGCAGAAAGCCAGAATTTCAGCGACCCACATTGAACAGGCTGACAATCAAAAGGGATGAAGACTGCCAAGGAGAGGGTATTCAAGAATAAGGATTCAAGATGACCTACAAGCTCCATGAGGCCACAGAGCAAAGGTATCATATGAAAGTGATTGAGACAGGCTCAGACATCTATCCACCAGCAAAACTAATTTCCTGGGGGGCCTGTGCTTCACTAACTGAACCTGTGAAACAGCTGTATTGAGCATGCACACCACTTCCTTGGGTCTTTAAAACTGACAATGGTCTGTAGGTCAAGTTCCAACGGAAGTGATATTTCTGACCTAGCTCTATAAATAGAGCACTGGAAAAAACTCATCAGCTGCAAATGGCCCAGCGACCACACGCTATCTATTAAGTAAGTAACCACAGTATCTGCGCTGCCATTTTAGATGAGAAAAATATTTCTCTTGTTATTTATAATCTTCTGAGCCTTGAGATTCTCAAAATACTTTAAAGCTATTAGTCTTCTTTTAGATGTACAAATAAAGGATCTGAGGCATAAAACCACACAATAACTGCCTCAACAGTATCTGTCCATGGAGGAAGGCCTTCGGCCTGAGTAAAGAGCAAGGCTGCTTCACTGTGGGAAAGCACAGGATTTCATTCCCAGTTGTCTCTCGGCTACAGGTGAAAGAGGTGATTGCAGTCCAGTCTTTCCTTGCACAGCACACGCAGGTTGGTCCAAGTTTCAATAAAACTCATTACTGAGGAAGGTGAGAAATGTGAAGAAGGCAAGAAAAGGTGGGGTGATCAGAACCTTTGGAATGCAAGAGTTAGAGATGGAGTAATCCTCCACAGCAGAAGGTAGAAATAGAGTTAAGCTAATCACTAGGATAAAGACTGGTTATGCATCAGCACAAACGACTCAAACAACTCCACTGGTTTTTGTGCAGGGAGAAAATACTTTAAGTTTCCCATAGTCTCAGAGTGGACATGTAGGTTATCATCCAACCAGGACACTTTTGAAAATGAAGCAGGGACATTTTAGTAAGTATATTGGGATAACAAAGATAAATTGGGACTACTCTGGGCAAGCCAAGATGTACGGTCACCCTACAGAGATATCTTGTAGGAAGTGTCCAGAAATCGGGATGAGGATGCTCACCTTACAAAAAACTGATCATTCCGGAACCCATCTCATTTACCAACCAAAAGTTCTCTAGGGGTTAACTGCACAGGACGTCTTGGCTATGTTTGCAGTGACAATCGTGAAGGTCCTTAAAGACAGCTAGGAAAACATAGGTTTGAGCAGAACGGAACTAGGGTGTCTGAATAGAAAGGAGCAATCTCCCCCGACCCAGCTCAGCTCCCAACATTGCCCAGGAGGCCAGGCCCCTGAACCCTTTCTCCAATAACACAGCTTTCCTCCTGCTATCCTCCATTTAAGGGAAAAAAAAAAAAAAATCCTGAACAGTGGCTTGTAGCTAGGTCTGCTGACCCTTTGAAAAGAACACTTTAATTAAAAATAAATTCACTCACTAGAGAAAACACATACTATCCTTAAGTAAATGCTGGCAAAATAAAACAAAGAAAATAAAAACCCAAACATTTAAGAAAAGCTGAGACATTTTCTTTTTAATTTAGGCTTCATTCAGTGTAAGCCAGGAAGATGCTTATGTGAAATGGGCTTTCTTCCACAACAAGGTGTCTTACCTGCTTGCTGTAAATAAGTGAATTCCTAAAATCATGCCAGTCAGCCATCTTGGTATGAGCTTTGTTTTTCTACTCTCATTGTAGAATCTGAGAATACTAGAGCTGGATTCTAGTACGTCTTGTGTATTATATCTGGTCATCATCTCATTTTTTGACCATTTGATTTTTTTTTTTTTCAGGTGACTTTTTTTTCCGGGCTGAAGCAGAAGGAATATCGCCAGCTTATCCTGATTTCAGATTGTTTATAGTCCTGGCTGCTGGAAAAAAAAATCACCCTCAGATGTGTGCACTGCCTTTGGAGAAAGCTAGGAAGGGTAAAAAGTGGCTTTTTTTTTTTTTTTGGCATTGGCATTTATATATTCTTTAAACTGTTTTTATTTGTTATTACCTTATTTATGTTGTTTGTTTTTAAAGTGGCATATCTTTTATCGGTCACCCTGGGGAAATTTAAACTACAGTGAAGTAATATTTGGTAGCTTTACATAGCCAAGGAATTAGTCTGGACAATGAATAAGCCAGGTGACAGCCCATTTGACTAAAGACCAGAGGGACACACTCACAGTCACAGGGTTTGCCTTTGGGAAATCAGCTTCCAAGGCAAACCCAGGACCAGGAGACAGGCGCCCTTCCCAAGGCCTCGACTGATGCAGAATCCGGACCAGGTAAGTCTGCTTTTGCTTCAGGCTGACACTGGATCACTGGCTCTTTGCAAGTAATAAGGACAGAGGCGGAAAAGAAATGCTGTTGTTTATCAGGAAATACGTGCTTGAAAAACATTTCTGTGAAAACAGCAGTGGCTTAAAAAAAATCATTAATGCAGAAAGACATTTCAACTAAATACGACGTCTAATCCTGGACTGGATCTTGGATCAGGAAAAAAAAAAATTGCCATGAAGGACATTATTAGGACACCTGGCAAAGTTTGAATATGGCTGGTATATTAGATAATGGTATTATATCAACATTAATTTCCTGGGTGAGATCATTATATTGTGGTTATGTCAGAGAAGTTCTTGTTCTTAGGAGATAAGTGCTGAAGTATTTGGAAATGAAGGGTCACGATGTTTAAGCTTACTCTCAAATGGTTCGGCAAAGATAACAATAATAAATTAATATTATAAAAAATAAATTGACAACAATAATATGAGAGAGAGCAAACAAATGTGGCAAAATGTTAACAATCTAGGGGAAGGGTATGTAGGAGTTCATTGTACTTTCCTTGGAACTTTTCTGTAGGTTTGAACTCTTTTTCTACCAAAAAAAAAAAGAAAGAAAGAAAAAAAAATTAGTGTGAAAATATAGGTTGGCCAACCCTAAGAGATGACTTGGGCCAGTGATATAGAATCAGGACACAGGACTGGCTGGAGAAAGAACTAGGGCATTGTTTCACATGTGTGTTTATGCAGCAGAATCACCTAAACCAGGTAAACCTGTTTTAAAAATGCAGAATCCTTGTCCCCATACCAAACCTAATGAGTCAGGATCTCTGAGGGTCGATGCCCAGAAGTCTGCATTTTCAAAATGCTCTCTCCCAGATCATCTGTGTATATATATTAAAGTTTGAAAAAAAAATCACATATTAGGCATTTGTTGTTTTGCTTGTAACTGTAGGCTTCTTTGCAGGTAATGGATGTCATGGATGCATTTGTATTAGAAAATCTCCACCTAACATCTTGTGATGTAGATCTGCATCCTTTTCATCACGGAAGACATCATTCTGGTGAATGCCCTTTGGCCTATTTCCCAAGGGGGTAGAGAAGAGATGTAAATGCTCTATAGAAACACCGTAATTCATCTGGTTAGAGTGGTTGTCAAAGGGGTCACCCAAAACCCAAATTCAGAAGGTGGAGGAGGGGCAGCTGACAGCCTGGGGCATGAAACAGGACAGGGCTAGTGATGGGGCCCAGGCAGGCAGAGACCCTCAGTAAGGTCCTCAGTCAGGCTCCTTGACCAGCATTTCTTCTAGACCCCAAGCAGAGCTCAGTTTTCACAGTTCAAGCTTCCCTTTGTTTCTTCAGTGAGAACAGGAACAGAAAGTAAAGAGAATGAAGTGGGACAGGAGACAGACTCCCTGAGGTGCTTTGAAAACTCCAGAGTATATAAGAGCGTCGGATGAATCCAAGTGAAAGTGCATTAATAAATACTGCTTCCCTCAAACTTGCAACATTGGTGTAATCATTATTCCCATATCATAGACAAAGAAGTTACTTGACTATTGAAACCCACCTAGTCAGGGGCAGAGCTGGGGCCCGAGCCCAGGCATCCTAAGACCTCCTGCTGTCCCAGCTGTCTCCCTTTTGGCATCCAGAGCACATCGTCTGGAGAATGCTTTTAATTATCACCTCGCCCAGAGTGCGAAGATTTACCGGTATGCTTTCCTCCGGCCCCATCTTAAGCACCCCTTTGGGAAGTAGAGTGATCACGATAGGAATCAGGGTATTTTCATGTGTGGAGGGGAATGGAATGCTGGCGTCACACACGTTTGTTGCCCCTGAAGGTTCTGAGAAGGGGGCGGGGGGACGTAGACTGTTGAATAGTTAGTGAGGCAATCCCAGCGTCCTCAGCACCCTGAGTTTTCGACAAGAACCCAAAGGTTCTTTGGGTTTATTTCCCACACTGGTGAATTCAGCGTGGCTGCTGAGTTCCTTCAGTTCAGCCCGTGTTTCCCTGACATCTGGAGCTGGGCTTCCTGAGTCAAGGCTAGGACAGAAGCAGCTGCACTTCTCCTTTTCTGGGGGGTGTGCACACACGCACAGGCACACACGCGTGCGTGCATGAGGGCTATCCCCATGACCATCATGCCAACATAAGGCTCAAAAGAAACTGGGGCCACAGAGGAAGGGAAAATCCCATTTGTGACAGTAATTCTTAGTGGTCCCAGATCACAAGTTGTAAGGTCCGAACAATGTGCAGATGGCCAGGGTATGGGGGATCTTAGGCAATGGGGGCTGACCTTGCTTTAACTTCCTCAAGTGTTCCTTCAAGAGAGTGTCCCAATCTCTGGTGGCAAAGTCTTTCAGGCAGCAGCCTCATGGCGGGAGAGGGAACTGATGAACCAAATGTGCTGATGCTAACAGGGTTATTTTAATCGGAGGAACTGGTTTTGGTGGCAGCAGACAGTCAGTCCACATCTTCAAAACAAGAGTTCTTAAGCAAAGCAATTTCCTTCTTCCTTGAAGGCCACTATTTATCTACAGGACAGAACTACAGGTTCACTGAAAATGACCAGATTCAGCAAAGCGACCAAGACTATTGACTTGGTGTAATCTGTCTCCCATCTCAGATGTCACCTGATGGAAGAACATTACAGTAAAGAACTACGAGGTAACATTTTGGGGATAATTAGTCATTTCTGGGCAGTACGCTCAATACCTTACATACATTATCTCTATCAGGGAGATGCCATTATCACACCAATCTTCTAGGGAAGAAAGTTGAGCTACAGAGAAAGGTTACTCAGCAAGTGGCAGAGCAAGGATTTGAACCCAGCGGTCTGACTAGTCACTTCAGCCATTTAGAAAGTACTACAAGAATGACCATTCATTTCCCTCTCTGGGAGGGAAAACTCACAAAGCCCCTCACCCTGTTTTCTAGATATTCCACTCATTTTCTTTTCCTCATTAAACTATAATGTTCAACGTCTTATTCAGAGTCAACTGTACCTGTCTAGAAAAGCATATTTGATTAGTGTTCTCTCCCTATTGCTGGGAAACTCTTAGTCATATGACAGGTTTTCTAGAAATTGATTCCAAAGAAAAATAAATCTCTAGATTCTGTAGCTTTTCAACTGAAAATATGTAAAATAACCTTAGTTGCCAAAATCATGACTGGCTTTCCTTCTGTGACTATAATCTCCACATCTGGCTCACCTTCTTTGCCAGAAGAACATGATTATATGTTTTTTTTATATCTTAGGATGTTTCTATATTTTATGATATTTCTAAGTGGAAGTGCTATGTTAATCGTCATTACAATCCTACTGATAATTGCATTAGTTCTTTTATCAGTGTTAACTCCACAGTGAAAAATAAAGCAGCAGAAGGTAAATGTCAGATGGTCAGAACAGCCCTACAGGGAGCCAGTTAGCCCATTTTTCTCATCTGTAATACAGTTGTGGGATGTGAAGCGAGATAGCAACCACAATTATCGTTTACATGTACATCCTATGTGCCAGACATGATTCCAGGTGCTTTACATGATAAAAATCTCTTGCCCATCTCAACAGTATGAAGTTGGATACTATTATTGCCCTCATTTTACAGATGATGATGCTGTGCCCATATTTGAATGTGCTAGTGAGTGGTGGAGACAGGATTCAAACCCTGACAGTGGCCCTAGTGCCTGTGTTCCAGCCTGGCCTAGGAGTCCTTGTTCTAGCTGATTCCCCATGTCATGTCAGCAGTTGAATCTGACCCCAGCAGTGGATTATTCTAACATCCACAGCCAAGGATGCCCATAAAATTTTCATGACGTTACCATAGAATCATCTTGTTTATGAAACAGCATCATGGTACAAATAGAAGAGTCATGTATTAAGCACTTCTTTTAAGTAAAAGATTTTATCATCATTGTTCTTAAGGAAAGTGACATGATTAAGGTCACATGCTTAGTCACAGGTCAAGAATGGTACAAACACCCCTTCACAGGTCCTGGAACCTCAGGACCTATTGCTTCTCTTAAACAGCATCACAGCCTCCTGCCTGATCAAGCATCTCTGCAGGTGGACACAGCTCTGCAGGGCTGTAGGGATCACTGTACCTGCTTCGCAGCAGCCCTACCTCTAAATTAAAAACAGCACAACAGCAACAACAAAATAATAATAAAATAAATGGCGGAAAGACCTCTAGGGTATAAAAATTTCCTTCAACTGATCATCAAGTTCCTTCTTGAAAGAGGCAAGTGTCTGCCAGCAGGAACCTAAAACTCATTATTATTCTGTATTTTCTTTCTGCATGACTGAAAAGTTTTTCTACCTCCCACTCCCATCCCTATCAAAAGAATCCCCCCCCCACCCAAGACAATCACAAAGTTTAAAAGTAGCTAACTGGCAGTTCAAAAAAAGTTTTTAAATAAAAACTCCAAAACCCACAGTGGTTGTAAAACAGCTTTGTGTGGAAGAAGGGCAAGTTTTCTCTTACGAGAGGCTCATTTCATAGGGTTGGGCAAAGAGAGAGATCAGGGGGGCAAGGGTGGGAACGCAGAAGAAGGGGAGGCGGGAGAGGAGGAGATAAAGGAGGAGGAATCGCTGGCTTTAAAAAGCAACATTGTCCAGAGAGGTGAAAGGGAACAGATGGCCGTGGAGAATGTGGCCCTCAAAGCCCCGAAGAAAGAGGCGATGCTGACAGATCTCGCTGTTTCCCATTGATGCCTGAATGTTCTAGTGTGGGGAGCCGAGGCCAGTGAGGGGGACAGACCTCTGTTCCCAGCGGCTCGCTGGGGCACTGGCGCTGAGGATCACTGAGAAAAAGACCAGGCAGGGGGGCGGGGAGGGCAAGCAGCTGTGGCCACAGAGGGAAGGACAGTGGGGGCGTGTGGGTTTCCATAGCCTTCTCTTTTGGCCCGGCCGGGAAAGGTCAGCCCAGTGCTGGTCTTTGCCCTGGCAGAGGTGAAGGAAAGGACAGCAGCTGGGGCCCAGTGTCACAGCATCCTCCCCCCAAAGGCATGTCTGGGACCAAATAGATCCCTTGGGAGAGGGAAATGAAGAAAATATTCCAAATGCTTTATGGAGGATTGAAACATTCAAACTACAATAAACAAGAAATTTGGGTCTATGAAAGAGGTAGAGAATCCTGCCAAGTAAATCCCATATTATTTCATGGAGTCTCAGAGCAGAGAAGTGATCTGCTGAGGAAACAGCAGGAGTCGGTGGCAGACTCAGGAAGGAGTCCAGAGGTCTGAGTCTGACTCTAAAGGGTGCCAAATTCAAAGTGGGGCTTTGCTGGACACAAGGGGAATGACAGGAGGGGCAGAGGGGCCTCTGGCGCCCAGGGTGTGTTCACGTGTGTGTGTGAGACAGGCACCTTGATGCTGGAGGATGTAACTGGAGACTCACAAGTCACCACAGAGCGACACTGGTACAGGCACCCCTGGCCTCCTGGGAGGGGAAAGCCCGACAGTCAGCCCCTGCAGACGGAGGCCTGGAGAATTGGTTAAGAGGGGTAAGGGTTTGTAGAAGCAGCAATTGCAAAGAGGCCCATAAACTTCAGGGGACAAAGATGCGTCAGTGTCATTTCCTTAATGGAACTTTGATCAGGGAAATTACTGTTTCAAATGACCTCTTGAACTCTCCGTACATCCGTACATCCTCGAGAGGACGATGATCCAATTCAGCCCTGCTCCCGTCCAATGAGGAGGGAGCCACATGCTTCTTGACTCCCTGTCTAGTTGGCCCCGCAGAGAGCTGCACAAGCTCAAAACATTTCTCTGGTTTGGATTTGCCTCTCTCTTCTTCCCTGACCCAGAAAATGAGAGAGAACTGAACTCAGGCCTGAGGGTCTTGAGACAGCGGGGCATGAGTTTGGAGAAACAGACCAGAATCATCATTTGGAAACATTCCTACAGGTCTCAGGCTCCCATAAACATCTCTCATCTAACCCTCAGTGGAAGTAAGAGAAGTTAAAAGGTGGCTCTAAATACATTTAGTGACCTGGCACGTTCACCTTTACCTGGGTTAGGTCTCCGTCTCCCCAGGAAAGAGGAGGCGGCAACGGCCGTCAAGGCCCATATTTTGCACTGTACGTACATCCGAGTTACTGAGAAAATTCCCATGGAGCAGTGTAGTAAAAAAAAGATCAACCATGATGAAGACCTTGCCTTTTTATTTCCCTGCTTCATCCAAATTGCTCCCCAGGCGCTTTTAGATTTAGAAGCTCCACTCATCAACCTTATGAACAGCAGCCCAGCCACTGCATAGAAATTACTTTGTATAGCTCCTAAGTGAAATTACCCCCGGGGACAGAAGATGCCCAAGGCTTTAACAATTGCGACAGAACACAGCCTCAGTATGAGAAAAGAAGACAAGTACACTTTGACATCCCAATTGAAACTCCAGGCTGAATCCGACATAGAAGAATGTAATTACCTTTCCTAGTTTGACGGTACACTAAAGAAATGAGAGAAGTGGAATACCTATTAGGTCCCCACTAATCCTCCTCCTAAATGCAAAGCAGGGTTAGTCACTGGAATTCATTTCTGGGTATTCTTACTCTGCACTATTGTTAAACAGCTCAATTGATAAGTGCTTGCAGCTAATAACGCTTTCTACTGAGCTCACCCCTCCTCTTTCCCAGCGGCTCAAAGCACTTTACAAATATCACCTCATTATTCTTTATAACACTCAAGTGAGCCTGATAGGTGGAAAGGTTCATTATCTTCTCCTTACCAATAGGGTAAACAGACAAAGGAAGAAGCAACTCGTTTGAGCCGACAAAGCAGAGGCAGAACTGGAACTAAAACCCGGCCATCCTCCTGACTGACTCTACCTGTGTCCATGTCCTGTGTCAGCCTGGAAAGCTGTTCTGCTGACAGGGCAGGATTTTCTAGCTCTGGACTGTGTTGTAATCGACAGGTCCACAGAACTGGGGCACTGACTGGAGCGGAAAGGACAGGAGTCGAACTGGAGAAGCCCCACATGAGTGGCCTTAACTGGCTCGGACAAGTCACTTCACCTCTGAGTCTCAGTGTCCTCCTCAGGAAAAGGAGGGGTTTCCATTAGAGGATCTTAAGGTCCCTTCCAGCTCTTTAGATAAAGCATGAAGTGAGAGTTTCAAAAGAGGGCTTCTAGTTTTCACCAGCCCCTTGTGACAATCTGAGTTTCAGTTTGCTTATCAGCCTGAAATAGTATCCTTGTCTCTTTGCCGAGTCCCTGTGTCATCCAGTGTCCACCCAAATGACAGTGGGGATCAAATCAGTCTGTGTGAGATGGGAAGTGAGAGAGGTAGTCCTGGGACATCAAGGCCAAGGACTAAAGAGATGAAGGGAGGCAGGGAATACAAAGAAGACTGGACAGGCCATAAAAAGAAGAATCGGCAAACAACATTTTGACCTCTGCCCGGGGCCTGACCTAGGGACACTCCTTACATTCCAAGGAACCTATGACAAGTCCTTCAAAATTTAAGAAGGCTCCAAAGAAAGAGCATTTGCTTTGCTCTTTCTAAATACAGGGTTCACTTGCCAACCCTAAAAGCCATGTGAACAATGCCCCAATGTACCCTGTAGTGGTGGTTTTCCATTTAAACAGAATTTCATTTTAATGAAATAACATTGGTGTGCCTTCAAGTTAATTAAAACAGGATTTTACAGGTGGCTTCATAGCTTCTAATTTGTGTCGCTTGAGCCATACATGCCTAAGCCCTTAGGAAATCAGAAGCATTTGATCTCTCCAATCTTTTACACTTTCTTTTCCTGAATGATGCTTTGATACTCTTTGTTTGCCACAAAGAGAGTTGGAGAGAGAGGACATTTAGTAAAATCAACATTTGTTTGCAGGAGAAACAGCCCTCACAACCAGAATAATGACCTTGGAAAGAGTCTTGGGTGATGGGCTGATTACAATGACTGGATATAAAGGACTGACTGTGCAGCCGCCAGAAAGAAACACATTTCTGTAATATCTCAGTTGTTTCTATTGGCCTGGCCTTCCTTGCATTCATCATGGGAACTGAGTCAACAAGTTTGCTTGCTTTTATTTCACTGATTACAGTGCGTTTTTTTTTCCCTCCACATACAGGGAAAAAAGAGTAAAGAACAAATGGAAGTCAGAGGCTTGACGATCCAAAAAAAAAATGGGTATAATTTTATTTATCTTCAAGTCCAGCTGCAAAAGCAACTAGCTGCAAGCTTTATTCCATCTGCTCTCTCTGAGGACCTCAGCCTGACCTTGTGGAACCTTCTTTCTGGGAAGTGAAAGAATTTCAAGGATTAGCTGAAGTCCTGAGGCTGCCAACTGTGACAACCTACAAAGTCCTCTTAGGTAATCGATTCAGACCCCACTTCTGCTCAAGGCCAAGATGGTCCCTGATGAGTTGGAAATATTCTAATTTCCTAGACCATAAGGCAAATTAACCCCAGAAGAATTTCAGAAGGGCAAGTACAACATGTCTGCATACTAAAGACTCAACAACTGATGTATCTGTGACAAAAGATATGTAATTGAACTTAAAAAGCAAGAATTAAGAGGTCATCAGAAACAAGTTTAAAAAAGAACACCGGAAGGAAGGAAGGAAGAGAGGAAGGAAGGAAGGAATGAACAGAGGAAGGAAGGAAGCAAGGAAGGAAAAGGAAGGGTGGGGGAAGAGAGAGAGACAGAAAGAAAGCTTTATAAATTTAATAATAATTATCTCCACCACCTGATTCTGGAAGAAGGCATTTTCTGAACATCTCCTGAACTGAACTTTTGAGTTCTCCAGGAGAAGGTCAAGTTTCCAATGCTGATCAGATAAAATGCCAAATTTCTCTCACCATTATAATCCCAAGGTGAGGAAAGGGGAAGAATGAATCAATATTCTTAGTTTATCGTCAAATGGCTCAGAGAAGACTAAGGCTTTAGATCCTACCAAGGACTGTACTAGTTTAATGTAGCCTTAAAGGTCACCCTAATCACTCCTCTGACACTGTCTTTTCCTGTATCTCCTAAACAGTACAGACATCTGGGTAGTTAATAGAACGGCTTCCAACTCGATTCTGTGACTAACTCATTCTGTGACTTCCTTAGGCCTCAGTTTCTCCATTTGAAAATTGGAGTAGGATTAGAGGGTCTCTAACATCCCCTCCATCTCTAATATGCCCTACTACTATTGTATCTCTCTGCATAGATTGGCTCCAGCATTTTCCCCAGCCCACTGTATTTTCTACCTTTTAAGTTTTATCTAGTGCTGGTCCCTATAGGTCCCTTACAGTGTCTGAGGAGTCTCAGGTCATGAATTCAGGCTTTACTGGCCAACAGGAATATTTACTTCTCTTCACTCCTACAGAAGAAAGTTAAAGTCAGAATGCTAGTGTTCCAGGTGACCTCACTCAGGAAAACCCACTGGCATATGCCAACAGATACAATCCAAAATGGGAAAGGATGAAGACCCAAGTGGGGAGATTTACTGTGTAAACCAAAACTACAAGAGGGTAAGCTCTCAGTGTGAACATCTAGGAAATCAATGGGTAGCTTTTAAAATAACTGACTAGAACTTCAAGGCTCAGATGTTTCCACTACCCAAGATTTGCAGTCTAGTTTATGACCCAGCTCAGCAACTATCTCCACAATGATGGGTTTCCACAATGTTGGTTGAGGAAATTTTAAGAATAGTCAGCAACTCCAAGGAATTTTTCATTCAAGGACATTCAATAACATGTAAGTATTATTTCTTACGATCCCAAACAGGTGTGTCAATGAGGTTCTCCGTTTGAGCAATAAGGAACATTTTATAGACTTGCCTCAGGTAAGAGAGTAAGCTAGGAGTTGAACAGAGACTCTAATAAGCCACTCACAGAATTATCTGGATTCCTAATGGGTTACATGTTATCAGAAAACCTGGATTTAAAATGGTAGAGAGAAATTTAGAAGATTCATTGAGAAACAAGAGGTCCAACTCCATCTTGAGTATCGGATTTCCCTGGTGACCCACTGTCCATTTGCTTACTACCTTTATTCAGAAGTCTTCTGGAAGCCTGACCAGGATGGATCAAATCCAGATCTATCAAAATGACTAATACAGATAACAATGTGTGTTCCTGATTTTTTTAAAAAGTAAGTTTCCACTTTTCTATATTACCTTTCACATCAATTCAGAATGCAGCCTCCTTAAGATAGACCAACCGTTAGGATACTTTGGTAGAGCTGATATATTAAAAAAGCAAATTGCAAAGTAGTATGTGCACTATGGTCTAATTTTTGAAAAACAATTTACATAAGTACTTATGTGTGTAGAAATGTGGATAGAATTATAAACACTGATATTTTTACATTACCTTACTGGAAGGGCATTATACGTTTTATTTTCTTTTTTGGTTATCTATATTTTCTATTGGTTCATACAGCAACACGGAAAAATTTTATAAATATAATGTTGAGCAAAAGACAGCATTACCAAAGAAAACCTACTATATGATTCTGTTTATATGAAGTTTAAATACAGGCCAAACTAATCTATATTTGTAGAAATCTGGATGGTGGTTACCTTTGGTGGGGGCTTCAGGGTAGTGATAGAAATGGGGAGCTGCTAGGGTATACTAATGTTCTGTTTTTTAATCTGGTGCTGGTTACACATGTGTGTTTGCTGGAAAAGTTCACGGAGTTGTACACTTACAATGTGTACACTTTTTTATTTGCGTTATGCTGCATTTTTAAAGTTACTTAAATGAAAACCAAACCAAACCTGCATCTAGAGGCTTCCTCACACATACTGTCAAAAAGTCTAGAGAAACGACTATTACTTTCGGGTGGGGAGAGATATGTCAAACTGCTCTTTCAGTTGTACAACAGTCTCCTTCGGGTGGTGGCGACCACAAGGAGGATACTACATTATCTCCATAGCTCCATCTCTGAGAAAGGGGCTCTGGAACCAGGCTCCGTGAAAGCAGGAAGAGAGACACAAAATTATGTTCATGGAAGGGTCCTGATTTGTGCATATCAGTGTCCTTCACATCTCTCTTGACAACACTGTGTTGATGGTGACTCTGGAAATCCAGGTTTTCATTTGACTCAGCCTCACTATAAGGCTTGATGAATCAGCCTGGACCAGATGCGGCCATGTCGGGAGGTGCACGTCCTGCACTGAGGGTGCATTCATAAAAACAAGCAAAAGTGACTGGCTACCTTTGCTAGAAGAGAGGCTCTGTGAAGGCCAGGACTTTGTATCCCCAGTGCCTAATGCAAGTCCTGGCACAGAACAGACACTCAATAAATATTTTTGAAGTGAGTGAGTGTATAAATCCACTTTCAAAGAGAAGAAACTGTTACAGCTCAAGTAGAAGTTACCATGAATGGTAAACGGAAAGGAAAAAGATGCAGTAGGATAATATATATTTAATGATTTGTGTCTCTGCTTGCCCTTCAGTGTTCCTCAAGTAAAGCCAAGTCAGGAATGGGGTTGCTGACTTTGTGTTGCTGTAGATTTTTGGTAAAACCATTTAGAAAAGCACTGTCCAATAAAAATGTGACGTAGCCCACAAATGTAATTTAAAATTTTCTAATAGCCACATAAAAAAAAAGAAAAAAGTGAAATAAATGTGAATAATATATTTTATTTAGTACAACATATCCAAAACATTATCATGTCAACATGTAATCAAAGTGAAAAGTAAGATATTTTACATTATTTTCCCTGATACTAAGTCTTTGAAATCCAGTGTGTATTTTACACTTAGAGTACATTTCATGTGCTTAATAGCCACATGTATCTAGTGACTATTGTATCAACAGTGCAGGTCTAGGGGGATATCCATCTGGTGGAAGTTCTTTTAGAAAAGATGAACAGGGTGTGTGTGTGTGTGTGTGTGTGTGTGTGTGTGTGTGTGTGTGTGTGTGTGTTAGAGTGCTTGAGAGAGAGAGAGACTGACTTGTTAACACTGGTCCCATCTGTTCCTGAAGTCAGCTATGTCCCAGTCCTTAGCTTCTATAGATATGCCAGTATCCTTATGAGAATTTCCACTTTCTGCTTACACTACTTCAAGTATGGTTTCTGTCACATGCAATAAAAAGAGGCTTAACTCATAAATATAGAGAAAACACGCCCATGGGTGCATCCTGCTTTAGAGGCAAAACATCTGTCGAACAGTTGACACTAAATCAGCATTGTTGAATTTGTAAATCAAGAAATAAAGGCATTAACAAAAATCCTATTCCGAAAGTTTTTTCTGTTACTTGCTGTAGGTTGCACCATCAATTTGTACATCACTTTTGAGAACAAATGAACCAAAGTCTTGTTCTAGCTTGAAGTACTCCAGGTGCATTTTAACTGTAAATTCTGAATCAAACAGGAGTTTAATAAGGTGCAGGCACTACAAGTTACCTGGATACTATCCATCTGAGACTGCTGCAATGTAAAAGAAATGAAAAGAACAGCCTTTCTATCAGCCAACATCCCTCCTGCTTCATCTCAGGGTTTGTCTTCCTGCCAACACACATTTATTTCTGTGTGTCTTTGGTTAAACATGGAACTGGAGTTTGAGGGGAACGGGTCAATGGTTTAATAACTTCACTGAGGAAAAAGCAGCCACCATCCCTGATTGCCATCACCTAAATTGCTTTGTGATTTAAATGCCATTAATAATTTTGGTATCTCAGTACTGTTTTTCATTCTGCTATAGGTCCAGACCTGAACCGGAGAGATGGTATCAGTGTACAGTTTCAGCTCGATTCCAGCTTTCCCATGTCACAAACCACTCTTTGGGCATCCTAAGAGAATATGTGGTCCATGTTCCTGGCGTACCACTGTAGGCAATTAGCGCCAGCAAGGTGGAAAGGGAGGACTAAAGGAGAGGCTAAAACAATCACCTTCCATTGCTTGATGCGAAGCCCTCCTGGGATGAGAAGAGAGAGAATCCTAAAGAGGAGTTCTGGACTGGCTTTCAAAACGCCTAATGCTAAAGGCACATGCAATTCAGGGAGACTGGAGGAGATGGCAAAGGCCGAAAGGGTACTTGGCAGTATCAGGGCAGAGAGTCAGAAAGGACCAAAAAGAGCAAGCTCTCCATCATCTGCTGCCGTTAAAATTCCTGGATGAGCCCCACAGGGACTGAATGTGGGAGGAATCCTACAGAATTAGCTGTAACTCCCGCCATCCCGAGAGGTGTGAGCTATTTAGTGCCAAGGAGAGGAATGGGGAATGGTATGTTATTGCTACATTCATGTGAGTCATAGGCTTGTAAATGCTTTATATCCTGCATAGATCATTCATCATTTGAGTTGGGAACTTAACCCAATTGTCTATGGAGCTGTTCCTGATTTGCCCTGGTTGAAAGGGTTAAGCAGGTCAAAGAATACTTAACCTCTAATATTCGAATTTTCTGCTCACGATGAGTGGGAGAGACACTTAGCAGATGGAGCCCCCGGCAGGAAAGCAGTGCTCCTGGTTCCTGCCAAGAGCTTATGCGTGGCCTTATGTAAGTCCCTGCTTTTATCTCAAAGTTTTTATTTGCAAAGAAAGGGGCAGCTAAAACTTCCAAAGTATACTGCCCTAAATGTTGATAAGCGCACATGTGAAGAACCTGCAAATTCTGGGAAGAATGCTGAGGAAATAGAGCAGATTAAGGGACCACCTTAAGCGACCACAGTAAGCGGCTAAAAGCACCGACTCTGGAGCCGAGCTCTGGGTTTCAATTCTGGCTCTGCTACTTATTAGCTGTTTGCCTTTGGACAAACTACTTAATCTCTCAGTGTCTCAGTTTCCTCATCTGTAAATCAGAGATAGTAATAGTACCTACCTCATAGGTACCATTAACTGAGTTCATATACGTTAAATGCCTAGACCAGCGTCTGGCAGTATTAGTAAATTTCACTACTAACAAGTACAGCATACTTTCATTTTTAGAGCTGGAAAAGACTTCACGAAATATTTAGTCCTTCTCAGAAAACACCCTTTCACAGATGAGAAAACCAAGGGCCAGAGAGGTCAAAATAAGTGAATAGAAATGATTTGCATATCCCAACCAGCTTGTCAGACACAATGACACTCCCGAACAACTACTCGCAGAAAATGCCAAGTCATCATTGGATGTTCTTAATGCTAGACTAGGACCAGAAGTAAGACACGTCCTCCTGGACACTGTCCTCGGGGGCAAAGTAGGCCTTACTCGTTCTTAGCTGCCGGATGGGCTCTTGTGCCCATCAGCATTTTCAGAAAGGATGGAAGAGCATTTGGCCGATGGTACGTAGTGGTCAGCCTGAAACTGCAGTTGCCTTGAGGGGGTGCTAGGAAGGAAGAGGATGCCAGTGGATGAGAGGCCGAAATCCATCACACTGGCTCTAAGAGTCTTTTGGAAGAATGAGTCAAGTCCAGAGGCTTCCAATCCTGTTCTGCGGGCTGAGGGGAGGCTTCACCTCGAGGTGACGCAGCAGTGAAGGGTGCAGGCCTGGCAAGCTGCCCACTGCGGGAGGCGGTGGCCCAGCTGATGGGAGAGTCAGGCCGAGCAGTCCCACTACTCCCTGGAGACCTGGAGCAAGCTCATAGCCAGGGGAAGTGAGGATTAACACAATGTGGTGTCCGAGCTAATGAGTGAGCAAAACAGACAGATGGCAATTGCAGTAACTTAACTCTCCCATCTCTGCTTGCAATGCACTCCCACTAGCTTCTCCTCTGTCCTCATGCTATCTAACTCTGCCCGGCCCTCTCGGTCCATCTCGGCAGATCACGGTCACAGAGAAACCATCCTGCATGAAAAAAAAGCTGTAACACCGCCTTCTAAATATAACCATCACCCACAGGTGGGGTATAGTGGCGAGGACGAGGTCTTTCGGACAACTTTGGAGAGATACTGACCTTTGGTTCTAGAGGAAAAGCAAAGTTAATTTTATTGAATTCTTGTTATTTTATACTTGACATATAATTCTTCATAACAACTGCTTAAAAGGCGCACAGTTGCATATGAGAATGCTTATAAAGGGGCATAATTTATAACTTGGGGATGAAAACAAGAAAAGGGAACTTTTATTCTGAACCCAAAATTAGTTCCCTTTAGTCAGAACTACAGTTGGCGGGACAGTTTCCTCCATGGGCATTTATCACATGTGATCGACGATGTTCGTGCAGGCTTAGACCAGACCTTGCCACTTTGGGAGGCAAACAACTGCTTTACAAGTTATTTACTACTCTGCACCTCTTTTAGGGATTTGTTTTTTTCTGCTTCTTTTTCAATGGTCATTGTTCAGGTGGTATTACTGTGTCAGCTGCTCAGAGACTCACCTGGCACTGAGGCTAGCCCGGACTGAGCCATACTGGAAAATCCTGCCTCCTACTTTGAAAATTGGTTCATTTTATAATAATCTCTTTAATAATAAAATTCCAGTATGCAAACAACAGAAGATCTTCAGAAAGAAAAAGAAGTTTAAAGAAAAATCCCTGACTTACGTGTTTTGGTAAATGTCCCCCCCTTCTCCTATTCTGCCTATTTATTTCATTCAATAAGGTAATAAGAAACTTAAAAAAAAATTAACTTAAACTTCACTGATGCAAATGGGTTTCACCTTTGCAAAGTGAAAAAGCTGACTCATGAGAAGAAACTTCAGTGGTCACTGAATTATTCAATAGATCATGCACCTAAAGAGGGATATTGAGAAAGAGGCCTGTAAGCAGGCTTCTCACTGCTGCCCATATCCCCAAACTTTCCCACCCAGTGACCCTCTGGGGGCTACCTGCTCACCTCTGCCTTCTTAGAACAGGGCCTTGGGACTGACACAGTAAAAGTGATCAGCTGTAAGGCTCTGCAGCTCGTCAGCCAGCAGGGTCAACTTTAGACCAATGGAATTCTGGGGAAATACTTATATTCAACCCTCGATCATATCCCTGATAATTAGAGGCAGCAAAATATGCTGGTGGAGACCTTGAACACTGGGTACGGAAAGTAACACTCTGAGGGAACCAAATACAACCTTTTTGGAAGTGGGATTTCATTGTGGAACACACTTTCCAACCCTAAGGGTCAGCTGTCTTTCATGGGAAGTAACTAGATACAACCTCCTTGTAAAAAGAGGAGGATATCCTGAAGAAGTGAAACTGGTAAGTGATCGGCATCTAGTTCAGTTACATTTCCTGCATTGTACACTATAGGGTTTCTCAGCCTCAGCACTGCTGGCATTTTGGGCTGGATAAGTCTTGCTTGTGGGGGCTGTCTTGTACATTGTAGGATATTTAATAGCATCCTCCAGAAGCATCCCCCTCCAGCTGTTATAAACAAAATGACTTCAGACATTGCAAAACATCCCCTGGGATGGCAACATTACCCCTGGTTGAGAATAACTGGTATACTAGTATACATGGTAGAGCTAAAAATTCTGAAAAAGCTTGAATGGGAGACAGTACAAACTTATGGCTGATGCTTTGAAAAGTTAAATAATTAGCTTGTAATATATATTTTTATCTTGCTTAACAAGAATTCAACTCTTAAGCAGCCAAAGAGAATGAAATACTGAAGGAGAACCAGCACCAAATGACAAGAGGCATTGAGTGCTTCCAATGGGTAGAAATTTAAGAGCAAATTAAGAATTAACTGCTTTTTGAAATAAAAGGAATCCAAATCAGAAAAGAAGTAAACTGTCACTGTTTTCAGATGACATGATGCTATACATAGAGAATCCTAAAGATGCTACCAGAAAACTACTAAATCTAAACAATGGATTTGGTAAAGTAGCAGGATACAAAATTAATGCACAGAAATCTCTTGCATTCCTATACACTAATGATGAAAAATCTGAAAGTGAAATTAAGAAAACACTCCCATTTACCATTGCAACAAAAAGAATAAAATATCTAGGAATTAACCTACCTAAGGAGATGAAAGACCTGTATGCAGAAAATTATAAGACACTGATGAAAGAAATTAAAGATGACACAAATAGATGGAGAGATATACCATGTACTTGGATTAGAAGAATCAACATTGTGAAAATGACTATACTACCCAAAGCAATCTACAGATTCAGTGCAATCCCTATCAAACTACCACTGGCATTTTTCACAGAACTAGAACAAAAAATTTCACAATTCGTATGGAAACACAAAAGACCCCGAATAGCCAAAGCAATCTTGAGAAGGAAAAATGGAGCTGGAGGAATCAGGCTCTCTGACTTCAGACTATATTACAAAGCTATAGTAATCAAGACAGTATGGTGCTGACACAAAAACAGAAATATAGATCAATGGAACAGGATAGAAAGCCCAGAGATAAACCCACACACATATGGTCATCTTATCTTTGATAAAGGAGGCAAGAATATACAATGGAGAAAAGACAGCCTCTTCAATAAGTGGTGCTGGGAAAACTGGATAGCTACATGTAAAAGAATGAAATTAGAACACTCCCTAACACCATACACAAAAATAAACTCAAAATGGATTAAAGACCTAAATGTAAGGCCAGACACCATAAAACTCTTAGAGGAAAACATAGGCAGAACACTCTATGACATAAATCACAGCAAGATCCTTTCTGACCCACCTCCTAGAGAAATGGAAATAAAAATAAACAAATGGGACCTAATGAAACGTAAAAGCTTTTGCACAGCAAAGGAAACCATAAACAAGACGAAAAGACAACCCTCAGAACTGGAGAAAATATTTGCAAATGAAGCAACTGACAAAGGATTAATCTCCAAAATTTACAAGCAGCTCATGCAGCTCAATATCAAAAAAACAAACAACCCAATCCAAAAATGGGCAGAAGACCTAAACAGACATTTCTCCAAAGAAGATATACAGATTCCCAAGAAACACATGAAAGAATGCTCAACATCATTAATCATTAGAGAAATGCAAATCAAAACTACAATGAGATATCATCTCACACCGGTCAGAATGGCCATCATCAAAAAATCTACAAACAATAAATGCTGGAGAGGGTGTGGAGAAAAGGGAACCCTCTTGCACTGTTGGTGGGAATGTAAGTTGATACAGCCACCATGGAGAACAGTACGGAGGTTCCTTAAAAAACTAAAAATAGAACTACCATATGACCCAGCAATCCCACTACTGGGCATATACCCTGAGAAAACCATAATTCAAAGAGAGTCATGTACCAAAATGTTCATTGCAGCTCTATTTACAATAGCCAGGACATGGAAGCAACCTAAGTGTCCATCATCGGATGAATGGATAAAGAAGATGTGGCACATATATACAATGGAATATTACTCAGCCATAAAAAGAAACGAAATTGAGTTATTTGTAGTGAGCTGGATGGACCTAGAGTCTGTCATACAGAGTGAAGTAAGTCAGAGAGAAAAACAAATACCGTATGCTAACACATATATATATGGAATCCAAAAAAAATTTAAAAAAAGGTCATGAAGAACCTAGGGGCAAGACGGGAATAAAGACACAGACCTACTAGAGAATGGACTTGAGGATACGGGGAGGGGGAAGGGTAAACTGGGACAAAGTGAGAGAGTGGCATGGAAATATATACACTACGAAATGTAAAATAGATAGCTAGGGGAAGCAGCCGCATAGCGCAGGGAGATCAGCTCCGTGCTCTGTGACCACCTAGAGGGGTGGGATAGGGAGAGTGGGAGGGAGGGAGGGAGACACAAGAGGGAAGAGATATGGGGACACATGTATATGTATAACTGATTCACTTTGTTATAAAGCAGAAATTAACACACCATTGTAAAGCAATTATACTCCAATAAAGATGTTTAAAAAAAAAAAGAATTAACTGCTCTTTTTCCCAGTTCGTTTATTATCTAGAAAGAAGAATCAGAGTAAACTAAAGGAATCTAAGGAATATAAACAAGGCCATCTGGTGTCAGAAAGTACAGTGGTCTGAGTCTGAAGACCAAAAGGGCTAGGCCCAGTTGAGCCAGAAAAAGCCACGTGACACTGTGCTGGTAATTTAACAAGAGGTTTATTTTTTCCACTTGTCCCCAAGAGTCCTTTCAAGTTTTAACCATGTCACCTTCATATCCTAGGAAGCTATCAAAATACCATCAGTAGGATATGTCTTTAAAGTGGTTTTTAGCGTAACCAGGATACATTTATGCTGGTCCAATCAGTGAGATGGCTGGTCCAAGTTAAAGCCAGATAAGGGAATACCACCTTGAAATCTTAATTTCATTCACATGGGTGAGCAAATCAACTATACTGAGTAGCATTCAAAAAGTATTAAGTTCTGAGTCCCTGTGGGACTAGACATAGCAGAGTGCCTGACAAAGTGTCATCTGCAGTAGCTATTCATTCATTAGTGAATGAATGAAGAAATGGTTTTAGAACCTAATTATAGGGAAACTCTACTCTATGGCATTTAAACAGAAAATTCACCATGATCAACTTAAGGGAATTAGAAAATAAAACAGTATTGCTTTAAGTGAAGCTCACATTAGCAAAATTCTTCTAAAGAATAGGTAAAAATATATTTCCCAGGGATGACTATCTGGTAAAGTGGAAAGACTAGCTAAGTAGCTGTGTGATCCTAAAAGTCACTTACTGTCAATGGAACTTGGTTTCCTCATCCAAAATAAGAAATCACTTCCAGCAGCTACATGTGGCAATTGACAGGATGAAGAAAAGAGAATATTTAGGAAACTAGAAAAAGTGAAGGATTTAACATAAACATAAAAATGATTTCATGGCTTAGGTTCTGTTCTATTAACTTAGAAGCCTATCAGTAGATGTTGGCTAAACTCACTCTGTTGATCAGATCTAACTTAAAATGATTGAAGTGCCCACCTCATTTATTTTTACAAGACTGAAGGTTGCCTCATATGGGTTTCCACAAACACGGCCTCAACAAAGGGAGAATTAGAACACAGCTTTCCTTCTGCAACCCAAGTATTCTAACCTAACACCGAGAATCCTGAGATTGCAGCAAAAGATATGGGATTATGTTTTCACTGAAATGACACTGGAGGGGTGGTACCAACCCAGCTTCTGATGAGTTATAGCAAAGACATAGCCCAGAGACTTGGCTTTTCTCGGTTTCTTTTGTGTGTGTGTGTGTGTGTGTGTGTGTGTGTGTGTGTGTGTGTGTGGTACACGGGCCTCTCACTCTCGTGGCCTCTCCCGTTGCGGAGCACAGGCTCCGGACGCGCAGGCCCAGCGGTCACAGCTCACGGGCCCAGCCGCTCCGCGGCATGTGGGATGTTCCCAGACCGGGGCACGAACCTGTGTCCCCTGCATCGGCAGGCGGACTCCCAACCACTGCGCCACGAGGGAGGCCCTCGGTTTCTCTTTTACCTGATGACTCTCGCCGTGACTGTAAAAGCCAGTGATCCCTGCTCCATACCCCACTCCATCTCTCTGTGGGGAATTATAATGTGATTAAATACTCTTAATTATACACACACACACTGACATCCTGAGGAGACTGATGAAAACTACCTGGCAGAAAGCATAGGTGTCTATTAACTCTAACCAGCTGGGGCTGGCTGGGGCACGAACCACAATCCTTGGCTTTTACTCCTTAAGTGAGATGTCATTCCGAGACCATGTGTGTGGTCAGTAAATCATGTGTGTTTCAGTTTCGTTGGGTGGCTGTGCTCTGCAATTTCACTCTGGTGCCCTCACATCCTTAGCTTTTCAATATGACCCACAACCCCTGTCAGAGAGGAATAATTGGGAGGGAAAGTAGCCTCCTTATTGGCCAGCTAGAGCCAGACAGCCCCACACAGTTCCCAGAAGCTACTTAGAAGCGCGCTTTAGCACAAGAGCATCTCCAGAACCCTGGGGCTCTGAGAAAGAGGCAATTTAAGAAAATGACAGCAAAATAAAAGACTGGAATTTCAGGAAGTGGTTCCAGGAACAATGAGTATATAAAAATGAAGTGGAATCACTTTTTCCAGGCAATCCACTTCCACAGACAATGCGATCATATGACAATAACTAGCATTTACGAGTATGTGAGTACACACTATATGTTTATAGATACCACAGCAGCCGCCAACAGCAGAAGAGGGTGAGTCGATCCCTTTGTGACCAGGAGCCTCCCTCTTCAGCCTGCTCTAACTTCACCACACCCGCGGGAGCCTAGCTTACCAGCCCAGCGAGAGCTGCCTTGATTGAAACGTGATGTCCCTGGGCACTAACAGTTCTCTTGGGAAGTAATGGGAAAGCAGCCAAACCACACCATGGAAGGAGCAGACAAAACATCTCTCCCCTTTCCATTCAGACATTTCCTGACCACAGAAACTGTCTTCTGCTCTCCATCCTCACCTTCTAACTGGGTTACATTGATCTGCCCTTCCACGTACTCTTCACAACGTCCCCATCATTTCTCTCCTCTCCATACGGGGGGAGTTGATTATTTCAGTCAACTCCAGGCAAAGTGACACCATTTCCCATATCCACTCTGAGGCCTAGGAAACCGATCACAGGCAGGAAGGTAGATAAAGCCAGAAAGGGGATTTCCTCTGCTGGCCTACCAGTGCACCTCTTTCTCAGTAGTTCCCCATTCTTCTCCGTTTAGAGCACTTGGCAGTCTTCGAGCAAATCTGATTGACTGAGAACTTAAAAAAAATGTTTGAAAAAATCTGTGCAGAAAAAATTATCTCCAATGTATGAATTTTTATCAGAAGGACGATTTTTTTTAGATTTGTTCATCTATTCACTCATCATCCAATAAATATTTATTGAGTAATTTCTAAGTACCAGGAACTGGGCTGGGTAAGACCGGCTAGGTCTTTTAGTAAATAACGTCATGTGAATTATGTCAGGCTGAACAAGCCTGGCAATATTAGTCTATCCTTGAATGAGAAGCTCCACTTAGGATTTCCTGGAACAAACCACAGTGGAAGAGCACAATATGGCAAACAACACCTACCCAGTATATAACTGTTGCTATTATTGGATGAAGAAGCATCACTGGGAAGAACAAGTAAATGAGTCAAAAGATATGCGGCCTCTCTGGGCCTCAGTGTCTTCATCTGTAAAATGGGGCTCCCGCTACTTGTTCATTTACAAAACAAGATTGTACTGAGAATCCAAAGAGATAACCTACATGAAAGAAGGCATTTTGTACACTGTGAAAGTGGAAGGCATCTATAAATGACAGCTGTGATGGCTCAGTCTTGAGGGCATGGATGAGTGGCTCATCTCTTCAGTTCAACCAACACAGAAGACTTTCTAGAGGAAAGTGGTCTCAACCAGGTCAGTTACCAATATATTGACTCATCTGAGTCTTAAAGGGAAAGGGAAACAGCTATTGGGAGAAACATGCTCTGTATGAATTAATATATAGTGATCGAAAACAGGGAATATTTCAGTTATGAAAACCAAAGAAGCCCATATACTAAAAGACTCAAACATATTGGGGTGGTCCAAAAGTAATTAGGTCGAGTGGGGTGAGGATCAGAAAGTTAAAGCTAATATTTTGTCCCACCTCTACATCCAGTTTATGAGTATATGGAAATAGTCCAGTGTTTCTCAAGGTAGAATGAGATATGGCCTCCTTTGAAAGGAGAAAAATTATTTGAGACACCCAAAACACATTTAAAAACCTCTAGGAGACCTTAGTCTGAGTTTCAGAATCACCAACTTAAGAAACTTAAGATTTACTTTTTGAAAAGGTCTTTTAATTGCAAAGCATTGTCATTATAATAATTTTAAAAATCTTTAAAATAAAAACAAAAGGGCTTCCCTGGTGGCGCAGTGGTTGAGAGTCCGCCTGCCGATGCAGGGGACACGGGTTCGTGCCCCGGTCCGGGAAGATCCCACATGCCACAGAGCGGCTGGGCCCGTGAGCCATGGCCGCTGAGCCTGCGCGTCCGGAGCCTGTGCTCCGCAACGGGAGAGGCCACAACGGTGAGAGGCCCGCATACCGCAAAAAAATAAAAAATAAATAAAAACAAAAAAGTAAAAACCCTATAGAACATGCAGACCCCAAGTTTGCACAGCCCCCAATTTGAGAAATCTTGATTTTTGTCTCACCCCTTCTTTTTATGGATGAAGGAACTCGAGCCTGTGAGGACACAGTGACTCCCCTAAGCCACACAGATGGCTATTAGCAAAAGCAAGCCAGAAGCCCAGGTCACCTGATTTCTAGAGCAAAGCCTTTTCCTTCTTGATACAAGCCCTCCTCTGTTTGTGGCAGAGCTCACTATATGCTCCAGACAGATACTGGTATTGTCTTAGACCAGAGGAAGGGAAGCAGATGGAGGAGAGAAGGTTTGAAAGGGAGGTGATGTGGGTGTGACTGATGCAGAAGGTCATTGCAGCTGGGCCAGCAATTTGTAAGAGAGGTATTTCCAAGGAGAGATTCTTTTGCTCCTCATTGAAACAAAGAAACTTTGGGTAGAAAACACAAACAGTTTTAACAGCAGTAGCATTTCTGCCGAACAAGTTTGGGCAGAAACGTAGGAAGAATACGGTCTCAAGCTAAAAACCGGAGAGGAACTGCGGAAGGTATGAGGTTATAATTCCGGGTGGCCAATTTAATCAGCTCATATTCATTAAACACCCACATACACATGGCGCTTTACAACAAACCCCTTTCCTCACTCTGAAGCATCCATGAGCCTGTTTTAAATGGGCCACCCTGTACATGTTGGGAATCCGGCCAAGGTGTTAAGGCAACTGCTTCCCTTCCTAAGAAAAATGGGGTAGATTTTTAGACAACCACAGGTAAAGGTTAAGGCTTCTAGTTTTACATCCCATCTGAAAGCTGGGAAAGACTCAGAGAATCTGTCTTCCAACAATGTGTTTGCAAAACTCAATAATACATTAAACCTTTCCATTTCAGACCGGTAACATCCTATACCATCTGCATTCCCAGACCTTACCCTGCAATTTCCCTGGATGCATTCCTCCTCCTTATTGGAATTGAACTCAAGTGCTTTATGAATATTCCCACATAATGACTGAATCATTATGGCCCCTGAGTTATGTATAATTAGCCGATCAATGATTTTGGTCGCTTCCGGCCTTTGCATAATGAACTCATTGTTACTGCAGAAAGCATGTTCCTACCTCTGCCTGTCTAAACTGCCAAGAATATTTTCAGCCTTACTGATTTATCAAGTAACGTTTGATCATTGCAATCTGATGAGAGGACTGAGGACTGGGCCCGCTGCTTTGACCCTCCCCTGGAGCTGGGCCTAACAAGCTTCTGGTATCAGGTGGTCTCTGAATATCCAGGGAGCAATGCCGCACAAGTCGTCCCATTTGGGTCCCTGCCCAGCTGTGCTGGCAGGTGCTGTGACTTTTCCAAGATATCTCTGATCGTTCCAAAGATTGTGACCCACACGAGAGGGCATCAGATTATCAGGAAAGACTAAAAAAATTTGCCCTGACATCAGACCATTCTCCAATAACTCTCATTCTTACATGATGATATCCACCACAAGACCCCAGGAAGCTCAGGACAAGACGCGAGGCATTCTAATTACAGCTTATAATACAAAGGACACAGTAGGTGCTCAATTGACCACTGCTGGCTGATCGGGTTGTTTTTAGTTTTTAATTTGGTTTTGTTTCAGCGGGTGGTTTAGGAAAGTGAGACGGGTTCAAGAGGTAGTAGATACAAAAGGAGAGACAGGATGGCTTGTTTGCAGTGGCTCTGCCTGTCTCCAGAGACTCGAGCAGGGAAAAACAGGTAGTTTTCAAGGCAGTTAGGTGAACAATTATAAGAGCTGTAAAGCATTAAGGCTACTTAAAAACACTCACTTTTTACAAAATCCTTAGGTGGTCCTGACAACTCTGCCTTAGGTATGCATGGAATAAACAGCAGGTGGCTTATTTGGCATGTCCCCCTAGTTCAGGAGTGAGTCTGCAGCCCTTGAATCCCTAGGAGTCCTCTAGCTTAAGAAACAGAACCTTATCAACATTCTGAAAGCCTCTTGTGTAATCCTGTCCAATAGCACCATCTTTTCTCCCACCCAGAGTTAACCTTTCTTCTAAGCTTGGTGATTTTCAGTCAAGCTATCATCAACACATCAAAAATCCTATCAACTTTACACAGGATAAGTCTTCCCAAGCCAATATAAGGGACAAATTTATTTTCACTGGAATTAAATCAGATAATTTATTAATTCCCCCAGCAAATGTTTCTCGAATGTCCACTATGTGTCAAGTAAAGACTTAGGCACTGGGAAAACAGCTGTGCACAAGACAGGTGTGGGCCCTGTGCTTGTGGAGCCTACAGTCTAGACAAACAAATAGTTACACAAGTAATTAGTGAGTTATAATTGTGAAAAGAGCTCTGTGGGTGAGGTCAAGCGCCCTCTGTGAGGTATAACTTGAGTGGTCGCAGGGTCTGGGAAGGTGGCCCTAAGAAAGCACCATGAAGACCTGAGCCAGAAGAAGATGCAGCATAATGACACTAGGTATCAACAAGAAAACAGAGTCATTATTTAACCCGTAATGGTTTGTTTACTAGACCCAAACCTTCGAAATGCTGGGTCCATAAAGAGAAATATAATAAATAGTGAAGAGTTTAGGAACCACTGCTCCAGACTGACCCACTAGCCACAGAAGCTGCGACGGGGGAAAGAGAGTGTTAGGAAAAATCAGCTTTACCACCACACACGAGATTAAAGAGGACCCTTGTACCCCGGCTCCTGAAGCGCCATTTCCCAAGGTCAAGCAGGAGGCAGGTCTCAGGTCTAAATAGGGTAGCGCTAAGTTTCAGTTGTTGAAGCAGTAACATCTCTACTAACCTTCACATACCATGATTGTGTCAGTTTTTCCGAGCAGGAGAAATGGATGGAAAGCCAGGCCACATCTTAACAGGGCCCTGGTGAGCTAATGGGTGTGATTATTTCATTGTCTCGGATTCACGCCAGCCCAGGCTCATCAGATACAGGCGCAATCCAGGAGAAACATGACCTCACTTTTGACATGGGACGGCGCACTCAGATGCCAGTAGGAATTTAGCGATCCCTCAGCGTAGGTAAAACTGAGCTCTTCACAGTTCCAGCTAATGAGAAGCATACCAACGTCACCTAAAACAGTGACGCTAATATTGACATTAACAAACTAGACAGTGTGAGGGTAGGGGAAGCCAGGAAAACTTCTGAGACCATCTGTGCTAAGTGTGTCACATCATGATAAGGGGTGTATTTAAGATAAATTACCATCTCTTTAAATGATTAAGTACCAGATTCACGAAAAGCTGTAACCCCACCAGGACCACAGGGTCATCAAGAGGTTGGGGCTGCAAAGGTGAGAATCTCAAGATTTTAGTTGTGCCACAAATTGTCCACTGACTCGCAAAATCTTTGCCAGGGTGACTTCTGCGCCTCAGTTTTCCCAACGACAGAAAAGCAATTTTATCACTGAGCTCGCACAACTGTGAGGAGAACAAGGGCTCTGCAATCAGAAACGTACCTGCATTCACCGATTCATTTTCAGAACCTTCTCATTATATCATGAAGACCCCAAGAAGCATAAGACAAGGCTTGATTCATTCTAACTGCAGCTTACAGCAGGTTCAATCACTATTCATTCAATAAACTTTTCTTGAGCATTTACTATGTGCTAGAGTCAGAGCCTGTACTAGACACTAGCGATACAACAGGGACTAAAAACAGACTCGCTCCCTGCTCCAATAGAGTTTAGCGTTTGCTGAAGGAAAGTGCCAGGATTGACTCGTAACTCCTTTGTGAGCTGTGGCACTGGGTAACTTAGTTAATTTGTTAAGTTTCACTTCCTCATCTGAAATGAAGATAATATAACCTGTCTGGTATGTGAACATGCCTAAAATTACATCTGATACATATAAGGTGTCCAATAAATGTTGGTTCTTTTCTTCCTTTCTCCAAATCACAAAGAAGACAACAATGTTTAGAGTTTCAATAAAAGATGTTTCACAACTGCAAATAACCAAGCCATGATTATCATTGACCATTTAATAAGCAATGAGGTGTAGTGGAAAGATCTCTGGCTTTGGAAACAGAGACAGCAGAGTTAATTACTGACTCTTCCACTTACTGGATATGTGGTCTTGAGCAGACTATTTAAACCTCTCTGAGCCTCCCTGTCCTTATCTGTAAAGTGGCAATGATACAGCAGTTTTGAGGATTAAATAAGATGATAAATGCAACATGCTTACATGAATCAATAAGCTGTGGCAAATAACTGGGAATTAGCAAGTAATGAAGACACACACACAGCCTGTCTCAAAGGAACTGGTTTGATTTCATTACTATAGTACTATTCGTATATACTTTTTTCATTTACTTCATTTATTCATGGAGCAACAAAAATACAGATTAAAAGAATATATCATTAACCATAAGAATGTAGTACATCACAGCAGGATTCCTGGGAGAAGCAATGAAAACTGCCATGAAAAGGTCATATCACCAACTTAAAGTGCGAAGAAAGTTCTGTTTGTCTCTCATGTTGCCATTCTTTCAGGAGCTCCAGAACTTCTTCGTCATCCACAAGCCCAGCTTTTTTATTTTCTAGTTATCAGAATACCAAGCAAGGATCTTTGAATATAATAATTTTACTTAACCCCAGCATACTGACAGCATTTGAGTAGAATTCAATTATCTGTCAGGGAATATTCTAGATATATACCATCTGGGAAGTCCTCTAGTCATTATTCTCCTTTCCTAAGCTCCCACTGTTGGGTCTGTAGTACACGCAGATATGAGTCAAGAGCACTTTCACAAATATGAAAAAGGCATAATGTGAATGTGGAATGATGATACACTTAGCTCATCTGGTAAGTGTCTCTAAGCAACTCAGTAAGGGACAGAATGAACTGAGTCAGCCTTGCCCCTGGGAGAGCGGGGTAACATGCCTTGAGCCCCACGACTTCAGCCAAGTGGGGCTACTAGGAAGGAGGCAAAGGCTCTGATAGCCTCCCAGCTCCACACACCCTATTGGAGGGATATAAACAGGGGAAGGGGAGTCCTCAGAGGCGGTTCACTTGACCACCAGCATTGTATCCCTTCTTTATAAATCCCACTTCCCCTAGCTCATAGAGCAGGCAGCCACTTAGGGAGTCATATCGTTTTTCTGAGCTCTCTCTCTGTTGAGTAAATTACCAAATCTAGACGTGGTATTCATTTTCTCATGAAATCATTAAGGAATCAAAGGCAGTCGTGGCAAAGTATAAAGATTATCTGTTTCATGTGTTCTCCAGTCTCCAACATTTCCTTCCCTCTCTCCACTTTCTGTTGACCATCTCATGTTTTATTTCACAGAGAAAAGTGAAGCCATAAGAAGAGAACTACCTCATCCTCATCCTCACCAAATCTACTTACGTGCTTGCACTTATACTCATGCAGTCGTCCTTCTTCTCCGTTCTGGTGGATAAATAGTCCTGCTTCAACCTAAGGCCAGCCCATCCATGTGGACCTGTATCCCATACCTTCTTACATCCTCCGCGTCTTTGCACTTACTAGTGGTGATCCTTTTTTCTATCCAGCATTATCCCATTTTCCCTTTCTACTGATCATGTACATCAATACAAAAATAAAAACACTTTTGACTTCTCCAGCTACCACTCCATTTCCTTGTTTTTATTCATAGTGAAACACCTTTAAAAAGTTGTCCGTGCTGTTTTTACTTCCTTACCTCTGATTCTCTCTTTAACCTACTCCAGTCAGGCTTAAATCCCCAACACTCCACTGACACCACTCTTATCAAGCTCACCATTGACTGTATCCTGACAAATGCAAGGGTCAATTCTCAGTCATTGTCTTACTTGATCTCTCAGCAACACTGGGTCTAGCCCCTTCCTTCTGGAAATACTTGCTTCACTTGGCTTCCGGAAAAATCACACTCTCCTGGATTCTCCCCACCTTACCATACCTGCTCTCCCAGTCTTGCTTATGGATTTCTCCTTGTCTTCACTTCCAGTGTTGCTGTACCTCTGAGATCAGTCCTTAGGCCTCTTCCCATGTCCAGTTCAGCCCACTCCCTTGAGCTCCAGACTCATATATTCAGCTGCCTACTTGACATCTCCACTTGCATATTTAATAGACAGTTCAAACTCAACTTTTCTGGGACAGAAATCCCTACCCTACTCCTGTCCACACCAATCTGCTCTTTCCTCCAGCATTCCTAGATTTTTTGGCCTAAATAATATCATGGAACTCCGCAGGAAAAAAATAACAGCATTCGGAGTTATCTAGGCCTCCAAACCTAGATGCAATTCTTGATTTTTTTTTTTTTTATTTACACTTTACCTCCAATCTATTTGCAGGTCATGTAAGCAGTTTCTTCAAAATTTATCCTGAATCTAACCACCCCTTCACTACCACCACCCAGTCCAAGCCATATAATTATTCACCTGAATTAGTGACATGTTTCCTGACTGGTCCCCCACCTTCTACTCTGGCTCCCTTATAGTCTATATTCCATAGAGCAGGCCAAATGATCTTGCTAAAATGTAACTGTACATCATGCTTAGAATAAAATCCAAACTCCTTACCTTGCTTTACATACCCTCGCCCATGCTCACCTCTCTATCCAGCTTACCAGCTTTACCAGGTTGTTGCGAATATAAAACTAGATACCCGAAGGAACTTTAAAATTGTTGGGTGCTATAAGTAGACAATGTTGTTGATGCTATGGTTATTATTGGATCGGTTGACCTCTGGTAAAGAGTTTTAAATATGTCTTCTAAACATAAACTGTAAGTCCTGCCAATGGCTGTATATTATTACAAACAGATTGTGTAACAGGCAGATCCTTTCATTCTTGTTAATAGGTTCAGTCATTACCCTCCTGCTATATATTTAACTTTGTCTTTTTCCCTTTCTGGATGTGGGTTGTCCCTTGCAGGAAACAGCAGCTGTGTCACTAACCCTGGACATGATCCAAGGCCATTTCCATATCCTGTGGGAGAACCATCCCCTCAAAGTTTGTTTTTGCAGCACAAAGTAGAAGAAAGATCATTTTAAAAAAATATACGTTGTACACAGCACTTTTTGTCCTAAGTGACTTCTCTGTGACCCAGAGGGACGCCTAGGCTGCAGTCTCCAATTCTGCAGCTTGTACTGAGCTAGTCATTACGAATATTCCATCCATTACTTAAATTCAATAGGCTCTGGAATGGAATCGAGCAGCCAGAAATAATGTATAATGACTCGGGAGGGAAAATGAAGGATGTGGCACCCATTTGAAGAACAGGAGGAGTTTATGGAATAGGAAAATCATTGACTGAGTTGCACTGAAATTCTAAAGCCAAGCAGCTAGCACTTCTTCCCCTGAGAAGGGCAGAACTCCAATTTCACGTTTTACCCAAGAAGGAACAATGGCATGACCAGGTGAGAACCTTAGTGGACACAGCAATGCTTTGTGGATCACCAATACTACTTCCTGAGTGTTTTAATTTTCTTAGGAAGGTTTTCCATAACTCAATTCAATGGACTCCATCTATGGGAGAGCTGGTGTGCCGAAGTGCAACAATGTCAAACCTGATACAATGCCAAGAAAACCCTGATGGTGGTTCCCTAAATGGGTTTCTAACTTTACAGATAGCCAAACCCATTGGCCCTAGGCTATTTGCCTTAAGTGACTTTTACTTTTAGATGAAAAGTCAACAAACACATGAACAATCTGGGGATTCAAGCAATGAGCCCAATGAGTGATATCAATATGGAACCATGTCTCATCTCCCAAGAGGGATGAATCACCGGCCTCTTTAGGACAAGCCAGTGCTGGCTGCAGGGAGGAGAGTTGGATACTGGCTTCACTGTACAGCCAAGGGACTCAGGAGGCTGTTGCCTTCTGTGGTTACATCTCACTGTGCACAGAGGGAAAAAAATACAATAACCCTAAGAAAAGAGAACAACTAACGGATTCTAGCAGCAGCTACTCTGAAGATGAAAATCCCAACTTGATTTTGCCGCCACACTTCAGATGTTTGTCGTCCGTTTCATCTAGCTTTCTATAGACTTTCCCTTCCAATTCTTAGGCTGCAAATCTTTCTTATAAATTCACTGCTCATTTTCATTTCTTTATGCAGAAGCCGAGTGTTCCCTACTTTGGGAGGGAGGCACGACTTTCTTATATTAGGACCTTAGAGGATTTATCTCATGTACCACCTTAGGGATAATGTATACATGCTAATGTAGCAGCCTTGATAACATATATGCAGCCCATGTACCACTCCCCACTATAGAGCCCATGGGAGCTGCTACTAAGCAGTTACAATGCAGCCGTCCAATCAGCCACTACTGATCTTTTGAATGGAAGATAGAACCTATTTGCCACCTCTGGCTAGAAGCACCCAGGTATTGTAGGGAAAAAAAGAAGAAAAATGAAATGAATCTACTTTATAGGAAGAAAAACACAGTCTGTGACAAAACCAAAACAAATATGAAAGAATTCAAGTATTTTGCTTTTATTCCTGTAGGTGGACATAAGCCCAAAGATTTAGCTAAGAGGGGCGGAAGTATCGATAAGAGGCGGACGTAGGCTTTGCCAAGTGCTGGCTGTGGGATTCTGAGGATTTCTTTAACTTCTCTGCAGGTGTTCACTCATTTGTGATTATACAGATAAAATACTTGCCTCATAGGTTTCTATTCAAATTATAGGAGAAAAATGAAAATAAATACTTGGGTTATGGTTAAAGTTAGTTCCTTTTCTGATTAGCTTTCTGCAATTTTATTTCTTAGAAGAAACACTACCCTGATTTGGTAGTACTTCTTTGGTAAAAAAAAATATATAACCACCTTTAAATTGAATAGCAATAAATAATAGCAGGATTCTGCAAACTCTTCTGGCATCCAGACAGACCTATAGCCATTGATATAAGAATCAATTGTAGACTGTTCCCCCATGAGTTCTTCTATGTGGGTGCCAGAGGTATCAGAATATCTATACCCTTAAAGATATATTTCAAAACAATATATTTTTCAGAAGTTTTCACTTCTTTCCCCCTTTCTACCTAAGTTGTGGCTCCAACAGTTTGCCTCTATCACTAATAATCCAACTTCCTCAGGACCCAACAAGATACCTCTTGATCCTTCTCCAAGAGAAGGATGACGATTTGGGCCTACATCTCTAATCTGGGCCAGATCACTCATCAACTTGGCCTTGACACATAACCTTTTCCAGTGTTGAACCCTCTGCCTAGAATACTCTTCTCCATTTTTCTACCTCTTGGACTCTCCCCTTGTCACCTTTAGCCCTCTCTGGACCTCCCCATTCCTAAGAAGTAATTGCTCCCTGCTCGTGTGTTCCTTTCAATCCTTATGAACCTGTATTTCAAGTATCTGTTCATGCGTCTTGCTGTACTTTATGCTTTTTTTATATTCTCAAGTCTGGTCTATAGTAGGCATTAAATAAATATCGAGTAAGCAAATTAATGAATAAATTAACAAATTAATTTTTTTTTTTAAGTTTTCAGCTTCTCAAATGGCTCCTTACAACTCACACAAAAACATATAGGTCTGCGGTAAGTCTTGGAATTCACTGACTCAACTGGAAGAAACAGGAAGATGGTGAGCTTTCCATTCTACAGATGCATGTACTTTAGTCTAGATAATTAAATGATGACCAAGGAAGTGAAAATGAAGCACAATTTGAAATAATATTATTGTCATCATCTCTTAGTTCTAATAATACATCTCATGAATAGTTTTATTAAGCGGTTTTTTTTTTTTTTTTTTTGGCTGTATGTGGGCCTCTCACTGTTGTGGCCTCTCCCGTTGTGGAGCACAGGCTCCGGACGCACAGGCTTAGCGGCCATGGCTCACGGGCCCAGCCGCTCCGCGGCATGTGGGATCTTCCCGGACCGGGGCACGAACCCGTGTCCCCTGCATCGGCAGGCGGACTCTCAACCACTGCGCCACCAGGGAAGCCCTAAGCGGCTATTTTGTAGAGGCTTTCAGGTTGCCTGCCCATGAGACTGGACCATACACAATAACATAGATTCCACGGCAGCCTGCAGTCCCTTCCTGCCTTTTATAAACAGCACTTTGAAATGCTCTGGAAAAAATCGGTTTTTATGTCCTAAAGCTCCTGAGAGTGAAATGTTACAGTTGGAAGCCGCCTGAAGTTCATTTATACACTGAAGTTATTAATCCTCTTCTTATATGTTTGATACAAGCCCTAGGGCACTTGGGAGGGTGATCCAATTACCCAAATCGGAGAATTGCCCTTTTCTTTCAATCAAGTTCAGAGCTCTGAAATTTTGTTCCACCAATGACTTTTTGTTTCAGTCATACAAGGTCACAGAAGAGGCCAGTATCTGCCGAGGCCAACAGGGGTTTCATTTACATGCCCACTAACGCGAGCAACATAAGAACCTCTTGAGAGCGTTAAACTGGGGTGTGGGACAACAAGCCTGTTATTTATTTACCAGCTCCCGAAGCCACCAGGGCCAGATTCTAGCTACTCAACATTTTGGGTTACCATTTTGGACTTAATCAAACTCATCTTCTGTGCATCTAGAAGATGCAGTGGGATTTGCCAGGAGGCAAGGAACCTCTGGGGAGATGTTGAGATGAACCTGGAGGGAAGGCTGCATGAGTCCAGGCAGACCAGGAACAATCTGCATGTCCTTAGAGTCAAACATTTCCAAAGGTAGCTTGTTAAGGACCCAAGATCGGGTGTTCTTTTGCCATTCATCGCCTGCTACAGCTCTTATATTAGTGACTTTAATTTATTTATTTTTATCACTTCCTTTGTACTAAAGCATGGGCTGGTCTAGCTTTAGCTAAGACTGGAACACTTCCATCATGGCCAGAGAAAAGATGGTCTGGCCAATGTCCTATTACCGTAAGAGAGAGACTTTGGCTCTCTTTTGGGAATTGTCTGTGGTGTGTTTGTTATTTGAAGTTAATGAACAGTTAAGAATAAGCATTTAACATATGGTCCAGCAAAATAAGGCAATATGTCAATCCATTTATCAGAACTTCCAGGACTCCCACTTTAGAATTTGTGAACAATTAAAATGACACTAGGGTTGTTAAGAGTTAACCTTAGGAATGTTTATTAACCTCAAGGATAAATAGTTATCAAAAAATATGTTTCTTCAATTTACCAAAAAGTGATACCAGTCTTTGAATTGTTCTGTGTTTGCAACAGAGCAATCAACAGAAACATCTGGAAAACTCTCCTTCCTGCTTGAGTATTTCACAAATGTATTAAAATTATCACTGGAAAAAAGTCAGGAAATGAAAAGGTAAGGGAAAAAATATTCTTCTAGTGGCCCAGTCATAAAGCCAACAGTTTTTGGGTCTGATGTGGCCAAGAGGTGATAAAATTTTGTAAACAGTTGGAAATATGACATCCAAAGTAAAGGAAGAAAAGACAGTTTTAAAATATAATAATTTAAACAGCCATACGGTTTCTGATAATACATTCAGCTCAGACGAGAGAATGTCCCGATTGCCTTTTTTTTGTGGGGAGGGGGGGGAACAAGGAGAAACAATTTGTAGATCACACTGATTAATGATCTGGAAACGAAAGGATCTGGGTTTTAATCTTAAGCTTTGAAATTAATTCATCATGTGGTTTGGGGAAAGACTTTAATCTGCCTAACCTCAGTTTCTCCAGATGAAATATCTAGATTATATGATGCAATATAATTCACCAGATAAAAAGCCTTTACAAATAATAGTGCACGCACACGTAAGCTCTAAGGGTAAAGGACCCTCAACAGTCTGAAGACCTAAAACACTGGAGAGCATAAGACAGATAGGACAGAGCCTTGTTTTCCAGTGGTGTGGGGTGAAATCAGGGTGTGGGGAGAAATAACCTCACATCTTTCCTCATTAAACAGCTAACTCAGGCACAGAACCTGACTTCTCTATATCCCAGATTTCACATACAGGCCCTTTTCTTTCCACATACTCCCCTGTATCTCTGGCATTAAAGCTGATGGTCTGTCCTGAGGTGGGCCACGAGGCACTGTTTCCTCCCGCCCTACTTTCACTCTGCTGTGAATTGCAGCCTTAGCTATCCAGTCCCAGGCACTTTCTGCGGGCCTGGAATAGAATCAGAAATGTACGGAGCACTAAGTCTCGGAGGTGTTCACCCCTGAGCAGCCTCGCCACAGTCGAGGGCAGTCAGATGCCAGCATGGAGCCCTGGGCATCTCTGTCCCAACACCTGCCAATTCCTGCCTAAAACTATCCAAAGAACGCTGGGGTCTGGGGAGCGGGAGTGGGAAAAGGGTAACTGGCAGAAGGGAAAGTACGATCCTGGTCTCAAAACAGCAATAAAAATAAAATTAAACCCTAACACACACACACACAAAGATTCTTTATGTCTTCAATTGAAGTTGCCTGCGTCCTTCACACTGGAACTACGAGCAAGAGGATTTTCTGAAAAAAAAAAAAAAAAAAAAAAAAACCCGCACACACAACAGACTCTACTGCTCTCTTGAAGGGGCTTATTTAAGGCAAAACAAGGCCTCCCATCATTCCTGTGAGAGATCATTGTCCCCCTGGTTGCCACAGCGCCCTGTAAGGCTGTGGGAAACAAATGACCTCAGAGGCACTGCAGTGTGTGTCACTGCGAAAGAAAAGAGAAGCGAGGGGGCTGGGGGAGGGAGGGTGGCTGCCTGCGAACAGAGCCCTCCAGGCCCGGCCATCCTCCAATGACAGCCCTGCAGGCCCAGCAGGAATGAGGCTTGTGGGCCCCAGGAGTCTCCATCCAGCCAGTAACAGGATTAGGCTCCCATTCCCCAGAAGCAAAGCGTCTTTCTGGATGTCCCGCTGCTCGCCCTGGTCAAGCCGGCCTCTAATTGGCCTTCCCCACAAAGTACCCGATGATTGTTAGTGTCTCACTCTTGTTTAATGGGTGTCTTGAGTCAAGAGAGGGCTCTTCTGGGGTCTGTGGGCAGCGAGTGGTAGCAGAGGGAGGGGAGGGGAGAAGGGAGCAAGGATGAGTGGGGGGGGCTGGGAGCCAGGAATTGCACAAACAAGGGCGATCCTGAGAAGGAAGTAGACAACAGGGGTGGAGAAAGAGTTAGGATAGCCTGATGGTGAGGCAGAGCCGAAGCAAATGCTGAATAGACATTCACTCTGCCACACGCTGCCGGTCCCTGAGAAGGAAGCCCACTGCATCGCTGTCTCCACTCCGAGCACGTGCATGAGAACAGGCAAGCAGCCTGGCCAGAAGCGGGCGTCTCCGGGCCTCTCCACAGTACAGCGCTCTCTCGCAGACGCTATAACACATCATTGATTTTACCTTTTCTTTGGGCACCTCTGTGATTTCCATCTTTTACGTGGGCACACAGAAGCACACGGTGAAGGGCAGGCTCTGAGTCTTACCAAGTTGGTGCCTCTACCTTCAGCGCACACACACACACACACACACACACACACACCACCACCACCACCACCACCACCACCACCACCACCACCACCACCAGCCTGTTTCCAGCTCTGCCTGGTGGTTTACGAGGCTGGTGGAAACACCACGGTAGAGCATCTTCTTAAACACTTGGAGATGACACCAGCCCTGGCCCTCTGCCCTTGACCCCACCACTTGAACAACAGAGCGATGGTTTGTGGTGCGGTCACAGGGTGACGAGCAGAATGAGAAAGGAGGACGGAAACGGGCACAGGTGAGGAGAGTCCAGCACGCTGCTGCCAGGGAACCTCCCAAGTCCCAGCCTGCACCCTTGAACATGGTCTGTCTCTACACCGAGGAAAATTCAGAAAACACAGATAAGCAGAAGAAATGAAAAAATATATATATCAACGTACACACACACACACACACACACACACACACACGTGTATGTATACACATAAATGTATGGTTTATGTATAAGATTCCTCTTATATATGTGTGATTTCCTATGGAAATATGTAATGTCTAGGTGTGTACATTGCTTTTTACTGTTTAATCACCTGGGTTAATTCTACCCTCTGCACAGGACCAGTTTCTGAAAAAGAGCTGCAAAAACTGTCCTTATCCATAGAATTTGTTTTGGCTTTTAGCAATAGGAAGACATGGTATTTTGCAGGCTCAAGAGTAACAAGAGTGACTATGAAAAATAATTTTGTACCAAAAAATCTTCCCTCACAAAACAGACTCAACTGTGGTAATGAGGGGTTTCGCGCCAAACTGGCAACTGGGAAATACCGGTTTGCAGAGGCTGGGTTTGGTGCACGGGGTTCTGCCCATTTTGAGCTGTTTACCAGGAACACATACAACTCTGGGTTACCCACCCTCCTCCTGGTAGTGCCTGAGACTGTGCAAAGTCACCAGAGGCAGTGCCTCTCACAAATACACTCATTCCCCTGAAAATACACATTCGAGAAAGGAATGAGAAGGAATTAAACAGATCACATTTCTATTATGTTTCTTTTAGGTCTCGTGCTTACTTTTTCATAATCAGAGTAGTGATGATTATGAAAGAGTGTAGACTCTAGAAACAGCAACTTGAACCTGAGCTCCCCAATTTAATCTCTTTCTTGTCTCCATCTCCTCGCCTGTAAGAAGAGCTGGTGATAGCACCTACCTCATCAGATTATGAGAATTAAATGAGTTAATATATAAAAAAATCCTTTAAAAAGTGCTTGACACATAGTAACAAATATTAATTGCTATAATAATTATTAATATTAATTAATGTATTTCCCTTTTCTCACTCTCTTTTAGGAATTTTAGTACCCCAGTCAAGGAATAATAAAAATAATGACAAGAGCTAACCTTTACATTTTTTGAGAATTCGCCATGCACCAGGCACCAGTGGTCTTATTTGTATGTAATTCTTACAACAATTCCATGAGGGAAGTTCGTAGGCATCTTCTTAAGGCTTCTGATAGAGGCACTGTATTAGTTTGAACCATACAATACGACCAATCTTCAACTGTCTTTGAGCTTCATTTCATTTAGCCTAATTTCCTTCAGGTGACAATGAAGACTTCAGGGCAACAAAGGCCAGTTCAAGGGAAGATACACGAGACAAGGACCAGGAGGCTACCCTTTCACTCCATCCCCACCCCCCAGAGCTAAAATGTGAAGAGAGGGTATGATTCTTAGGGGCAAAACAGGAGACAAGATGATATTAGGTGTAGAAGAAGAGAGACTAAAGGTCAAGGGAACCAAGTGTAAGGGGCCAAGTATAAAAGCTGTGGCTCCTGAAATTCCTGGAAAGATCTCCCCAGGCGTGGGAAGCCATTTCAGGGCCATGTGTTCTATCAATAGATATTTATTGAGCATCTATTAAGAGACCCGGAAATAGAGTGGAAATGAGTTAAGACCTGGATTCCAACTTGGTTTCAGTTATTTGTTAGCTAAGTGACCCTGGCGGAGTTTCTTAACTTCTCAGCCTCAATTTCCTCATCTGTAAAATGAAGACGGTGCCACCTATGACGCAGGGTTACTGGGAAGATTAGAGGCAATGCATGTGAGAAGTACCTAGCACAAGGCACATGCCCAATAAAGAGCAAGTATTACTGTCACCACTCCTGCTGCTAATACTCACACACTGCTGCCCCTAGTACCACAGGTACTGCAATAGACACCTGAGGGTGGGTCCTGCTTTCAAGGCCGTCAGCCAATGGAAGGAAGGCTCCGTGCATTTAGGGCAGCTGTGGATGTCCAGGAGGACTTCAGCAGCCAAGGTTGGGGTGAAAGCTTCCAGGAGACGGAGTGGCACCTGCAGAGGTGGAGAAGCCCAAAAGGCAGCTCAGTCTAGGAGTGTGTTTTGGGGGAGAAGGAGTGAAGAGAAATAAGAGAAGCCCTAGAAGGGAGGTTGGAAAATGAGTAAGTGCGTTTTCTCTTTGAAAAACGAGCAAGCTGGGGCTTCCCTGGTGGCGCAGTGGTTGAGAGTCCGCCTGCCGATGCAGGGGACACGGGTTCGTGCCCCGGTCCGGGAAAATCCCACATGCCGCGGAGCGGCTGGGCCCGTGAGCCATGGCCGCTGAGCCTGCGCATCTGGAGCCTGTGCTCCGCAACGGGAGAGTCCACAACAGTGAGAGGCCCGTGTACCGCAAAAGAAAACCCAAAAAACAAAAAAAACAAAAACCGAGCAAGCCTAGAGAAGTTTTAGGAGTTTCTTTCAAGTGCCAAAGGATTTTTCTTTTGGACTCTTTGAGGGTTTGCTGTTCGAGACCCAGGAGACTAGCTCAGCTGACCAGGGTTCCCCTGTAGCCGACAAACACCGAGAAAGGTCAAAAGTAAACAAGCAAAAAAGTCCCCAGGCCAAAGGCAAACCAGAGGATTTTTTTTTTTCTTTCTTTCTCTGTCTTCTAGTCTCAGAAAGGACTGGTCTCCAAGTCTCTACTTCAAACAAAAAGAACAGACAGTTCCAGCTTCTAAATACTGGCAGAGAAGAATAAGTACTCTTTTTAGAGAGAGAAAACACACTACCCACCACACACAACTTTCAGCAACATTTTTGCCAGCAGCATTCAAAATGATTTCTTTGAGTTAGCCAAGAGGAGCCTTCAAAAGGTGAAGAAAAAACTCGAAGATATGCATGGCTTCTGAGGGAGGTAATTGCCGTGAGGAGTTGCCGGTCCCGACTGCTGCAGCAGACCGGCCTGGCTGCCCGGCGCCCCACGTGTTTTCAGGCAGCAGCTGTTTGTGTTTACCACTCACCGCCTTGAAGCAAGATGAGAGGGGACTTGGTTTCTTCATTCTCCCCCAGTGATGGCCATGCTGCTTTTCCCCAACCAACCCCCCACCCTCGCTCTGCCCTCTCTCCCAACAACAAAAACACCCTGCCTGCCCATGAGCTGAAGGCATCCAATCACCCAGAAAGGGAGACTTTATCAGCTTTCTGGGGGCTCTGGGCGGATGGAAGGGATTAAAGCGAGGTGTGCTTTATGCCTTTTGTCGTTTACTCTCCCACTGCCCCAATGGAGTAGCTAATTTCCCCACCCTTGGACGGGTCTGCCTGTCTCTCTTGGTGGGTTCTGTTTTTCTCTCCTCCCACCGTGGTTTTTCGTGAGTTGGGGGGAGGGTGCAGTAAAACTTCATTTCAGATGCATCATAAAATTTGGAGAGGCAGGCCTATGGCATCGGCGAGCAGGTGAGGTACAATCGGCTGTTTCAGCGGCTCCTCTGCAGGGTGGTATGCATTTGGAGAGGTTTCCAAGAATTCTGTTACTACTTGCCGACCCGCAGCAGAGGGGCACAGCCCTGTCCCACCTTACTCCACGGCGTAGTTCATCATAAAATAGAATACTCTGAAAATAGCTTTCTAATGGTTTTTTTAAATTTCTTTACTATAGGCTTTCATATCGTGCCATCTAACTGAAGAATAATTTATAGCCCACATCCTGCATTCCATGGACCTACCAGAGCATAACCCTCCCAGAGTCTGCAGACTGGACTAAACAAGCCTGTCACCATAGGAAAACTACAAACAGGCAATAAACACACAAAAGCTGCTCAATCTCTCTAGCAATCGAGGTAAAGCAAATACAATCAACAGCGAGCTATTTTCACGTGAGATTCACAAAGACTGAAAAAAATTACAACCCCCGCCCCCCGCCCCAGTACAGGCATGCAAGTCAATACCTTCCTCACAGGTAGGCTGGCCGTTCATATAAAATAGAAACATGCATATGGTCCAGCAGTATCACTTCAGGAATGTATCTTAAGGAGATGATTAGACAAGTTTGGAAATCTGTGTGAAAAAGGACGTTCATTGCAATGCTTTTTTATGATAGTAAAAAATATAGAAAAAACCTAAATGACCAACCATTGGGAAACACATAAATGGGTTACGGCACAGCTATGTAATGGAATATTATATTATATGTAGTCACTTTAATTAATAGTGTTGTTCTTTATTTATAAATGTTCAACTGACTTGGAGGATAATGGAGCTAAACTACCACTCAGTAAGATTCGTCTTAATGTTTTCTTTATGCAAATCCGAAGAGTTAAATCAAAAAAAAAAAAGTTGTGTCTCCAAAAATAGACAAAGTAAGAAATGGTATGTAAAAACATATTTGCACTGGTCTCACCAAAGCAGGAGCACCATCTCTACTATTCCTGAGTAAGGTCACCCCTCCAGTGACAAGACACAGTCCCCTCCACACTCAGAGAGCTCACTCCCTTCACTGGAATTTCTCCTAAATGCTGAAAGGTACTGAGATACTACTCTTAACACTGGGACATCTTCTCCTCTTACAGAAAAGGAAACTGAGTCACACTGAGACCACGTGGCTTACACAAAGGCATTTTAGACCTTAAAGCTTGATGCGAGGTTCCGGATTCAAAATTCAGTCCTGAATCCACCACTGAGTTTTCCTTTGCTTCCTTGAATCAAGAGTGATTCCAGAGGCCGACCGACAGCTTCCCGAAGACTAACCTGATTTGTCTTCCCTTCCAGACAGCATAAGGTTTTCAGGCTTTCTGAGTGCCCAGGCGCAACAAACTTCAGTTTTCTATTTTAAAACATTACTGGAAGATGCAAAAGTTCTTATAATAAGCAGGTCACCTATGTAGCACCAAGATTAGTAGTGACTATGGCTCTTTTGCTAATCTTATTACAAGTAGTCTCTTTGTCAAGAAAACATTACCACTAACTATAGTCAACAATTCTAAATATTTCTTTCATGGAAGTGGTGATGAGAAAGGATCGCATGTTTGTTTGTTTAACATCACGGGTGGTTCTTATATTGAGTACAGGTGATTTAAGTGCATCCCTTAGAAACCCACAGGCTTGGGTTACCCCATGTGGTTACTCCAGCTGGGTGGCCTGAGCTGCCCAGAAGCCTCATAATAGAAGCACAGCTATGTGGACACAGGGAAGGTCTTCCTGAACCATTTCCCCAAAGTGGCAACTTTTCAGAATTTTTTTTTTTTTTTTTTTTTTGCGGTACGCGGGCCTCTCACTGTTGTGGCCTCTCCCGGAGCACAGGCTCCGGACGCGCAGGCTCAGCGGCCATGGCTCACGGGCCCAGCCGCTCCGCGGCATGTGGGATCTTCCCGGACCGGGGCACGAACCCGTGTCCCCTGCATCGGCAGGCGGACTCTCAACCACTGCGCCACCAGGGAAGCCCCAGAAAAATTTTAAGTGAAGTGTTGACAATTCTGTGCTCGCCTCCTCCTGCTGCAACAACCAGACAACAATGGTCCAGGCCAGCCCCCCTGAACACCCCACTCTATGTTCTGTTGTAACCTGGTTTCACCTCTGCCTCCAAATTTTTATCCTCTCTGCTGTTGACACCCATAGCTGCTTGGAAACCCACTTTTCTCAACCCTGGTCTTTGCTCTCGTCTTGCTCAAGTGCCAGTCTGAATCTCCCATGGGTAGACCTGGTAGTGGAGGGAGGAAGGGACAGGAGAAGAGGTGGACACGTGTCTGCGGCAGCACCGTAACCCAGTTCCAGCGCCTCACACGCATCTTCCCCTCCACTACTCCATCCCCTACACTGGCATCCTTAGAGGCCCAGTCCAGCTGCTGGGACAAAATACCAAGAAAGCTGTTCTGCTGGCTCACTAAAATGCAGATAAAGGTGATTTCAATCATTTGTGAATCCATCATTAGCACCAAGGCATCGCTCTCTCTTTCTCTTTGGGGTTAAATAGGGTGGCCATAATTTACCTTCTAAACTTTTTAAAGGGAAAGGAGGTGCTAGTGGCAATTATGGCAAGCCACCAGGTGTAAACCACGACTGACCTCAGAAACTGGGATAGGCGTCTGAGGAAACCAACACAAACTAAGGAGAGGCGAGGGAAGAGGCCCAGAAGGGGCTGTTTTGCTCTTAACCTGCTTTGTGACATTGCTAGTCATAAAAACCCTCAGAAACTTCCAAAGAGCTATGTGCTTGCTTCAGGAACTAGAAGGATGAGGAAACGTTTTACGACTACACTCTGCAGGCTAAACATGGCAGGAAAAACCCTGCCATCCCACCTTTCCCATTATATCCCTCCCCCTGACCCCACCAGATTTCGTGTCTGCTGGTGGTAAAAACGAGGGACACAGGCAGGCCAACACTGGGGGTTCTTGGAAAAGATGACAAAGGGGTGAATGGATTCAGGTGCAGACCTAGAAGAGCCTCAGGGAGCTTGCCCTTGTAGGAGTCCTAGAATCCCCTGGAGCTCCTTCTCTGAAGCCCCAAACCCCTCCTGATAACAACAAGGTGGGCAGTCCTGTCTCTCAGTGCCTGGCAAGTGGGATGGGAGGAGAGTAGGGAAGAGTCCCCAGATGCGTACCCAGGGCAGCAGTGAGGGAACTCTGTCCTGGTACCCCAAGGTCCTCATGAACATAATGTCTCATAGAAAGGACCCTGGTCAATTAGGGTCACTGACGGCACCAGCCTAGGAACCTAGGGGCTTCACTGGGGAACAGTGTTTGACAAACATCTTCTCTTCACAGAACACTTAGAGTCCACCCACTTGTAAGTCAGAAGTGTTAGGAGGGGCCCCTCCTTGTGGGAAAGGGGACGCCTGGTCACTTCCCAGGTTCTTGTCAGGTCTCCAAATGTGTCCACATGCGGCACAAGAGCTAGCCATGGGACCAAACACTCACCTTGGCATCCTCACAAGTGACAGTTCGCAGTCACAGAAATACGGCAGCACACAGTTGTGCAGGCCCTCTTCGTGCTCTGTGCTCTCTCCTCTCCCAATCTCATTCATTCATTCATTCTACCATTCATTCATTTAATTACATTTATCCGCACTCATGGTTCAATTATCATCTACAAGGAGATGACTCTCAAATGTGTCTCAACAGCCCAGACCTTTTTGCTGAGATCCAGACTCCTGTGTCCTCCTGGTGTGTCTTCTCAGTGTCTTACAGGCATCTCAACGTCTGTAAGGCCAAGCTCATCTTCAGCGCTCAAAATCATTCCCTTCTCTTCATCTCACCACCATTACCCCAGTGCAGACAACCAGCATATGCCCCCTGGAAAATTGCATCTGCCTCCCAGCAAAACTCGCCGGCCCCTCTCTAAACCCGTAATTTAGTCTCTGCACTGCAGCCAGAGTGATCTTTCCAAAAAACACATCTCGTCATCCTGCTCGTTGCTCAAAGAAAATCAATAGCTTCCCTTTGCTCTTAGAACAAAGGCAAGAGCCCCACTCTGCTCCCTGACTTTCCGGGGGCCGCATCTAACGCCACACATGTCCTCACTCTCACAGTGCCCTGCACGTTCTGTGTACACTCCAACTTCATTCAGTGCCCTCCTCCCATCGATGCCTACTTGATACCCTGAGAAGTGTGTTGAATTCTCCTGCAATGCTCTCCTAGCCAACACAGCCCTCTCCTTGGAGGTAAGGGTCACAGCTGTAACCTGTCATTTACTTTAGGCCCCTTGATCCACGGCTGTCCCCTCCTCCAGACTGTAAGCTTTGTGCGCACAGGCGCCACGTCTGTTCGGTTTACCACAGGCCTTCACTAAATAATTACTGAATAAAGGAAAGAGAGAAGGAAGGAAGCCTGGGCAGGGCTCAGCCCCACACTCCTTGAACACGTTCTGAACTTTTCTACTTTTAGAATTTTGTTCATGCTGTTCCCTTAGTCTAGCAGATTCTCCCTCCTGCTGGTTAAAACCTGATTTCTCACTCAAAGCCCCGTTTAAATGTTACTATCCGGTATCTGCCCTTCATTTCTGGCATTCTTGGAATCTGGTCCTGATTAGGGTGATTCATACACACAGTCACCTTTTGAGAGGGTCCATGTCTTACTGGTCTCTATATCCCATCACCACCCCTGTCACCGACCTCCAGGCTTAGGACAGCGCCTTCCACAAGTTTACTGCAAAGAACTGGATTCAGCAGAGACACTATTAATAAGGTTGGAGCCATGAAGGAAGGATTCCTCTTCTAGAGCCACAGACACCATGTTGCACGGTCCCACTGCTGCCCAGTGCCATCCTACTTAAGACTATTGAAGCTGTACTGGCAGTTCTGCTAAACTTTCTTTTAAAAAAAAGTCAAACAGATGCAATCCTACCTTCTAACATCCCGCTGTCTAAAACAGAGAATGATAATACGCCAAATGCTTAAATGGAAGCAGGACAGTAAGTGTGTTCTGTGGACTTGATGAATGGAGATGGAGGGAGTGAGATCCCTGGGGCAACCATCACCTCCCCTTCACTAAATCAGGGAAACCGTCTATCTTCACTTAATTTTATTTTCTTAACACGAGCCTAAAGAAAACTTGTTTTATTTTATCTGTGTGTCTCATGGTTGCCACAATATAATTTTCAAATGAAATTTCTAAATGCAGACCACACACGATATTTCAGTGGACCTAACGTTGATTTATGCTAAGACTTGGGGGGAGGGAAACACTCTGAAGAAAGATGCTTAGCCAGCAGTTTTCTGACTGCCAGACTTGCTTGCTCGGCTGTAGCAGCATGCAGATGTAGTTTAGTGTCTCAATTACTTTTGGATTTGGCCCGTTCAAGGCTTATATCATCTATACTATACCAAGTAGGCATGAAAGTCAAAACCGTGATTCCTCAGACAACCATGGTGATAGAATATAAATTAAAAGGCCCCTGCTTGCTTAGCCTTCATCTGAAAACATCAGAATGCAATTTGTTGGACAGATTCTATAATCTGCAGATGAAGGCAGTTATAGGGCTCAAGTTTATCCAGCGTTAACAAGCCCTAATAGTCTAGTTCAGCTCAGACATAACAAACGGAAATGGCTTTAAATTATCCTTCCCTAGAGACATGATTTCATAAGAGAACAAACTCTATATGCGCACAGAGAGATTTCCAATGTAAACATGTGGTGGAAGCTAAAAGCTGCAGCCGGGTTTCAAGCCTGGATATGCCAATGGCAGGGTATTTGATTTCAAAGACACCGATTTCCTCCCAGTGCAAGAGCATGCATGCGTTTTTTGCTGACTACACTTTGAACTGCAGAATACACACAAGCTTGCATATATGTGTAATTTTATAGTTTTCTTTCTAGCTAGGATATTAATAGATTTTACTGAGCCTTTTCCATGCATAAGTATGACTGGGATACAGATGCTTAAGGGATAGAGTTCCCCATGGAAAACACAAGGCTCACTCATCACCTAGGCTGTCTGAAATGCAGACTAGCCTCTGAGGCTTTGGGAAATGCGAGGTGAGAAACTTGGCTCTTCCACGTTCAAGTGGGACATCAACCCAGCTCCTTCTGAATACGAAAAAGTAAGGAAAGGAGAATTCCCTGGCATTCGACAGACAATAGAACATCCTAGCTTGTTCCTCTTGGACTAGTCAGGATTAAAAAGCCTAAGACCAAAATTTTTTAATGATAATCATCTAATGTCCATTTGGCCTATGGGCCAAATGAGGTCTGCCTCCTGTTTTTTGTATGGCTCATGAGCTAAGGATAATTTTTACATTTTTAAATCGTTGGGAAAAAAAGAAAAAGGAAAAACAATATTTTGCAACATGGAAATTATATGAAATTCAAATGTCAGTGTTCATGAATAAAGTTTTTTTTTAATTTATTTATTTATTTTTGGCTGTGTTGGGTCTTCGTTGCTGCGCGTGGGCTTTCTCTAGTTGTAGCGAGCAGGGGCTACTCTTCGTTGTGGTGCATGGGCTTCTCATTTTGGCGGCTTGTCTTATTTCAGAGCATAGGCTCTAGGCACATGCTTCAGTAGTTGTGGCACGTGGGCTCAGTAGTTGTGGCTCGTGGGCTCTAGAGTGCAGGCTCAGTAGGTGTGGCACACGGGCTTAGTTGCTCCACGGCATGTGGGATCTTCCCGGACCAGGGCTTGAATCCATGTCCCCTGCATTGGCAGGCAGATTCTTAACCACTGTGCCACCAGGGAAGCCCCATGAATAAAGTTTTATTGGAACACAGCCATGTCCATTTCTTCGTGTATTATCTATGGCTGCTTCCACACTTCAGTGGCAGAGATGAGTGGCAGTAACAGAGACCACATGATGTGCAATGAAAAGCCTAAAACTTTTATCTGGCCCTTTACAGAAAAGGTTTGTTGATCCCAGATCTAAGCCATGAAACAAAGGCAATATTCATCTTCAATTGCTTTGTTTTTTTGTGGGTTGGGGGGATTGTTTTTAACCAACCTATGCATTATGCCTAGGAACTCACAAGTGAGCTAAATATTCTTTGTGCAAGAATCCACTTATCCAAAGTTGAAAGCCTTTGTACAGTTTCCCTCCAAGAAACCACAAGTAAGAAATCTTAATTTTTATTTAAAAATTCTTGAATTTGAGAATATTTTATGACTCTGGTCCAGTGGGCACCAGCTTAAAACCTCTCATTTAGAACATGACCATACCTTGGACTCTTCACTTTTCAGCTATTATAAGCTATAAGAAAACAGCCTGTGCTTTGCAAAGTATTTTATATTTTTATACAATTAAAAAATATAAGTAGTCTAAATATCTCATCAGAACCTATCACAGAAGGTATGTTCGTTTTAGTGACATTAATAAGTTTGGACTATAAACTCTTTGAGGAATGTTCTTTTTACTTAACTTTCGTCTGTTCCCTCCCACAGCATGAGCCATGCAATGGTCACGTAGTAAATCCTTGCTGACTTTACCAACAGTCTTTGCTTCTCAGCTTCTCTCTTGTCCTGTTGGTTTTCAGAGCCTGGATGGAATTTTGAGCCAATTCCTTTATTCTATCCCTACGCCGGGGAGATGCATATTTAAACTCCTCCAGAAAGATGAGGCTCTTGAAAGCTTTAAAGTCCTCTCTCAATCCACATAGATATTTTCTGCTTGGATCTCCATGCAATCTTTCTGTGTGTGGGTGTTTGTAAGATAAAGACCAAAAGTGGCCAACAGCCCTTTGAACCCTACCAGGAACAAAGGCTGCTAACATCAGTAGCTGAAATTACTGTAGGCAGAGTCTGCTGCCTTTCACAAGGCTGCTTCTTAAAGCCAAATCTTTACAATACAGGCCCCCTCCCCAACCATTTTGGGGGAGCAGCTAATTCCATATTCTCAAAGCTACAGGAAGTAAAGGAATACTGCTAATAAAAGTTCCTGAACTGCTCTTCTTTCATGCATATACACATGCATTTAGTCAACAAACGTTTATGGGACATTGCTAAAGTGTCAGACAACAAAAGGATCACAACTTGGACTTAGTCCCCAGGATCTTTTCAGTCTGCTGGAGGCAGATTGTTGCAGACAATTTATGAAAAAAAAAAAAAAAAAAGTTAAGGACTATAAGACACAGAAGGAGACACATGGAAGAGAGTGCTTGATTTTTCCTGAGGGTGAGATGTCAAAAAGACTTCAGAGAGGAAGTGGCCCTTGGGTTGAGTCTTGAAAGCTGAGCTGTCTTGGGGACAGGAGGAGACTGGAAGGGGTAAATTATAGGCAGAAGAGCAGCAAAAGCAACCCCAAATGTGAATGAGCCTAGCCTGGAAGAGGTACTCTGAGTACTTCACAATGGCTCTAGTGTCTGTTTTGGAAGAGGAGGGGTAATGGAGAAATGAGGCCGAGAGAGAAACCATTCAGAGCCATGGCTGGAGAACCCGGCAGCTGCCAGATCCTTGAGGTCCCTGTACGTATGCTAAGGAGTTTGAACTAAATCCTAGAGGCAGTAAAGAGATGTTGAGGGATTTCAAATATAAGAGTAATACAATCACACTGTTGCATTAGAAGGAACACTTTGGCCACAGTCGGAAAAGGGAATGAAGGATTATAAAGGGAAATGCTGGGCGGATCCAGGAGAGAGAATATTCAAGGCATGAACTTAGACACGGGATGTAGGGCTAGATATGAAAGGTATCAAGGAGAAAATCTTGATAGAGTGGATAGCCGGGGGGAGGGGCAGCAGAGAAGAAAAGAACTCTGAGTTGATTCCAGGTTTTTGGTTTGGTGATGGGGTAGCTGGTAGAGCTTTTCACCATAAGGAGGAATAGAGGATGAGAAATAGGATCTCTTTTGCTTAAAAACAATGACACCGAAAGGAATCAGGGCCTTCCTGATTATAATCTAGGCTAGGAAACCGCATAAATGAAGTTGCACTTCAGGGTGTCTCGGAAAATCCTTTTTCTGTCCTTGTGGCCTTTGAATGTCATGGATTAGATTAGCATGCCAAAGATGGCGCCACCTTACATTTGTTTTGGAAAAAGATGGGATACAAATAATTAATATATAAAATACCAAGATATTTATTTTTTAATCCATTCTCTGCACATATCTAAAGACAAATATAGGATCTTTCTAAACTCTTTTGTGAGGCTTGAGGGGACCATTAAATTATACACTCTTTCCACACCTGAATTCTGAACCCATCAAGAGAAACAGAGGAGGTGAAAGACATGGCTTGGGTGAATAGCAACTGTAGGCTCCCCCCAAAGTGGATTAGGCAGTGGCTCCTATGACCCTGTGGCTGGTAGAGGACCATACCTGAATGTGAGACGTTCCTTCCTTATCCCAGACTCACCAATCAGCTGAGCCATTCCACTTTCCGTGGGGAGCAGTGATGAGGAAAAAGAGAGAGGCCAAGAGTGGCTCAGGGAAAACCCTCCTTCATGGAGAGTAACAACTTTCCCCCAATGCCCTAGTCTAGCAAACTTTTTTATTATTATTATTTTCCTAGTGTAAGCAGTACATATGACAGAATCCAATTCCATTTAAAAAACAGCAGGTGGCTTCTGTGTCCCAGGCATTCAACTAGGCACTGGAGATAAATAGATAAAAGACAAAGTTCTTTCTTCAAATGTTCACACCCTACGTCAGGAAGATAGATCTGTAGAAGAAAGATAACCAAGTAACAGAGCAGAGGGCTAAGCAAAATATTTACAAGCAAAGAGGAAGTAATAATTAGTTGTAACCTTGGGTCACTGGAGAGAATATTAAAAAGCACCTCAAATTTTTTTCTTTCACTACTTATAATATTTCAAGCTATCATTTATTTTTCATTAGTGAAGCCTTTTTTTCTTTTTCTTTATTTTTTGTGCCAAGGATGTGACAGGCATCACATCCTTGATGCGTGACAGGCAATTGTGTAATGTATGGGTCGACATCTGTTCTTTCTGCCTACTCAACACCCCTTCTCCCACTTCTGGTAAAAGAAGCCTCTCTTTCCTTTAGAGAACTGCCCAGCCCCACCTTTAGGGCCCTTGCTTTCCTGCCTAGGGGGTAGGCAAGTGATCTAGTGGGCCAACTGGATTCTTTTGAGGGATGTTGACTTAAAGGCAGAAAGAAAAAGGACCTCATGCTTTTTGAGATTCTAAGTAATAAGGACCGGGGAAGCTGCTTTGTCATCATGTGGCAAACCCTGCTGAGAATAAAACCATCAGGAGAAAGGCAGAGCAGAGAGGTGGAAATATCAGTAGAAACAATGACGACATCGTTGGAAACCCAGTTAGCTCTACCCCTTAGATTTCCCAATTAATTACCCAATAGATTCCATTGGATCTGCTACTTATAGCCACGACCCCCGGATAACACAGTTTTTATCATAAGCTTACAAATTACGTGGAAACATTACTAATAGATTGTTTTTATTGTACCCTTGACCGAAGATGTTAAAGTTGAGACTTCCGCAAAGCTTTATGAAGACCCTTCCTTACTACTTTAATGCTGTAAGATATGGTCCAGGAATTGCCAGTTACTCTACAAATGACATAGTGTCATCTAATGATGAAGCTACTCTGTATGCTTTTTTTTTGCGATACGCGGGCCTCTCACTGTTGTGGCCTCTCCCGTTGCAGAGCAACAGGCTCCGGACGCGCAGGCTCAGCGGCCATGGCTCACGGGCCCAGCCGCTCCGCGGCATGTGGGATCTTCCCGGATCGGGGCACGGACCCGTGTCCCCTGCATTGGCAGGCGGACTCTCAACCACTGCACCACCAGGGAAGCCCGATGAAGCTACTCTGATACAGTAACATTTATCAACTATCACTTTCAGTTTTTAGTTTTCCTATTATATCATACTTATAACTCAACCTTCACTAATACAAGTTTTGATGATTTATTTGATCCATTGTGATTTTTTTTGCATTACCATTTACTGAAATACAGTCACCTTGGTTCTTGTTGCCCTTTAAAGAGACCAAATTCATTTTCAGTTCTAATTTAGTCATTAACATTGCGCTCTCTCTTAACATTCTATCTGCTTAGTTCATCTTAGTGATGTCCGCAATATTGTCACCATGATATGTGGAAATCGTTGCTTCACACCTTCCCTGAAGGTGAAAACCTCAGCAAAATTAGAATTTTTAATTCTAATTAAATGGCTGACCCTCTGTTAACTCAGCAGTAAAACAGAGACAGTGAACCCTATTTCCTTGTTCTTACCCTGTAAAAATGAAATGGGACAAGTGAAAGCATGTGGAGATCTCTGAATACCAAAAGCAGGAGTGTTATCCACTGCTTTTGTATTTTACTTCCCCTACCAATTTCTGTTCTCATAGAGAGCCAAGTATCATGGGCCTCTGTGGCTATCCCATATATGTAAGACGGTGGTAAGATGATTAAAAGAGGACAGAATAAAACCTTACCTACTTTCCTTGGTAACTTATTCCAGTGTTTCAGTACTACCAGGAAGTTATTTCTAATAAATATTTCTAAGTAAATACTACCGGTAAAATACTATTGAATACTAATCCTTTGCCAGGCACTATGTTTTATTCCTTCTAAAAGCATTTCCTCTTTTTTAACCCTTGTGTAGACAAAGAAAAAGCAGTAGCCTTTTCTGTAAAAATTATAAGGTCACACCTCAGCATTGTCTGCAATAAACTACCTCAGTGCCTTTAAGCATTCTTTATTTTGATGATGAAAATTACATATATTATAGAAAATGACTGTGCCATTCAATTGCTGTCTTACTCTACCACTTTTCAACTTTTGCTACTTGGGAGAAGCAGATTTCCCAAGGCTCTAATTTTCTCAACATTTAAACTGATGCGTATTTATAAAAGGAAGAACTAGGAACAGAGGACGACGCATTCAAGGTTTGCCTCAGTGACATCTGCAAAGTTAAATCACCCTGATATGTGGAAATTGTTGCAACTCAACTTCCTTAAATGTGAAAATATTGGCAATAAAGCTGAAATCAAAAATAAAGTTATTTGGTATGATAGAGAATAAGAATATGGCAAGTAGATAAATATTTTGAGATATCTAAACAGCCTTCAGTCTGAACTCACACAGGGGTGGATCCTTGACAGCCATGTTTGAACCATGTTATCTGATTGGTAAGGGCAGACATATGACCTGTGCTAGGCCGATCCGATGTTCTCATAGGAATTTATTTATTTATTTATTATTATTTTTTTTTTTCTCGTAGGAATTTAGATTGAGAGGTGCCAGCCAGCCTAGACTGGTCAGCTGAACTGAGGACACGTAACTGGGTACTGAGGAGGCTACCATGTTGGGACATGTGCTTACTTAGCAGTGAAAGAGGCCAGCTGAGAAAGAGAAAAAGGAGGAAGCAGATATACAGAGATAAGCAGAGCTCTGAGTCCACAAGGTTCTGAAGGGAGATGGGCAAACAGAGGGATGCATCTGAGGAGCAGGGACTAGTTCACCTGGGTCCTTGTCAGTGCTCCAGTTCCAGGCTCAGGTCTCTTAAGAAGCCCAGACAGATCTCATGCCCTTGGGTTCTGCAAGACTCTCCTGCTTTCTTGTGGTAGATTTCTCTCTTTTTTTTTGTTTGAGTGGGTTTCAACTATTCATAAACAAAAGACAGTGGTTCGCAGCTCTGGTTCAGCATCAGAATGCCCTAAAGAGGTTTTTGAAAACCCAAATAGCCCTGCTCTGTTCCCAACAGGTCTGATTCAGCAGGTCTGGGATAGAACCCAGGCACGGGAAATTTTTTAAAACCTCAACCTAAGAACTATGGTTCATGGAATGGCAACCAGTACATAGCAGAAATCTGGGCATCAAAAGAAAATGGAGGGCTTCCCTGGTGGCGCAGTGGTTGAGAGTCCGCCTGCCAAGGCAGGGGACACAGGTTCGTGCCCCGGTCCGGGAACATCCCACATGCCGCGGAGTGGCTAGGCCCGTGAGCCATGGCCGCTGAGCCTGCGCGTGTGGAGCCTGTGCTCCGCAACGGGAGAGGCCATAACAGTGAGAGGCCCGCGTACCGCAAAAAAAAAAAAAAAGAAAAAAAAAAGAAAATGGACATTCCAGACCAAGATTACAATGGCAAAAGGGGAAGGAATAACCATAGGATGCAAGAGTGCACATCACTTCCACAAAGCTGCATGCTGTAAATGACTCATCTTAGCGTGTACTTCCACACTGAACAAACTCTGGGCAACTTCAGTCATCAGTCATGAAAGGGGTTTAAGTTTCCAAGGATTCAAAGTACTTCAGGTTTGCTTCACATAACAATAAACTATCCCCTGCAGCTTTAAATCTAAATCATTTTGGTATCTGGAAGCATCATATCTTAAGAAAACATTATTTAGGTAGACAATTATAGGTTGTGATGGGCTAGGCAAGGCACAAATGAAAATAAGATGTGGGTGTGCAAAAGAGGCAAGTAAGTGGGAATTTGGTATAGAAATTCTCCCCTGCACAGGGAGAAAATGAGTCTGAAAGTTGACTGTGTTCATATGACAGCAAGATTAACACTCAAATTATGGAATAAATTAGTAAGTATAACTACAAATGAAATCACCCGCTTATAACTTTGACAAAGGAATTTATCTCAGGTTTAGAGACTAGATCTTGTCTGAGATGACAAAGATTACTGTAATATTTGTCAATTTTTTTTCAACAACTATAAAAAAGTTTATAATATTCTTCTCTATAAAAATCCATCTTTTAAGAACTACATTCTTTGGTTAAGAGGCACTGGTAACAAAAATATGCTTAGCTCTCCTGCAAACCCTGGGAATGAATTCTCCACCAGGGAATGCATTCATGTCTGAAAGGCACACAAGGATTCATACACAACAACAGGAGTTTCAATAAACTGATACAGAGAAAGAGAATCTGATTTAGGACTTAGAAACCTCCTCTGTATAATAGGTACAAACTTGGCAGCGAGTAGAACTCCGGCATCATCTTCCCTTAAAGTTCAAGGCACTTCTGTCAAAATGACTGTAGGAATTGCAGGTGTGTGTGTGTGTGTGTGTGTGTGTGTGTGTGTGTGTGTGTGTGTGTGTGTGTGTGTGTGTGTGTGTGTTACGTCCTTCATGAAAAACCTCAAGAACCTGCTGGTAATTGATTCGAGAGCACCATGATAACTTGGGCATTGGACAGTAAGACCCCTCAAGGAATGAGTCCTCTACTATGGTCACTTCATTGCTTAGTATCTCCCAGCTATAGCCCCATGTGTACCAAAAGGGAGGGATAAGTGTTGAGTGAAATGCAGTGAAAAGAAAATATGATCACTACCACTCCTTTATGACACTATTCTGGGCAAATAAATGATCTTACCTTTTTGAATTATGCTTTCTTAACTCCAAACTGAGACGTATCCAAGTCAAATACAAAGGAAGATACTAATGACAGCTTTGAGAGTTAGGTGTGTGGTTTAAGGCAAAAGCTGGCAGAACCATAATTAAATATCCAGTTTCCTCAATAGTTTGTTCTACAAATGATGGAATAATAATAGCTAACATTTGCTGAACACATATATCAGACACCATTCTCACAGGTTACATTTTTAACTCTTTTAACCCTCCTTTTGGTCCCTGAAATCGGTTCTATTAATACGCTCACATTTACAGTGGCACAGAAGGGTTAAATTACAGCCAAGGTAAAATATCTGGAAGTGACAGAGCCAGGCGAGACCCAGGCAACTGCCACTGTGATAAACCCCTTCTCCTCTAAGCTTTACTGCTTTATATGCTGTAGTGACCACACAGAGTTTTCACTTTTCTCCTTCCAGTCTCTTCAAGTATTGCTGGCCTGATGGCCATTTCCATAACACCAAACCCGCAGTAGGTACCTGCTTGTCCACAGTGAAGGCTCCGAAGAAAGGATCTGCAGAGCTTCCATTAATTCCCGTATGCCAAACTTTTGTTACTGGAAAACCAGTAGTCACAGATTCTAGTCCTTACTCTACCTTTAATTAGCTGGTGATTTTGAACAAGACTCTCAAGGCCTCAATTTCCTCATTTAAATAAAAGAATTGTATTAAATGATTCCTGATTTTCCAGCTCTACAAAATGTTATGATGAAAAGAAAAAGATTCTAGGCCTCTTCTACAGCTCCCCATGTTGGCAGGCCTTCTAAGCATCTCTAGGCAGGAAAATCAGTCGTGGTGAAACCTGTTGGTATCATAAAGGAAAGCTGATGTGCTTCAGGACAGGAAAGACGCACAGCAGAAAACTACTGAAGGACTAAAATATGCTGACTGTACTAGTCAAATGCATGATGGCTCTCTTCTTTTTTTTAACTTCGAAAAAATTTTAAATACAGAAAATTACACAGAGAAAAATACAACAAACACTTTCTATATTTTCTTCAGTTTTTTTTTTCTTTGTTGTCTTGTACATTTAAAAATATATCATGCTGTGCTTCCCTGGTGGGGCAGTGGTTGAGAGTCCGCCTGCCGATACAGGGGACATGGGTTCGTGCCCCGGTCCAGGAAGATCCCACATGCCGCGGAGCGGCTGGGCCCATGAGCCACGGCCGCTGAGCCTGCGCGTCCGGAGCCTGTGCTCTGCAGCAGGAGAGGCCACAGCAGTGAGAGGCCCGCGTACCGCAAAAAAAAAAAAAAAAAAAAAAAAAAAAAAAAAATATATATATATATATATATATATATATATATATATATCATGCTGGGGACTTCCCGGGTGGTCCAGTGGGTAAGACTCTGTGCTCCCAAGGCAGGGGGCCCAGGTTCGATCCCTGGTCGGGGAACTAGATCCCACTTGCATGCCGCAACTAGGAGTTCGAATGCTGCCAACTAAGAGTCCGTATGCCGCAAGTAAGAAGCCCGCATGCCGGAACTAAGAAAGATCCTGCATGCTGCAAGTAAGACCCAGTGCTGCATAAATAAGTTAATTAATTAAAAAAATATATCACGTTGAAGTACCACGATCGCTTTTCCTTCTCCAGGTGACAACCATTATCAAGAATTTGGTATTCATCCTTCTAGTCTTTTTAAAATAAATATAGTCTTTTTGGGTACATAATCTTATCATTGAAGCATAGAGTATCTCTAAGGCACAAATTTAGAACAGTATTCATTGGGTTGCAGTGTTTGTGCCTTTTTACATCTAACTTGATGCTGCCAGATTGTTCTTCAAAGTGACTGTTCCAATTTACTCTCCCATTAGCAATGGGAGTTCTTGTTTCCACACGTGTTCACCAACATTTAGGAGTTTTCCGTTTTATTTTTGATTTTTGGTTCTTGGCTTTGGTGGAGTTTTTTGCTTGCTTGTTTGTTTGTTGCCAAACTGATGGGTAAGAGTGGTATCTCATTTTTGTATTAATTTTTGTTTCCTTAATGACTTGGAAAGTTGAACACTCAGGTTTCTTCTAAAAACTGCCAGTGTGTAGCCTTTGCCCATTTTTCTATTGGGTTGTCATTTTCTTATTTATTTAGAGAATATGAATAAGCCTAACTTCTTAAGGCTAGAGGGTCATAAGTTACAGACTAGTTTGGGAGCCACTGGTCGGCCCTGACTGGGCAAAGGGGCCACCCAATCCGGGGGCAGGCTTTGTAGCAGAGCCTGTATCCAACAGCAGAAAGAGTGAGATCGTGCCATTCCGGAACCAGCTAACTAGTTACTCATCTGAGTGGGTAGGTTGTAGACAGGGCTTTTGGGATCTTTTTCATTTGCTTGGCCATTGGTCTGTTCATTCTGCTACTCTACACCTCTATTTCCTAGGCAGTAAGAAGGAGAAATCTACGCCAGCCTTTTCATGATCTCCCATAGACTGAAGAAGAAAAAAGGCCTGGACTCTCTTACACTTTGTAAAGACAGGTTTCACCTAGATGAGACAATCTGAAAATGTTTCTTCTCAGCTTACAAAACGTTTAAGGAAAGAGCAGATTAAACTAAACTGAAATGGAATTTTTAAAAAGGCATTTAGCTTTATTTCTCTGCACCTTCTGAGAAACAGGAGGAAATATTTTTGTTTTCTTTGCCCTGGGGTTAACTAGAGACAGCCTAGTGTTAGAAATACAACAGATGTAAAGTCTCCTCCTCTGTGAGGTGAGTGGATATGTGGCATAAGCTCCTTCCCCAAGACAACTTAGATCTTTGAACATGTGGGCACCAGGCTGCTCTGCGGCGCTGTCCCCAACTTCCTCAGTGGAGAAGAGCCATGCACCCTACAGAGGTTTAGAAAGAAAACAATGTTATGAAAGAGAGCTTAGTCTCTTTGGATTTTCCTGAAATAATGATCTCGTGTCAAGCCTTGACTGTTAAAATGAATTGTATTTTGATTAATGACCTTTATTCTGTTAAAAAAATAAATGACCAAAGTGTGTGTTTATATATGCAGAGAGGTATATTCTATGTGTCTGTGTGTGTGTCTCCTTTGTTTGTGTGTGTATACCCAGAGTGAAAGAGCCAGCTGTTTTAGCCATTTATATTTGAGGAGGTGGGGGGTGGGTAATACAGTAAGTTCTGTTGAAAGGAGATGATGGGAGAGAATCTGATACCCTGAATCTTTCAACAAGACAGAGGTCAGAGGGCAAGTGTGGAAATAAACTTAGAAACTAGCTTCTTGTTTCTAAATCAGTTTTTCGAAAAGTCAACCTAAAATGTGAACTCCTTTTGGAAGCTAGGTTTCATTGCTATTGTTGTTAGGAGGCGTTTGGTTTGTTTGCTTGTTTGGTTTTGTTTCTCAGTTGATTCTTCCCACAAAATTCAATCGGGAAATGAGTAGAGGTGGGGGATTGTGAGGTCCTGTTCTATCAAAATCACCAGCTTCAGCAAACTCTTCCCCCAATCCTTTCAACAACAGGTTTGCAGACTTGCTATTCTTCTCTCTTCCCAGTTATTCCCTGTAACCTGAAAACTACAGATCTAGACATTATCATTTGAATTTATTTAGAATTACTGACTGTGAAGTCAGTCATCCTCTGCTTGTTAAGAGATTCACTTAAAGATTGGAAAGCCTCCTGTATAAATGACTTGTAAGCGACCGTGTGGGCTCCGTGAAGAGGAAATGACTGCTGCTGTGGAATATGCAGAGACTGTAACCTCTAAGCAATGTGGCCAAGGGAACTGCAGAACCTGACAACGGACCTAATTAGTAGATACGTAGATGCGTGAAAAGTAGTCAGAGGGAGCTTGAACTTGTACAAAGCACCCCAAGTCACCACATAGTAGAACGTAACGTAGTGGCCCAAAAAAGTACAGAAGAAAGTGGAGTGACATACGGCCTTTACTTTTTTTTTAACCTTAACTTTTAAAATAAGTCTAGATCCAGCAAAGCAGTAGTATGCCAAAGCTATTGTTCTTTAGAATAGCTTTTCCATGTGTAAAACTACAATTGTTTCCCTAAGTAAAATCCATTTTCCTGAGTCTTGGTTTGAAGTCTCTGAATCTCAAATTAGACTAGTAAAGTTACAGTAGGAAATAAGCCAGAGACATACCAGAGCCAACATTACATGCTCCTGACTCAATATGGACCCATACACTTAACTCTACCCCTCCAAAAATATTGGCACCAGTGCTAAGCTATCCCATGATTTGTCTCATTTCTATAGTTACTGCAGAAACAAATTATCATTTGCTTTCTAACAGAGAAAGTGAAGGAGTAGAAAACAGAAATCCTAGGCTTTATCATTACTTGACCACTAGGTTTCTTTTTCCTGTTGGCTGTTTGTCCATACACGACATTTGCTTCTTCACAGGCATGTTATGAGCGTTAGAAGTAACTCCTGGGCAGACCTATATTTAAACTAAACCAGCCAACGTTTGTTCATGTTACCTTTTAACATATGCACCAAGCAGTTTCGCAACTCTTTTGATAAGCAAATTCTCAACCTAGTAATCACAGAATATTTAGTGAAGAGGAATATAAAGTTCATCTAGTCCAACTTCTTACCCAGTACAGGAATCCTATATGCTTGGAAACTCCTTCTTTTATACAAATGAAATGTCTAAGGCAATTTTCTCTTCATATATTCAGTGGAGGAGGAAAACATCGGCCACCTTTTTCATTATAAGAAATCTTTCTAGACTTAAATACCATTTATTTTCTCCCTTCAATCTTCCTTTCTTTAGGTTAAACAGCCCACTTTCATCGTTCTTCAGAGATCTGATTTTCCATGCTTTTAATCAGTTCAATTGCTTTCCACATCCTCTCAAAATGCAGAAGCCCAAGCTGGGCATGTAACTGAATGACAGCTTTGCCACTAAGTGTCTCATTAATACTGAGTATGGTGACTCAGTTTCATGCCATGCTCCTGTTAATACAGCCCAGCAACATGTTAGATCTTAAAGTATCTTTAAAAACAAAAAACAAAATATATATATATATACACACACGTATGTATGTACGTGTGTATATTATGTGATTGATTCTTTACTTTGACCCCTTTAACTCTGTTATTAAAAAAAATACTTTTAACATTAACTTGTTTAAAAGTGAAAAGTCCTCAAATCACTTAGAACGTGTTTGTCCTAAGGTAAAACCCAGCCCTCACAGGATTTAAACATATTTAATCACAGATGACACACATAGCTAGTAATACACCTTATTACCAGTCCCAAGTCCACTCCTGGAATTCCTGAATTTCATATGTGTATCATCATGTTCTCTGGCAAAGTAACAACGCTCTGTGTAGTCCTCTGGGCCCCGAAGCTCAAGCTGACCATAATCTCTTTTTAGTAGCTTATGGCCTCCCTGGGGCTGGGGGCCCAGAAAGTGCTGAATTCTCAGATGTGTGGGTGTTTCACTCAGGAGCCCAGGTTGTAAATGACAGAGTGCCAACTCAAATTGTCATCATGGGCAAAACAACAGGTAGGGCCTATTAGTGGGTCACAGTACCAAAGGAGCTGGACCCAAGTGCTTAAATGATGATTGCAAGCTATCCTTCTCCATCTTCCAGCTCTGTGTTCCAGTGCGTTGGCATTCTTAGGCAGGCTCCCCCTAAGTGGTGGCTACAGGCTTACATAATACAGGTTGAGGGACCCTAGCAGACAGAAGGGACTCCTCTTTTCTGGTAGTTCCAGCCAAACTCTTGTGGTAGATTCTCACGTCTTGGGTCACATATTTATTCCTAAGCCAATCACCGAAACTCTGCTTGGTCTGATCCAAGTTCAGAGCCAACCTCTAGCGCTGCAGGGCAGCATCAGCTTCATGCAAACCACACAGATGGAGATTAGGATGGGGTAGTTCCCCAGAGGAAAACTGAGGTGCTGTTTCCAAAAGGATGGGGAAGGGAAGCGTGGCAGAGGAGAACACAACGCTCTTCTATTCATAGCCCTTCAGTGTCTCTCCATGGCTTTCAGGGAGGCCACAAATGGCGTGGTCTGTGACACACAGAATGGAATCGATAAAGACTTGAAGAATGAGTCCACTGGCTGGCAGTCTGGTCCCTTTGTGACCACTGGCCCAAGACCTCAAACACTTAAGGACAACAGGAGCATTGCTTAGCAATGCACCAGAGAAAATGCTTGCTGGGTTGGAATGGCTGGGGGTGGTGGTAAAGGGTTAGGGTTGAGAAGATACAGTCCTTTCTGTGTAATTTCAGGGAGGGTAACCCCAGAAATCGCTCCCATGCATCTAAGAAGCAGCATATACTTAAAGCCTATAATGAGAATTCCTTTAGCATTTCTTTGATCCCTGGTTCAGTGAAGTTCCGATCAAAATTTTGCAGTGACTTTAGGCCAGCTGAGTAAAAAACTCAGGGTGGCCACAGAAACAAGGCTGGATAAAGATGTAGGAGGTATACGGAAAGGAGGAAGAAGCAACGGGCTCCATAGGGAAGTGAGTGCCTAGGGGCTCTTGGCAGAGACAGGATAGCTGTTCCAGGAAACTGCCTACCTTTTGAAAGTGATGTAAGGGGTTTCTTGCTGAATATCATAGTAAAATGAATGCCTATCAGCGAATAATCAGAAGATAAGATCCTATTCTAGTACAGTGCTGAAATGGGCCACAATCATATTTACTATGGCACAGTGATTAACTTTTTTTTTTTTTTTTTTTTTTGCAGTACGCGGGCCTCTCACTGCCGTGGCCCCTCCCGCTGCGGAGCACAGGCTCCAGACACGCAGGCTCAGCGGCCATGGCTCACGGGCCCAGCTGCTCCGCGGCATGTGGGATCTTCCCGGACCGGGGCACGATCCCGTGTCCCCTGCATCGGCAGGCAGACTCTCAACCACTGCGCCACCAGGGAAGCCCCACAGTGATTAACTTTGAAATTCCAGTTTATTTTGCCATTCCAGTTTATAGGCATTGATATGCCTTCGCAATCATGCCTTGATATTTGTGATTATTTTATACTGTGTTTTAATAATACCTTCTTAGAAGATTACTATCCACTGACAGTAGTTAGAACTTGAAATAATTACAGTCTGTTTACCTTCGGTGCCTTATTGAGTCTTAAGTTAATTATAAAAATATTTGTAAGTAATAAAAATAACCTCGTTGGGTAATATGGGCATTGGTATTGAAAGCAAAAGAAAACCAGGAAATTTAGTTGGATTCCCAAAGGAGTCTTTGTCTGAGAAAGGTTTGGGAAGCACCGTGCTAGATGTCTCCAAATGTCCTATACTCTTGGCCTAAGCACAGAAGGAGAAAGCAGTAGAGAGAAAAAGAGAGAGGAAATGGAAACTCTCTTTGCAAAAGGGAAAATCTCTGAAAAATAGCATTTTTATTCTCTGTGTGCTCTGGAGGAAAACAGGCTTATACACAACTTCCCCTTTAAATAAAAAAAAAAAAGGCTAAACTAGTAAGACACTGAGAAAACTAACTGAGAACATCAAACTGATGGTGTAATAAATATGGCAGAAATATTTTATAACCTTATTAAAAATCTAGCTGGCCAAAACAGATAAAATTGAAATACACACGCTTACCTCTAAAATCAAACTTGCAAACTTGTTTGCCGGGTGTCTTCCTGTGTGTCCCTCCAGATTTTCTCTCCATCCTTCTCCACCTTGCTCTCTGCTTTGGCACCTGACCTGTGTGGACCGCATCAGTGGGACCCTTTCCTGGGTTTGGCCACTGGAGAGCACCAGCAGGAGACTGGAGGGGGCAGAGCGGCCTTGGGCTGTGGGTTGCCCTCGCCTCCTGAAGGTTTCAGATCCCCCCGACCCCGGGGCAGCCTCCTCTGTCTCCTGTTTCCAGAATCCAGCCTGTCCCCTTGTCCTCTCAGGTCTAGGGGTACTAATGGAGCCCCACTATTTTCGCCCTGGCAGACTTGCACAAGCCCATGACCACTCCACTAAAAGTACTCCTTTTATTATTCAAGTCTCCTGAATGATTCTAATGAAAGTCATCTCTTGATGGGATCCTGGCTGATACAACCTGTAATGTATTCAGTTGAAGAAAAAGTAATTCGGTTGTAGAAAAAGTTCTAATGGCAACCTGTGCCTTGTTTTATTTCTAGTCCTAACATTTACTAGTATTTTTTATGAGAGTTGAATGCAGGCCAAGGCAAGGCTTAAGGAGGTTTATGACCAAAAAAGCCTTCAGTCCTCTACCGGCGACCTAGCACAGAACAGAGTGTGGCGTGAGGATTGCTCAGCTTTCAGCATGCTGACATGACCCTGCTGCCTCCTCCCCACTGCCCTCAAAGTCCCTACCTCGTCCTTCGACCTGTCTGTCACCTTTTCTTTCCATTGGGTAGCAGTGGGGCAAACAGCACTGACTATAATAGCATTCAGGACAGTACTAAGCACACAGTGAGTTCACTTGGGGAGACAAGCCTTATTTATTCATGAGTCATAAAATGATTAAATTAGTGTTTAGTAAAAGATGAAAGGAAATTGCTAGGACCTCAAGCACCTCGACAGCAGGAACCATGTCCCAGTCATGCGTCGGGGCCCCAGACCTAGCACAGTACCTGATACTCAGTAGGAGCCCATTGAAACACTTACTTACGAACTAGAGTGTTCCGTTCTCAGGGACAGCAGGATGGCAAGTGCCATGGGAAGCCACACTTGTGTGTCTTGAGTGTACATTTCCACCGTGTGCACAAGTTCCCTATCACTCTCCTTATCAGGACGTCATCAATGTCTTCCGCAGTGGTATCTAACCTATGTTGGGTCATGGACTTCCCCCTTGGAGAATCTGATGAAAGCAATATACCTGCTCTAACGCCAACACATAAATATAGGTCAAAGACTACAGGTAGAAAAAAAGAAATACTCTTAGTCAAGATGGCCCATACGATCCAGAAGCGGACATGTTGCCTGTGTAGAAAAAGGGCAGGACACAGGGTACTCCCCGAGGGATCTAAGAAGGTGACTTCACAGGAATGGAACCTCGAGGGACTAACTTTCTTTATTCAAACCCCAGCGTCTGATAATGAATACCTATGGTGCTGGTGGTTGACGATGATGATAGCTCTCAGCATGGGCCGGGCACTGTGCTAAGTGCTGTGCTTACCTTAACTCTCAAGTTAGACCTTACTGCATCTTCATCACGTAGGTACTACTACTGTCCTCATTTTAAAGATGGAGATGTTGAGACCCAGGGAGGTTTGGCAGACCGCTCAAAGTCATAAAAGTAGTTGGCGACGAGGCCAAGATTAGAACCCAGGCAGTCCCAATCAAATTCTTATACTCTCAACCAGTCTGCTACTGTTCCCTCACTAACAAGCGAATACCTGCTCTTAACTACCTTGTCTCACTAATGGAACTTTATTAGCACCCATCTGTTGAGCATCTACTGGAGCGAGAGGCATTGTGTTAGCTGCTATGGGAGGCTCAGAGATGCATACGACAGAGTTTTCTCTGGAGGCATAAGTGCTAGGAAAAGGGATGGGTCATGTCTCATTGACATTAATAAGGCCATATGGCATAGGCAAGGAATAACTGGGGCAGAGCATGAGAGCCAGGGAGGTAAAGTACTGAGTGGGTGGGTCAAAAGCAGCCTGAGAGGTGATATAAACTTCCAGGGAAAAGGAAACTTGAACAGGAATTCAGAGAGTCTGAAAAAATTATGGGTAGGAATGAAAATGTAAAGCAACTGGTAATAAAGACATTCACACTCTAGAAGGAGAAAGTCTGTTTAACATTAATCTGTAACATGAAGCACAGAAGATTACATCTTAAATATATTATTTGCATGATATAAAAGGAAAACAGTATAAAGAGGTTTTTAATCTCATTAGAAGATACCACTTGAAAGCAGGAAGGTTCGGAATGAGGCATGTGCACACTGATCCCGGTGTCAGCTCGGGAATGTCTGAGATCAGTGCATCCAAAATGGACCAGTCCTGGTTCTGGGTCTCGCTGTGATCCAGGCTCTGTGCCGGGTGTCAGAGACAAAGAGATGCACAGGATAGGGGACCTACCCTCAAGGGGCAGACCATTTGTTGGGAAAAACAAACTGCTTTGTGATTTACTATAAAAACTTCGTGATGCACATGATAACAGGGGGACGAACAAAGAGTCTATACGCTGAGGCCTGGAAGGTTCACAAGAGTCATCCCTGCTCAGACATGCAGACTGCGAACAGCTGTTTTATTCAGGCTACCTGGGCTCAGATGGTCCATTCTAGCACTATCTGAGTGGACTTTAGAACATAAAACAAGAGATTATTTGAGAACCATCAAAACAGCACTGTAAGTAAACGACACACAGTTTACTATTTTGCACTTATCAAATGAAGTACAGTACGTGCAACTGTGGGTGTGGTTTTATTTATGGTCCTGAAAGAGGTTAGTAAACTCTTCCAGCCATTGGTGACTGGAGGTGTCTGTACTTGCTCCTTTTCTCAGCTGGCTGGCTTTGTAGCTTCGGAAGACTCACAATGGCCTACCCTGGTCAGCAGGGTCTCTGGACTCCTTCTGCAAGTCTCTTAGTATCTGAATACTGTGGCTGGAAGTCAAGCTTGAACTCCCAGAAGAATGTGTCTGCTCCTGCACTGCTCTCCGGTGTAGAGCTTTTGTGCATCACCTCCTCTGATGGTTTCTCCAGTGCTTTCTTGTTTGTGCTGTGCCTCTTCCCTGGCAGACCTCCCAGTTCTCTAAGGAACGTCACCCTTAGCTGCCAAGGCCTCGGACTCAATGCCCAATGAAGTCACAAGTTGGGGCTCAGCCCAGTATCTGGAGCATAATAAGAACTCAGTAAAGGTCTGCTGAAGAATGAAGACACAAACGAAGGCAGGCTCACACCTCTGGGCCTCTAAGGGACCCTGCCCTCGGCTGCACAGGCAACAATGCTCAGCTGCCACAGATGGACAGACCGTCCAGCCCCTTAGCTAGTCCCAGCCTCACCCTGGACATTCCACTCCTCCCATCTGCTCCCACTCCCAGATCTCCCGGTCTCCCTGGGTGTTCCTGTCTTTGGGTCAGGAAACCTATTTATCTTGTCCTTGGGCTCTCCTTGGAGGAAAATCAGCTTCTGGTCTGAGGGCTGCTGGGAAGACTGCCCCCTAGAAATAGCAGATGTTTTCCTCTCTGGACTCTTGCTTTCCTTTTTGAAATTCTCACAGTTGCCGTATCTACTAGTCAAGGTTATTAAAACCATACATCTACAAACATCAAACGCTGCCCACAAATGGGGAAAAAACACATAGCACTTTTTCATTCTTCCAACTGTCTTTGCCAACTGTCTTTCTACCATGTGAGAGCTACGTGGCCATGTGAGTTAGTGTAAATATATTTATAAAAGGGTGGACATACATACCATTGTGCTGGAGTGGCAGAATTTACTTTTAGAAAACAGTTTTCCTCGTATAATTTTATTTATCCGTCCACCAAAAATCACACAGGATATGAGTAATAGCACCCCGCTGATTTATTTTTTTAGAGACGGCCACTAATGGTTATGCCAACTTCTCGGTTTCGCTCCAACCTATACACCTCTTAGCAGTGGTGCTGTGATTTTTCCCAACTCTGTGTTTAGTCCTTTTCCCACTAGGCCTGCAAAGTTGGAACATTTTCGGAGGCAGCCCATTGCATTATAAACAGTACATTTTAACTGTCCCGTTTTGCCCGAACTCTTACAAGGTGCTAAATAAAAGCGTTCCTGGTAATTGTGCAAAGCCACTGCCTTTAGCCTTCTGCCTGCAAGCACTTCTCCTTTTGTCCATCCCACATCTGAATCCCAGCACACTGCCCCCGACATCCCCACCTCACAGTGGCTTTGTCTGCCCTGGCCCACGCTGGAGGCTCCCATCGCCTTAACACAAAGCAGGGAGGCGCTGGCCTTTCAACAGAACATATCCATGAGGCCTAGAGGCAAGATTCATCTAGGTGCCACTTGGCTCTAGGCCAACCGTTTCCTAGTCTGCAAAAGCTCAAATCAGCCGATCAAAACATTTATAGAGTACCATTTATGTAAAAGGCATGAAGAATGGTACACAACCATCAGAAATGTAGTCCTCACCCCTCAGAAGCAGCTCGTGATCCAGAAGAGAAGAAAGGCTTTGCACTTAAATAGATACCCAAAACTACTGGGCCGTACATGCTGACAGCCAACGTGAGGTAAAGGCAGCGAGGGCAGCTGGATACATGTGGAAGGGATGGGGAAGGGAATTGAATGGGAAGTTGGAATGGGAAATAGTCAATCAGTCTGGCCAAAATGCAGGTGAGAAGAGGTACATTAAGACCAGATTGTCCAAGTCCTTGAGTGAAATTATGGAGTGTGTTGGGTTGCAGTCCTTGGGTTTATTTTAGAACTCCAAGGTGTCAAAAAGAAGCTGAATATACTTATTCAGGCATGAATCGAAAGAAGGACATTCTTATTACTTTTTGCCTTGTTATACTTCCTTATTTAATATAGTGCTTACTAGGTGCTAAGCCCTATTCTAAGGGATTTATAAATATTAATTCATTGGATACTCACAGCAATGCTGTGAAGTCAGAATAATTATTTTGTCCTTTTTACAGCTGGGGAAACAAAAATACAGAATTTAGGAGATTTGCTCAAGGCCTATACCTGTGCCACCTCACCTGCTCCCAAGGAAGAGCAGATGATGGACCAAATGCTTCTGCTGAGCCCCTCAAAGAGGCAAATGAGATACCATGGACAGAGACTAATCAATAACATCTTCCCAGAACTTCTTTTGAAATATTCTAAGGCCATCACTTCCTGAATTGTTCCTGAAAGCCCCCATGCACCAGCATTCCATCACCCAAAAGGAGGGAAACAGAATGTTTGCAAGTTTACCAAGTGTAGAAATTGACTAAGTTATACCTGAAGTGGGGAGAGGGGTTACAAAAGAACAGAGGAATGTCAGGAGGCAGAATAGAGGAGGGAGTGCCTGGGGCTGCCCTAAGTCTCCATGGAGAATAGAACAAGGTTCTTTTTCTCAGATGTGAAGGGCTAAGGAAGAAGATTGTAACATTATGCCCCTCACCTCTGCTGTCTTTCCTAGTGTCCCATTTTTTGTTTTAACTTTCCTTTGAGAGTTAGATGGCCTTGGTTGTGAAAACTATGAGGACCTAGTGGTTAATGGAAACAGGAACACCGAGAAATGTAGCACAGTGGGGAAAGGAGACAAACGATGAGAGTACAGAGGAAGAGGAAAGTGAAGGCCCACTACACTACTCCAGGGGAACAGAAGGATGGGAGATAGGTTGAGAGTCAGAGGAGGAAGGCCGGGGTAGCTTTTCACCAGAAAGAGTCAGTGTTGGAGCGTGACCCTGTGAAAGAAATTCTTCCAGACCCTTGAGTCCATAACCCACAGTTTGAGAAATACCACTGGGTAGACCACACCCACAGAGATATTTCACACTTAACAACCAGGCCAGAGCAGATGATAGGAACAGAATGGCCAACTTCATGGATTTTTCCCAGCTGGAACAAGTAAAACTGTTTACTTGATGAGCTCAAAATGCTGACAACTCATTTCATATAAGGAGAGAACCAGGAGGAGCACGTGTTGGTTCAAGAAGAAAAAGGTACCTGGCGGGGTAGTTTTGCAAATTCTTTACCAAGAGGAGAGCTGGGAGGAGGGAGTGGGCGGGGAACAGAGGGCCCTGCCTTTGGCAGGAGAGTTGGCTGAGCGCTACAGCTGCTCTTCAGAGTTAGACAAATGGCCATTTTGGGACAATCATGTGATTCCTATGTAAGCTCATCTTGGAGCTGTTAGCTATTTACAGTCTCATGCTTGAAAGTCTCTTCAGGCTCTTTAAAGATATTAAAGTGATGACACATTTTAAAATGTTGGGCTCTTTTTTTTTCCCCGATTGGTTTAATCATTCTCACGTAAAATAGGAAGCATCCAAAGTTAACATCTTCCAGTGTCCGGCTTTCTGTGTCTATTCCACTGGTGCACGACACATATGGACAAAGGTGATTTAGGGCCAATTCCAGCTAGTAAGGAACAAGGAGAGAAAGGGATCATATTCCAATATCAAGTCAAACTGGGGACTGGGGAGGGAGGAATGGGGATCTAAGGGTACCACGTGTGGTAGCACAGTGGTTAAGCAGTGGGGTTTTAGAGTCAGACTGACCTGAACGCTAATGCCAGCTCTGCCCTTCAACGGCTCTGTGACCTGCAGCAAGTTACTTCATCTCCTTGGGCCTTCATTCCCTCATTTGTAAAATGGAGACAACAGTACCCATCTCATAGGGCTGGTTGTTAGGAGGCAATGTGAACTCACGTAGGTAGATGCTGGTAATGTAGGTAAAGCACTGGCACATATTAGGCGCTCAGTAAATAACAGTCATCATTATTCTCACATGTCTAGTCAGACCCCACTTCACTAGGCCTGGTAGGAATTTTGTAGAAGCAAAAATTCAAGAGGGTCCAGAGCTACCCTAAGGAGGTCAAGCACTTTGGATTTAAAAGGGAGCTCCAGTTCTGATTTGATCATCTGAGTTAAAGCTGGGACAAAGAAGCCATCCAGGTGGCCTACCAAGTATGACTTTGACCTACAGTAGAACTAGGAGGGTCACTCCCAACAGAAATGGACCCACAGAGCAACACAAAGACGAAGAAATGAAGAAGGACTCCCTTCACCTTTGTATGACTGACCTGATTCTGTTTTCAGTTTTATCTCATACATTGTTCTGTTTGGGTTCAAAACTGAGAGCTACTTTCAGTAATCGTGAAAGCTCCCAGTCTCCTTGGGTGACATTTTTATTGTGGAAGTAACATAGGGTTGCCAGACCTAGCAAATTAACACATGGGATGCCCAGTTAAATTTAAATTTCTGATAAACAACGGATTTTTTCTGGTGTAAGTATGTCCCAGTGCAGTATTTGGGATGTACTTACACTAAAAAATTATGTTGTTTAGCTAAAATGTGAATTTAACTGGACATCCTATAGTTTATCTGGCAACCCTAAACAGTAGCCAAGAAATTGCCCTTTCTAACCTGCAGGCTGGCAAAGCAAAGTTACCTCCCATCCATAATTGGTACTGGATTGGAAAACACAGGAAAAAAAAACAAAACAAAACACCACCAAAACCCCAGAGTTTCTAGGGCTGTTACTTCTCAGCAAATGTAGTACTAAATTTACAGACTTTAAAAAAAATATCATTTCCCCAACCAGAGATTTTTTTGTTTTTAAAGCATCTCAGTCTAGAAAAACAAACAAACAAACAAACAAATAATGGGAGGGGACTTCCCTTGTGATGGCATGTGAATAATTATTGGCTGACTGACGTTTAAGACATGACACTTATAAGTGTATTGACCTCTTGCTTTTTTAGCTTTTTCTAGCAAGGCCAATAGGATGAGTTATGTCCTTCCAAAAATCTCTCTTCTTTATTCTTCATGAAAAAAAAATACACATACAGAAATTATATTTCCCCAAATGAAGCAGCATTCTCTTTGGCAGGTTCAATGCCACAAAACTATGAAATTAATCTTTGGGGCCTAAACGGCACTGCCCAACAGTGCTGGCCATTGTCTCCAGCTACAGCTGCAGCCTGGCTATTCACACTGAACCCAGAGAGAGGTCGGCCATGTTGTGAACAAGGCCACACAGTAGGTGGACCATCCATGCAAACAAACAAATACAAAACTCCCCCTTCCTTGGTTATATCAAAGCCAACTGAGTTCTTTCCTTCCTGATTGAAAGCCAACAAGATTTCTTACTTTGCAAAATATCCCCAAACAACCCCAGGTTCAAGGTCCTTAGCAACTCAAATTTAGAAAGAGGTTTACTCTGTGGAGCCCTGGGAATTTGAAGCAAGTGGTACCATTCTTCCTCATTTTTTTTCTTCTTAGACTTCCAGTGTACTTCCTAAGTCTACTCAGGTACAGCAATGACTCCTTCAAAAGTTAGGACCCAATGTTTCCAGGAGTTGTTTTTTTAATCTTCTTGCAAGTGTTGCATGAAACTTCTGGGCCAGGGTACGTGGCCAGGTGGGACTGGACAAACACATGAAACGTGGTCTGGCTCACCAACCTGGCACCAGAATGTACTGGTCAAAGAAGTGCTTTTTAAATCATGGGAACCAGTAGTGAGAAGTCATTGGTGCTTTGATGGTGGCCACATGATGAATCATGAAAGAAGAAACTGAAGGAGAAAACTAATCATCATAAACCCTTGGCAGAGAGCCTACATAAGGGTCAGAATGAAATGAACCGCTTCTCTAGGAAGCCTTCCTTGATACAGTCAAGGGAAGGCAGAGCTTCTGATTCACCTGATTTCCCTGTTTCTGACATAGATATATAGAAATAGTTCATACTGCAGGACATGAGTATCAATCCATCTTGGATTGCTCACTGTTCTCAGAATACACCCCAAGCTTCTCTACCCCTGAGCCTTTGCTTGCATTTTTCTTCTGGACTGCTTCCCAACTCTCACCATGCCTGCTGAAATCCTACCTATGGGTCAAAATTCAGATGTTGAGCTTTTTTTTTTTTTTTTTTTTTTTTTTGCGTTATGTGGGCCTCTCACTGTCGTGGCCTCTCTCGTTGTGGAGCACAGGCTCAGGACATGCTGGCTCAGCAGCCATGGCTTATGGGCCTAGCCGCTCCACGGCATGTGGGATCTTCCCGGACCGGGGCACGAACCCGTGTCCCCTGCATCGGCAGGTGGACTCTCAACCACTGCGCCACCAGGGAAGCCCCAGATGTTGAGCTTTTTGAGGCTCTTAAGTAGCCTCTGGGCTACTTCTTCTACGAAGGCTTCCCTGAAATGGCCTCTCTTTTGCCTCTAAATTCCTAGTGTGTCCTGTTCTTTTCACTTATATGCAGTCATTACCATCTTACTGGAAGTAGTGATGGAGTTGTTTTCCCACCAGTTATAATGCTCCCTGAAAACAGGGACCAGATCTCACAGAGCCTTGTTCAAATGGAGCAGAGGGCAGGTACTCAATCTATGTTAGCAGGATTGATGTACTTATTAATTATGTCTTTGATTTCTTAGTAATATCTTCTCTAGGAAATCTTTGCCGATGACCTTTCTGATACTGCAGAGCACTTAACTCTACCACAGAACTTATGACGTCATATTGAAATTATCTGTTTACATATAAGCCACTGGATGACAAGCTGTTAAGGTAGAAACCTTGTTTCACTCATCTATATGTCTGCAGTGCCTAACACAGTACCTGAAGATGGGAGGACAAGTAAATAAATACTTGATGAGATGTTCAAAGAGGACTATAAGCTCTTTGCGGGAAGGGTGCATACATTCTCATCTTCTGCACCTTCGCTTTATAATCAACAAACATTCATTGATGTCGACATGCGAAGTAGGTTCTGTAGCAAACAGCTGCTCAGTTCTTTCAAGCAGGTCATACCATTTGATGAGCAAAAATATGGAAAATCTTTCTAAATAGAAGTGCTAATCTCAAGGCTTCATGTACTTGGAGAAACTTGAGACTTAGTTGTCTCAAATGTCTTCCTGGGTGGCCCTCTTCCTTAGCCCAAGATAGCCTCAAAAATTAATTTTTGCACCAGCATAACCTGCATTCCAATTATGATCATTATTTGCCATTTTCAAAATAAATCCAACTAAAGTTTTAAAACTAGATTGTGGTGATGGTAATACAACTCTCTAAATTTACTAAAAGCCATTGAATTGTATACTTACGATGGGTGAATTTATGGTATGTAAATTATACCTTGGTAAATCTGTAAAAAAAAATTAACTTAGACTACTCCACAAGGAAAACATCTTCTTCTTCATTTTGACCTCCAGGGTCTACCATAGTACCAGCTAGTGTGGCTGTTCCTCGTTAGCCAGGAGGCACATCCACGCTAGCAGGGGAGATGAGGCAGGTCACCAAATGTCAACAGTTCTGCAGAGGTCACCACAAAGGTGCTGTTGTTCTATCTCACAGCCGAGAAGGAAAGGAGAGGCACCATGGAATATCTACTCTCTCTTGCATCCCTAATTAGAAACATGTGGAAGAGGGCCCACCCACGGGTCAACTCAGTGAGAAAGGCCCCGCTTCTTCTGCCTAATGCTGCATGTTGGTTGAAGTCAGACCTCTCCCTGGGCCTGCCATGGGAATGGTTTCGAATTATAGAAGCATCTCCAAAGGCCACCATCAAAGCACCAATGGATTTTCACTAGTGGCTCCCTGTGATCTGAAAAGCACTTCCTTGACCAGCACATAATTAGTGCCAGGTTGGGAAACGGGAACCAGTTCCATTGATTTGTCCAGTTCCACCTGGCCATAAGCCTGTTGCACCCTGGCCCAGATTATACACTGCTCGGACCCCCGTCGGTAGGGGCAATGCAGCTCGTAACAAAATTTAAAAGTTCTGGGCGGCACCTCGGCAACACAGATCACACAGATGTCTGCATTCTCTCTTGTCATCCACCTAAGTTGAACTTAATACTTTGGTTCTTTCCATTTTACAGATGGAGACTATAGGACCAGTATCCAAACTGTCTCAATGAGATATCAAGAAAATGAATAAGAGATTACATAAACTCTATTCGTTAATGCCCTAAAGAAAATGCCAGATTAGTCTAAGATGTTATTTATTGTAATGCTCCCCAAAGAGAAATGCCTCTGTTCTCATTCAGAAAATGAACATTCACTTTTCTTCAAACTCTGAGAGACAGTTACTTGTTTTAGTAGAAGAAAATCCATATTTACTTAGCATGAATAACACTAAAGTTTTACTTCGGGTCCAAAGAGCTACAAATGCTGGCAGACCTAATTATTTAAACACACTAAAATGGTCTTTTTTTAAACACAGGGAGCATTACACGCAAAGACTGTTGTGCTGGCCCAACATGGGGTCTTCTGCAAAGATCAGATCATCCAAGAGGCCTGCTTTGATCTGACCAGAGACTGGTATTTAATCTCCTATGTGGAAGAAAGCCATAGTTCTTAGCTTAATTACGCAGCCACAGATCTGCTGCCAACCTGCTCCAAGTCTCCCTTCCTAATGTGAAATAAAATGGCATTTACTTCAAACTATGTGGTGGAGCCAGCTTGTGTCAGAGAATATGCATTCCTTCTCCACTCATTTACAGATACATAAAAGGTCAGTGCATCACTCATGTGCGGTGAGAGCATCACTTCTTCTAAATTTGCCAGACAGAGAACTAGGGACTGACAGTGGGTGATTCTTGGAAAGAAACTGTGAAAACTAGAGGAAGTTAATTTTACATGTGAAGAATTATCTTCTTGGTAGAGATGTAACACCTAAAATGAGACAAAGACTGAAAACTCTTCTGGTGGAACTGGTGGAACCAGCCATTAGCTGGTGTTCTACAGAAAACCAACTGGGTTCTGGCAACTGGATGATGGTTTTAGTAGGTGGGGAGAGGGAGTCATACTTAGAACCCATGATTCCAGTTACACTGGTCACATGCTCTACAGGAAAGTCACCACTGTTGCCTGTCATAGGGGCCAGAGGATCAAAACTTGGACTCGCTGGATGATCTTGAATGAATTTCTGACCCTCCCTGTGTCTCTGCTGCCTCAACTATTAAAACACAAATAAACATACCTACCTGCTTTGGTGTGAAATGAGGTTGCATCACCTTTTTGGCTCCATAAGCAAGACGTGTCTTGCTAGTATCACACTGCTCTGTGGAATTGAGAGCGTGGAAGCTTTGGGCTTCCAACATATGAATGAATGCCAGTATCCTAATGACCAGCAGCCAAATATGAAGTGAGAGTCTCTGAAAAGAGGCAAGCATTTCAGGTCTGCCTTTCAAGAAGTTGCAGCCACACCCAACTACCTGGGTCTACACGGAAGTGACTGAACACCGTTTGGCTGAATTTCTTTGGCTGGCCAATGCCTCACTGACCACCTCTGAAAGAGGTGTGTGCACAGGGTGAGGGATCTGAATGAGTGCACAGGGGTCAGAGGGCTGGGGAGCAACGACAGAGAGGACACAGTGGAACGGGAGTAAACTGGGCGGTGGAACTGTCCTTTGATCAAATGCTTGTTTTTCTCTAGGCAGAATGATTACAGGGAATTTGCTGTCAGTGCTTTTGGACTAATTTCTCCAGACACTTCTCTGAAGAGTGCAGGACTCTGATAAAACCCTCCCCAAACCAGCAGTTGAGGAGGTGGAAGGAGGAATTTCAAAAGCTGGTGATGTACACAGAATTCTTAGTCGGAAGCTAGGTTCACGCCGCCGGCATACAGCACTTGCTAGACCCTAATCTTTGGCTGCCAGGCCTGCAGGGGCTACAGCAATCAGAGGCCACAGGGGTCTTCATGCTCCTGGCTTCTTGCTCCTTGATTTCAGACTAGCCAAGGGGAAAAGGAGAACACCAGTCACTAGGAATCCCAGTACCAAACAATCCTACCTATTGTCCCACCATCCCGTATGCTTCCTATCAGCAAAACCATTTACAGCACTCCAGACCTATCCCTGGCCCCAATCTCGTTGACTGTCACTCAGCCTAGGGTGGTTCTAGGGAAATTGCAGGCCAAAAATGAAGGATACCTTTGTTTTCATCTCTATGATAGGATGGCATGTGGTCCTGAGTGCCAAGGTACTAAGATAAGAGGGGTGCTCAAAATGCCCAGATGGCTGGAGAATGAAAACCCGGAGAACGGAGCCAAGTTTGCACAGCAGACAAGGGCCACTGTGGCCGGGGCTGAAGTGGAGTCCATGGAGGCCACAGGCAGCAGCGGAACTAAAGGGAAGCCATCCCCCGACTCAGCTGGTGGGAGTTGGGCAGCTTCCCAGCTGGAAGGGGCTCTCAAACACATCCCTGTAAGCTACCCATGAAAGACAGAGATGCCTTAAAAACAACAAACAAAAGGAGCTGCTAATCAAGAGGAACTTTAGACTTAAGAACGGGATTCAGTCATCCTTCCAGAAAGATGCATGTCTGGGCCAAGGCCCAAGAGCATGACATTCAGCTGCTGTCCTCCTCTCTGGGGCCCAAATTTGGAGGCACTGAAAGGAGAAGAGATTCACAAAGGAAGCAGATGGGAAGGCCCCCATACACATGCAGTGCAGTTTCCACACAGAGTATTAGAATTCACCAGGTATAAGCAATCACAGTTGCAATCGGCCGATCGGAACTGAAGCCGTGTTTGGAATAAGAAATCAGCAAAGACCACAAAACTCATATCGTTCCCTTTCCTCTAAACTTTGCAAGTTATAGCCATCTGGTGGTTGACGCGCAGTGCTGGCAACCTTGGAACCACCCCAGGCTCTGACTCCTCAAGACACCCCAAGCAAGGGCTTTTTCTGTGCTTGGTAAAACAAAGGTGTTTTGTATATATAGCCCAAATGGCCTTAATTCTCTTCCAAGCTTACTACTTATAACCAGGCTATTTTGTTAACAATGGCTGCTCCCTCCATTTCTTCCCTAATACTTTCGGTACCATCCCAATTGCTTTTAGCAATATTCTATCTTCCGCGGATTCTTCAGATAGAAAGGCTATGACATTATCACGTGACTCAAACAAAACAAGACAGTGGAAAAGAGAAACAGTAAAAGCTTGATAATGATGCTGGCAAAATCCATAAACAGTGGAAAGGAACTGCTAATAAGACATTTTAGTTTAACTGGGCTTTGAGAACCATTTTTCTAGAGTTGGGCTTTTTTTTTTTCCTGAAAAGTCCAGCTGCCTTGGTTCAAGGAAAAGAGCGGTGTGACTGTTGCCTCAGCCACCAGACAACAGGTTGAAGACTGAAGGACCTCGTAATCTGTGGAGACCCTTCCTTCCTACCAACCTTGCCTTGACAGCTGGATGGGGCAGAGATGGAGCAAGAGAGTCTTCTCCCGCTGGACCTTCGTCTGCAGCATGTATTAAACTGAAGACAGCAGGGAAGCAGAACGATGGATTGGTTCTATCTTCTGCTTTAAACTTGCAGGGATACAAAGCAACTGACAGGCTCCAGGGAACTGTATTTTGCTCCTCCCACTTATTTAGGTAGCATCCAGGCAGCCGGAATGAATCAATCTTCATAATCAGAAACAGCTGCTGTTTATAACAGCCTTGGGTACAACACCTTTCACCAGCACATTTTGTTTTAAACACCACATTTCTCCTCCACGATGCTGCTCTTCTATAGGAACCTGGGCTTTTGTGGACGAACAGCACTTAGTAACACCCACTAATGGACAAAATAATACTTGTTTGATTTCTACAACAGGAGTTGAAACAGTAGAATTGAGTTTCGGTGGGTTGATTTGCTGCATTATAATAAGTTTGGGGCCAATATCCAGTTACTTTCTTTTTTCATCCTGCCCTCCCTCCAGATGACATCAACATCCATGTGTAGAGTCTTCTAAACAGCATTGGTGCTATTTTAAGTATGGTAACTGGTGGGGGGACAAGATGATCTTGAGCTGAGATAGCATAAGGATTGCAATAGGAACAGGATACCCTTTGAAAAGAGAATGCAAGCTCTTCCTAAGAGCAAGAATTCAGGATGTCCTAGGTCACTGCTGGTTGCATTGTCATTTATCACTGGCTGCAGGACACAGTGACCAGATTTCCTGGAAGTAAAAAAAGGCTTTTTTCCTGAATTTTCTCTTGACGTAAACCATTATCTGTTTGCAAGAGATGAGGGAAAAAAAGGCATACACGTATGTTAGAACCTCCAGCCTTTAAAATAGTCATTACCTGCTTCCCAAATGGCCTACTTATTAAGTCTCATTTTTTTATTTTGCAATTATCTCCTCTTCAGAAAAAGCTGCCTATGGGTAGTCGTTAAAATTGATTTTGTCGGACTTCTTTCTTGAACAGGCCTCCTCGCTGTTCCTCCAACATGCCAGGCATGGCGCTACCCCAGGGCCTTTGCACATGCTGTGCCCGCCGCCTGGGTTGCTGTTCCCCCAGATGTCCCCATGGCTCCTTCTTTCACCTCCGGGTCTCTGCTCTAATGTCACCTTCTCCGTGAGGCCTTCTCTGACTGCCCTAGTAAATTGCAACCCTGCCACACAGGGTTCACTTAACTTTTAACACACTCCTATAGTTGAATATTAAAACAAAACAGTAGCAAGTAGTGAGCATATTATGATTACAGTCCTTCACTCAATCACTGCTGCAAGTAAAATGCCAGCAGTGAGTGTCAGTCGCTGGCCCTATTAAGACCTCTGACACTGAACACCACCCCGAGGATGACGTTCATCGCCCTCATATGCTTCTCCATTGTAACGGCGCCGTCCTTCCTGATATGGATCAAAGTCCATTTTTTTTTCTTTTTTACTGGATTACATGTTGGGCTGCAATTAACAGAGTTGACATGGCACCAACACTACTCTGCCTTCCTCCACACTCACAGAAACTTTATGGACACTCAGTTCCATCCATACAAAGATGACGTGTACGGGTTGCAGAAGTGGGAGATAAGGAGGTAAGATGCAAGGGAAGAAAGGCCACTCTCTAAAGAGGTTCATCTCCAACATACTGTCTGAAGAGAGACGGGGCTCCCTGCTGGGAGGACAACGTGGCCGAAAACGTCTCTTGACTGCAGTGTCTTGGGAAAGCCTCCGAGAGAGGAAGTGAAATGGCTCGCAATGGGGTTAAGGGAGAAAACACCAGAGAACAGGGTGGAACCTGATTCAAATAAACAAGGCTGCTCACCACTCTGCAGAGTTTAGTTTTGTTTTTAGACAAATTAGCTTTCCTTAGAGAGAAAGGTGACCTGCTTTTTCGAAAGAGTGCCCTCTTCCCTCTCACATGCAGCCGCCGGCTGGTCCTACCTCAAGCACTCAGGCCTACAACAGGCCTGACGTCAGTATGGCGTTCTCCCCCAGTAACGCTGTAATCACATTTGTCGTGTAGTTTTCTGGCTTTGTGGCTTCATAAAAAGCACAGGCACAGAGGACAAAAAAGTAGAATATTTTAAAATTCATCAGGTGATAAAAGGAAATCAGCTTTGGGTGCCTGAGGGGGAAATAGCCCACAAAGTTTTGATGTGATCCTTTCCATCCTGAAGTGAACAGGGTATCTGATCTTACTTCTACCCAAAGGAAGATGTCAGAGGAGGAAGAATTTTATGCAGGAGACGTGTTGGCATCCTCATAAGACTTTACTGATTCAAAACTAATTTACTTTTATGGTCTTGAATTATAGAAAACAGGAATATAAACGAAAGAATGTCCATGCATGACAATGGCTCCAAAGTAACATAAAATATAGCAGAGTCAAGTCACACCTTACAAAACATCTTACATATTCATCAAATCATGTTTCCCTGTGATTGACATACATCATCCCAGTAAGTCTAAAAATATTCCTTATACAACACTATGACATTCTATTGAAATTCTCTAAGCATCATAGGTAGAATAACCATTTCCCATGATTATCCACTCTTTTGGTTGGAGGAACTAACTCTGTTAGTGTCCAATACCAGCAGCTCTGTGTCCAGTCCCTCACCACATCTCCAGCAGAGATCCTGAACCTACCATTAGCTGGAATGTTTTACGGCAAACAATACTGCATTGAAAGATGCTTCTTTAGCAGGATTTAATAAAAATGATTACTATCTTTATTAATATTGTTGTTGTTGCTAGGAAAATACTGTGTAATATTCCAAGAGCAAACTGAGAACTCCATGCCCCTAGCATGGAGAGGCCTAGAGCAGCAAATCTCCAGGCACCTTTATCCACCCTCTGATTTTCATCTCCAAACATAATAAAAGTTAAATCTAGCAGGAACTATTTGGCTTTATGATCTTGGAAGATAAACTGTTGCTTAATGTCCAGCTGTAGTCATCTTCTGCCCTTTGCCTCTCTCTACTTCTCTGTGATTCTCCTTTCTCCCTACTGGAAAATAAATGTTCTTTACCCTTGGGCCTGCCATTTTCTGCTCCAGAGCCCTGAATCGTGAGGCTGGTGATGGGTGGTGACCTCTCTGTGGCTCATTTCACTGCCAGTACCGGTGCCAATGACTTGGCTTCTACTTTAATAACTGGAAAGTGGACAGCAGACACCACATTTGATGAGGCTGCTCTGCCTCGCAAGCTTCCTCATTAGGCAGATGAAACAGAGCTGCCTTTCTTGGTGGAGAACATGAGCTATCTTATGCCCTCTTAGTTAATGAAGGGTCTTGCTGTAAGAATAGCTTTCCCAGTCCATTAGCAGGACAGTTCACTAAATAACCTGTTAACGTTTCTAAGAACTAAATGCGGAACACCAATCTTCAAGGGGCACACTAACATCATAAAATAGAGTGACGCTGCCTCAAAGATATGTTCCTAGGCCTCACAGTGAAATAAGTGGTGTCAGGATATAACCGCGAGGATTTTTTCCCTGTCTTATAAGCGCCTCCCCTCTTAATATTGTCTGTGAGCTGAGATCAATGGCAGCTTTTCCAATAGAAAGTGCATTTGGTTTCAATTCACTTTCCTAACAACAGTGACTAACCCTTAGCAAGATGGAGAACATTAAGCCCCATTGTTCAGGCTGAGGATGGCTTACTTGGGTGGCAGGAAGCAGAACAGTCTTTTCTCTGGAGAAGAAAATGCCTGTGGGTAGCAAACCTTATTCCCAAACAGCCTTTTTTTTTTTTCTTTTTTTCCTGTATGACAGTGAAAGAAATCAAAGAATAATCTCTAATCACAGAACTGGAAGGGACCTCAGAAAATCATCATCTGACTCTGCCTCTCCTAGAAGGTTTTGTTTCTTAAATAATTATATACACCCCGAGGCACTGTGATTTAATAAGGTCTAAGGGCACAGCAAAGTATTTCATAAATTATTTTAGTAAGCCCCTCATGGAGCCTTTTGTTATCTTAAAGAATGAGAAAATGAATGAGATTCTTTAGGATTTGGCAGCTTTAAAAATTTTAGACGGTGGTGAGCGGAAAAGGTAGGAATAGTATCCAAGTTGTGTTCTTTTGGCAAAAGAAAATACCTGTGCCCCTGGTTCGTGTCTCAAATAACCAGAAACTCACTCTCCATGATTGTAATTATTCAGAAGCACCCTGCCAGTTACATTCTCTTTTCTCTCACTGACAGAAAGAATGGCACACTGGATAGGCTAATACAATGGAAGAATTCTGATGCACGCAATGTCCTAATGAAGGGTCCTTCAGGAAGAAACAAACAAACAAAAAAACCACCCAAATGGCGAATTATGTAATTCTACCCTTGAGTTATTTAGAAAATGGTAGGGGGAAAAAATACCATCCACTGTCTGTTCCTCGAACACCTCCTATCAAGGGCTCTAACCATTTAAAAACATGTTTCCTGGCTTCAGACTGGCTATAAATAAATTTAATAAGCATGAAAAAAAATCACTGCATCATTTACAGTTCTCTCTCAACTCCAGCTGACAAAAATCCACTCCAGATGTTTGTTCTGCGAGAACAACAGCATGAGGGTGAACTTCAATCTCAAGCATGAGAGCCTCAGAAGAAGAGGAAGTGTTTCAAGAGAAAAGGACAGCAAGGTGGGCGGGGAGGGTGTGGAAAAACCTGGCTTGATACCGATTTCACAGAAACGCGGTAATGAACTTATTTTGTGTGTAAGAAATCCAGTTTATTAGACTTTCCCCTGTCTCCTCACCCCTTTCAAAGCCACAGGGGCTTGGCTGGTGAAGCCTGAAATGGATGTTTCATAACCTTTGCTTTTAAATTAAACAAATGACCTCAGATTTTGGAGAGGTTGTTGACTCAGGAGAAAGTATGCCATTAAAAGTGTGCCAGAAACAGATTTAATTGGTGCAAGTCCCAAAAAGTGTTCGAAAGAGCACAGGCTTCCCGCATATAGATTTCAGGGAAATTACTCAAAGGCCGCACAGCTTTGTCAGAATTGGAGATGTGAAACAAGGCAGCTGAAAGACTCTGTATCAAAAGGGTAAATTCAATTCGGGAGATATTCATCTGATTACCTACGCCAGGCCGTGAATCGGATATGCTCCATTGTGCGCTCATGTTCAACCTGGACGGCTGGAGGAGCCAATGGCTTCCTTTTCCCTAACATATAATTAAGTTTTAAGAGACGATCGAGTTACAGATACAACGTTTTAAGAAATATTTCATTCAGGAGTGGCATTTACAGTGCTTGCCTGTTGCAAGAGACATTGCTCACTTTACTTCCTCGAGCCACGCTGGAGAGTGTGGGGATCAGGGCCTGGGGGCTCGGTGTTTGCGTTTCAGGCTACAATAAATGCTCTCTGTGCACCTGCCTGCAGGAAAAACCAGTCCAGCTGCCTCCTAAGACAAAAGGGCCCTGTATTAAGTGCTGAAAACCCAGACGTGAACTGACCCTGGCAAATTCCAGCTAGAAAAAAAAAATTCAATATTTTCGTCCCGTCCGAGAGAAGCTGTCATGTAGGTTTCTGGATTTCCTTTCCCATCACCACTGAGTCTGAACAATGGTGACCTGTCAACAGAAGTCACCTCCTTTCTCATGAGTCTCCTTGCATTTCTAGATTCCTTTCCTGATGGCAAAATCCATAGCCCGGCACACGATAATCTGTCCTCCAGAAATCAGCACACACTCTCCTGCTCTTTCTCCGCCAGGCTCTTCCCACTGGAATCTTATTTGGGTCATTAAGGACACGCAAGTACATCCTCCCAAAGAGATAGCATTGCTGACTTAACGTGTTTTTAAAGATTTCCCGAATACACACTTTCCACAGATTCCAGGTACATTTAATGGCAAGAATGTTTATCAGTAGGGCAGGCAAAAGATCAAGAGTAGAGTTCCTCCATGCCCAGCGTGGTTCCTGATGCCAGTTGGTCAAAGGCCATACTGGGTCATGCAAACCAATGACTTCTCCTGGGAGAGCTGTTCAGCTTGGGCTTGTTCTAATTCATGTCTGGAATCGATCATACTAGTCTCAGCTGATCTGTGCATTCTCATGAAGTAAAGAGATTTCTCACAAAATCTGAAACGCAACCAGATGAGGCCTGGGCAGCTTTACCCCGGGTCACAAATGAATAAACTAAGAAGGGCAAGGTGATTACCTCAACTTGAGAGTGTAGCTTGGTTACAAACCCAGAAAAGAATCCATGAATTGTAACCTCCCACTTCTCTAAGCCAACCTTGAGTAGAGGGCAAGACGAATTAAGTAGTGATTTTGATAATTATTTAAAACTGCCATAGATAGTAAGGCTTTGGCTGCAAACCATTTCTGAATATATTTGGTGATAGACAGCTAAACTTTAAAGGGTTAACAGCTTGCTCAAAGTTGCTTCAATAGCTTCTCCAAAATCTCGCCCCAAGGGGTGGGAAAACCAGATGATCAGCACAGGAAAGCCAGGTTCCCTAACGGGACCATTCCAGCAGGATGTGCTCAATTGCTTGTGTCTGGAGAGCACATAGGACCCAAGGGCAGTTTATCTGATTTGGTGCTCATTAAACAGCTGCCCCAGAAAAACAGCCACCCCCCACAGGTGCTAAGCTACATGAAGCTACCCTGGCCAGCCTGGCAAGTTCTCAGCAAGTGTGGGGCTGATTTACAGACTGCCACTTCGCAAGTGGGTCTAACCCCATGATGGAGGTTGGCTGTTGGCTGATATAGAGGGCCTTACACACACTGTGATTCGGGACAGATGGATCAGGGAGCCCACCGTCTCTATGCCCTGATATCTTAAGATGGCGGCCCAAAAGCCACCACAAGGTCACAATGATCTTGTCTTTCCTTGATTGCCTCTGACATAAAAAAATCTGTCTCCCTCAACCCGGCAGTTCTCTAGGTGCTGGGCTGTAGTGTGACGTTAGCTGTTTCATGCGTGTGGGCCTCATTTTTCTTCTCTTTTCCTGTTCTATCCACTGTAGTACAACACATACAGCCAGTTTAGACGTAAGGTTTAGCTCATTACAGTATGTAGGAATTCTAGGGTTCCAACCAGATAAGGCTGCCAAAATTGAGAATTAGCCTTTATGTTCCAGAGGGCAGAGGCCAAGCCTGATACTGTTCTTGTTACCCCGGAACCCCCAGCAAGCATTTCATATTATACATGTTCCATTTTGAATGAATGCACGATTGAAAGACTAGACCAATTCTTAAGTTTGAGAAGTGACTTGCTCAACATAACACAGAGGGTTTGCGGCAGGGCTGGCCCTTGAACACAGGTCTCCTAAATCCAAAAGTAGTGCTTTATCTACTGTTAAAACACACTGCTTCTCTAATGACCATTTGTAAGGAGATTTCAGGGGGCGCACAACCTCTCGCCACCCGCTTCCATGCCAGTCATAATGGACCTCCCACAGGTCTCCCATGGCACCCTGCCTCTTGTCCATTACATGGGCGTTTCCCTTGGCCTGGAGCACCTTCCCCTCCTTTTCCTCCTCTTGGGAACTGCTACTGATCCTTCAAGATCCAACTCAAGTGTCTCCTCACTGAAAAGCCTTCTGAGAACACTCCCAGCCCCAAAGCGGGGCTCCTATGTGCTTCCCCAGCAAAATCCTGACCCTAGAGCCATCACAGCACACTCTGTATACTCATACGTCATGATTCCCCAACCACCTGACTGTGAGCTTTCCAAACGGCAGAGCCTTAGCTTCTGTCTCTGTATCCCTAGCCATCTGTCTAGCACAGGACCCAGTAGAGAGTCCTAATAAACACCCTTATGGTAAATCAGACTAAAGTACTTCAATCGCCACTCTTCTGTGAATGTGGGAGATTCCTCTTTCCAAAGCAGAGCTGTTGAGCCCCTGTTCTTTCCTCTCTGACACTTTCCCTGCACTGCCTACTGTTATTCGTCAATACAGTCAGCGCAGGCACATAGTTAAGGCTGACTGCACTTGGTAGGAATTTTAAAGCATACGTGATATATCGGTGAGAAAGATCACAATGGCAGTTTCATGTTTCTTTTAGGTGAGTACAGGTCTAAAGCTTTAAATCATTCTTTGATTGTCTCTCTTGTAGCTGTAGGTGCCTCCTTCATTCATCAAATATTTAAGATGTAACTACTATTATCAGGCACTATTCCGAGAGATCCAGCAGTGAACGAAAGAGACAAAGATGCCTCTCCTCAGGGAGCTTACATTGTAATGCCCCTAAGACAAGATTTTCTTGCTGATTCACCTTAGTTTTGGACTATCATGTCAAAGTGCAAGCTATTTCCCTTGGTTCCAGTTGGGTCTCTGAAGGAGCAAAGGCGGTTCTGCCTGGCTGGGCTTTGGCTCCCACCTGGCGCTCTGGCAGCCACTTATTCACTAATGTTGGTTTCCTGAGCTCTACCTTTAAAGATTTCAATGATCTATTCTATCTCTGGTCTCGTGGTCTCTTGGGGGAATGTTCTCCTTGTCACTCAACTCAGAAACAATTTATTTTGGCGCTTTTCCAGCCACATTTATCTATACGTTATATTTATTGATTGATTTATTTTTATTGAAGTATAGTTGATTTACAATGTTGTGTTAGCTCTGGGTGTACAGCAAAGTGATTCCGTTATATATACATATATATCTATTTTTTTCAGATTCTTTCCCCTTATAGGTTATTACAAAATATTGAGTATAGTTCCCTGTGCTATACAGTAGGTCCCTGCCGGTTACATATTTTATATATAGTAGTGTGTATATACTACACTACTACTATACGGTGTGTAGCAGTACACACTGTAGTAGTGTGTACTATTACACTACAAATCCCTAATTTAACCCTCCCCGCATACTATATTTAAAAACAAAACAAAGTTTGTCTCCTTAATGCCTGGCCTACTGGGGTGTCATCCATCCTCTATAGCTGGAAGTAATACTCCGGAAACTTAGATTCTCTTAGCTGCTTTTATGGGCCTATTAGATAGAAGGATGGCTGAGAAAAATCAACATCAGAACCTAAAAAGGCCTCAATGTCTACTATTAAAACATAAGCCCTCTCCAACACACACACACACGCACACACACACACGCGCACACGCATGCACATGCACACACACGCAGGCACACACACTTGCATTTCATCCATAAAACTCAGACCCTCTCCTGAAGGTAGGGAGTAATTTTGCTCCAGCATATTGTAAATTATGGAGAGGATGTAACTGATAGATACAGAGTTCTTCCTGCACACACTTCAGTTACCAGCTGCCATCTTGGCTTCTCTGCCTTATCTTGTCTTAAGCAGAGGTAAATGATGGCTGACCACAGGACAGACATATAGTCTGTGCTAACGGGCCTGCCATATGACCCTCAAGAGGAGGCGACTTACACACAGGTCAGCTTAGGCCTCATATCTCATCAGATAATAATTGTTTGGAGTAGGAAGTGAATGCTGAATAAACAGAAGAGACCTCTCTCCACCCTGAAGAGAAACGCTAGGGCTGACTGTGGGCATAACAAAAATTAGATCAAAGAGGAGCCAGAATTGGAACTAGAAATAAAATGTTTTCAAATGTTTAAAAAGAAAAACAGTATGTTGGCTTGAAGGCATGGACTAGCAATAGGGAGGTAATACCAAAAATTTGATCTAGAAGATGATGATTTTGAGAATGGATGTGACTGGAGGGACTGACAAAGGTACACAGATGTCTGTGTTTACTAGCAAACTAATTAAAAATACTTGCTCAGTTGGACACAGTTGTTTAACTAGATGTTATAGTGGGGTACTCACTCCATAGGTACACCCTTAAAAAGGAATCTTATAAGGGGAAAATGCCCCTTATCCATGGACCCTACTGAAAGAATAGGTGTACTGGCCAGGTTTTTTTACCATATGACTTCTTGGCATTGGCTGATTAGACAAAAAGATAACCCAGCCACAGAATTAGCAGGTGTGAAAAGGTAAATTGGGCCGATCAGCTTATAAGGTCAACGTTCAGTGCCATGGAAAGCTGAGGCAGATATGAGAAAAATGAAGAGAATGACCTAAGTTTAAACCTTTCCAATTTTCATGTAATCTGGCTGTACTTCACTTCCTATTTGCACAAAGCCATGAGAATGCCAACTTGTCCTTACAAAAGAACTCAGTGGATGAAAATGTAAGTTCTGGAGCCAGACTCTCTGGGTTGGAATCCTGGCTCTGCCCATAATTGTGTTGCTTTCTAGGACTCAGTTCCTTCATCTAGAAAATGGGATAATGATTACCATCTGCCTCAGAGGGTTGTTGTGAGTATTAAATGTGATAGTGGATGTACAATGCCAGGCACATGATATACGGTCCATGAATGTTAGCTACAGTTATAAGTAGGCCTGACTTTTTTTAAAGCAAACTTGAGTGGCTTTCTGTTTCTTGCTACCAAAAGAACCCTGAAACAGTCTAGTAAATACTCTCTCCCAGACATGAGACAGAGCCTGCAGAAAACACCACTGGCGACCCAATGGAGGCCAGGTGGCTGCCGTGAGTCTGATGGTGTCCCTTCTACATGCCTATGCCCTCTCTTAGGGTATTACCTCCTTGAGAGCTCGGATGGAGACACATTCATCTCGGTATTCCTATGCCTAACACGGACAAGAGACTCAATGAATAAAGAGTGGTTCTCAAAGTGTGGTCCCCAGAAGAGCAGTATTAACAACTCCCGAGAATTTGTTAGAATTGCAAATCCTCTGGCCCCTCCCAAGACTGACTGAAACTCTGGGAGCGGGAGCCCAGCAAGGTGTGTATTGATAACCCCTCCAGGTGATTTTGATGCATGCTAAAGTTTGAGAACCACTGGGATGAGGGTTCTGTTGGGGAAACACTACCACCCCATAGCCTTGACTGAAGAACAGCCCTACTCTATCTAGGGAGACCATTCACCTTTGAGCATGTGGCTTAGGAAGAGATGCACACGTAACTATAAGGGAGGAAGGAGAAACGTTCCCAGTCAGTCGAATAAGTCTCATCAATCATGTTGATCAAGGAAATGACATGTTACCAATGGATCATCCTCACATTCTTCTCACAGAGGCTTCAGGAAAAATCGACTCCCTAACATGGCACGCCAGATGTCCATGATCCATACTGCTGACGTCTCAAGTCCTACCCCCCCACATTCCCGTACATGCCCCCTACACTCCCAGTCATAAGGAATGACTGGTAGTTCTTCAAATGACCATGCCCTTGCCACCATATCTTTAGTAATGATGTATCCTCTACCTAGAACATCATTTCTTCCATCTCTGTATCCTTAGCACTAAGTGTAGTTCCTGGTGCCTAATGGGTATCCCATTTCCCTAAATATTTGATGAGTTCATTGTCTCCTTACCTCCCATATCCCCATCCCTAAGCCACCTTACACATCTCGTCTGGACAGTCTTCAGAGTACAAATTATGATCATTTTATCACAAAACCTTAATTCAGTCTGGCATTCAAAGTCTGGCCCCGATCTACTTCCAAATTTATTGCACATGACCTCCTATATTTACCCTAAAACCCCAGGCAAATGGGGCTCCTTTGCTACCTTCCCAACATATGCTACATTTCCCTACAACACGGATCCTGTTATTTACTGAGTACCCTCTAGGAACTAGGGGATACAGGGGTGATCAAGACAAAGTCCATGACCTTGAGAAGATGATAGGAAAGCAAAGGAGGCAGACCATAAACTCATAAACAAATAAACTTGTAAGATCAGGTAGTGATAAGGGCAATGAAGAAAATCAAGTAGGCTTAGGGGATAGAGAAGGCTGGGAAGGGGGTAGTGGTTTCATCTTAGATAGAGAGGTGATGGAAGACCTCTCTGAGAAGATGACACTTGAGTGAGACTGAAGGTAGTGAGGCAACAGGCCAAGGGAAGTTCTGGACAAGCGCTCCAGTCAGTGGGAAGAGCAAGTTCGAAAGACCAGAGGCAGAAAGCCCAGAGCCTAAGGAACAAGGGAGTGGGCTGTACAGCTGGAACAGGTTTGAAGAGGAGGATAATGGTAGGAGATAAGGGCAGACAAGGCCTATTTTGAACTTAATGTCTTAGTTCTCAGCATTTCCTGATCTTTCCTCTGCCTATTGAAATCCTATCTATCCCTCAAGGCCTATCTCTTACATCTTCCTCCCTGGACCCTTCAGATCTCCCTTTGCTGAAAGAGATGTTCCCTTCTTCCTGAATCCCGGGGACTTTGGTCCATACCATACTTGTCTAAAGCACTGCACACATTCTACCTAATACTGTTCTTCTTTAGAATGATTCTCAAACTGCACTGTAAATATCTTGAGGGCAGGGACCATATCTTGCTCATTTCTGGATTTCCTGTAACATTAACATAGTGCATATAGTAGAGGCTCACAACTCATGAAATCATCAGGCTGGAAGGCACTTAAAGGTCTCCTCATCTAGCCAAAAAGTTTTTTTTTGGAGGGACCATAGCTCTAAAACTATGCTACTATATGTAGGAGTGCAGCTAATCTACAGGAAAAGTCAGTCTGACTGAATAAAATACAGTTTAATCCAACTGGTATTTATCGAGTGGCTTATCAGAAGAAGGAAGAAAAGCAAAGCCCTCAGAGAGATCCAAACCTAGGTCGGAGCTCAGCTGGACTGTCATTGGGCCAGACCACCTTGCCAGACCTTGTTACAATCCTCCCCAAATCCTAGTAAATATCACCAATGCATTCTGAAAGTCTTCCCTGCCACATAACAACACAAATTAAGTTATCCCCTGGCACCACTCCTAGAAACCAGCCATTCTTTACTTTATGATTGCTGACCTGGACGCCTCTCATCTTTGGTATAGAATTCTCTTCAATGATGTAAACAAGGATCTCTTCTCAGAGAATCCTTTGGATTTGAAGACCTCCGGGATCACACCCCCTCTTCTCTGGGCTTCCAGCCCTGCCACCTCTGTAGTTGAAGCAACTGGCAAAACTGGCTTTGGTGTTCTCGTCCCTTCTGCCTTCATGACACTGAGATGTGAACAGGAACATATGTAGATCTGGGAAATGAGCCAGTAAATCCGCCTCGAAGACCGCTTCCCGAAGAAAACTTCTGGCTCTCGTCTCATTTGATCTTAATGCACCTCCTGCTTCAAATGTGTCTCTCTGGCAAACTCTCACTAGCAAAACAGAACTCCTGACCAAGAAATGCTTCCTGGTGCTTGACTTCACTGTTCCTTTCTCCTTTTGATCCCTTGGCTGTGGTTCTATCGCCCGCTGGCCTCTCGCTGAAAATCCTCAACAAGTTCCTCTCCTTGTGAGATCCACAGCTTTTCAGATGTTTGTGGGCTGTGCCCATTCCCCCCTCAACTCTAGTGGCCCGCACCTCACATAACATTTAGGCTTTCTTTAGCTAAATGCTACAGGGCTTGGGAGGTATTTCAATCTTCTAAGCTTTTTCTATAAATTAGGCCTTTCATGGCAGCTGAACCGTTGCGGGAAGTGGTATATACCCAGCTAAGGGCCGTGGATTCTTAAATACTAGGGGGAGTGGGGCACGGGTAGGTGTGTATCCCCTTGTGAACAGAAGCACGTGAAGTTGTGTGTGTCGATACGTGTCTATGGCTTTGGAATCAAAAACGGAAAGGTCACTAGGACACAAGTATTTGTATCCCAAACTCCCTCCTAAGAGGCAGCAGTGTGCAAATCTAGGATCTCACGGGCTCTGGCTTCTGTTCCCGGCACCACCACCTCTCACTCGCTGTGTGGCCTTTGGGCAACTCCCTTCTCGCCTTCAGGCTTCACTTGCTTGAGGTGGATTAAATGATTCATCACAGTAAGACATTTTTAAATACTATGGAAATGCTAATGTTCACAATGTTGATCATCATTGTTAATATTAACCTTGAAGTGACATTTCATGTTTTCAAAGCACTAATTATAACCAACCTGCACCATGCCCCCAAGAGGTGGGTTTTTAAAGCTGCCCCGCCCACACTCCCTTGCACAGGGTCCTACCCAAACCAATGAACATTTAGTTTGAGGTTGGGCTATGCAGGGCTTTGGAGCCAAAGTGTGGACAGAGTCCTGCTAACTTGACCAATCTACCCCAAAGTTTGTGGTTAATGGATTACAAATTCGGGTAATGCTGGACAATAAATTACAACTATAATAATAAAGCTGAAAGGACACACAATTTAAGCAGAAACACCAGTGTTTTTTATCGGAAATGAAAGAAACCATTGATCATAGCAACTGTCTGAGATTAGCAGGGAGCCACATTTTCAAACATCCTGCAGTAACTCCAGAGCAGATCCAGCTGGAAAGCAAGAGTGGAAATAAAACTTGAAAATTCCTACCACGCTTTGAAGTCTGCCTCTTTCACAACCACGAGTCCCTGATTCGTCCCAACCATTCTGAGCTGTTCTTGCTTGTTGAATTTATTTTAAAAGAGACACAAGCCACGCACTTGCATATAATCTATCAAATGGACTCCAGCTTTCTGCAGGGATGGTTTGTTAGGGAATATGAATCCCAAAATACCTTCTCTTGCACATGAAATCAGCCATCAGTTCAACTGGAATAGAAAGGCTTCCGATACTAAAACTAGAAACCACTCTTGGTTCTAGTAAATACTACTTTTTCCTCTTGTGTTCTTTCCTTGACCCATCCAGGTACTTCTAATTTTTAGTTTTTTAAGGCTGTTATCTATGAAAAACTATTACTACAGATAAAAGGATATTAAGTGCCACCCTAGGCTCCTAAAATGGGCGTGTCACCACACTGAAGTGACTGCTATCCCAGTGAATTATCTGAGGAAGGATAGCCTATGACCTAGGTGGAACAAAGCTTCAATCTTGCACAGGGCCCACTGTCACCACACGTCAGTCTCACCTACCAACTGTGCCTGGGTGGATAGGGGCTCAGCCAGTCCTTTCTGCTCAAATCCCAGGTGACTTCAGAATAGGACATGGTGTCTTAGGCCAGCTGGACTGTTAGATCCTTTCTCTACTGATCACTATGACTGAGATCCAATCATCCTTAGCATCTTCGACGAACACCGGGAAGAAATGTCAAGGGCATATAAGAAACATGTCCTTGGTCACAGAACAGTCACAATAACCTAGTAAGTAACCAGACACTGAACTTCATAATAACCTACACGCCTGAGTTTCTGTCAACAGAGCAAAACACCGAAGAAGAAAATAGTTTGACTCACAGTGCCTGGTCAAGAACAATGTAGATCATAAAGTCAAAAATCCTGATTTCTGCCCTTGGGTTCACAATATAACTTTGGTCAATCTGCATAAGTCTCAGCCGGTCCATTCCCCCACAGGAAGAAAATAATGTCTGTGAAAGGCACGCTGAAAACTGACAAGCACACTTGCACGTACGAGGAGTTATTTTAACTAAATAGGAAAAATTCCATTTGCCCTCTCATGCCTTCTCAGGACACAAAGCTATGGGTAGGAGCAATGGCGGGGAAGTCCTTTGGTGTCCACTTCTCCCTTCTTTGGCCCTCCCAACTGGGAGCTGAATAATTCACTGGGGGAATGAATCCTCAAAGGGAATCAGACCGTGGACCCTAGCAGTGAACTTAGGTCTACATAATCCAAGCAACAACCCAGGCACAAATTTAATAAGGAAAAGCAGCCCCAGCAACACAAAAACAAAGAACTCTCAACTTTACAAACACTGGGAGTGCAACAGCTGGTCAGCCGAGATTAAAGGAGCGTGAGAGAACACCTCCCCATCTCCTGCCTTCTCCTCCCCCGTCGAGGTCCCCGCAGCCAGCCAGGGCTCGCTTTTACAGCCCTGTGCAGATGACCTTGTTCCAGCTAAGATAGGAACTCTTTGATCTCAGCAGGGGGATGCTCTGGGCCTGCAGCTGGTAGATATTAATAGTACAGGATCCGCTGGTGTGGAAGAGATCTCTCAGTTGGGCCAGGTCACTCGTATCCCCTGCTCTGAGTCAGAGCAGAAGGAACTTCATTTCCCCGCATCAGCCCCTGCTGGGTACTTCTCTCGGGTCAACTCGGATCATTTTCTCACTGGCTGCTCTCGGTCGCTTGTTCTCACCCCGCAACTGTTTTCAAGGGAGCGCTGTTTAAGCCGTGCCCTCTGCTCTTGCAGCTGAAATCTATTACAGGACAGGGTGAACCCTGGGCTCAGCCCATCACAGTGTGTTTCTCACTCTCACCAGCTTGCACACACTTCTAGTGTACATGTTTGCGTGCGAGAGAGGGTAGAGAGAGCAAGAGACAGACAGACAAGCCCAGAAGTGTTTACAGAGAGAGAGAGACAGCAGTATGGGGAGGGGGGGCTGTTAGAGGTACGCTGATGTATCAGTGCTAAGATTTCTGAGGCTCCTTTCCATTATGTTTAATCTAGGACGACAAGGTCACTCTTCCCACCCTGTAAATCAGAATTTTAAAACCCCATCACCAAGTGAACGCTCCTGACCTTCAGACCCACATCACAATCTGACAGAGTCAGAGCTAGAAAAGACTTCAGCCATCTTATACTCAACCTGTCTGTAATTTAACAGAAAAAACTGAGGCCCAAAGTGATTAAAAGAGCTGCCCAAGATCACAGAGCTATAACACAAGGGCAAAGCTGATGATACAACGCATGCTTACAACAACAGAGAGATTTGTACATTTTAATCGTAGCAACATTAACAACCACTGCAATATATTTGAATAGGTATAAGTGTTCTAAGAAATTTATTATTTTTTTTCATTCACTGGTAAGGAACTTCATTATAGGCTTCAGAAAAAAATTCTATAGACTCTTTATCTGCTTAGCTATGGAAGGAAAAGATCTAGAAAACTCAATTGCTTCCATTCTCCCTTGGGTTTCATAATAAGAAAAAGTTGTCTAAGGATGAGCTGGTAACTCTCCCTTGGCCATGAACAGGACTTTACCATTTTTTTGAAGCGGTTACACTGCAGCCACAAAGCAATTTCCTTTATATCTGTTTTGCTTCTCTTCTTTGCTTGAGATAAACCAGGAAGCCAGGACAAAGAAAAGTACTCTTACTTATTGGCTTTCAGATAAGGAAACAAGATAGTCTCTTCTGGTCTCCTCCTTGGAACTGAATAAATGTGTGTGTACGTGTGTAATACTTATAATAATAATTTTTAATCACGTTCATAGGTCTTTATGTGATTCTCATGGTTCACTGTTGTTACAAAGCATTTACTATGGTACTGGTTCAGCATTTATTTACTGCCTACTACGTACCTAGAACTTTGCTGGTCATTCAGGCACAACAAGAAGAATACAAGAGAGCCTGTGACCTTAATCTGGTGGGGAAACCATGAAAAGTTAATTTCTTTTTTTTTTTTTTTAATCTTTTCTGTCTATTGCTGATCTGATAGAAGGACCACAGAGGAAGAAGAGAGAGTGAGACCAAGACAAACTGGAACAGGAAAGGAGGTTTTGTGGAAGGGGTGGTCTTTTTTTTTTTAATTTAATTTTATTTATTTTTTAATACAGCAAGTTCTTACTAGTTATCCATTTTATACATATTAGTGTATATGTGTCAACCCCAATCTCCCAGTTCATCCCACCCCCATTTTTCCCTCTTGGTGTCCATACGTGAAGAGGTGGTCTTTAAATAAACCTCGAAGGAGTGGGAGGATTTGGGAAGAAAAGAAGAGGTAGGAGTGAAAAAGGGAAATGCTGTTCTAGAAGCGTGAGCTGTCTCTGCAGAGGCACGGAGCCAGGGCTCAGGAGAGCAGGCAGAAGGTCAGCATACTTGCTGGAGGAGCTTCACAGAGGGTGCAGAGGAAGGAAAGGACAGACTACAGAGTTAAGAAGCATCAACTTAATCTAGCGCATTTTTGGGGAAACTGGTCCACATAAGAGAAAAGAAAAAAACCTGATTTTCAGCATTTGCTGATTTCCATGGTGTAAATACTTCCACCCTGGCTGACTGCAAGCTAACAAGCCACAAATTCCTGAATATTTTAAAATCAGCTTGTTGCTTTTTGCCCATTCTCAGGAAATGGGCTAAAACAACGTCAAGATTCCTGAGTAGGAGACTGACACAGTAAAAGGAAGCCAGAAATGGGGAAGTTTAATTTGGTAGTGTAAGATGTACGTGGGAGAGGCTGGAGTTGGGAAGGCCATTTTGGAATTTATTAACATAATCCAAGTGTGAGTTTTTAATAAGGCAGCTGATCACAATACAACTCACAAAAAAGAGGGCACAGATATATTTGGAAAGGACAACCAAGTAGACTTGAAGATGAAAGAAGTGTATGGAGGGAACAAAAACTGATGATTCAGCTTTTTAGCGGGAATGACAATGCATCACTGAGTGTGGAAATACGGTACACAGAGCGCTCTACAGTTGTTATAAATAAGTAATTCGTTTCGCTCTGAAAAACACTGCTGAGAAGCAGGGATGTGGTCCTTGCAATTTTTGAGACCATAACCCAAGGCCAATCCATGGAAAACCACCTGGGCAGTTAGGAGCCTTGCTAGCCCTAGAGGTCCCATATATTCCATCATGAATAATTCTCAGAAAATGGAAAGTGCAGAGGGCCTGGAACAGCCATGCTCATCCACCCAGGCCCACAGCATACTGCCGAGAAAGCAATCAGACTACAACCAGCAGAACTCAGAAATGTCAAGTAAGAACTTTCAGTAAAACTAGAAACCACCCACTGGCTCAGTGGTGTAATTCCCCTATAGCTACATAAACCAGAGCCAGTCTGACCTTTGCTGCCATGGGAGGGTGGAGAAAATTTTGCAGATTTACCAACGTGGCTAGTTTTTCTTAATCCTTCTGTAAAGCTGATTGGGAACGCCACGTCTCCAGTACATGATACTGGTGTACACTTTTAGCCAGTCCAAAAGTACCCAGCACAAACAAAAGGTTAAACTGCTGTACGACCATGGGTAGAGCCAACATTTGAGCATCAGTCTCAAAAACAAAGTCATTTAGCAGTTCACCAGCCCTCATACTGAGGACCCAAAAGAACCTACAGAGGAGTGACGAGCCTTAGGTGGAGGTGACAGATGCCTGCGAAGATGATTCACTCAGGTGAAAAAGGAAGCTCACTTACAGAGACAGAGCAACACACTCTCCAAATATAAGGGATCAGATGCCAGGAAAGGTGGCCAAGCCTATATCGCCAGGCTCCGGCTGGGTTCACTGGCCAGGGCCTGTTAGCTGTGTGTCTCAGTTCTCAGCAGAAGGCAGAGAGGCAGTGGCGGAGCCGTATGTCAGTGTCAAGTTTCAGCCCCTCTAAGACAGATCCCTTACCTTCAGACAGGGACAAATCATCAGCTGGAGACACCAGGTCTGCCTGAGAAGCTAGGGCTCCACTCAGATGGGTTGTAATTTGATTCGTCAAGATAACCTGTGAACAGACAAGGAGAAGGCGGAGGGAAGGGAGAAGAGAGAAGACCAAATTAATTATTAGAGCTATCAAAAGGCTGTAGTTTAGGGGAAGACTGATAAGTACGCAGGTAGGAAAACCCCAGCTCTGACTTGCATCAGTTTTATCTTTAGGCCAGAACTATCTGGCAACGCCTCCAGGTCATTCAAATCACAGAAGACCGAGGAAACAGACTGACTTTTTTCAGAGCTTAAACCACTAATCAATTCTTTCTAAATGCTGAGTAAATTGGGACAGAGAAGTGTCGCCATATTACCTGAATAATAGAAGGCCAACCAGAGAATTAAGATGAATACGTGCACACTTTATCATTTTTAAATTATATTCACAACATACAATACGACTAGCGCTGAAGAAAAGCAATAATTTAACATCTGGGTGCCTGGGGCTTCTTCCCTTGTTAACTGGAAAGTCAGAATTTTATTTCCAAATTTGTGAAATTAGAATAAAATTCATCTCTAAAGGAATAGCACTCTTCTTCTTTTCAGTAAGTTGAATTCTAACAAAAGAATTCCAAAGTCTCACTATGTATTTAAAACACAAATTAATAGAATCCGACCTATACAAAGTAAAGTTCATAACATTTAAAATTCCTAGAAAGGACTCTAAAGTTACCTAATCCACATGATTTATTTCCACACAATATTTTTACATGTGGCTCCATCAAGAAATTATTCTTTTCCTTAAAAAATCCTCATTTAGGGCTTCCCTGGTGGCGCAGTGGCTGAGAGTCCGCCTGCCGATGCAGGGGACACGGGTTCGTGCCCCGGTCCGGGAAGATCCCATGTGCCACGGAGCAGCTGGGCCCGTGAGCCATGGCCGCTGCGCCTGTGCGTCCGGAGCCTGTGCTCCGCAATGGGAGAGGCCACAACAGTGAAAGGCCCGCGTACCACAAAAAAAAAAAAAAAAAAAAAAAAATCCTCATTTATAAAATTTGCTCTATTGTTTAGAAACCTAAAGGAAGAACAAAACACAGATTCTCTCCTGGAAAACTGCAGCAAGACTAATGTTACAATCATTTCTCAAGATTTGAGGTGTTCCCATCGTGGGCATCTTGGTGAACCATCTTGGTCCCTCAGAGGAAACGTAACTTCTGAAAAACTAGGCATTTGGTACCTGGAATATGCAACTAGCCAAATCGTCGTGGTCTGTTCCAAGGGTCAGCTATGGTTTTGCTGCCACCCTGATTGGAGCAGAAATGGAAATTGTCTCCATTCTTTATTGTCCAGCTTTTCAGCCACACCTCTGTCGCTGTCTCTTGAATGGACCAATGACACGTTATAAATCCTATGCCAATGGCAGCTTAATTGGGGGCTGAGAGGGGAGCACGATGGCAGGGTCAGGAAAAGAAGTGAAGTACTCTATTAACAAAGACAGCCTGTCCAAGGTCTTTGTGTGTCACCCAGGCTCGTGTGAATCCCCAGCTACTCTGCAGCGATGACCGGATATTGCAGTATTCCACTGAGTATTTGCTAATCTCATCCTTCCTATGCTTTTGTATTACTCATTTTCATCTGGACTGGTAAGAATCACATATGATAAGTCTTTCAATTAAGATGGCTGGAAATGGCCAAATAAAAGCCTGCTCTTTTAAGAAATAAATACTCATATTCAGGAGCAAGAATAAGCAATTATGTTCATTTTCCTCTTTATTATATAGGGTACGGGCTTTGGTGTTCAATAAAACTGGGCTCAAATTCTGACTGTGACACTGTGAACCTTGGGAAAGTTACTTGAATCTTTGAGCTTCATCTATTCATAGGTAAAATAACACCTATCATATAGAACCATTACGAGAATTGAATGAGATAATCAATGTAAGGTATTTAATATAGTGTCTGGCACGTGATAAATATCCAGTAAATGTAAGCCATTGTTGTTGCTATTATTTCCTTAAGAAGAATGTTATATAGGTTAATAAATTACTAATAAAGTACATGCCACATGCTTCAGATCATTGGATCTAACAACAGAACATGAAATCACAATTTTCTACATCAGGATATATACTTCAGCACCTGATCATTTCTACCAGTCTCAGTCCTTCCTAAGCTTAACTTAGTTTCAAAGAATTTGTGTAAAAATCTCAGTAAGAAAACGATAGTAATTATTTAAAGCAAGACCAGTAAGAAACCGGCATTGTTTTGAGAATACCATGTGATTTTTCTACCAGTGAAGAAAATAATGTATCTGTCGCAGTTAAAAAAAAAAAAAAAAAAAGTGAAGCTTCAGGAGATCTAGACATGTAAGCTCTATTTTGGGGGGAATTCTTCTAAAAGGCGGTTTGGTGAAAATGACTAGAACACTAGTGATATAGTAACAGTAATGAGAAAAATAATTATTGAATACCAACCATGCAAAGCATGTCAACATGTACACAGGGGAAAAGAAAGAGGTGAAGCCTCTGTGTGTCTTCTCTAGAAACTTGCAAGTTAAAAGACAAGACATTTACTAAGATATTCAGACCACTTTTTCTCCATTTTATTATTATTTCCCTGGTCCTACAATGGAAACTTATACTGAGATGATGGCTTTATTGTCCATAGCTAACAAGATGATACCCTGCTGAGCCTAAAACCAAACTACAGATGTGCCTCCAAAGATACCCACCCCCAGTGCCACTTCCAATGCAAGAGTAGATGCCGAAGAAGCCATTTGTACTCTCCAATGGCAAAAGAACAAGCTCCTAAGTGGTTTCGCTAATAATCCACTCCCTTTTTATTATGAGTCTGAAAGCCAAATTGCTGAAGAGATACACAGCAACCAAACTCAGGGGGTTGCTCTTGCTGAATTGTGATTTTCTAAATCTGTGATCGGCAGAATGATAAAATGGAAATATTTCCAAATAGCACTGATTACAAATAATCATGACCTGGGCAGAAGCCTATAGATGTGTTGTCCTCTGAGGCAATCTGGAGACATGAAAACTACACTCCTAAAATAACTTATCAAATACTATTACATATTATAAACAGAGTCTTAACACTATCTGCTTTCCAAAAATGAGTTCTGACTGACACTTCAGAGGGTCTTTCAGGCTGCTCTGCTCCACTGGAAAGATGAAGGCTTCTGACACTTGGTACTAAATTTGTGTGGGAGCAGCGTGCACAATGATTAGGCTGAGGGCTTTGGAGTCAAACAAACGTGAGTTCAGATCCTGGGTTCCACCACTTACTAACTATGTGATGTGGAGCAAGTTTCACAACTCTCTGGGTATACTTCTTAACTCACAGGGTTTTGAGGAGTAAACTGGATAATGCATATAAAGTCCTGAGCATAGTGCCTGGCCAATGGGAAATGCTTAAATGTTAACCTCCATCACTGTCTTTGCTGATTTTACACCTTGCTTGTTGAGAAAGAAAACCCATGCCAGCTTCCCTTTTGTACAACATATAGTACGCTGATGACAAAGAACAAATATTTGCCGGTGATATGTTCAAAAAGCATAAAAATTTAATTGAAAGTGCATGCTATTTTTGCCATTTCTCTAGAAGTATGACTTATTAAAAACATACAACACACTCCACCCCCCTTCCTGCTACTACCATCAATTTCAAATCCAAAGGCTAGAGTGAGATTCTTGGACTAAGGGGAAATTTTGCTTTTGTTTTTTTGATGGTAGTGATTACATCTTTACATCTGAAGCCAGGAGGAAATGGAATTCAGCTTAGTTTACTCTTCAGGCAACAGAAGACCATCTACCTACTGAGGGGAAACAGGCAGCCCTCTACACTGTATAAAGTAACTGTTAACTCCATGCAACTCTGTATATGGAGAGACCGCTCACTCCCAGGGCTTCCTTGCAAAGCCGGCAGGTTGTAGGATGCTTCAGGTACACATGAATAGGAAATGACTCCTCATATCATGTCACATATACCTTGAGTCTCATTTTTAGTGCTCCCCTCCCAAGGCAAAATGGGGGGGGGGATCCTAAGTTTGCCCCTGGGTTCTAAGTTTCCCTTGCATCATTCAACTTCCCTAAATGCATCCTACTCGACCCTTCTGTGCACTGTAGTTCAACACCTAAGCTCAGTTCAAGGGAACAATGAAGCTCTCAAAGAAGAATAAACTTCAGAGTACAGATTCATAAATAACCTAATAGGCCCACCTTCAGAGAGAGCAGGGCTTCTCTTATAAGCTAGAGAGGAGATGGAAAAACAGGAAGCAGTTAAAGACCAGAAGAACTAGTAAGGCAGAAGGTTGGGAATGAATGTCATTTTGGTCAGAAGGCAGAAGTTCCTGGGGATGAAAACCTAGCCAACACACAAACAAACAAAAACATATGACTCTTTTCCACTAAGTATCAAAAAGGTAGCTTCCGAAAGCAAATAGCTAGAGGTTAAGGGGGAAGGAGCAGAATACACTGGTCAGAAGAACCATCAGCCTCCAGGGTCAGGGGACTGGTGAGCTGGAGTCCACTAACCAATTGAGTCTGACTCCCCACTAATCTCTGTGTCCACTGTGGACCACCTGCCTTCAGTTGGCACATCTTTCTTCAGCTACACTAGGACCAGACTAATTTAGGCTATACCCACACCCCATGCATGTCTCCTGCCCCTGGTCCAAGATAAATCCTGCCTTAAGGGGCCTCTGTATGTGTCTAGTCTGATCTACCCTACACTGAAGTATTAAAGACGAATCTCTGTTGGGAGCTCCACGAGCAGCCACTTAGTATATTCCAGCCCAGTGGAAAATGGTGGAGAGAAGAGAAAGTGGGACAGCCCTGGAGAAATCAAAGTAGGGAACTGTCAGGCCTAAAGGTCCAGCTTTTGATAAACAGCCTCCTTTTATTTGACCCTTGGGAGGTGACAAAGAGGGAGTTTGTGGTCAATCAGGAATAGAATAAGTTGGAATGGGATATCTGGCCCTGTTCGGTCAGCAGAAGAGAGATTCATGGTCAACAAAACAATAACTCAATATTTATAAGTCAGATTCTTTTAAGGACCTAAGAATATAGCACATGCCCTCATTCAGCTTTCTGTGGGGGCAGGTGAGAGGTAAATTTTTTTATAATCCCTGCCTTCCAGAGAGTGAACTAGAGTCATCTGCCTGAGATTAACAGTCTAGATAAGAAAGGGGGTCTACAGGCCTCCCTGCCCACTCTCCTTCCTAAGACAGCACTGGGCAGAGGAGAGGAGAGCCAGGAACTCTCAGTCCAGAGCCACAGGCAGGTCCAGGCCTTGATGCCCTGGTCTCCAGAATTCAATCTAATATAAGTAACGAACAAAGGGATCTAACATCTAGAAATACATTAAAAGATTATGAAAATGCTACATTGTAACAAGCCCAATCTTGTGACAAGAGTCCTTTCATACTCTGACGTTAATAAATAACCACAAACCAAGTAGCTCCAGCTTCTACGGAAGTGTCAAGCATTTGAGGCAATCCTAGCCCAATTCTGCCGGTCTTTTTAGTGGCTTTCGGTGGCTTCAGATGCATGTGGCTGGTCACTTCCGAAACCCACAGGAGGCTTGAAAACTGAAGCTCTTCATGTCCTTGGTGCGACAGAGTTTAAGGATTCCTGGGCTAGAGGAATCACGAGGCAACCTCAGGCATCTCGGAGGCATTTTTATGCCCAGAAGGACATCTGCTTTCTCCTCCCTCCCGCCCATTCCCTGCTAGAAACCTGCTACAGCCTAACACAGAGAATCAGAGCAGTCTCAAGACCACTTTAAGCCTGAAGGGCTAGGTGCGGTGATTATCCTTATACTCACAGCTCCCAAGGAAACAGGCAGCCCACTGGATAACCTGGCCAGCCAGAGAAAGGGCATCAGTTGAGTGACAGAGAGAGACCTCAGGGCTGCCTCTGCCCCCAAACTGCCTACCTGCTGTCAAATCTAGCACTCTCAGATGGACAGGGCTCTGAACTGTAATGGAACAGAACTTTTTGTAAAAGAATATACATGTATACACATATATAGATGTATAACCGAATCGCTTTGCTGTACACCTGAAACTAACACAATATTGTAAATCAACTACACTTCAATGAAAAAAAATAAAGTGACTGTAACCAAACCTTTCTCCAAATACTATATATATATATATATATATATATATATATATATATGACAGGGCTCTGCTTTTCATAGGTTTTGAAGGCAAAAAATGTTCGGATTTTTCCATAAGATCTTATTTTTAGACCAATATTATTTCAGTATAAAAAAATGACCTATCTGCTTAAGGTACGCTTTTTTAAAATGTTACTTTTGGTATCTAAAATGATCCTAATTGCCAGGTATGACAGTGATGGAGCCTTTCTATCTAAACACAGGCCTTGAATAAGTCAGAAATTCTGAGTTTTAATCCTGGCTCGGTTAAGGGTTACTGAATGCCTTGCTCTTAAGGAGACAGAGGCCGGAATTTTCCTGTGAGAAATTGGTAAGGTTCATTGAGTCCTTTCATCACCAAGGCTTGAGAGAAAGGCCCTGGAGTGGTTTTCACCATCCTCTCCTCATGCTTCCCAACCATGACGGTGTCTGCCCCAGCCTATCTGCTGAATAGGAGCCGGGCGTCAGAGGGAAATGGGGGTTGGGGAGAAGAAAACAGGAGAGGGCGAGAGGCAGAGGTAGAAGGCCAAGAAGGGCGAGAGGGGTGCTCTGGGTGCAGTGTGGGAACAGGGTAACTCCCCCCAAAAGCAGGTGTAGACAGCCATACTCGCAGACTCACACCTCTCCCCTGACTATCCCCCACCTCCTCCCTTCCGGTCACTTCTAGCTTTGAAAGGAAATATCCAATATTTGAGGAAAAGTCAGACCAAATATTTTAGAGTGTGAGTATCACAAATCTGGTTTTACTCTTCACTGGCTTAGTTTTGCCAAGCTCTGGAAAATTACAAATCATTCCATTATGAAAAAAAGAAATCGTTTTTCTTTAGCTTCAGCCCAGAGAATATCAACTGTCAGCTCTAGAATAAAGAACTGATAGGGGTTTAGTATTCCAGCCTGCTATTTCCATCTTGAAGGTCTGCGTGACAACTGTTTTCTGGGAAAATCTGAAAGGCTACGGGGGATTTTCATTTCGAAATATTTGTGGTAAAAGGACCAAACTTCAATTTGGCTTGAAGAAAAGATTATTGTGGAAGTTAGGAAGCCTGCCTTTTATTTCTGGCTCTGTCACTAAACTGCTGTGCAATTTTGGGAAAGGCTCCTAACCTCTCTGTACCTAAAAGTGAATCCATAAAAGACATGAAGAAAATGAGTGTATTATGACCATAAAGGTAGCAGCCCACTATGAAAAATGTTTCAAACCACATTAGCATTAGTGTTGTCCTTAAAATTCCACCACTATCATTGATTCTCATCATGTCCAACCTTAGGAAATCCATCTTACATAGAACCAATTGGCAGTGCCTGAGGAAGATAGGAGGGGAAAAAAAGAATAAGGGAGATAACTTTAAATAATTTTGTGTTTATGGTGAGGATACTTTCAATCTTGATAAAATCCACACCTCTTATAACAGACCTGAAGAAGAAAACCTCTGTTGTAGATTTCATTGTGAAATTCACAGGTAAAGCTAGTAGGAGAGTCCTTAAAGCAGATATTGGCCCAGTATGAGGCAACATAGATGGAGGAAGAGAAAAGAATCTCCTCGGCTTTGCACAAACACACGCTCACTCAATCACAAAGGGATGGATGATAATACTGCTTTCACCTCATTGTAGCCATTGCCTCGACCACTGTTTAGAGACAATGCACTGAGGCAGAACTGTGTCTGCCATTTTGGCCAAAAGAAACACACAAGAGAACAGCGCGGCACAACAGGGTGGCTTTCTCCTTGGCCTGCTTCTCCTGGGGTACGCATGCAAGAGGATGTAGTGGAAACCCTGGGCCGGCAGCTACTGTGCCGGAGATGTAGGCGTGAAGCGCTCGGCTTCCACTGTCGGCTCGCTGTTCCACTGGCCCCAATGGGGCTGAGGTTAACACGTGTTGGTTCCGGGCCTCAGATGGGGCGACAGTTGTAACGGGGCCACAAACAGCAGGTTGGTGTGCTGTTTCCACCTTCAACCCAACCTCGGCGGCATCCTGTCAGTGATGTGAGGCCCGCTGCAGGAAACAACACGCACCACTGGTGAACGGCGACAGTGCACTCACAGTGGCTTCAAATGGTGCATACTCCAACTGGGGGCAGTTCTGCAGTTAGCATGGGAACAAAAAAGTCTCCGGTCAGCCAGGGCTTGGAAAAGAACAAGGCCGCTTGTCAGATGACCCTGAGGTTCACGGACATGGAAGAAACCTTCCTACCAGCCTTCATTGCCCTGTAGCCTTTCCCGTGGCCGAGTGCCTTTTGTGTGGAGTTTGTTTGGTTGTCTTTGCCCGCACCCTTACTGCCCACCGAGCCCCACAAAAAGGCAGGGGAGGTGAATTTCCAACAACCCCCTGAGTTTCTGCTGACCTTTTTAGGTGTTTTTGTTACTTGGGGGTGCTTTCTATTCACGTGTACGCCTGGTCTCTGGGGATTCCCCTCCCTTTGATTTGCAAAGAGGATTAGAAAGACACAGCTTTGTGATCTGTCCATCACAGACGGCTGCTATTAACCGATTTCCCCTCCTTAGACTCATTTGAGACCAAGAAAACACTTCTGTTGAGTCACTTGCTCCCTGGGAATCTGAAAATACGGTTCTTGGGGGAGTCCAGCCTGATAAACACTGACCTGGCTATTCTCCAGCCCCACCACACTGTTAGTGGCTTATAGGAGGGAGGAGCTGAAGCCCAGAGGGGCCTCTGAGGAACCTCCAAAGGAGGATATGCCAACAGTGGTCTGACTCCTTGTTTCTCTATTTCACGGAGGCAAATGGCAGCCTAACCAAGGGCTCTCCAAACTCAGTAACTGGACGTGTGCATTCAACTCTGTCTCCAGAGTGAATCTGTGGCATAAAATGGGAGCAAAGGTCACTCACTATCTGTTCAAAAGGAGGTCAAAAGGTCTGCCTAGGAACAAATTTCCAAGGCAGCAGCCTCATCAGATATGCTCTTGAACAAAACTATTTATTTGACGTCCTCAAGGAAGGGATACTGTGTAAGGTGTTATTTAAAAACAAAAGGTGGGGGGAGGTTGGGAGCTGAAGCAATGTTGTCTATGTCTATACTTAAATACATGATATCAATAAAGGCAAACAATAATCAACTTCGATTAAACAGAGTCAACATAGGAGAGACACAAGAAGAATAGGCCCAGAACAAATACATTAAAATGGCTAAATATTTACATGGTGAGTAGGAACAGACTTCCTTCCATGGCAATGCCCTTGGAGTGGAGATCTCCCATCATGGCCACTAACAAGCCAACTACCGATCACAAGCTATAGGCCCATAAAACAGATACCCTGGCCAAGGGCAGGTCACACTCAGTGCCAGATGACAAAGAGGTCTGCAGTCTCCAACACCCACTCTGGTGGCTTGGGACTGGCCACCTGGAGCACCGACCCAAGAGCAAATGTGAGGTGGTGTCAGACCTCTGAGTTGCTACAGAGGATGGTGAGGCGCATGCGCTGCTAAACTTGACCAATATCACGTGAGTTCCATCCTGAATTCCTTCCTTCCTCACTTTCAGTTGTTCACCTATGATCATGTTCACCTCTCACATGACGTCATTACCAAGAACGATCATGCCATTTTCCACGAGTATGATATTTTAAATTTTTCAGAGTTTGTTCACAGAATGGTCTTAGCTGACCCTAACTACCTAGTGAGGGAAGCTGAAAAATAGCTGAGGCAGCTGTTGTGTGTTAGAAGGGTGGGCTCTGCAGTCAAACCTCCTGGGTTTCTATCTCAGTTCTCCCACCTACTGGCTGGAGAGTTTCAGGTAGGATACTTAATCTCTCTCTGCCTTTCTTCAACTCTGTAATTGGGACAACAATCATACCTATTGTGGGGATAAATGAGTTGACATATAAAGCACTTAAGACAGTGCCTAATACCTAACAGGTGCCTAACAAATATTAGCTCTTTATTCTATCCACTTCAGTTTTCCCAGTGAAAAAATTGAGGCTGGAGACCTCTACATTCTATCTCTGTATTTCTCGTGGTTTGCTCACTCGGGCTAAGTGCCCCAGTCTGAAATATCCTCCTTTACTCTTCTTTAAGTTTCCACCTTTCCGGGGCCAGTTCAAATCTTCCCTCTTCCATGAAATCTTTCCTAACTACACTGGCTGCCACTGACTTCTCAGTTCTGGATATCCCCACTCTAGAATCAGTACCAAGTAATTCAGTACGAGAATTTTTCTCTAGTTATGTCATCTGTGTTGTTCTTATCTTTCTACCTACAGTGTAAATGTTATGAGATTTTATGTGCTTCTAAAGGAGGGAAAGGAGAAGGGGGGGAAACTAACATCTACTGAGCACTTCCTATGCATCAGACCCTGTACCAAGCACTTTACATACATTAGCTCATTTCATCCTCACCTCGGTGGAGTAAACATTATTATCTTCGTTTTGAAGATGAGGAAACTGAGGTTTACAGAAGTTGAGCAATTTTCTCAGACCAAATAGCACGTAGAAGAGCCGGATTCAAACCAGATCTGTCTGGCCCTGTAGCCTACACTGGTTCTACCACATAAAAGGCTCTCAACGTGAAAACTCACAGCCTTGTGGATCTTTGTTGATTAATTTCTTCAGAGCAAGGCATTTGCTGACATCAGATTGCCCAAGCTCTGTGCTGTTTAATGCAAAATCACATGTAAAGGAAAACTGTTCAAAACATTTAAGAATAAGACAAACTTTCAGTAGCAAAAAGAAACCAGTTGACTGTTAGATTGCTGTCTGGTAGAGTTGGAAACATTGAGTCTTCAGGCCAGGGAGGAACCATGCTCTAGCAGGTATGGCAAGAGAAAGGACACAGATTCCAGAAGTCTATTTCTGTCTTGGCCACTAACCACTTTGCTAATATTTTCACTTCTGCTAAAATGAGATGACAAGAGTTTCAGAAGAAAAGTTGCCACATAAGAGCAGAATAAAAACAGGCAGTTAGCTGGTTAAAAGTGGTAGAGCCACAAACAACTTCGGGATCTAGACTAGGAGTTCACAGCTGGGACAAATTCCATTCAGGCATTTGTCTTTCCAGCTTCACGTCAACTCTTAGAGAGCAACACTGAGTATGGAGCAATCCTTAAATCTAAATGATAACAGTATCTATGTCTTGTTTTTTTACTTTCTTCATTTTTTTTTTTAAATTGAAGTATAGTTGACTGACAATGTTGTGTTAGTTTCTGGTGTACAGCAAAGTGATTCAGTTACATACATATTCTTTTCTGGATTATTTTCCATTATAGTTTATGTTTTTAAATACCCTGCAAGGGCTATCTTTAGTTTACTGAGGATCCATGTGAGTCATTCAAGAAGTTTGTTAGGGCTTCCCTGGTGTAACAGTAGTTGGGGATCCGCCTGTCAATGCAGGGGACACGGGTTCGAGCCCTGGTCCGGGAAGATCCCACATGCCGCGGAGCAACTAAACCCGTGCACTACAACCACTGAGCCTGTGCTCTAGAGCCCAAGAGCCACAACTATTGAGCCCGTGTGCCACAACTACTGAAGCCCGCGTGCCTAGAGCCCGTGCTCTGCAACAAGAGAAGCCACCACAATAAGAAGCCTGTGCACCACAACAAAGAGTAGCCCCCGCTCGTTGCAACTAGAGAAAGCCTGCACACAGCAACGAAGACCCAATGCAGCCAAAAATAAAGAAAGAAAGAAAGAAGTTTGTTATTATCCTACTTGAAATGATGTTTGCATCTATTTTCAGACTGGTTACTCCATGCCAGGGTGGTACTAAGTGAGAATCAACAAATTGATTCTTAGTATGTTTGGTAATCAATTCATGAAGTGTATTAGTGCCTCTGCATCCTGGAGGCCCCAGTTTTACGGTCAGGACACAGCTGGGATAGAGGTAGTAGGGGCAGAGGTTTGTTCTGGGTCTTTGAAGTCATCCAGCCAGGAGTCTAGGCCTGCAAGGACTGGTGACCTCGGCAGGTCTGTGGCTATTCCTGCAGCCCTTTAAGGTGCATCATGATCCTTTTGCAAAGAAGGACACAGGACCTGTGGGTGGTGACTGTCATTTCCATATATCTGGAGTCCCACTGAATTCAGGATCCTGGAGCTGTGGGCGAGTCTCGTGGAAGACGTCCGGCCTGGGAGGGATCACTGCTGGGAATGGGGGCCCAGGAATGGGAGGCCAAGCAAGCTTTCTTCTGTCTGGTTATTGACAACACAGTGTTCCTTCTCACGGACTCCTCCTGCCCTCCCCAGGACCACACTGAAATGACTAAACCTGCCGTCACTCCAGTGAATCCACTCAAATAAATAAGTCAATCCTCTTTAAGTTTGTGGTCTCAACTCCTTGTTGGTTTATTGCAAAATTAAAGGGCACACAGAGTAGAACCATCAATCAGTAACCAGCAGAGGAATAAGCTCTTTGTGGAATGTACTGAGAAGCAGGAAAGAAGATGGAAAAAAAATGAAAAGAAACCTCATGAAATGGTCATTTGTTAGGAGAACAGAGGGGGAAAAAAAAAATCCACATTTCACATGCAGCATAATTTAGGAAAAGTCTTATTAAAGGTTTCCTATCTCGCCAGGAGAGCAAGCTCAGGAACGCAAACAAAAATCCCTCAAAATGATCTGCCATTTATTAGTGCTGGTTTCTTGTGGGTTTTGCTGTATTCCATAGACACAGCCAGAGATCATGGGGACGAGAGGCTGGAACAGTGACTCAGCAGGCTCAGGACCGGGGAAGGAGAGGAGATATTAACTACTGTTTATTATAAAACAAATAAACAAATACAAACCGTCTCCCTCAGCCCTTTCACCCCAACCTGACCTTCCCTTAGCACCCTATTATTTAAAGTCAAAGCACCTAGTACCATGCCTTATTTGGAATTTTTAATAAATGCTATTTGATGAAGGTAAAAACTGAAGAGCAATATATAGTCCAGGGCTGAGTCCCCAACGGGTGCCAAATACCTCACTCAATGCCCTATTTACATAACCTCCTCAGTCCTCATTGCAATCCTATGAGGTGACATTATTCTTCCACTTTAAGGATAAATGTATTTAATAACGTGCCTAGCTTACAGCAAGCAGCTATGCCTGTGTCACCCCAAAACCACTCTTTCAACCAGATACATCAAATTCAAGCATGACACCAAGAAAACTCTTATGGCATTCTAAATCCTGCTGGAAGAGATGAAATCGGTAGTATTGGAAACAGCATAATGGTAACTCATCAGTCCTATGTCTCCCTTGCACATTTTCTACTCCAGGTAAGTCCCTTCTCTAGACAACTAGTATCAATATTCTTGCCCATTTCACAGGAGAGGAAAGCAAGGTGCCAAGGGGTGTAGGGAATTGCTTACACTAATAAAAAGAAGAGCCATTAGACCATAACATGGCTTTGATTCTCACCCGTGGCAAAATGCAGCTTTTGAAATAACTTGCTAATGGGGAAGAATTCCTTATAAAATCTCATCTGAATCTCCTTACCATCTAGTGATAAGGTAGGTATTACATCTCTTTCCACATCAGAGAGGAAAAGTGAGTGGCCTATAGTTTACAGCATATAAATGGACCCAAACCCAGGTCTCCAAATCCCATGCTCTTTACATTCCTTGACCCTGATAGGGAGCACACCTCGCAAAGAGAGGCAGACTGATGGCAAAGGAATGACAACCACGAGAAAGCTGGGTCTCAGTGTCTTTCTGAAACAAGTATGAGCTGCTTGTGAAGTTGTGATGCCCAGTCCAATGGAATCTTGGCTTCACTTCTTTTCTCTACAGAGACGACTATCTATATAGTGTTAGAGCCTCTATGGTCTCTCTGAGGGTAGTCCTCCATTACTGATGCGAGGCTCATTATAAGTGCTGCTTATGGTTTATCAGAAGTGGTCCCATTCATTAATTCAGCCAAGGAGTTCCCGAGAGGACAGTGGAAGCAAGAGAAAGCCATATCTGGGACTAGGTAGGTTCAGGGCAAGACTGCAAGGAGGTTAAAGAATAAAGTATATAATTAGGGCTTCCCACCGCAGGCCTCACCATCTTCTCTCTGATCTAGGTACCCCATGGACTTTGTGCACTCATCCTTCCCAGCACAGCTAGACTGGAACCCCTCCCAGACCTCCTTGCCCTGGCCTGCACTACCTTGCAGGGCTTTGAGAGCCCAAGATCCCACCCCTGTACCATCTACCACTGCTCATAAATCTATACAGCCCTTTCTTCCCTCTTTCTAAAGAACTAAATCTTAAATAAGTCTTAGGTGACTTTGGCTACTGATCTTCAAGTTACCAGGTAGGGCCCCTAGTGACATACCTACCAATGGCTCTAAAGCAACGGCTCTGAAGTGGTACAGGTGGGTCTTGAATCTCCAAGCTCCATGTTAATTCCTCTATACATTCTTTCCTTCCCTCTTCTGAAATAAAAAATCTGGCTCTACATCAGACTGACAGATTCCCCTACAGATCTCTGAAGCATAGATGAAATATAAGCTGGATATCTGACAAAATAAGGTTACTCAAGTAATTTATTTAATTATTAAAATTTAAAATATTAATAAAATATTTCTTAAATACCAACTATGGTCCAAACAAAAAGATAAGACTGATATTTGCCTGTTAAAAAGGAGAAGTAACATGAGTAGGTGAACAAACTAGAATGAAGGGGAGCAAATAAATAATCTTTGTCATGAGAAGGATGAAAAGAGAGAGCTACAGGAGTCTAGAAGATGCGGAGAGATGACTTCTCACTGGGGGACTCAGGGAAAGTGTCATTTGATCCGGGCCTTGAAAGATGGGCATCACTTAGTCATTGAAAGTTATGTAAAAGGTCATTCCAAATGGCAGAAGAGGCCCCAATATTGTAAAAATTTGGATCTGCAGAATATTTCAGAGGAGGGCCTTAAACTCTGGAATACAGGAGTCACTCAAAAGGTAACCAATCTGCATCTTTCTACAATAACAGACCAGACATTTACACCAGGAATTCATCTGTCTTTAAAAGGAGATCTTTGAAAAAATGGAAACAGGCCCCTCAGGCAAGAGACACTGGAGAAAACTTCCCCTCGTCATGACGCTTCTGAGGTCTGCACATCCCAGCCTTTCAGGAAGGAGATGCAAGGTGTCTCCACAGTATCATCCTGCCACTGAACTTGGTTCCTACAGGACAGGTTCTTGCAGTAAAGAAATAATACCGTTTGTCAGTCGAGAGAGTCAAGGGCATGTGCGTGTGTGTGTGTGTGTGTGTGTGTGTGTGTGTGTGTGTGTGTTTCAAACTGTAGAGCTAAGTTTCAAACTGTATTTAGAAGCTAAATTCTGCTAAAACACATCAAAGGGTATCAGGCCCCATTACAGAGGAAAGGAAAAGCCCTAATTCATATGCAACGGGGTTTAGGAAAAATCTTTATGAAAGACTTCTCAGCAAACTAGTGGAGTAAAAACTAAAACAAAACAATAACCAAAAAGTCCTCAAATGACTGTGTGTCATCAGAGTCTGTCCTGGTAGTTTCCCTCCAATTCCCTCACAGGCAGAAGAGACCCCATTAGATTTCAGAGTTTTCCTACCCTGGAGAAAAAAGGCCTTATGAGCCAAAGCAGAGTCCTCTGATTTGTTCCACTTCTTTAAAAAAAAAAAACTATCTTTTTCCTGCCAGTTACTTCTCAATATGACTGACAAAATTTTCCACTTTTCTGTTTATGTTTTCTAAGCCAACAGCAAAGCTCAACTAAGGTTCAAATAAAAACAGTAACCAATACAACATATAAGCATATTGCTTTCATGTAAATTTAGTCACTTATTTGGTAGTACATGAGGGTCACAGAAAAGTCCCCCTGACCCCAACCTAGACTTGGAAATAAGGCAAATAAGATGACCCTCTGGGTTAAACTACGTAATCAGCACTTCTTGGCTCAAAGCAGAATCACACAACAAAAGGATAGGTTATGTGCTCCATAAAATAATGGATCTAGGCAACAATCATCAATGCATGTTCATTTGGTGAACCAGTAGGTCAAAAGTTGATAGGGAACTTGGCAATGGAATGATCAGACTACCATCATCTGAATACACTGATCTATTTAATCACCATTAAAGGTGGTACAACCAGACATTATTGCCTTATGATGATAAAATAGGAAGTATACAGCACTACCTATAGAATATTTTTGCCTAAAAAAAATCTAAATCCTAATCTAATAACCACTAGTTTATGAGATATGGAAGAACAAGTTAAACAGCACCATGACGAAGCCATCAGCCGATCACTAGAACGTGTGGCATTCTACATCCAATTTCTCCAAGAAATCAATGTCACAAATAAAGCGGTGGGTGTGGGGGGGGTGCAGTGCTGTAGATTATAAGTGAGGAAATATAACAACCAAATAGAATTTCTGGACCTCATTTAGATCTTTACTCAAACTAAACAACTATAAAAGGACATCTTTGAGACGATCAGGGACGTTTGAATATGGGCTGGGTAGTAGAGGATACTAATGAATTGTTCACTTTGCTAGGTGTGCTGAAGGCATAGCAGTTACGGTTTCCAATGCCCTTACCAATGTAAAGAGGGAGAGTGGATGGAGAAATATGTTCCACAGACAAAATTAAAAATACATACCAGGGAGGGAAGGAGCGAGGAAGGAAAAAAGGGAAGGAAACATGATAATGGTACATTTTAGTAGCTCGCCATGAATACTTACATTGGCACAATAATGTAAATGTTAAATATGGTTTTAACTAAATACTAAGATATAACCATACTGGAAAGAGGGAAAGAGTGAATAAGTGGTCAATGGTCATTTCCACAGACATCATCTTCAATGGGAAAATCAAAAATAGAACTTCAAATATATCGTTTAGAAATATGGAGCTAACTAGCAGAATCAACAAGGAAGGAAGGAAACACAGTCATGGTACAATGATTTGAAAGTGGCTGCTTCCAGAAAGTAAGAATCAAAGGGGAGAAGCGGATGTGGGGCAGGGACATGCTGTTTTTCAGTATAAGGATTATATGATTATTAGATTTATAAAACTATATGCATGTTGTACGTTGATGAAAGACAAAATATAAATTAAAACACATATCAGAATGACATGGGGAGGAAGTTAATCAGCCAAAAATTAATATAAAGGATAGTGAGAGGCAGAAGACCTAAACAGTCATTTCACCAAAGAAGACACACAGATGGCCAACAGGCACATGAAAAGATGCTCAACATCGCTAATCATTAGAGAAATGCAAATCAAAACCACAATGAGGTATCACCTCACACCAGTCAGAATGGCCATCATCAAAAAGTCTACAAACAATAAATGCTGGAGAGGGTGTGGAGAAAAGGGAACCCTCTTGCACTATTGGTGGGAATGTAAATTGGTGCAGCCACTATGGAGAACAGTATGGAGGTTCCTCTAAAAACTAAAAATAGAGCTACCATATGATCCAGCAATCCTACTCCTGGGCATATACCCTGAGAAAACTCTAATTCGAAAAGATACCTGCACCCCAATGTTCATTGCAGCACTATTTACAATAGCCAAGACATGGAAGCAACCTAAATGTCCATGGACAGAAGAATGGATAAAGAAGATGTGGTGCATATATACAATGAAATACTACTTGGCCATAGAAAGAATGAAATAATGCCATTTGCAGCAACATGGATGGGCGTAGAGATTATCATGTTAAGTGAAGTTAAGTCAGACAGAGAAAGGCAAATATCATATGATATCACTTACATGTGGAATCTAAAAAAAATGATACAAATGAACTTATTTACAAAACAGAAATCTACTCACAGACATAGAAAACAAACTTACGGTTACCAGAGGGGATCGTGGGAGGTAGAGGGAGAGAGAGAAATTAGGAGTTTGAGATTAGCAGATACAAACTACTATACAAAACGTAAGTAAACAAGGATCTACTGAATAGCACAGGGAACTATACTCAGTATCTTGTAATAACCTATAATGGAAAAGAATCTGAAAAAGAATATGTGTGTGTGTGTGTGTGTGTGTGTGTGTGTGTGTGTGTGTGTATAACTGAATCACTTTGCTGTACACTTGAACATAATACAGCATTGTAAATTAACTATACTTCAATTAAAAAAAAAAGGATAGTCAGAGAAACAAATGGCGGCAGCACTGATTCCAAACCCAGCTAGGGCTGCCAGGGCCCCCAGTGCGTGCTACTCCCAGGAGCACACAGATCACCTGACAGGCAGAGCTGGACTATGGAGACGGAGGCAGCAAGCTAACAGTTCCTGATACCATAACCAACTGAATCACTTAACCCCTTTATGATCAATTCCGTACTTATCAAGTAACCTTCCAATAATTCGTTTTCTCATTTGACCTGCCTTGAAGGGGAAACATGCTAGCTAGACAGGCATGCCTCTCCAATGCATAGAACAGCTTTCTTTTTCATTTTAAAATGAATAATTTGGGGCTTCCCTGGTGGCACAGTGGTTGGGAGTCCGCCTGCCGATGCAGGGGACACGGGTTCGTGCCCGGATCTGGGAGGATCCCACATGCCGCGGAGCGGCTGGGCCCGTGAGCCACGGCCGCTGAGCCTGCGCGTCCGGAGCCTGTGCTCCGCAACGGGAGGGGCCCCAACAGTGAGAGGCCCGCGTACCGCAAAAATAAAAAAAATAATAAAAAAAATTAAAAAAAATAAAAAATAAAATGAATAATTTGGCATTCTGCTTTTATAACTCAGTCCCTGTGAGCTCTGGGACCGAGAACAGGGCCACGTCCTCCTGAGTGTGATAAGCTCTGGGTCAAAACTTGGGCCGAGGCCAGACAACCAGGCAAAGCCCACCTTGCCAGACAGCCTGACTCTGGCTAGCAGCCTCCCCTTCAGGAGCTGCGCCAGCTTCAGGGTCCTCACCGCATTACCTTGAGCTCTTTCATAACAACCCAGTTAACCCCTATTATTTCCCCATATTAAACTAAACAATGGAGAGGCACCCGTGTTTGGCCACTTCCAGGAAGATGCAGTGGACACCTGTGGCTCTGTTCAAGCAAATATATTCTTCATCTTTCGGGACCCCACAGGGCACTAGGGGCAGAAGCTGACGTCCCAGAGCTTTCTAAATAAAGGAATGCTCAGAAACTTAAAATAGTAGTAGAATATTTCAACATTTTTTATAAAGAAACATAATAATAAACATTACTGAGTACTTTCAAAGTGCCCTTATATGTAATAGCTCATTCAATCCTCGCAAAACCCTGTGGTGTGAAAACATTCTATTTTTATTTCCCTGTACTCATTAATTTACAACAGTGGAGAATAAGACACAGTGAGTCTTATTCTCCACTTGAATAATTTGGCCGGGGTCACCTGGCAAGATGAAGCATGGATTCCCATCTGGGTCGTACAGCTGGAGGGTTTGGTTGAGGTGAAGTGTCTTGCTGAGACTCACACCACAAATCAGGAGCAGAGCTGGGAAAAGGCATCTCTCACAGAAGCAAGTAGAAGCTGACAGAACCCTGGAGACATCACCATCTCCCAAAACCACGGCTACTGGAGCCAATTCCATTAGCTGTGAATGAGCTGACTCAACACCCAAGTTACATAAAGTCCCCCCAGTGATCAGTGGGTGGAGCAGAGACCCTGCGGCAACTCAATCCAAGAATTCAAAAATAACCCCTGAAATCAAAACCGAATTGATTACAGGACAAAGAAGGGAGTATGGCACATAAAAACTGTTCACTGTTCCAGTTTTAAGTTGAAACAAGCACATCACAAAGATGACAGGCATTTGCTTTACTCCCCCTGGAGAAAGGGAATGCAAGGAAGACGGCGACATCAATTTCGGAGAGTCCCAAGCTTCTAACAATAGCGCTTTTTTCTCAAACCTACCATTTATTGAGCAGTTACTTTGTGCAAGCAGTGAGGCTAACTTGACAAACGTTATTGTCCCCATCCTCCAAACAGCTCAAGTTAATGGATCCTTTACTGAGTTTCACGTGGATTACCTCCCGATCACTATCCTACGAGGTAGGCCAGAGTATTATATCCATTTGGCATGTGAAGAAAGCGAGCTTAGAGAGTTTACAAAAATTGCACAAGGTACTGGGAGAGCCAAAACCTGAAGGTAAAGCCCAGACCCCAGATCTACTGGAATGCAAAGCCTTGCCTCTTAACCATCATGTCACGTTGCCTCTTTATCTCTTCTGATCTTTACAACACACCTCCAAGGTTAGTGCCATAATCTTTACTTTACAGATGAGAAAACTGAGGCTCAGAGAGGTTAAATCACTTTCTGAAGACCAACACTGGTAAGTGGCAAAGCTGGGGTTCAAATCCAGGATCATTTGACTCCAAAGCCCCAGCTCTTCATCACGACATTGTATCATCTCTCCTTTCACTGGGATGTCAGCTCATTCATACAAGGACTATGTATCAAGGGCTTAACTACACACTAGGCACTGTTCTAGGCTCTTAGGATACACTGTGAATAAAACAGCGGGAAATCCTTGCCCTTGGGGAGTCTATATGCTGGCAATGGGAGGCAGACAATGAACTCAGTAAGTGGTAAAGAGTATAGCATGTCCAAAAGTGGTCATTTCTGGGGGAGACAAACCAGAGTAAAGGGGACCTAGTATAAAGTGGACAACAGTTGTGATTTTAAACAGAGTGGGCAAGAGAGGCTTCATGGGAAAGCAGAAATATGGACTTGAAGGCGCTGAGGGCAGCAGGCATGTGGACATCAGTCAGTTCTCTATCTCCTCAGCAGAAATCTTTAAAGAGAAACCCTCTAGCCCTTTACCATCTTATCTCATGTGGAAATGCCAAGAAAGCAGAAAAGTTCAAAAGCCAAGGGCCTTTGCTTTGCCCCCTAACTTGCCGAAAATGCATACTGCAAGGTGACAAGCCAATACACACACAGCTCACCCACGACTACAGATGGAAATAGTAAGGCTGGTGACTGTGCATAGGCAAGGGGGAAAGAAGGGGTGCCAAATGTTCTACCTATCAAGAATTAGCTCCCAAAGTAAGCGGCCTTCCCCAGGCAATCTGGGCGATGTCTCTGTCAAGCTCTCAGCCTACAGATGTTAGCATTATACAACTATTCCCATAAAACTGCTCCGCATAGCAACCAAAGACTAGCTGAACCCCCGTGACCTAAATGTGATATCTCTAGCAAAAGCAACAAGACAAGCTACATCACACTTTCCATGAGTACACAAGGCCTAGGCCATCCTGCTGTAAGAGTTTATTACAGAGCTAGGGTCACCCGGGAGTTCAGCCTATGTCTGTGGGAAGTTACAGAGATAAGCTCTTAATACAAAAAAAAAAGAATTCCTCTATTAGGAAAATCCTAAAACGCCATCCTTCTATTCCAGAATTTCTAATAAGAAAGAGCTAAAGCTAGGCACTCAGTTTTGGTACTTGGCCTCCCCTATGAATGGTCCCTGGTTGAACTGTCTTCCCCTTCAGTTCACAAGCACTTTTCTTTGGCCGTATCTGAGGATACAGCAGTATATACCCTATATTATCTCCTGTATTGGGCTAGATCACAGGGCATCTCACAAAGTCGGGGAAATGAAGTAGCTTTGTAATGGAAGTTAAGATAGAAAAGTTATTACCAGACTTAATGTTAGTAAAGTCTTCCGGACTATTTGAAATTTATTTCTAGCTTTTATTTCCTTGTTGACCAATGGAAAAAGAGAGTCGTTCTAGAACAGTTGTTCCAATCGGCAGCTGTGCACGACCAGAAGCTTCAAATCAAGTAAGCAGCTAAACCCAGGGCCCTGATCAAGGACCTGTACTACAGCCTGAGATCACACCACTTTCCACGATGCAGGTTCTGCAAAAGAAATGAGAGAGAGGGAGAGAGAGAGAGAGAGAGAGAAGGAAAAGCCAAGAGAGGTAAATAACTTCAGATTCCATCCCTCACTGAGTCACATGTTATATGTTCACGGAGCCCCACTGTGTGACAGGCATTGTTCTAAGAGCGATAACGGAGAGCAGGACTAATAAAGTCTCCATCTGCCCTGTGGAGGGAGTGCCCATGCTAGTCAGGGTCCAGCAATATACAAGGAAACCAGGAGATGAGCCAGACAATTTCAGATATGATGAGCGACATAAGGGAAAAAAATACTGCGTGGGGGGCTATGGATGGGAGGGTCAGGGTAGGCCTGTCTGAGAGACGGCACTTGGGCTGCGATCTGAGCGGTGATTCAGGTGGCACAGAGTTCAGGGCAGAGAGTCCCAGGCAGAAGAGATGAGTGCTAAGGTCCTGAGGCAGAAACCAACTTGAAGTGCTCTAAGAACCCAGAGAAGACCTGTGTGGCCGGAGGTTAGCGAGTGAAGACAGAGGTCAGAGGGGTGGGCAAGGCCGACTCTGGCGGCATCTTGGAGGCCAGCACAAAGGCTTTGGCTTTGGATTTAAGGGTGGTGGAAGGCCACTGGGGGGTTTAAACTAGGAGATTGACATGATCTGGTTTATGTTTTAAAGTGTGCTGATTCTGAGGAATGAAACCTTCAACATTGAATCCCCCTGGCAGATTTTGGTACAGATTTTGTGTTCTGTGAAGCCCACTTTAAATATTCATGAGGGTTCAATCCCTCTTGTTTGAAAGAAAGGGAGGGAGAGAGGGAGAGAGTGAGGAAGGAAGGAAGGGAGGAAGGAAGGGGAAAGGAAGGAAAAATACCCACTAAGGCTCCTCTTCTTCAGGCCGCTGAGAGTTGAGAGAGGTGTAGGGACTGAAACACAAGGACTCAGAAACACAGCACAGTACGAGAAAGACCCATTAAGGGTCTAGACTGGAGCCAGGGGAGTACTCTCACAGCCCCATCTTCTCAGGGGGGCCAGAGGGTGAGACCTGAGAGGAGGAGGTGTCTGATCACACTGCTCCAACAGAATCTTAACAGTAGTGATGGCCCTGAAGCAGAATATTTCTAGCCGGAAAGACTTTTAAAGAATTCCAGCTCATCCAAGGCAGAATGTAGTCCCATTCTATCAGTCAGCAAGTCCTTACTACATCTCTACCAAATGCAGGCTAGGAACAGAAAAAGATGAAAAAGTGAACATTGTGTAAATTACAGACGCAGTGCCTTTGAGGATTCGAAAACCTCATAGGGGAGCTAGGACAGAAGAGGGAAAAGATCTACAGTGGCACAGAGCTACCTTCACATATATGTAGACATTTAAAGGCAAAGCTCAAACCCAGTCTTTGGATTCCTGGTCCATCACTGTCTCAGATGAATGAACTCACAAGGCCCATGGTTTATAATTCTAATTGTAATGAGACGGGATCAGACATTCTTGAGGAATCTGTAACTCCTCCTGCTACTGCCCCAAGAAGACAAAGGTCATCCATAACCAGCCACTTGGTTGAATCCACTTCAGCAAATGCAATCTCTTCCAATCCACCATCGGTTTCGCTTCCCTATGGGGAAGCTACAAAATGTACATGGGAGGAAGTGAGAGTGACCAGCTGGCGATCATTTGTCCTTTGTGAAAATGCACAATCTACTCGTGATACATCAGCACACGCAGAGGCAAATGGCAGCATGGTGCGTGTGGTGGCGAGCGAGGGTTCGTGCACACACGTATACATTCTAACAGATCATCCAAGAAGAATAAGCAAGACCCAAATATGTCTACAGGGTGTCTAAAGTGATCTCTCCCAGAGAGGGAAGATAAAATTGGCCTGCTTTCTCTGGCCAACAGGGAATGCAATTCTCTTGTTGCTGCCCACGGAGAAATGTTAGAACTCCATCAGTGGCTTTATTTTATATGTTAGTCTCTACTCTCCACTCAAACAGTTTCCAATGAAAATGGCATTTAGGTCACATCTTTAAAACAACAGCGATTTATAACAGTAGTTGACAGTCTACAATGAAGCCTCTGGCACATGACCTGACATCTGAAGAGTTCAGTTTTATCTGTGTGAGATGGGAACTGTCAAACTGACACGCCAGAGTCGGGCCAGTGGGAGTGTGCGCATGAAATAAATCGCTTAATTTATTATGAGAAAGCATTGTGAACACAGCAAAAATATGAACATTTTTATCTGATATTCATACCCAACGTGATATATATGATTAATCTGATGTTAACTCAGATATATCAGCTGAGTTATAATCCTCTATTGTCAGCTAGAGAGACATGAGACTGAATTCTAGGCCCATGAGCCAACTGTTTCAAAGGCAATTTCCTCGACAACCGTAGGGAGGACTCGCCTTCATGGGTCTGTACAGGCACGACAGGAGCTCTGGCATGGAAGCTCCTCTATAAAATGGCTCATATCTAGAAACGTCATCCTTTTGATTCACATTAATATTGGCTAAATAGCCCATCAAATCCTTATTTAATTCTCATCTATTATCTTGCTGGATTTTTATAGCAACCTTCTCAGGTATATAGAAAAATTGTTATTATCCTTATTAATATGATAAAACTGAGGCTCGGAGAAATTACTGGAATTGTACTTTCTAAAGGAGGTAGGATTCTAATCCTAGATTTTGACAATGTCCAACTATCATCATTTCTGCAAAACGTCATTACCCAGCAAAATATACATTAAAATGAACTTTAGCAAAACTATAGCATCAGAAGGCAAATAAGTGTTTGCCTGAGGCCGGGGGCTGACTGACTGCAAGGGAACATGAGGGAAGTTTGGGGGGTGATGGAAGTGTGGTTATTAGGTGTACATATTTGCCAAAACTCATCAAACTATATACTTTATTGTATATAAATTTAAAAATTTTAAATCTGAGGTTAATATAATCTCCCAATTTTACTTTCCATAAACAAGAGCAATTATTGCTCTTTATTATTCTCTTTCTACTGCCTTTGTCTAGAAGAGTAATTATCTCCTTTGAATTTCCCAGTGGTAAACATGTTCTGTCATCATTTCCTTGATGTTAAATGCAATGACATGCTAGGTTTGCACAGGGGAATGTTTTTCTTTTTTCATATAATACCATTTGTATTTGCCTTACCTTGGTCGCCTAAATTGAGGATGTTTTTAATATTTGTGGTTGTCACAGTGTTTCTATGATTAGGGCTCATCTGGGGATCTGAATCAGCTGGACTGTTCACATTTGGAGTTCAAAACCAAAAGAACAAACATTTCCAAAGAGCAAAAACAGTAATGGCTTTCCTGAGAGCACAATACACTTCCCCTTTCCAAATTGCCTTTTACCTAGCCGAAGAGTGTACAGGGTCATTGGAGGCAACACAGAGGCAGACTCACAAGTCTACTCTTCTGGGTAAGGGCACCTAGTGAGAACTCAAGGCTTTGGTCTCCTGCTTTGGAGCTGATTCAGAATTCTGATTCTGTTTTCCTAGAAAATGGGTCCTCTGTCTCTGCAGCGCTGCACAATATATCGAACTACATAAATAAATGGTTTGCTGATGTTTTTGTTCAAATGGTTGCTGATTTACCTATTTTCACAGCACCTCACAAAGTGCTTTCATACGTATTAGTGCACTTGAGGCAACAACTTGTGAAGTCGGTGCTATTATTAATCCTATTTCACAGAGATATCAAAGTCACTGGGAATATATGCAATCTGTCAAAAGACACTCAGCTCTTAAGTGGTGGAGTTAGAATTTTGTTTCATAGCCTGTCCTCTGTTCGTTTATACCACATTGCCTCCGATAACTTCACTTAGATCAAAAAGCCATCCCCCTTCCAGAGAAGGAAGTATCTAACGCCTATTTCTGAGAGTGCAAACATTGATCACTTTTGCTAGACAAGGACTTCCTCATGAGTAGGGAAAGAGATAAAGAATAAACATGATGGGATCATCCATCCACCATCTACAAACTCAGTGCATACACTTTATCCCATTTGGTGGCATTACATCGCATTCACTGTGCATTTCCCATGTCACTATACTTATAATCCATATTTTGCTGAGCATAATCATATTCATCCCTCAAAACACTAGCCATCCACTCCCTCCTCTGCGAGTATCTCCCTGATCTTCCAGAGGGAATTATTTTCTTTCTCTACTTGATTCATCCCAATAGAATAGCACTTACTATCTTTTCATCCCAGTCTGTCCTACTGATCTGGGAGTACCTTAAGAACAAGGACCATGGCTCAATCACCTCTGTGCCATTGGCACAGCACCTGATACATGGCAGGTCCTGAGGAAATGATTGCTGAAGACTCACTATGGGTCCTAACAATTATTTGTGATATTCTTAGCCATAAATGAGTGATGAATCTTAACAGACCAGACTTTACTAAGGCCAAATCACTGTCTCAGAGACACAGTAACTCTACCATTATAACCCTACCTCCAAATCCAATTTAAGAATTCCATTTTACCACTGATAAAAGTTATCACAGGTGTCTAGTTCATAAGGGTCTATTCAGTCCAGACATCAGGGTAATAGGAAGCCCTGTCAGTAAAATGAACTGGATACAGGATAGGAAGCTGAAATCCAAGACTATCCCACTCATTCCAGGACATCTGGTCACTTGGCCAGGGTTCTACCCAATCCACTTGACCTAGATTTTCTCATTTATTTCACACCAAACCCCGTGGTAAGTATATGCTATCATAAAGGTAAAGTTCAGAGAGATAAAAGTCTTCAGACTATATATTCCATGTTCTTCCCAGTAGTCAGCCTCCAAACACATATCTTCAATTTGAGATAAGTAATATCCAGACCAGGCAGATGAGAAGTGGTAAAGGAGGTTAAAACGCAAAGCAAACTGCTCTCTCTCTTTTCCTGCCATCCACTTTCCTTGAACCCTGAAAGCTTCTGACATCTTATTCAGTACTCTGCAATCCCCCCAAAACTAGACGCAACTAACCTCTTCTCTGTCTGAACTAATTCCTGGCCTCGGTCTGCTGCCCCTGACAACTGTCTCAAGGCTCCATTAAAGTTCCAATAACCAACTTATATCCACTTTCCCTTTCCTCTCTTTCCTAGTCTCTGAAAAGGCAAATACCCTATTGAGATGCCTCCTGTACCTCTAGCATTCCTCACAAATTGGTAAGGTCCCTGGTATTCCACAGTATTAATTATTGGCTCATCCAAAATCTTCTCAAAAACCCCTGGTCATCCAAAATACTACCTACTCCCTACTCAGAAACTTTCTCTTCTTTTCTACTCTGGTAAATTCTATCTCTACAACTGTAAACCTCTGATATATGTCAGAAGTCTGGTTCCATCCCTGCAAGTCATCCCTAGCTTGGAACTCCTAGAGGATTAGGAACCTTTTCGGCATTCAGATTTCCTTTTGGGTGGTCCCAAAGGGGCTAGGCACGTTGACCAATATGACAACCCTACCACAGGTTACCAGGAGAACATGGCTAAGTCATAACAGTCCTACTAATTTAGGAGCTATAGACATGGGTAAACACAATCCTCACCTGTATTCTGAGCAACATGGCCTGGTCCCTAGAGCTCTATCCATTGTTTTCAGTGAACTTGGATGAAGTGGCAAGGAAGGTCATGAATTAGAGGGTGTGTCTGCAGAGCCATCTCAAAGGTTTGGCAAAGTGGGACAAAGGCCCACCCTTGTGTTTTGGGGGCCTTGGCTGTTCCCCAGAAGAGAAGTATAAGTCAGTGAGAAGACAAACACCCAAAAGGTGAAATTTACATAGAAAATAAATTTGCTGCTGACGTCTCTTTGCATAATGCTTTTTGACATCCCTTTTACATACTATACATTGTTTATGATTTTTGCTTTCTGGTTTCTGATGATCAAGGCTGCCATTAGTGCTCATTTGAACCAGATGTTTTCCACAAGAAAATGTCAGATGAGGGGTAAGGACTAGACCCATTATGAAAGAGCATAGGCCTTACAACTTCCCTCCTCTAGGAGACTGCAGATTTGACTCCACTTTCCGAATTGAAAGCCTGACATATTCTTTTTTGCTTACGGTAAAATGTAGTTTTATGTCTTCAAATAAGAACTAATTGTCAGGAAAAAATCAATATTGCGATATATATTAATCTTTGCTGTATATGTAACCAATATTAATGCAATAAATCTAAAATGTAAAATTAGAATTAAGTATTCATAGCATAAGATTGAAGTTCAAAAACCTTACTTAATTTTGGTTGAAAATATGTTGTTAACGTCACTGGGACTGTCCACCCTGTGAGCCCTCATTCCGTTCCTTCCCTTGTCAGGGACCATTTGCTTCCTTGCCCTCTTTTCAGTTCTTGGGTCTTCCCTGGCTTCTGTGAAACCAGAAATACCACCTTTCTGCATGTAAGCTCGTTAGATTTGGGTTTTTATCACTTGCAACAAAGAGTCCTGACTAAAATGTTGTATTATGCATTAGAATTTTTAATGTGCAGACTCCCCTGGTAGGGCAGTTTGTTTCAGAGGCAATCTGCAAAAACTGTGGGAAAGTGCTTGCAGACATTGTTACCTTCAACCCTCACAACTGAGGCTCAGATACTTGCTCAAATATGAATGGCTCTCTACTTGATGACCTGCGGTGACCTAGATGGGAGGGAAATCTAAAAGAGGGTGGATATACGTATACGTGTGGCTGATTCACTTTGCTGTACAGCAGAAACGGACAGAACATTGTGAAGCAACTATACTCCAAGAAAAATTTTTATAAAATGGAAAAAAAAAATGAAAGGCTAAGAGTCCTGGGGAGGATTCCAACCCAGGCTGATAAGACTCAGAATTCCATCCACCTCCTCAAGACATGGATGAGGGGGGCGAGTGAAAATTCCACAGCAGGGGACCTGAATGTAAGTTTCAACTGCACTTTAGTAAAAAGCTTAGGTGGTGCACTGGGATAGGTTGTTTATCTTTCCTGCTACCAAATCTGAAAGTTTTGTGCATCTGAATAAACAGATGTGGCCTTGGGGTTTGGGAAGGGTTGGGAAGGGAGTGGGGAGAGGTGCTGGTTGGGGGGGGGTGCGGCAGCCTGGGATACGGGCTGCAAAGGTCATACAAGTTTGACCTTCACTCCGCTCCACCCGCAGGATCTCAGGTCCCCCCCATCTAACACTGCCTCAGCCATGGAACAATGAAAGGCAGAACTTGCTCCTAAAACCTCGGACCCCAAATCCTCCTGCTTCCTTGTCTCTTCTTTCCAACACTGCTGCTTTTTCCTCCCATTCTGTCTGCCAAGGCACAAATACACATGTCCATACAGACACACACACACACACACACAGCGACTCTCACATGGAACAATGCACTGTAAGTGTTATCTTAAGGTGAAGGGCTTCTAGGGAAAAGGGGTGATGCCACCCAGCAGGGGTTACTCCGCACAGCTAGGATAGCTCTGAGCCCTGCACTCACTAGAAGGAACAGTCTCACCCAGGAACCACCAGTCAGCCCCCTTCCCTGCCTGACCCTGGAATCCCTGGTCCACCACCTCCTGCCTCAGAGTCCCTTGCTCTGCTCTCTCTTCTGTTTGAATCTGCTAAGTTCCTTCTGCCTCATCCCTTTGCTACTCACAAAGCCCAGTATCAATCCTATACCTGTTTGGGGGTAAGGGGTGAATATAAGTCCCTCATCCCAAAGTCCCCTTTGCTTTGGGATAAGGAGGATTTTTAAATATCCAACACAGAGGGTCATATGTTACCCAGGGACTGCCCTCTAAAGTTGGCATGTAAGGCAAAATTTACATCGCCAAATTCCCCTGGAAAATCCCTTAAACCTCCCAGTGAAGAACACAGGGTTTTGCAGTTACGACACTGCACAGTAATATGTGTAGACAGTAATATGCATAGCATATAATTAAAATTACATGTGCAAAATACAATTCTGCAGTATTTTTAATTATATATACAGAAGAGAGCGCAAAGTTGAACTTGAATAAATTAACTGGGACGCTGATGCTACCTCTGTATCTTTCACCCCAACTCCCACAGGCTTTTCGCACACTTCTAAATAGGCTTAAGGGCTCCATTTACATGAAAAGACAGACAGCTCCGGGAACCTTTGAGGCCTTCTCTTAAGATACACAATCACCACAAAAGAAAAAGGGAGAGCATTCTTTCACACAGATCTCTTTTCCTGTTTTTGCCTTGTGGCAGGAACAAAAGAAGGTTTCTGAAAGAGAAAGCCAGTAAGAACTGCAGGCAGTAACTTCTACACCAGACTGTGAAAGATGCCTAGTTTCAGAATGCTTCCTGGGGCTGCAACATCCACAGCACGCAGCCTTGAGGGAATGCAAGGGTCTTCGTGACCGACTGGTCTAAGGTCTCTGAAGGATGCACCAGCCTTAAGAGAAAATCAATTCTAAGAAACCAGGCGGAATGAATTGCAAAGGGCATTCGAGCTGAAGTGTGAGGTAAAACAAATGCTACCTGAGACCCCTGAGGATGAATAATTTTTGTATAAGTGCTTATGGTTTTTAAAGAACTCATTCTCCACATATATCTTTAAATACAGTGTCAGTAATTGTTTATGTCAGCTGTTGAATGCTCTTATAAATATGAGAAAATAAGCTTATCCTGTATCATTATCCCCACTATCCTCTTCTCCTCCCCACTTATTTCCCCTCCCCACATTCATACACACAATGTCTCAGTCACTCAAGCTTGCCCCTACCCCAGGCCCTTTGCACCAGCTATTTCTGTCTGTCTTGAATATGTTCTCCTCAGTTCTCCCCATGACTGGATCCTCCTCATCATTTCTGTCTCAGCTCAAGTTGTCTCCTCAGAGAGGACTTCTCTAACCACTACGGCAACCAGTCTCTCTACACACACTCACCATCCCCTGTTATCACTTACCCTGGTTCTATTTACCTTGTCACATTTATCCTATCGGAAAATATCTCATATAATTGTTATTTTGCTTATTGCCTGAATCCCTCCACTGGAATGTAAGCTCCTTGAAAACAGAAACTCTGTCTTGTTCACCACTCTCTCCTCAATACCTAGTTCATGCCTGGCTCAGTGCAGGTGCCCAATAAATATTTGATGAGAGAATAAATGAATCTCAGGCAAAACAGTCATAAAGCTATGGCCATACAGCCCTAGCCCTACTGCTTGGACCACAGCATCATGGCCAGGGCACCATGCCTAACTGGTACCTGCTACCTTAAGTACTAGGAAGAGGCCAAGAGGGAAGATAGAGCTTTAAGAGATCAACTTGCAAGCTTAAAGTTACAGATAGCCAAGAATTATCATAGGATTGATTGGTTTGATGCTTCTCTATATACCATCTTCCCTCTCTGCCTACTGAAAAGAGGGGAGAGGTATCAGAGATACAGAATCATCACCTACCAGGAATATCAGGTATATCCCTGTCTGATATTTCCAACGGGACCAAGTCCCTCTGCCATGAACTAAAACCCAGACTCCTTCTACGTGGCCCAGCCAGACTGAGCAAGAACACAGGGTTCCAATTTACATTTCTGTGGGGGCAGCAAGCATGGGCATGGCGTAACCATTAGACCCATGACGCTCTCTTCCTTGACCAAAAGAATACACCCACTTCCTTTCACAGTACCTGCTGACATTCAAGTCCACAGAACTCTACCGAGCACACAGTAGATCCGACACTGCACAAAGTCCATTGCTACAGAGGATCCTGACAGAAGAAAGAGTCAGCAAGCTCAGTACCAACTTTACTGTGGGAGACATAAGACAAACATAGAAACATACGAGGCTGACTGGAAGTACCAGAAGAGGCCCAGAGGGTACTCACTTTGAGAATCACTTACTGCTGTAACGAATAATCCACTCAGAAGACAATATGCAGAAAGCTGAGGGAACCAATAATAATAAATGTATGTGTCTCTTATAATCAGAGCTATGAAAGACACTGAACAGCTAACTGGAGAATCAAGGATACAACAGCACAACAGTGACAAATCGCGATGAATGGGGGAACAAACACATACTCGCCCCAGTATCTTCTAAGGTGTCAGGCCTCATCCTAGTTATCCCAGTTATGTCTACATGGGTATTTAATTCTTATAATAACCATGTAGGGGAGAAATTCAATTTTATCCTTCCTTTTACACATGAAAAAATTGGCGCTCAGAGAGATGTGATTAAAAAAACACATGAAGGGGACACGTCAAAATTGGAACCCAAATCTTGAGACTTAACAGTCAGTCCTCTTTTTACTTCCCCACAATCATTACCTTGATCAAGATCTCACAGAACCCATCTTTGTGAGACAGAAAACCACACATCAAATGAGTTTTCCAAAGCCAGTGTTTTTGGTGAAAACGACATAAACCTCCAAATTAAAAACAAACAAACAAAGGATGTAATTCAGGAAAGCTATAGAGCCCAGAAGGCAATTTCTTCTCCAGATGGCATAGAAATAATGACACCAGTTTTGAGCTGTATCATTTCTTTTTCAGAAATGTTTGGTACAAATATCCACTGGAAAATATCTAACCTGAAATAAAAACGACTAAAATAAATATAAACACTGGTTGCTTACCAAAATTTTCTAGGATGACTAAGAGAATTTACTTTATAAAATGTGTTGCCAGCTTCTTTGAATAGACCTGACCTAATGTAAAAAATATATATTCGTGGTGCTCTGTGTATGTGTCCACCGTAGACCTGTGCTTATCTGTGGTCTGCTATCCATTTTGCTTTGGAATCATATGAAACCGTGGCCATTTATAACCACACTGTCAGATTACAACTGGCATTGCATGTTTAACCTTGCCAATTCTTCCTCAATCACTAAAAAAAGGCAACCCCCTTATGTTAAATCACATGGGGTGACCCCAACAAAGGCGTTTAAAGCGCTTTATCGGTGCTCTGAGAGTTTTTTAGTCATCCTCCTTTTCTTTGCCTTTTGTTCAGTTTTTTCAAAATAGCAAGAGAACAGATAGGCCCAATGGGATAAAGGCTGAGTGGAAGCGACCAGCATGCTGATGCACTGCATCTCCACAACTTCCTGAAGTCCTGATGCTTCTTCTACACGTGATTTCCAACATTTAAAAATTCATTCACATGCAACTAAAAGCAACACTGTGATTTCCTTGAGAAAATCAAGAATTTGAGTAAGACATTGTAATCATATAATTTCTAGGAGCGGTAGATGTGAAAGAGAAGTGATGGAAAAAATCCCATACTTTGAATAATTTCACTGATGACAGCTCAAGAAGACGTTCATTTAGCACTTTCTCCCCCTTTTTTTTGAAAAGAGACTCTTTTGTAATTCAATTCACTTCATTCAGCAAATATTTATAGAGCACCTTCTATGTGACAGGCTCTGTTTTAGGGGCTGAGATTATAGCAATAGCTAAAACAAAGTCCCTGCCTCGTGGAGCTTACACTGTAGTAGGGTACATGGTGTTGGTGTGTAGGTTGAAGAAATGACAAGTAGGCAAGCGCAGCTGTAGTCAACACGGAAATCCAATCAAAACAATGGCAGACCATGTAAAACCTTGGGGGCCATGGTGAGGATTTTGGATTATACTCTGAGACGAATGAAAAGCCACTGGAGGGTTTTGAGCAGCAGAGTAATAGGGCATGATTTATGCTTAGAAAGAACACGCTGGCTGCTGCACAGGGAATAGATTTAAAAGGGCAAAAGTAGAAACTGGGAATCTAGGCTATTACAAGTTGCTTAGATCACTAATGATAGTGACTTGACAGCATGGTAGAGGTGGAGAAGGTGAGAAGAGGATAGGTTCAGGGCTTATTTTGAAAGCAGAGTTGACAAACTTGCTGATAGATTCAATGTGAGTGAGGAAAATGCAATCAAGAATGACTCCAAGGTTCTTGGCCTGGGCGACTGGGTAAATGGTGTGCCATTAACTGAGACCATAAAGATTACCAAAGAAGCAGCTTTGGGGAGAAATCAAGAGCTCTGTTTTAAATATATTAAGTTTGAATGCCTGCTAGACATACAAGTGGCAATGTCAAGAGGCATTTGGGTATATGAGTGTAGAACCAAGGCATTCAGAGTTGGAATCGTCACCAGTGTATGTATAGCTGATATTTAAAGCCATGGGACAGGTACAAGCAGAGATAGAAATGTAAAGAAGTTGCTCATAGATTGGAAGAATTAACATTGTTAAAATGTCTATACTACTTACAGCAATCTACAAACTCAACAAAATCCCTATCAAAATTCCAATGGCATTTTTCACAGAAACAGAACAAATAATCCTAAAATCTGTGTGGAACCACAAAAGACCTCAAATAGACAAAGCAACCTTGAGAAAGAAGAACAAAGCTGGAGGCATCATACTTCCTGATTTCAAACTATATTACAAAGCTATAGTAATCAAAACAGTATAGTATTGGCATAAAAAGACACATGGAACAGAATAGACAGACCAGAAATAAACTTATGCATATATGGTTAATTAATTTATGACAAAGGAGCCAAGAATATACGATGGTGTAAAGGCAGTCTCTTCAATAAATGGTTTTGGGAAAACTGGACAGCCACCTGCAAAAGAATGAAACTGGACCCCTATCTTACACTGAACACAAAAAAATTAACTGAAAATGGATTAAAGATTTGAATGTAATACCTGAAACCACAAAATATATGCATAAGCTCCCTGACACCAGTCTTGACAATGATTTTTGGATTTGACACCGGAAACAAAGGCAACGAAAGCAAAAATAAACAAGTGGAACTAAAGCAAACTAAAAATCTTCTGCAAAGCAAAGGAAACTATCAACAAAATGAAAAGGCAGCCTACTGAATGGGAGAAAATATTTGCAAGTCATATATCTGATAAGGGGTTAATATTTAAAAAATATAAAAAACTCATACCACTCAATAGCTGAAACAAACAAATAAACAGACAATCTGATTAAAAAATGAGCAGAGGATGTGAATAGACATTTTTCCAAAGAAGATATACAGATGGCCAGCAGGTACATGAATAGGTGCTCAACGTCATTAATCATTAGGGAAATGAAAATCAAAACCACAATGAGGTATCACCTCACACCTGCTAGAATGGTCATCATCAAAAAGACAAGATAACAAGTACTGAGGATGTAGAGAAAAGGGAACTCTTGTGCACTGTTGGTGGGAATGTAAATTGGTGCAGCCACTATGGAAACAGTACGGAGGTTCCTCAAAAAATTAAAACAGAACTAGCATATGATCCAGCGATTCCACTTCTAGGTATTTATCTGAAGAAAATGAAAACACCAACTCAAAAGGACACATGCACACCCAAGTTCACTGCAGCATTATTTACAAGAGCCAAGATACGGAAACAGGTTAACCTAAGTGTCCATCAACGAATAGATAAAGAAAATGTGGTTGTATAATGTATACACAATGGAATATTATTCAGCCATAAAAAATGAAATTGTCATTTGCAACAACTTGGATGCACCTCAAGTGAAATAAGTCAGACAGAGAAAGACAAATACTGTATGACCTCACTTATACGTGGAATCTGAAACAACAACAAAACAAAAACAGAAGGACCTCCCCTCCCCAGCTCATCAGAGAACAGATTGGTGGTTGCCAGAGCCAAGTGGTGGGGTGTGAAATAGGTAAAGGGGGTCAAAAGGTACAAACTTCCAGTTATAAAATTAATAAGCCATGGGACTGTAATGCACAGCATGGGGATTATAGTTAAAAATACTGTATTATATATTTGAAAGTTGCTAAGAGAGTAGATCTTAAAAGTTCTTATCACAAGAAAAAAAAAATTTGTAACTACGTACGGTGACCAATGTTAACTAGACTTACTGTGGTGATCATTTTGCAATATATATAAATATTAAATCATTACACTGTAGACCTGAAACTAATATGTTATATGTTAATTATACCTAATTTTTTAAAAAGTTCTCATCAGAAGAAAAAAATTGTAAGTATGTGTGGTGATAAATGTTAACTAAACTTACTGTGGTAATCATTTTGAAATGTATACATATATCAAATCATTATATAGTACACCCAAAACTAACACAATGTTATATATCAATAATATCTCAATTTAAAACAAAGAGGTTAAAAATATGCTCATGTTTTCAAATTAGCTGTACTGGACAAATCGCAGCTTTGGTGTGGTTTTTTTTTTGAATATTTAAGATGGAAAGGACATTAGAGATCATCTAGACCAATGCCTTCATTTTTATAGATGTGGAAACTAAGGCCTAAAATCATTACACATACAGACAAGTTCTTTTCACTTGTTAGAAATGTTAGTTTCTTCCTAAACTGTTGAGTTTGGGGAGATTACTACAGCATACCATTACCACCAAGACCCAACTAGCTCTCCAAACTAATTATAACTTAGAAAGGAAAAAGTATGCTCAATACAATCAAAGATTGGTTCCCAAATGTCACCTTATGGTATATTGACACAACGGAGTACTATGCAGTAGAAAAAAAGGAGGAAAATCTCTGTGAACTGATATGGAATGACTGAAGGATACATTAACTAAGAAAAAGTACAGAAGAGTATCTATAGAATGCTACATTTTTGTGTAAGAAAGAAGAGGAAACAAGAAATATAAAAGTATCTGTTCAAATAAGAAATATATATACACACATATCTGCAAAAAAGAAACAAAAAACGAAAAGTGAAGAATTAAGACCCAAGACGTGAGCTTGAAAGAGAAGGAGGAGCCAGCAAAGGAGACAGAGAAGAGCAGCAATTGGGAAGAAGGAGGAGCAGAAGAAAGAAGAAGGAGAAGAGGAAGAAGGAGGAGGAGGGGAGAGGGAGGGGAAGTTGGAGGAGAGGGAAGGGAAGTTGGAGGAGGGGGAGGAGAAGTTGGAGGAGGGGGAGGAGAAGCAGCAGCAGCAGCAGCAGCAGCGTAATGTCCCAGAAACCAAGCCAAGTAAAGAAAACGAATCAAGGATCAACTGTGTCAGATGCTACTGAGAATGCGTGAAAGGTGAAAACTGAGAACTGGCTATTGGAATCAACAAAGCAAAGGTCGTTAGTAACCTTGGCAAGATTGGTTTCAGTGGGAGGGTGGGAACAACAGCCTAATCAGAGTGGGATGAGAAGAGAATTGACAGTGAAGTGAAGACAGTGAGTGAGGATTTAGATGCATCCTTTGAGTTGGAGGAAACAAAGGGTAGCCAGAGGGGAAATGTGAAATCTACAGTAGATTTTCAAGATGAGAGTTATTCCAGCATTAATGCTGACAGGAAGTGGAGAGAGAGAAATTAAGGTGGAAAGAAAGGTGTGAGGTGTTCAAGGAGGTGACAGTGAGTGGGATCCAGTGCACGAGTTGAGGGCTGGCCTTAGACAGGACGAAGGAGAATATGGGTGTAGGTAGAGTTGACAGTGTTGTTAGTGGAAAGATGAGAAACAACCTCTTCTGATTGCTTCCATTTTCGCAGTGAAATTAGAGAAAAGTTCATCAGGGCAGAGTAGAGAGGAAGTATCAGAAGTTAGAGAAAGGAGAAGTTGTGACATGGTTATTTCAGAGAGGGGATAATAGAACTGCTGAGCAGGACTGAAGGCATTCAAGTAAAGATTATGAATATAAATTTAGACAGTATGTGTTTTTCTTCAGTGAAAGCACACAGTGGACAAAGAGTTAGCTTTAATTAGTATAGAGGTCTTCCTAAGGGTATGAGTATGATGAAAGGCAAGAAAGGAAAAGAAGTTGAGGGTATATACAAAGTTGTGACTATCACAGTGGACCATGGACTCAGTTTGGGGATCTTCATGTGATCAAAGTGTTTTTGGAGTGGGGATAATAGAATAAATGAGCTATAAATACAGGAGGTGGTGGTCAGAGAAAAGGATACTTGAAGTCACGGCTGTGGAAGAGGGGATGGCGTAACCGGTAATATCAAGTGTAAGGTAAGCCCATCAGAATGGGTTGCTGAAGTAGGATGGAAGACTACATCCTTGCGGGGAGGGAGTCACCCTGGGAAGGTAGAATGTTGGACACATTATCTACATGGGTAATGAGGTCATCAAGAATGATTATAGGGACTTCCCTGGTAGCTTAGTTGTTAAGCATCTGCCTGCCAATGCAGGGGACACAGGTTCAAGCCCTGGCCCGGGAAGATCCCACATGCCATGGAGCAACTAAGCCCGTGCGCCACAACTACTGAGCCTGTGCTCTAGAGCCCGTGAGCCACAACTACTGAGCCCACATGCCACAACTACTGAGCCCACATGCCACAACTACTGAAGCTCACGTGCCTAGAGCCTGTGCTCTGCGACAAGAGAAACCACAACGAGAAGCCCATGCACCACAATGAAGAGTAGCCCCCGCGTGCCGCAACTAGAGAAAGCCCGCTCACAGCAACGAAGACCCAACGCAGCCAGAAAATAAATTTAAAATAAATAAATAAATTTTAAAATAAAAAGAATGATTATAGGGAAATGGAGTTAGGAGCCTAGCAGAGACCACGAAGTTGATCAATGACTATAGCTTAGAAATGGATATTTCATAGGTCTGATTTCCTCCAGCTTAGGTTCTGTATTTTTTCCCCTCTCTAATTAGAGCCTAACTCTTGCTTCCAAGTGAAACCCAGCATCTCAATATGGGTCTAGGTATCAGTAATTAAAAACAAATCCATAGTGCCTGAATAAGTAACAATAATCTGTTTCGTGTCCCTACACTAGACACTTTGATCTTGGCCTACCACAAGCAGGTCTCCTTCTAAGGGAGACCACCTATCAACAGTCCTTTCTGCAGTGTTGGTAAAAGGTACATCCCCTCCCCCCTCCCTCACATTCTCTGATATAAACAAATGAAATTCTCTGTAAATTTTTGTGCAGATGTAGCCTGTAAATGGCATCCTTCCTCACCTTCCTCCAACCATGTTGCTGCTCCCATGGCCTCCTGTGTAAAATTCTAGTTTCCACTGCCGAGGTGGTCATTTTTTAGACCAGGTTTACTCATTCCCAGTCAAAGTTGACTAGAGCAGAATTAATCAACTGAGTCAAGGGCAAAATATGAGGGGAGAGTTTGACAGTGGGCAGTGGGTGGGGAAGAAGCTTCGCGGACTGCAGCTGAGACGCATCAGTAGGTGAGGCTCCATGAGCTCCCCTGCTGAAGTCTACCTTCCAGTACCAGACTCCATGAAGCTCCACACTGTCATGGCTCCTGTTCTTGAATTTCCAGGGGATTCTTTCTTTGCAGTAAATCTTCTTTTCATTTGGGCTAGCTTCAGTGGATCTTTATTCCTCACAACTATACAAGTCTAATTCCAACAGTACCAGTATGAGAAGGAGGGAGAACGATGCTCTCTAGTAAACCATCTCATGGGGATGGTCATGAGCTGCCCTAAAAAAGCAGGCAACTTCTGGGATGGCCTTGAGTGAGATGGTGAGAAAGGTGCCTTCATTGTTTGACACCACACACACACACACACACACACACACACACACACAGACAATCTGACATCACAGTCTACATTGTAAACTCTATCCTTGAGATGACGTAGTTTTCTAAAATAAGTTATATTTTGAAGGAACCATAGAAATCATTATTAGTAATACATAAACATACACTTACACACATATGCTGTTTTATTAGTCAGTGAACCTAGGGCTTTTAAGTTTTATTATGACAAGACATAAAGCCCATGGGAACTTCCCAGTGTCCAGTAATTTTATTACTGACTAAAGAGATATGTTTCTGGGATGAGAAAAAAAACAAAGAATCAAAACCAACAACTGGTTTCGAATCCTACTACCCATGTCATCTCACACAATTCATGTTTCTGAATCTCAGGTACCTCACCATTAAAAGGGGAGTAGTAATAACTTTTTCCCAGGGTTTTACAGATAATTAAATGAAATAAACTATACTAAACATTTAGCACCATGTCTGGCACATAGAAAGTATTAAAAAAAATGTCAGTTTCCGGGCTTCCCTGGTGGCGCAGTGGTTGAGAGTCTGCCTGCCAATGCAGGGGACACAGGTTCGTGCCCCGGTCTGGGAAGATCCCACATGCCGCAGAGCGGCTGGGCCCGTGAGCCACAACTACTGAGCCTGCGCGTCTGGAGCTTGTGCTCCGCAACAAGAGAGGCCGTGACAGTGAGAGGCCCGAGCACCGCGATGAAGAATGGCCCCCGCTCGCCGCAACTAGAGAAAGCCCACACACAGAAAAGAAGACCCAGCACAGCCAAAAATAAATAAATAAATGAAATTAAAAAAAAAAAAAAAAGCATGTATCTATTCTAAAAAAAAAAAGTCAGTTTCCATCGTTTAGTTTGAATATTCTCACTTTCGTCATAATAATAAATCTACCCATTTATCAAAAGCATGAACTATCTATTGTTTTTATTTTTAAAGCACCATTTTATTTTTATTTTTTTCAGACATTATATACCTCCAGATTCTAAGTAAGGACTCTTGCTGCATATTAAGTGCTCAACGCATAAATCAGGAGATAATTTATTTTATTACTTTTTGATTTTCTGCTTTTCCAAGTGATAGAGAAGACATGTTTTTTTTTAAAAAATACATGTATATTTTGATATATAACATATATATATATATATATATATATCTCTCAATCATTGTTGTATACCTGAAACTAACACAACATTGTAAATCAACTGTACGTCAATAAATACATAAATAAATAAATCTGAAAAAAAAATACACAGGGACTTCCCTGTTGGCACAGTGGTTAAGAAGTGCCTGCCAATGCAGGGGACACGGGTTCGAGCCCTGGTCCAGGAAGATCCCACATGCCGCGGAGCAACTAAGCCACAACTACTGAAGCCCGTGCACCTAGAGTCCGTGCTCCATAACAAGAGAAGCCACCACAGTGAGAAGCCCGCGCACTGCAACGAAGAGTAGACCCCGCTCGCTGCAACTAGAGAAAGCCACGCACAGCAACAAAGAACCAAAGCCGCCAAAAGTAAATAAATAAAATAAATTTTAAAAGCAAACAAACATAAAAACTCTAATATATTCATATAATAAACTTTAGGATTTTATAATACTGTTACAATGTTAAAAAATTACCAATCCCACTACCTTAACAAGTCAACTGTTTTCATTTATCCACACTCCAACCTGATACATATATACACGTTTATAATTTTATATTCTGCTTTTATTGCTTACCATTATACAAAAGTTCTTACCAATTCAAAGTCTTCAAAATCATCATTTAATTTTAAATTGTTATCAATTAATATAAGCACAGTGTATTAAGGGAACTAGTCGTTCTTCCACTGTTAAGACACTGAGGGTGTTTTTCCCTTCATAAGTAATGCTGCAATTAATTTGATTAGTACACCAGTCATTTTGTAATTTTTTTTTCAATTTCAGATTTTATTACTTTTCCCTAGAACCTATATCCCCAGCAATAAAATGTTAAAATAAGAACTTTGTTCTTAGAAATACTGATTACTTACGATCTCTTTAGTACTCTTTATAGGAATAAAACCAGAATTAAATCGATGACTTCAGTATTTCTCTGACTCAATTTGATCGCTTCCTGTGCCCAAAGTTTAACTTTTTGCACCAACTGTCAGATCTCTAGAAGTTCAGCAGCAAGAGAGACTGGTGATGGATTAAGACTGTAGGAAAGGCTCGTGAAGGAGATGGGCCTTGACCCAGGCCTTAGAAACACAGAAGGATTGGGAACTAACCTCAGAGAAGAGGGACTCTACAGATAAGGAAAGCAGCTTGAGAGAAAATACCAAAGTATAATGATAAAGCAGTGTGACTCACAGAGCTATTTCCCTGAGAGCAGCAGAGGTATCTCTGGCAAACAGCTGCAACAAGCCTGAGTAAGAGGAGAAGGATCTGAAAGCCAGACGTAAAAACTGAGACTTCCCAAAATGAAATTAATTCAGGGTCCTAGTCATCAAATCAGATGAAACATTTAAATGGACTTTTCGGTAAATCTTTTCTGGGGGTAACTTCAGATACCCAAATCGACCTGGCAGGATGAAGAGAAGCTTCTTACTCCTTTCCACAGAGAATGCTTAGCAGACATCAGATGGTGAGGGACATGACAGAAATGGCCAGCGAAATGGCAACCAACACTGGCCAGGACAGGTAACAATGATGCTATAACTCCAGTTACATGAACTATAACTCCAGGGACCAGTCCTCAAATTCAATGCCCAAATAGGGTAAATCTGTACCCATTCGTCAAATTCAGGGTGTCACCTGACCAAATCTAGTCAGAGGTAAGGTGTAGCACATATTTCTTTGGTTGACCACAGTATAATATCCTGGATCCAAATGAACTTTCTTTGCACAGTATTTATTATTCTAATAAACCAAATGGAATGTTTAGAGATGACTGGAGCAATCTGATTGGCAAACTTACAGGGCATTAATTCTTCCAATGTGACCTGGTGCATAAAAAGTGAAACTATAGCACTCATGTAGACAATCCATCTGCCTCATTTCCCTCCCCCAGGCACCTCAAATTTTCAGCTTATGTTAGCTGTAAGACGAGCTAATGTTTTTAGTGTAGAAAAATGGCATTATCCCAAACAGAACTTACTTTAAGAAAAAGAGGAAAAATTCTATAGCCATACAGATTGTATCAGTAGGTACCCATGACCAATGACTAAGATGAATCACTATCACATTTCAGCAGATAGGTGAGACCATGGCATGAGCATCTCAGAAACTAAATACTAACTTATTCCAGGCATCAAAAGTTCCACTTTAAGTGGAAAACTGTGTGATAACTTTTGCCCCTTAAATATGTACACTTTTGAACTGATCCCAAAGAAATGACTGCAAATCAATAATACAGTCTAATTGTCTCATTCTTTCAAAACAGGTCCCTCCCTTCGGGTACTTTGAAAATTAAAAGTGAATGATTGTCTTATGAGGCAAACAATTTATCAAAGGAGTTGGATAAGTCAAATATGAAAGCAGGACTTGGATTTACGGGGCCAGAACCAAGAGACAGAGGCTCTTTCCAGGGGTCAAACAAACCAGGTAGGTGCCCTTTAAGGTCGATTCTTAATTATCTCCAGGTAATTACCTCACGCTTATTTTTGGCAAGTCTTGCTTTCAACTTCTTGCTGATGTTATTAACTCTTTCTATCAACTCCTTTTCCCCACTGTCTTTGAATTCATTCTTAGACCTAAAAGAGGAAACATTTTTTGAGACAAGCTGAAACACAAACTCCTTAAGATATTAATATTTTTAGAGAGGAGAGAGAGGAAAAGGAAGAAAAAGAAAGGGTGGAGGAGGCAAATGAAGGAGGAAGAGAAAGAGAAATGAAAAAGAAAGAGAATAGGGAAGAAATGAGAGGTACTAAGTGAAAAGGAGGGAGGGGGAAGGGGGAAGGAGAGGGAAGAGAAGAAATAGTTCTATTTAGGATGATAAAGAGAATACCTCCAGAAGTGGAAGAATCAAGACAATAGAGAGGGATATGCTGGACTGTTTTCCAGCTCCTCCCAAACCACCTTTTTATCACTCAGTACTAAGGAGTATTTATAAAGCTCAATGGTATGCCTTGCATTTAAACAGACTAGGGCTCTTCACAATGTTTATGCCATGATCCCTTTGGTGGTTTGATGAAACCTATGGACCCCTTCTCAGAAAAATGTTTCCAAGTGCATAAAATAAAATACATAGGATAACAAAGGAAACCAATTTTATGGAAATCCAGTTTTCAAAATAATTTTTGAATATATAAAATATTAATAAATGTGCTTCTTAATCCATTAAATAGCAAAATCTAGTGGTGGGTCTAATATAATTACTATAACGTCAAAGTAGTGATAAGTGTAAAGAATATTTCAAGATATTTGGAGCAACTGAAATGTAATATTAAGTATCTGTAGTTTAAAATCACAGGTTCTGCTAATACGACTATGGTTTATTGTCTACCTTCAAAATTGAAGAAATGCTCAATTTCATTAAAAGGTTGGTGAAAATGGAGATGTAATTTTTTTTCTTACCCACGTTCATAGATATCCAGGACTCAGGGAGAAGAGGGGTCCACTGACCCTAGGATAAGTATCTCTTATCCTATTCTTATATACAGAGTAAAAACAACTGGAAGAGTTAGTCTCTTTTAATACTTTTAATGATACTTTTAATCTAGCAGCAACATAAGATTCCACAAAATTATATAGACCAAAGCTGCTGAGGAAACCAACAACTCTGAAGAAATATAACTGAAGAAACAGCATGAAGTAGCACTAATTACAAAGGTTTCTTGGAAAAGGCAAGTCCTTTCCAAATTCTTAAAGGAGTGCTAACACACTGGGGACACTGACTAATTGAAAAAATTAAATATGAGCCCCAGCTCACACTACACATCAAGGTAAGATCCGGACAAACTAGAATTAAATATAATTTAAACTATTCAAAACACTAGGAGAAAATATGGGTGTTTTACTTTTTTGTTTTTAGTGATTGTTGAGACACAGCAAGATTCAGCAGAGTATTTGAGGCTAAATAAATATACCTTTGAAACATATGGTGATACAGTGAAGTTGGGAAGAGTGTGGGCTCCCAGGCCAGATGGGCTGGGTTTATGCCACTTCCATCTATATGACTTTCTGGGCCTTAATTTCCTCATCAGTGAAACAGAGATAGCATTACCTACCTCACTGGTTTGTTATAAAGAGTAAATATATATAAATTTATACATATGAAACTGTTGACATGATAGCTAAGTGCTGAAAAACATGTCTATTATTATCATTACAGCTTCTTTTAAGGTCCTTTTAAGCCTAAAAGAAACTATAAAGGAAAATACTGATATATTTGATTACACAAAAATGTAAGACTTTTATATATCAATGGTTCCATAAACAAAATTAAAAGGTAAATGAAAAACTAAGGAAAATAACTGAAATAAACATGAGAGACAAAAGATTAATGACCTTACTACAAAAAGAGTCCTTACAAATCAATATAAAAACACACATTAACATCCCAATAGAAAAATGGATAAAAGACCTAAACAGACAACTCAAAAAGACAAAATACATCATGTAGAGAATTTGTTCAAAAGAGGATTTACTAAGAGAAAATACCGACGGTAAACAGTTAAGTAGAAAAAATTGGACCAAAACTACACATAGCATCCTATCAACTTTATAAATACTCACACAAATGCATTGAAAAGAGCATGAAACCAATAAAACAGAACGTTAAAAGCATCTCTAGATAGAGGATTATGAGTAAGTGATTTTTATTTTCTTCTTTTTATTTTTCTGCCTTTGTGAATGAAGAGTTTGACCACATTTACAATGAGAAACATTCTTTTTTAATAGAAAAAGAACAGAACACTGCAGCATTCATTGGAATAGTGAAAAATTAGAAGCCATCTACATGTCCATCCATAACAAATGGGTTAAAAACATACATAATATGTATGCATATATCAAATGACTTCATAAGCAGCTGTTATAAAAGAATGAAGTACATTTTTCTGCAGCTTTTACATAAAAGGAAACAAGTTGCAAAACAGTTAAGTATAACCCCATTAAAAATACTGTGTATATTTCTCCATTATTTGCCAAAAGATGTGTGTGTGTGTGTGTGTGTGTGTGTACGTGTGTGAGAGAGAGAGATGAAAGGAGGAGTGGTGAAGGAGAAGCAGGAGAAAAGCTTTGGGTCTGAGGGGGTGTACTGAATTACCAGAAGCTAAGATAGGACCATATTTAAATGTAAGTTCAAAACTACACATCCAAGCTAGATCCACATCATTTTATATGGCTCCTATTTCTCCATCATATCATTTCTCAAGCCCTACATTTGAGTCCATACACAGACAATTTCCCAGGAAAACCAGGACCTAATCATTCTCTGAAGCTCAAAATGTCCACAGCTAAAATACAATAAGCAATGCTTTTTTTTACACTGTATTTTGCTGTTTTCTAGTTTTAGCTGCTTGGCTATAGGTATACTCAATTCCTTCAGGCTGTAGAAAGAAGAATTTGAGCTCTTTCTCTTTTGTAGAAGCTGCAAAAGACCCCTTAGAAATGAGTCTCAAAAAGGAAGGCTATTGGCTATGAAAGACACTCCTTTTGAATTCTCAATAAAAACCAGTTCCTTCCTGAACCTTCCAGGTCATGAAAGCTTCTCCAAATGGCAGACAGGTCCATCTTTATGTGCGTGAATCCGAGATAACATGGCTGAGTAAGAACTGCATTGGGTCACAACAGACACTGGTGGTTTTCCTATAACATTAGAAAATGGAGAATTTGTACATAAATGTATTAGCATTTCATCTTTAAACAACACGATTCTTTCTCACCGTCAAAAACTGTATTTCAGGGTTTCCCTGGTGGCACAGAGGTTAAGAATCTGCCTGCCAATGCAGGGGACACAGGTTCGAGCCCTGGTCCAGGAAGATCCCACATGCTGCAGAGCAACTAAGCCCGTGCGCCACAACTACTGAGCCTGTGCTCTAGAGCCCGCGAGCCACAAGTACTGAGCCCGCATGCCACAACTACTGAAGCCCGCGCGCCTAGAACCCATGCTCCACAACAAGAGAAGCCACCACAATGAGAAGCCCACGAAGCCCATGCACCACAGCGAAGAGTAGCCCCTGCTCGCAGCAACTAGAGAAAGCCCGCACACAGCAACGAAGACCCAATGCAGCCAAAAATAAATAAATAAAATACATTTAAAAACAAAACAAAACAGTATCTCACACTTTTATAAGGGCTGAGCTGCCAAAGTACAGAACTAAAGTCTGAAAAGAATTCAGTAGGGCAATGAGCAAAGTGGCTGGGCGCGGCAGACAAGGAGGCAACTTAGGTTAGCTTGTGTACGTGGAGGAACAGGTGTGACACTTACAGGACACTTCAGAGAATAAAGCCCATCACAGGAAAGTCTCTTCTTAAAACTATTTCCTTTATTTTGTTTTCCCAAACATTAGAGCCAAATGACAACGCTTCCACATTCCTCCAAAAGCTTCAACAGGTTTTAAGCTATTTACTAGCATTTAAAAGAGAAAAAGCCGGGGCCCTCTCCCCTTCTGTAGCTACACTCCCCTTTAAAAAAACAACACACGCTTGGCTCTTTCACCTTATGCTTTTAAGAAGGAATTTTAATGGGATGGAGCTTCTCGAGGTGCACAAACTTAGGAGGGAGGAGCACAATAGTAAATTACACCTTGCAAAGATTCTGAGCCCACTGGCCACTGCCAGTGATGTTAAGTCCATAAACAAAATCTGTCTTTAAGAAAGAAAAAAATGTCCTCCTTGAAAGGTGCAACAGAGAGAAGATGAATCACTTCTTTTATTCAGGGTCTGTCATACAAGAACCAAGGACTTGTCAATGACTCCAAACAGCAGGGCTGTGACAACTAGTCAAAGACAAACTTGTTTTGTGCCGCATCTCTCTTTTCTCTGGAAGCATTTTCCTCGCAATTAATGTAAGTTATGAGGCCGCACTGGAGAGCTCAATAAACTGACACTCAAGAACATTAGCTGGCTTTTTTATGCTGAAAACCAAGGGAAACTGATATCTCTGGCTTGTGTCCATGACGGGGGAGGTGCCAGAACCTCTGGTCACACTTTGCTACAGTCCTGCCACTGCACTGGGGCTGGGCCCCCAGCTCACCTCTCCCATCTTGTTTTGCCAATATTCTCTCCCTTCCTGTGAATGCCCCCTACTCCTCAGCTCTACTCCCCTGCTTTTTTACTGTTAGATCCCAGCCCCTCAGGTCTCTGGTTTTGAGATGTCATTTTAATGTAGGTCTAAGGCCCTCAGTGAATGCTGCTCATCCTAAGGTTATGAGCAACTTTGGGCAACACCCCACACGCCTGTTGCCAGCGAATCTGGGAGAAGATTTGGCCTATTTTGGGTAAGGTTTTTCTCCCTATGGACAGAAATAATAAAACCATGACCACCGTGTTTTTTCATTTTGTAAATATAAATCCAGAGAATTCTGTAAGATTTGAAAACATCTAATTAAAGGATTTGACTGAATTTGGGTTGTTTCTCTTAAAAGTAAACTCTACAGCTCTATACCTTGGGCATTATAATGAGAAAATTAAGTGTCTTGACTCAGAAGCAAATATGGAAACAAGCTGTGACTTATTTTTACCACTGTTCTATTCCAGAAACTTAAAAGCATGGCCTGCTTAGCGAGGATCCACATAAACACGGAGACACATTTGCTGTAGTCCTAAGAGCAGAAGATATCAATTAATTAGTGGGTGTGAGAATAAAGGCAAGACAAACTATGGGGGGAGAGGGGGTAGCGAGGAGTGACGAAAACAGCAGAACTATCATAAATAAATAATTCAGAAGTGGGAGCAAAGCCAGGCTATAGTTCTGAGCCTGCATCTAGGGTTATTTTGAGCAACACATTTATTCACTAAAGCACCAAAGCAGCTATTAGAGGAAACAATAAAGAGGTCCCTTCCCCCTGGAAATCTGAGTCCTGCTTTGGAATTTTTATGACATTTCATTTTTAACAAACAAGAAGGTCTCACAACCCTCTTCTAGCTTCAAAGCATCCCTATGGTAGTGGCCTGTGATTGATATCCTTGGTCTGATTTATATGTTGTTTCAGGTATTCTCAAAAGTCATACAGTTTATTCTTTATGAAAGAATGGCAGCTCTGGCAGGCAAACAAATATACAAAACGTCCATATCCCTAAGCTACAGGCTTCCCCTGATTACTGTGACTCACACCTGGGTCACTTTAACAAGGAGCCTTCATGTCACCAGTGCCTTCTCTGAAAAATTAGGATATTACCAGCACCCTCAGCTATCAACTAAAAAAAAAAAACAAAACCCTGAGATTCCCAGCTGGAAAGTAGGGCAGGGTACGGTGAAAGTACGTGGGTGGACTATAGTCCAGTTGCTCTTTGTTTCGTGCAACAAGTGGGTTCCTAAAAAGTCAAGGTTTGAATACTTTTCTTCTTCACTTTTGTAAATGGAATCATTTACAATTCACATCAGGAACTTGCTGTTTAATAAAATCCGACTGTGGTTCCAGTTGTAAAGTAAAGAATGCTTTTATAATTAAAATAAAATCTTTCTGCTTCATCAATTTTATACATTCAGACTTGGTTTTATGGAGTGCCTTAAGGTAGAGTATTCACAGAGTAGTATCACTAGACTTAGATATGTATTGTTTTGTTTTAATGATATTCTTTTCTTTTTCAGCAAAAACACAAAGAGGTATTTCTGTACCCCAAGCTCATCCTCTTTACAACATGAAAGGACAAAACTGGTGCTGCAGCTTCATTTAGCTTAGTGTGTCCTGTGGCATGCGAGGCATCTAGAGCAACAGACACTTTGGGAGTGCTGAGACACTGGCAAACCATTAAGGAAAAAAACTGGAGGCAATGTCCCACAGACCATGCAATAGTGTTTCTAAACCAGCTGAAGAGCTGAACCACAATCAGGCTGCTCTTTCAAAACAAAAACCCTTCTGTATACCTGAGTTAGTGAGGGCAGCATTTTCAAGCTGGCCCAGCTTGGCCACTGCTGGCCCCTGGCCACAGCCGCTGACGCCACTCAGGACAAGGGCTCAGGTGCCTTTTCTCCAGACCTCCATGACCCACTGGCACACAGGGGCAAGAGTGCCAGCGCCACTGGGTGCATCCGTCCAGATCTGCCATTTCAAAGCAGCTGCCTGCAGGCCTCGTCTACATGGATGCAATGGGGCAGAAAAAGTAAAATGCTGGGGAGCTGGAAAAAAAAAGAAAGAGGGAAACCTTACAGACAGTATGTTGGAAGCATATGTTTTAGAATCACTGCAGCCAGCTCCCTGTCAAGAAAATATTGGCCAGGTTGGTTGGTCCAATCTCATGCAGCGACAGATGGTTTATGCCTCACTATTCGGGTCCCTGCTCCAAGAGTAGCAAGAAACAAAGGATATCGTGCTTTGCGGTGTAGTTATTCTGCCACCTAGTGTTACACATGAAAACAAATAACATCTTTAAAAATAGATGCTGTGTTAAAAGAGTCAAGAACCTTGCTAAATTGCATTTTTTTCTTTCTTAAAAAGAACATCCTTCATTTATGCTGGCATCCTGGGGAGGGACCACCAACAATCACAATAGTCCTTTTCTCATCTGAATGGAAAGCCAGAGAGCATCACATCCAAGTTTAGGATGTGAAGGATTAATATATATAACCTCAAAAACCCATTTTAATGATTTTTAAAAGCCCTAGTCCCTCCATGTAAGGTAAATACCACGAATAGAATAATGCAAACCAGGAAGTGAAACCACCTGCACCTGGGCAGGGAAAGTGTAGCCACTGCAGTTTCTGTCCTAGAGAAAAGGAAACAGGGATTGCTCCGTCAGGCGTTATCACCTGTGTAACTAATGCACCAGGAGGTAATGAAACGAGTTGCGGGCTTAGAGTGAAAACCTGAGTTTGAGTCCCAACTCAGCACCTACCTGTGCTGGGTGAGTCACTCTGTATCGCTGAGCTTTGGTTTGTTTTCTGGAAAACAGCTGTACTTATGTCTATTCTCCCTACTTTCACAAAACTGTCCCGAGGATCAGTTTGATAATGTATGTGAAGGCATTTTGTCCACGATAAAGCACTGTGGAGACCATTTCCCCACTCTGTTATACCCTTCTTTGGTTTACTGCATCGCCCATATGTATGGAGCCCTCCGTGTGAAGGGCTTGTATAACCAACTTGTGTTTATTCTCAACTAGGTGCTTTTACGGTTAAAAGAAGTATTAAATAAGGAAATGTTTAAATAGTTCATGAAGCATTGGAAAATGGCCCCCTCCACTACACTAGAGAAGAATTAGCAATATAGTTTAAAATCCGGTTACTCCAAATATATCTCCTTAAAAGTACATTCCCTTGAGAATGATAAGGCTATCTTGATCAGCTGTTTCTACTGAAATTGATATATTCGTCTATGTTCTTAAAGTTATAGAGAATCTGAACTGAAATTTCCTTCTTGTGGGCAGAGCTTTCCTTGTGATAATAAACCAGACATCAGGAAACTTAAGAGCTTTTCATTTCTGTTCCCGTACTCACTTAACTGTGTAACTTCAGGCGAGTTGCTTAAGGTTCTCAATTTCAGTTTCTGAACGTGCAAAAAGTAAGGGGCAAACTAAACCACTCCTCCCAGTTCAAAGATGAAAAAGCTGTTCTGCTTTTGACAGTGAAATTCCAACAAAATTCAAAGCTCATGGCAGACTAGCTACAATGTAATCTTCAGCAAAGTCCTAAAAGCTGTGTAAGTTTTCAGTCACAGGATACAAAAGACAGCCTGAGGCGAGGGGGCCGCTGTGGAATGGGTGTGTTTGTGCCCTCTACCAGGATCTCTTAAAGCTGCTCAGAAACCACCATGGGCTAAAACAAACAGGCTGCGAGAAATGCTTACCCAGCCACCTACCTGGGCTTTCAAAGTTCCAAAGAAAGACTTTGCTTCCATTTAGCTCCGAAAACACCCTTTGCTCTTTTTAGTAATATATTTAACAACGCCAAGAAAAGAGTTCTATTTATCCAGATTTCCTCTCTCCCTACCAATGTCAACATTAGCAGGGAGGACGGCAAAAACAGCCTGGAGTTTTCACGATGTGAACATCAGACTGAAGTCACACGGCAGAGAGGCCCGGTTTGGAACATGATTGCCAATAGAGGATACAACTCATGCCTAGAAAAACCCAGCCGTTGATTTCTGTTTCAGAAATCACAACCACACTAGGTTTCCAGGCTCTTCTTCCCGTATGGAAGCACCTTATTCCAGATTCCCTCTCCCTTAGGAGGATGTCACTGCCTAGTCCTGTAAAAATGCTCAGCTTTTGCTCATTCTCCCCAGTCTCCCCAGCTGCTATGTCTGTGTACATCCTGGCACATTTGGGCCAGGAAGATTAGTCCTTTCCCTTCCCCCATCTACTGGAACTTCTACCCCCTGTATCAAAAGGATTTTTTCAGGCCTTTCCAATACTCCGCTGGAGGCCATGGAGACAGATCTAATCAGGGTTCTCATCAATCTTTCTCTGCTGGCCAAACAGAGCCAGGAGGCTAAACGGAAACGTGCTGGATTCTTTTTTCTCCCTCAAGACACACTTCTGTCCAGAGAGTTAGGACCCACTGTGTGTTTCTGGGAGCTAACATTTTCCTGGGGAAAGTTCAGGGATTTCACATTTGCCCCAAACCAAACACACATGAAATTTTAAGTCTTAAATTCCACAGAGCCTTTTAAAAGGAGGGGCCTAGCCTCTCCTTGGCTTTTAACAAGCCTGAAGGCTTGTGGTAGCTCATTCACTTTGGCGGTTTCCCAGAACAGCTGACATACTGAAAATAAGCACACTGCTGTCCCCTCACCGGAACGCCCCATACCACCTCCCCTCCCCCACCCACGCCCTGACATCCACCACTGCTCACACACACAGACCCAGGAGAGTAGATACACGCTTAAAATAACACATAGGTAAACATCATCTCCGCCCCATTGCTCAGAGCTTAGTATCGACCTTGAATGTTCCCGGTTTGGGATTTCAAATGTAAATAATCATTGGTCTAAATCAGACTGTGGAATTAAACCCCTATTTCATATGCGAGAGCAGGAATTCACCTTTTGGGGAGATGTGTCTAACACCAAAAATCTCCTTGGAGAGATGCCTCCATAGGCTTCCAAACTGCCTCTATGTCTCTGTTCTTCTTGATAAGCAACAGGAAGATACATGGGGTAACTTTCGTTGCACAATTTGAGTCAAGTATTTGAGGCACACCCCTCTGTGACTGGGAACCCTTGGCGGAAAGCTGATTTGGGAGAAGGATGTAAGAAGCTTCACACACTAGTAAATCACACGAATGCTATAAAATCTGAACAATGGGCTTCAAGTAGGAACCTAGGTCCCCCATGCAAGGCACCCTGCCATGTATTATTAAATACATCAGGTATCTGATCAACCACAGCTGGACGACGACTTGACTCAGAACATAGCAGCAGCACCAGTTCCCCAAACGGGCAAAGGGAGACAGGCAACCAGTTTGTAAAGCCTTTCAGTAAGAACTACTTTCCTAGAAGCATTAACTTTATAGCCACCCCAGTTTGCTGGACCCTATCCTGGCTGGGGCCCCTTGAGATCACAATACAAGTGGGATTAAGACCCCTACGACCAGGACCGGGCCTGACTGGCCTAGAGGGGATGGAGGAGAAAGTGAGGACGGAGGTCATGGTTTTGCCCAGGTGTCTTCACCTTGGTGTCATTCGACACATCTCAGCTCTTTTGTGTTAGGACATTCATCTACCCAAATGTTAGAAGATTATTTTCTTTATGAAGTATGCTGATTAATTGCCAAGGCAACACCTGTGCGTCCCCTTTTTTTGCTATGGGAAGCATTTTAGGAAATCCATGTACAAGACTGCCTGGAGATCACCCACCCAGTGGCTTGGAATGCAGTGTGACCAAAGGCATTTCCAGAGAGCTCACAGGGCACAATGGCCATGCATGGGTGGATTTGCTGGATGGATTAGACAAACCAACCGCAACCTTTCCATCTTTTGTTTCCATCCCTTCCAGTAGATTGGCCTTGTTACCAGTACTGATGCCAAGACAAGCAATTGCTTGCAACAAAGAATTGTTGTTAACCTCTACCCCCTGCTTCATTCACCCTAATTATTCTCTAACAATACAGTGGTTTCAAAAAGCCTCCAACTGTCCAGCAGACACTATGGGCCAGAGGAATCACTGAACACAAGCAGCATATCAATAAAAGACAATACTGAAGCAGCTTCTCTCTGGGTATTTGCCCCATCTTCTCTGAGACAATGGGAGAGAGAGCTCAGGGAATAAAAAGGAAGTTCTGCCCTGCAGATCTTTTGTTTGTCTGCCAGTGCTGTATCTGTTCCAAGTTCTTGGGCGTATCCTTTACCACTCTCAAATACAGGAAAAAGCCTCCATTTCCTAGGAAATGCAGCTTCTGTGTTTTTGATGAATTCTTATTGTAGCCAAATCAGACTTCAATGAGGATTCTGGTTCAGATTTTTTTTTTTTCTTCTAAGGTCAAGTGCATCTCATGTACAGAGAGATGTGGGCCACTGAGCTAATTCATAACAACATTATAACAACATAAATAGTTCTTTCCATAACATTTTAGATGGCAGCACAGAGCCCACCAACAGATCAGCATTTTGTTTGGTTTTGTTTTTTGTTTTTTTAAACAGATAACATGGGTTGACAGAGTAACTGAATAGCAAAATAAGGGATTGGAAGCAGGCCATCGTGAAAGGAAACCTGTTTAAGAAATTGAAATTGATATAATAATCCTGGAGGTTTCCAAACAGGGAGAAAATAAAGTCAGCAGAAAATTAAATGAGAGGAAGCCTCTGTTGATTACAAATCAACATATAATTAGATTGGGATGCACCCATGGTGATGAAATGCCAAAGGAAATAAAAGGTCAGTTGTTTCCAATCCTCAATGCTGTCAGTCCCGTGTTTAAGGAGAACAGACCCACACAGTAAGCCAGAATCTCAAAGATATCCCAGAATAAAGGGGATTCATTATAGTCTGTTTGAGTCATCGAGTAGTGTGTGTCCATATGTAAATGGAACATGGGACCTGGAATGTGTATCGTGTGTCAATTACTGTAGAGCAATTGAAGCAATAAAAACCAAGGCTCCAAACCATGCCCACTGCAGAGCTATAAATAAGCGAACAAAGGGAAACTAAATTTCCCCAAGGGAGAAAAAGGCCTGATCAAAAGCAATCAGCAAGCTGTAGACCTCAGAAAATACAAAATAACACCAACTATGACTATTTAATAGTGATGTTGCTCAATACTTCTTACATGCTGGATGACCTAGCCAGAAAGATAAACTATTAAAAATATGAAATAATATGCAGAAAGTTGCTTTTTGCCTAAAGGTTTGCATAATATAAGGATATTTATAACTGGAAGGCCCTCAAATGCCAAGGCACAGGGTGAGGGAACCAGAGAAACTTCAGAGGTAAGGTATGGCCAGGCTGAGACAAACTGGTCTGTCATCTATGTACACAGTCAACCCAAGCAGGGGGGATCCTGGGGACAGGGCAGACACCACCAGGTCATTTAATCCCGGTAATAACCTATTAAGTGTTGTCAGATAGGGAAAGTGAGGGAGTGTGTGCCCAAGGTCGCACAGCTCAGAAGTTTTGGGGGTGAGGTACAAATTCAGTCGGTCTGACTCCAGAACTTGTGAAGAGAGAGACAGAATTGGGCAGGAGAATCATGTAATGGTCTTTTGAATGGCAGGGAAAAAAAACAAGGGCTGGACTGCCTGGGGTAGGGTGGGTGGGGGCAGGCAGAGACTACAAGTTTTTAAAAAATAAAATCTGAGAACCAAAATAATTTAAATTTAAATAGAAATATTTATTAGATTGAGCCAAAATGATGAAACCAAGTATTTTATTATGATGTCATGATCGACAATTTTAAAAGAGCATAAGTAAGTTTTTCTCATAACAAAGGAAGAAAGAAAAGAAACTTTAAAAAAGAGAGAAAGAAAGTTGTTTAATGCTAAGCTCGACCCTGAATAGCAGCTTACAAGAGGGAAGAATGTGCAATTCGGGTTTGTTAGTGTACCAGAGTCACAGTTTAAAAGGAAAGACAAGATGTCATAGAATAGGTCCTGGTGGGTATCAGGGTTAAAGCCATGATAGCATACAAACAGCTACTGGCCAGCAGAAGAAATGATAAACATTCTTTTTTTTTTAAAGGTAACTTTTTTTTTTTTTGCGGTACGCGGGGCTCTCACTGTTGTGGCCTCTCCTGTTGCGGGGCACAGGCTCTGGACGCGCAGGCTCGGCGGCCATGGCTCACGGGCCTAGCCGCTCCGCGACATGTGGGATCTTCCCGGACCGGGGCACGAACCCGTGTCCCCTGCATCGGCAGGCGGACTCTCAACCACTGCGCCACCAGGGAAGCCCTAAAGGTAACTTTTTTTTAAAAATTTATTTATATATGTATTTTTGGCTGTGTTGGGTCTTCATTGCTGCATGCAGGCTTTCTCCAGTTGCTGAGAGCCGGGGCTACTCTTCGTGGTGGTGTGCGGGCTTCTCAACGCGGTGGCTTCTCTTGTTGCAGAGCACAGGTTCTAGGTGCGCGGGCTTCAGAAGTTGTGACTCGTGGGCTGTAGAGCGCAGGCTCAGTAGTTGTGGCGCACGGGCTTAGTTGCTCCGTGGCATGTGGGATCTTCCCGGACCAGGGCTCGAACCTGTGTCCCCTGCATTGGCAGGTGGATTCTTAACCACTGGACCACCAGGGAAGTCCCGGTGATAAACATTCTAAGATAGCAAGCTCACCAGAATTGCTTGTCTCAGCAGACATGTCACATATGAATTGGGTTTTCTTTTAGTTTCATGAGATAATATATACGAAGTGACCAGTGCAGTGCCTGAGGCCACTCAAATGCTAGTTCCTCTCCTTTTCTTTCTGAGCTTCCCACCCTAGCCAACAAAAAGATAAGATAAGCTCTCTTTCTCTGAAAGCTTAAGTTGGAGAAATATAAAATAATTACCTAAATCTTCAGAAAGAAAAACATCAAGGCAAGTTCCTATGGGTTAAAGTCCTGGAGTTCCGGCATTACCTATGAGTGAGTTGGGATGAGTATGGGAATACAGCCTGTTTCCTTGAGAAGTAAATGAAGTAGGGATATGAACAAATATCGGGCCACACGAAAACAAGAGGCCGCCGTTTGTACCCTGGACACTTTATCTTACTCTCCTAGTGACTCACCAGAAAGAGCAAGTTCCTGTGCTTTAATTAGAAAAATAAACATCATTTATCACCATATTTCCTCCTAGCAATCGATGAGTAAAGCACTTCTAATGAAAGATTAGGTAAGTGAAAAGTATTGATTATACCTATGCTGTAGAAAGTGTACACTGGACACTCGAGCTTTAAATCACAGTGGCTGGAGGAGAAAGGCTTACACTGCCAGTGCATACCGTCTTCTTTTTCTCTCCCTTCTCCCTGACAGGACAATCACCAGAAGTTCCTGTCTATTGTCTGTCCTTCCCTAAAGTGCTTGTGTGTGGAAGTGTGGACTTGAAGCTGTTAAAGGCTTCCAGATCCTGGGGTGAAAGGTGCTGTTTTAAGTCATCCCACTCATTATAGATGTAATAGGCCTGGGCCGTGGCTCTAAATATATACAACGAGGTCTGTTCAGACATGAAGGAAGGAAAAGATCCAAGGCAGTCTTTATTATTGCAGATATAACACCCCGGGTAATAAGGGTGCCCTGTAAAAACTGCTGTTGCTGATAAAGAGGGGCTGGGGGCTCCTGGACAATTTCAGTGTCACACTTAGTGAAAAGGTCTCTTTGCTCCAGATGCCTACATGGATGTTCTCGTGGTCAGACAGTGGCCTTTCAGGTAGACTAAGTAAAAATACGGAATGGTTGTGCACCACAACGATGTGGCCAATGGAGCTTTCTCACATCCAGTCTAAGATCTTTCATTATTTTACTCTGATATTGCATTGCAATTAGGGTGGCCAAATTTTCTCAACCTAAAAACCTTGTCAGTAAAGTATATTTAAGGCAACAGTGGAACAGAATATTTGAAATGAGATTGTTGGAACATCTGATAATTATATCAGATTCTGCTGGACAAAGAGGCCTCATGTGGTTCTTTTGGCTGGTGGTGATAGAAAGGAGGCTTTAGAGTCTCAGAACTGGATCAGTACCACTGGGCTGGGCTGTTGGGATGGGTGGGTGGGAGTGGGAAAGAGTGAAAGAAGAGAGAAGGCAGTGAACAAAAGAAGAGAGTGGTGAGTTGATGAAAACATATCAAAGATAGGCACCTGGGACTCAGTGGGAAAAAAAAGAAAAAGAGAAAAAAAAAGACTCCAAAATATAGCTTTTTGAGGAAAAGGAGAACCTGAGTCTAGAGCAGGACCACTACTTCTTCCCTTGGAAGGTCAGTGTTTAAGTCTGTTAGGGCTGCTGTAATCAAGTCCATTAACGGGGTGGCTTATAACAGAAAGTTATTTTTCACAGTTCTGGAGGCTAGGAAGTCCAAGATCAGGGTGCTATCATGGTCGGGTTCTGGTGAGGAACCTCTTCTGGAATTCAGACTGCTGCTTTCTCATCGCATCCTCAGGTGGTGGAAGGAGCAAGAGAGCTCTCTGGGGTCTCCTTAATACAGGCACTAATCCCATTCGTGAGGGTGCCACAGATCATAACCAGGGAAAACAATGCAATACATGATGTGGTCTAACCATGAGAATTGAGACCAAGCTGAGAGTTTCAGTGATGAGGAAGGGTTAGCGTGATCTATCAGCAACATTTCCTTGTAAAAATTAATAAATTCTATTTTTTTAAAAAAAAGAAAAGTTTAAAAATTTTATTTTATGTATTTTTTTATACAGCAGGTTCTCATTAGTTATTCATTTTATACACGTCAGTGTATATATGTCAATCCCAATCTCCCATTTCATCCCACCCACCCACCCCCCCGCCACTTTCCCCGCTTGGTGTCCATACATTTGTTCTCTACATCTGTGTCTCTATTTCTGCCCTGAAAACCGGTTCATCTGTACCATTTTTCTAGGCTCCACATATATACGTTAATATACGATATTTGTTTTTCTCTTTCTGACTTACTTCACTCCGTATGACAGTCTCTAGATTTATTAAGATCAAAACCATAATGAAATAACACTTCACACCAACTAGGATGGCTACAAGATGGACAATAAAGGTTCATGTGGAGAAACTGGAGCCCTTATACATTGATGGTGAGAATGTAAAATGGTTCAGTTACTTTGTAAAACAATGTGGCAGTTCCTCAAAAAGTTAAAACATAGCGTTAAGATAAGACCCAACATTTCCACTCCTAGGTATATTCCCAAGAGAAATTAAAACACATGCCATTGCAAAAACTTGTATACTAATGTTCATTAACACCATTATTTATAATAGCTAAAAAGTAGAACCAACCCAAAGCCATAGAGACAAAGTAGATTAGTGGTTGCCTAGGTGTAGGGGAAGGAATAGGGAGTGACTGCTAATGGGTACAGAATCTCTTTTAGGGATGAAAAAGTTCTAAAACTCGATAATGGCAATAGTTGTACAACTACAAACCAAAAAAATACTGAATTGTGTACTTTAAATGGGTGAATATTATGGTAAGTGAATTATCTCTCAGTAAAATATTTTTGAAACATAATGCTAATTTGTAAGTTTTCTAAGTAATGTTGCTGATAGAGCCGACAAAGAAAAACCTACAGAAGTGAGGTGTGAAACATACGATTGAGGTGCATCGACTGTAACAAAAAAAGAGAGTGGTGGGGGCCTTGGCAAATGGGAGAGACATACCTGCTGTAAAGCCCGCGGCAGCTCTGCAAGTCTAACCAATCATCAACCAGCAAGAATGTAGGCCAGGGTATTCCCTGGTGGCACAGTGGTTGGGAATCTGCCTGCCAATGCAGGGTACACAGGTTCGATCCCTGGTCTGGGAAGTTCCCACATGCCGCAGAGCAACTGAGCCCGTGAGCCACAACTACTGAGCCCGCATGCCACAACTACTGAAGCTCATGCGCCTAGAGCCCGTGCTCCACAACAAGAGAAGCCCCTGCACACCGCAACTAGAGAAAGCCTGCACACAATGAAGCCTGCAATGAAGACCCAATGCAGCCAAAAATAAAATAAATAAATTAAAAAAAAAAAGAAGAATATAGCCCAATGTTGCCAGATCTTCCAGTTTTCAAGAGAAGTCAAAAACCTGGATTTTTATATGATGATATCTCTCAACTTGTTAATACTGAAACAGAGTTCGTATTTTCTTAAAGGCATCACTGAGTTAAGTAACATGTGTCTCTGGGCCAGAGAGGATGCCATGATGGCCAGCTCGTGACCTTCGATCAACACATCCACCTTCCTTTGCTGTTAGCAAAGATGATTGCATTCAAGGAGCTCAGAAGCCTTTATATATTAAGTAACCTCCACAACTTGGGACAGTTCAATGAGTTGACAAATATTTATCATAGATCTCTTGGGTGTAAGGCACTGGAAGTTAGGCGCAGTGTGAAACAAGAGTATACATCCTGGTCAGTCAGTTGTCATCACAAACGGCAAGTGTGGCATCTGTGAGGGAGGTGGCTCCAGAAGCCTGCACAGACAGTTACACCCATGGCACTAAAACCAGGCTCCCGAGTTCCGGTACGCGGCTGGGCCCTGTCATGTGAGCCTTAAAACTGAGTTCGTTTATTTTTTCATTGCTTCAGAGAACAGGAGGAAGCAGACTCAGAGTTTCTCAATGTGCTTATGAGCTTCCATTCAAGATGCAGCTCATTCTTCCGGAGTCAGAAGGGAACAGACACTTGAATGCAGGTGCTCTGTAGGCTGGAGATTTAAATCCCTGAGTGGGCTCAAAAGCAGAAACATTTTTTCCAATAATCTTCTTCTGAAGAAATTTCCCAGGACAGGGAGCTTTGAGGAAGATACATCCCTGCTCACATAATTGAAAGAGCAGGTGAATAAAAGGGGGAGGGGTCAGCTGATGTGATGAAGGGTCATACAGGTGTCCTTGAAAATGGGCAAGTCCTGGAGAATCAATCTGTGTGCTTTCTCAGAGACTTAAGGAACAGATTGTTACAATTAGTTCAGGGTCTGCATACAAATGACACTCCTTTTGTGTGGATGTCTGCAAATCTCTATAGGGCCAGCAGTCATTTGGAATCCAGGTCAGCCAGGGGAAGCTGAGTGGGAACATGTGTTTCTGTGTCTCCAAGAACGACTCCCCAACTCCTTCCCAAAGCAGCACATGCAGATAATGGCCTATATGGGGTCAGTGTCCTGCTAGCTTTTCACTGAGCTTCCAACCTCATTAAAAAAATTTATTAGTCATGCGTAAGAAAATAATAGAATCCAAAGTGTGTTCTGCCATAGAAACAACCAACATGGTTAAAACACCCGGCTAGTGATTCCAAAAACTCTCCCTGTACAGCATGAATAGATCCCTGAGCCATAATCTAAACAGAATGCATGCGCTACTGTTCTCAGCCTCCTTCCTCTTCAGCTTCATTGATCTAATCAGCTTTAAGTACTTCACCTCTCACTAGCACCTTAATTTCAAAACTCAAAGTGGCACAAAGGAACCTCATCACTCCCCAAGGCTGGTTTTCCTCCTAATTTTTCACTAAAACATCATGATCCACCCAGAGACCTGAGTCCCTAATCTGGGGCATCATCCAAACATCAACCTCTGTATCCCACCTGGCATTACAGTCTGCCCGTTTGACTCCCAAGATGCATCTCAACTCTATCCCCTCACCTTTGCCCCTGCTGCTACCGAGTCCAAGCTCCCTCTGCCCACCGCATGACAGGCCAGTAAATCAGGAGACAAGGTGTTGAGGCAAGGACTCTGATTTACTATTCGGAAACCCACAGACTGAGAAGACGGTGGACTAATGTCTCCAAAAAAATATCTTATCAGGGTTTGGATGCCAGTTTCTTTTATAGAACAGAGAGGGGGAAGAGGTGGGGAAGTAGAGTAAAAAGGCCATAAGTTTTGCAAATATCTCCTGGAATAGCCAGCCTCAGGGAGGGGATGTGTTAATTCCTTCTTTCTTGCAGCCATTCACAGGTGGACAGGGTCAGGATGTTTCCCTGAACAAAGGCACTTTGGTTTAACATTCAGGCAGAAGGGCAGGGTTCCCTGAGGCAGGCCATTATGTATAGAGAGTATCCTTCTAGTGAACAAAAGCAACAGGAAGCAAAGGTTAAAGTAAAAGAAACAGATCCCACGTGGGGTCAGAGTTGGCTCTTTCCTGTCACACTACTGCTACCATTTCTAGACCATGCAACAAACTGGTCCCTATTTATTACCCTTTTTTCCCATCCCACACTATCATCAGAATTTTGTTACTGAAACATAATCAAATAAAGTTACTCTTTCTTGAAAACCTCCATATGCCCCTCCAGTGCTTAGGAGAGAATGCCTTAGGATGTTACACAAGGTCCATCGGAATCTTATCCCAGCTTAACCTATTTAGGCTCATTTTTTGCCACAATCCCATGTTTAAAATGTCTTCTTCTACCCCAAGCATGCTGTGTGCTTTCATCCATGCTGTTCCCTCTATTGATGACGCTCCTCCCACCTTAGTCTGAAAAATGTCTATACATTCTTGAAGTTTCAACTCTAACGTTTCCTTTGCAGAAATATTTGCTGCTGCTTCTGCGCTTTCCCAAGTATTTTGCTCATACCAATCACAAAGCACTAACACAATGATGAACTTCAGGTCTGAGGTGACGTCTTATTCACAACTTTATTTCCAATGACCGGTACACTCAGGTACTTAATAAATGTCCATGAACTGAATGACTAAACCAGGAGATTAAAGCATTCCAAAAGCAAGAGAAGTGGACCTTCCAGTATAACTAAGTACAATCATGAATCTAAAAATGAACATTTCTTCTAAAATAAACTTCATGATGAGTAATATTAACCAGACAAAATAATGTAATCAATATACGTGGCCTTAGCTTAGACACCTAGAACTGACATTTCAGTCCTGTGAATATGGTCTCTTAGGGAAAACAATTAGTATAGTGCCCCACAAATAATGAGCACTATATGTGTGTTTGCTGTTGTTATTAGGGGGTTATGTTCTGACCCAGAGTCCATCTAAATAAATATAAAAATAAGCTATCATAATGGAATTCTACTAAGTAAGTGGCCTACAATACTTAATCTTACATTAAGAAACTAAGATCCCCACACGTACCCAAGTTTCCCAATGCAAATGAAAATACCCTGCTTCAAACACATGTATGAGCCAATGGCCTCTGGCCATAGCCCACATACTAGCATCTGAGGACAGATACTTAAAAGTTTTTGGCACTATCTCCTAGGTTTTTCTATAGACCAACATCATGCCAACTGATCTACACAGCCCCTCCAGTACCTACAGCTATTTTCTAGAGGCTCGAGTGAGTCAGGAGAAGAAAATGATTAATCAACTTGGAGAGATTTGAAAGCTGGAAGAGAGCCATCCTGTGAGTAAAACCTCAGAGCTATGGGGCTGTAGCCATTGGAAAGTTAGGGGATTTCCATGGTTGAAAACATTTGGCCACCTTGCTATGGTCCTCTGACCTTGCAACAAAGACAGAACAGACTTAGCTGGGTGATTTACCTCTGACAATATCCTATGTCTGCTGCCTTTGGCTGTTCACTCTGACTTGACAAAACCAAAGTTATTCCCCCAGAGGCTTATGACTTTGGAACTGGCTCAGAAAATTCCCTCTGCTTTTTCCTCCCAGTGGATATCATTTTCAGTCCTTGGCTTCACTTTTATGTATAGTGAGGCTTAAATGAAAGGTGTAGGTAAGGCATCTGGCTCAATACTTGGCAAACATTAGGTGGGTCTACTCTTTTTTAGGCCACGTTGGTCTCCCAACACTCGGGGCAGATAGGACCGCAGTGCTTTTCTTTTTTGAAAACCTGGCAATACCATTGAAAATCACTTTTCCTGCTTAAGATCTGTATCACTTGCCAGTGTTCCTCATTTCATCTATTCGAATTCTTCCAATGCTTTTATAGGGACTTGCTTTCTGAAGTTACACTTTTTTTAAGATGCTACTCTAATATTATCCAGCTTTTATTTCCCTAAAGTACTAGAGACATTGCATCTGAGTAGTATAATTGCATGTTCCCTGTTTGTTGTTTACATGTAAGGTTTTATTGATACAAGAAGAGCTTCTTGAATTTCTGATCTCTTTGTCTCCCCTAGTATGTCTCTACTTGCATTTTCTTGCCCTTTCACATTATGTACGCTGCCCTCTTTCTTCTTTCTTTCATTTAAACATATGATCACTTGGATTTTGTTACCATTTACTGCCATCTCTTACTTGGTCCTGCTTTCTGTTCTATCACTGCGTTCATAACACATTCTTTGTGTCTGCTATCAAAAATGTGTCAGCAGGATCTACTAATGCCTGACTGTTTACCAGTCTCTTATGTTTCTCTCTTTACCATCATCTATTTTCCTTACATAACTTCTTAGAACCACATCCATTAACTTAATAAAGAAAGAAATTTTGGCAAAGCTTTCTGCTTAATTCTCTTCCCTGCCAGGAAAATATCCAAGTACCTCTCCATTCAACAAACTAACTGCTTGAGCATCGTCATACATCTCATATATACATACAAACATATACACGCAAACTTTCACTGACAGGGTTCTCATCCATTGATTCATGGTGCACAAGGCATTTGTTGAGCAATGCTAGCTGCTGCTTTTCACTGCGTTGCACTGGAGAGAGGGCCCTGGGGATTTTGTCTTTTGGCCCACAGATCAGTAAACACATTCGGGATTAACACTGAAGAGATAAGAAATTCGGGAGTAGGGCCCTAGAACATTGATTTTGGAGGAGAACAGAAGGGAATTTCAGGAAAAGGAATAGAAGTTAGGAACTGTCAGACCAAATAAGGAAAAGAAAGGGAGAGATGAAATAGGGTTAGAGAAAGGAAGATTCAGATAGAAAACACAAGATTAGAGGAAGGAAAGTGGAGTGGCTAAGGAAAAGAAAGAAATAAGGAACAGAGGCAATGAGAGAAGAAAAAGGTGGCATGCAGCTGGCCATTCACTTGAAAAAGAAAGCATGAAGGAAAATATTTAGGAATAAGTAAATACAGATGAGAAAACATTCCAAGTCAATGTGTCATCCTCATTTTAAAATCCCCTTTGTTATTATAATCTACTACCCACAATACAGCTTCAGGTTAGAAATCCCTCAGCCTATAGAAACAGAAATATCTGTCCTGCTTATTCCTTTGAAGTCAGTTACTCTCAAATCCTGCAAAGACTCAAATCCTGTCAATCGACACAACTCAAAAATGAGAAAATAACTAACTGGGATGTTCTTCTGACAGTTTACTTCTAATAACTGGCCTTAATTTTGGCCTTCCATATGTGATAATGACGATGATGGTGATTTTTATCACAAAGAATTTTTAAAATTCATTTTGCTCCAGGCAACTACAATGACCAAAGATGCCTCTTGCTATTGCTGATTTAAATTTAATTTAAATTTAATTACTGATTTAAATCCTAAAAGTATATTGGAGACAAAAGGGCATGAAAATTACAGCCAAGCACTCCTAAACTGGGTAGGTATCTATATGGCAACTCCTAAGAAAAAGAAATACCTGCATAGCATCCCATTTCTTTGGCTCTAAGGCTGAATCTATTCCTACTCTGTACAAATTTGTAGAAGACATCTGTTTCTTTGAACCTCCCTTTCTTTTGGTGGGAACACCGTGGTTTGGGGAACTATCCTGACCTTGACTGGAGGCGGTGCTGATGGGACTGTCATTCCAGGTGCAGGTGATTACCCTAGCCAAGGGGTGGGCTTATAACCCAAGCCAGCCAATCAGACTCTCTCCTGGGAATCTGAATAATTAGCTGAACAATAAAGATCAGAAAATATCTGGAATGGATTCATCCCAGAAGTGGTACTATGATGTGTCTACTGGTTCCTGTATCCTATATTACTAGAGCTGTCCTGCTCTACTTTTCCTTCAATTCTATGACCTACTCCATATTCATTCAAAATTTGGTTTTTTTCCTTTAAATTAGCCAGAGTTAGCTTCTGTTGCTTATAATCAAAAACTCTCAAATAATACAATCCACATTACATTGAATCAAAAAGTCATCTGGGGCTTCCCTGGTGGCGCAGTGGTTAAGAATCCGCCTGCCAGTGCAGGGGACACGGGTTCGAGCCCTGGTCTGGGAAGATCCCACATGCCGCAGAGCAACTAAGCCCGTGCACCACAACTACTGAGCCTGTGCTCTGGAGCCTGCAAGCCACAACTACTGAGCCCACATGCCACAACTACTGAAGCCCACGCGCCTAGAGCCCATGCTCCGCGACAAGAGAAGCCACCGCAATGAGAACCCGGTGCACGACAATGAAAAGTAGCCCCCGCTCACTACAACTAGAGGAAGCCCGCACGCAGCAACGAAGACCCAACCCAGTCAAAAAAAAAAAAAAAAGTCATCTGTGTAAGACTGTCCTACAGTTTGATGCCTTTTGTAACCTCTCAACTGGCTACAGGCCTGTTCTCTGTGCCTTCTCAGTCCTGGAAACCCAGCTGAAAGAGTTTAACTTGTTCTGAGGAGCAGGGGATATGCTAGAAATGAGTCACTTCAGCCTAGTCAAAAGTTGAAATGTTAATATGAGATGAAGCTGTAGCCTGGCTTATGATGGCACCAGAAACTGGTCACGACCATTCTGTCAAACCCTTAGCCATTCATTTAGAGATGAGGCAATCTAGAGAGCTGCAGCGGGCTGGACACAGGCGGGTGTTGTTACAAAGATACAGATCTACAACACAGCTCTGATCCTGGCCCCACATTGAAGGCTTGTCTAACCAAGAAGGCATGGCAAGCCCCACATTGGAGCTGGGATACTTGCCCTGTGGGTTACAGCTTTCAGGGCCAGCCTCTTTGGAGACAGGGTGACTGACCAGCTGAAAAGGGAGCACTGCCCAGCATATGCCAAGGACCTTGCAAGAATGTAAGTGAGCCTAGGACTAGAGACTGGGGCCTAGTTACTGCCAACACCCTGGAGACTGCTCTACTCTGAAGCTAACTGTGAGCAGATTAACCCAGATTTTATTGCAGCTGTCTACTCCACGGGGTCATTTCTTTCTGAGCCTGCAACACATAAGACCTTGAAAATGGTAATTCCTGCCAGAAGTGGAGATGAGGAAGCCAGAGGCATCTTACATAACGTCATGCTCTTACCTACAATGAGAATTGTCCAGAAGTCTCAAACATTATTTCATCATCTTGGTTCTTATTACATACTGTTCTAAAATGCAATGCACTGCTCATCTTATCCACAAAGGCCCCTCCAGGGAAGAGTTTTATAAGAAACCCGAAATGCAGGGGGCTTCCCTGGTGGCACAGTGGTTAAGAATCCTCCTGCCAATGCAGGAGACACGGGTTCGAGCCCTGGTCCGGGAAGATCCCACATGCCGCAGAGCAGCTAAGCCCGTGCACCACAACTACTGAGCCTGCACTCTAGAGCCCACGTGCCACAACTACTGAAGCCCCCGCACCTAGAGCCTGTGATCCGCAACCAGAGAAGCCACCGCAATGAGAAGCCCGCACACCGCAATGAAGAGTAGCTCCCACTCACCGAAACTAGAGAAAGCCCGTGCAGCAGTGAAGACCCAACACAGTCAAATTAATTAATTAATTAATTGATTGATTGATTGATTAATTAAAAAAGAAACCCTAAATGCCAGTAGTTCCATAGGTGGGCCAACAATACAATTAGGCCAATAGTGACGAGGTCTGCAGCTCCTAGCCATTAAAACATGTTAACTTGACCAGCATGACAACTATAAGTTGATATAAAAGATTTAAATATAATTCAACTTAATGTAAGGGAAAATAATTACTTCTCAGAAGTCTATAGGCATTTATTTACAAAAGATCTTTCCACTTATAAACTTTCCAAAATATAAAGCTATGTCTCAGTCAATTTAGCTCATCAGCAAAAGATGTTGCTAGCTGTTGCACAAATAGTATCTTTTGGGGCCTCAGAACAAGTAGACTTTTGGAACTTATCTGTTTGTAAGTTAAGAATTTCTGTAGTATTTTCAGAGAACATTAGGTTTTCTTTCCAAATCTACTAGTTTCTGGGATTCCAGATGAGTCGCTGAAAAAAAAAAAAAGGTACTTTATTCCCACATTCACAGCCTACAGAAAGCTACAAAAGCTGAGACTCGGAAGGGACTTTAGCAATCATTTAGATTAAATTCCATCATTTTGCAAAGGTCGAACTGCATGTGTGGGCCAGTCAAGAAGTAGTTACTTGACATAAGTCACACGGCTGGTCAGTGGCTGGGCTAAACTGTGAGCACAGATTATCTGACTTAAGTCCAGAGCTTGTTTCACTATATCAAGTGCTTTAAAACAAAGCTACTACATTCTCATTCATTCATCCTATTCAACACCAATTTATGAAACACATCTGATATGCCAGGGGCTGTTATACGTAGGCACAAAATGATAAATAGAATTAAATTCCTTAAAAAAAAAATCCAAAAAAGTCACTTTCTAAAAGTGCTCCTCAGTGTTCTAGTACATTTTCACACTGTGGTAAAAGCAAGAGAATTGAGACAAAAGATGAAAGAAGGTTGTACAGTCCTAACAACAATAATGATTCAACATCAATTAACCAGTGTGTGAATTATTTTGCCAGCAACAGGTACCATTTTCACTAAGCTAATAAGCAAGTCCTTGAAACCATTATGACCTCTACTCCTTGCCCCAAGGTGATACCTCCAGTCCTGCCTAGGATGGCAAAAAGGGAGCTATGGTGAAAAATATCATGGACTTTGGGCTTTGGAACTAGAGGGGCCTAGGTTTCAAAATTCTGGCTCTGCCAATTAATAGTTTGTGACCTTGGATAAGTTACCCTCCCTTAGTCTCAATTTTTTCATCTCTATAATGGGGATAAAACCACTTACTCTAGATGGTTACCATAAAAATTGTTGTATGCAAATCATTTAGCTCAGTGCTGGCACAGAGTGTGCCCTTACCACATAATACTATGATTATTATCACTAGTAATAATAATAATAATATGATCTGTGGAACAATTCTATAGAAATGAAACTAAATATGTGAATGGCCAGAAGACGTGTTTTGCAACCTTTACATAGGCATGCCCACCATATTTAAAGGAAAGTTTTCTCCACTTAAACATTAGAGCATGGATTGAACTTAGGTTGGTCAGACTATAGAACCTGAACATGTGACCACTCTGTACACTGTCTCCAAACAGAAATACCCTCTAGTGGACTAACCCTCAGGAAGAAAGCACAATTTCACTGAGAAGACCTGGAAGGGGTTTGGTCTCCTCAGAACTAAGTTGAAGGGACCATTGCGGAAGAGGTGAGGGTAGTGTTGCTGCCTTGGAAATCAGAACTGTTAAAACGTATTGAGCGCTAACACTTAAACAGCTTTCTCGGTAATAATCATAGCTTCACTTGTATTGTTTCATTTAATCGTTACAACAACCCTCTGAGGTGGAGGTGTCAGTATTATCCCTTTTTCACAGAAAGCTTATGCAACTTATCAAAGGACACCAGTTGGTGAGGGGCAGAGTAAGGATTTAAACCCAGGGAACCTTCAGACTGAAGGACTGGCTGTGAGGGGAGGGAAGGTACACTCCTGGCATTTTAGAACCTGGTCCTGGGAGTTGGGAAAGTTCCACCTATGTCTCAGCCATGCTGAGGTCCATATCAGAGGGTCTGAGAGAGGAAAAAAAGGGAAGGGACTGTCTGAAAAAAGGCAGGGGAGTCCTACTGCCTTCTCAGTCAAAGCCAGAAGCCTTGGAGGACGTGTATCTCTACCTCCTGATAATCGGCCTCCGACCGACTTGGGATAAGGAGGCGTTACTGTACCGTGAAAGGTACCTTCGTGCCTGGAAAAATCCCAAAGCTGCCTGCAACACTTTTTCTTTGAATTAAAAATCCTTGAAGACTCTGTCAAAGTTCCATTCTGTATGGCCAGCACCTAGTACAGTGCCTACCATGTTAATGGGGCACAATAAACATTTCTGAAAGGAAAAAGGGAAGTGAAGGTTAAGAAAAACTAGAAAGGATTCTCAAACACTTTATCAGAGCATGGTTATCAGAGGCCTAGCTCAGTAAAAGTCAGGAGATTTGGGTCCTACCCAGCTCTAAAACCAGATGTATGAAACTGATGAGTCACTTACTCTCTCTGGCCCTCAGTTGGCTCATCTATAAAATGGGTTGGATAAGATGATCTATGAAGGAGATAATATGTAAAGGAGTCTTGTTCAATGGCTGGCCCAGAAGAGGCTTTTAACTTAGGTTTACTGATATGATGCTTTCCATCTTTTAAACTCCATTCTGTCATTTAACTTGGCTCCCTCATCTTACATATGAGGAAACAAAAGCACGGAGAAGTTAAGTGGCAGTACAAGGTTACCCAATTAACTTAAATACACCCAAGACAACAATCAAGTTCCCTCGAGTCTCAGCCTGGTACCCTTTCTTCTACTCACACTGCACACTGCTTCCTGACTTGATTGGTATACTTGTTTCTCTCTCGCTATCCATGAAGCTGTTGAAAAGAATGCTACATGATTGATGGTATTCAAGGAAGCCATCAAATCCATGCCATTGTCTTTGAGCAAGACGCATTTTAAAATGCCTAAAGAGAACAGTATATATATATATACATACATATATATATATATATATTTTTTTTTAACCCTCAGAGATGGAAATTCTAGTACATTTCTCAGTAGTCTACTCCAATTTTGCTTGTTAGTAAATACTTCCTTTTGTCTATCCCCAATCCTTCCTGCTGCAGTTCAAGCTTCTTGTGTTATCCTCAGGTGAGATGGAAAACACAGGTCATTATGTTCTGCTAAGCATGTTTGTGGACATAAAGATTGCTATTAAATTGCCCTTCATCTTCCTTTCTTTCCAAGCTGACTAATCCCAGTTTCTTTAAATTCTCTCACTTCTTCTTTCCCAATCCTTTAATCACCTTTGTGGCTGAATTCTCAGCCACCTTGAGACTCAACCCCTCCCCGTTAATTACAAATCACAGAACTGGGCACAATTTCCTACTATGGTTCTGAATATTAACTAGTAAGCCAATTGTGTCATAGTTCCTGCCAGAAGGTTCTCTAAATTCGCATTCCAAAAAACTATATAAATTCGCATTTTAAAAACTATAGCACCCTAATTTAGGCTGAAAGTAGATTATTTGCAGCTTCTTCATAGCAAACTTAAACTTGAATCGCCCAACTCTCAACATATTCCTATCTTCTCTTCTCCAAGGCAGTTGTACATAAGTAAGGAAGTAAATTAGCTGAACAGGAATCCTAAAATGTGTATCGAATGTCAGTATAAGTAGATTTGGGTTTTGTGCATCACTGTTTCTACATTAATACAGATAGTTCAGTGGCATCTAAGAAGTAATGAGTTGCCAAAGCACAATTTACTTATCATGTATTGTTCCTACAGTGTTTTCTGTTTCTTTGCACAATTTTTCTAAATTCACAATGTTTAGAACAAATTTTTTTTCTAAATTGCACAATGGCATGTCTAAATGTTTTTTCTTTAACAAACATACTTGTCTCCTATGTGTTTTCTATATGTGCCATTGAGGCTCAAAAAAAATAACTTTTTAAGATGTCTTTTGTTGTTTACATTAAGAATGAAGATCGGGCTTCCCTGGTGGCGCAGTGGTTGAGAGTCCGCCTGCCGATGCAGGGGACACGGGTTCGTGCCCCGGTCCGGGAAGATCCCACATGCCATGGAGCGGCTGGGCCCGTGAGCCATGGCCGCTGAGCCTGCGCGTCCGGAGCCTGTGCTCTGCAATGGGAGAGGCCACAACAGTGAGAGGCCCACGTACCAAAAAAAAAAAAAAAAAAAATGAAGATCATGGTAGTATAAAATTAGCAATCTGCTGAGCCACATATTAATACCAACTTAGTGAATATTTTTCAGATACCTACTATGCATACACTCGGTACTTAGAGAGTGGAACAGAATATGAACAAAGCATAATATAAACCTGGAAGGTTTTCCAGAGGAGATGACATTTAAGTTGAACACTGAGGAATGAGCAGGATTTTGACACGACACTCAAGCTGAAGGAACGTCCGCCAAGCAAAGGAAGGCAGAATGGCATCACTGATACAGCTAATGAGACACTGGCCAAGGAAGTCATTGGGAAAGAACAGAATTGGATTCTGGAGAGATGCTATATTTACAATAATTTTTCCAACTAAAAGTCATCCAAGTGACGTTCACACAGTCATGCCACTTTAGCGTGATCTCAGTTAGTTAGTAAATAACTAATTGACACAACAGGCTTCGTGCAGGACGGAGACTGTGTAAAAGGAGGCAGTTTAGAAGGCCAGGCAATCCAGGGAAACAAAGCCATTTGCTTTTTATGGTTTAAATAATTTCACCCGCTACAGTTTCACAGTCTTTCTTCATTCCACACTGGGATCAGTTTGGTCCCACTTGGCAAGCATGGGACTTCTTTGTCTGTGCATGTGTGCTTCTCAGCAAGAAGAAGAACAACAAAAAAATGTGGCTGAGGTCGATCTGTAATTTTTCACTGTGGCTTTGAATCATGGATGATATCAGCACAGCTCCAGAAATTGGGTTTGTCAGTTAAGCCTCCCTCCCTGCCGGCTAAGCCCCAGAGCATGAAACATAAACCATAAAGAAACAATGGCAGGGCTCATGGGTTATTTATTGTTGTTCTCCAAATACATCTCGGTGATAGAATGGAAAATGGTCAACTGGGAATCCAAACTATATTCTCATCGAGGCCAAGATAATTTCTTAGGGTAGGCTTTTCTTTTCTTTCTTTCCTTCATTTTTTTTTCTTTCATTTTTGAAAATTTGTTAACAAAGGAGAAGGAAAATGGTTGAGAAATGTCTGAGAATGGTTTGGCAGGATGGAGTGTGTGGCTTAACTAGCCAGAAGGAAGGAATTTTGAGTGTATCAAGGCAGAATTCTCAATCCATATCCGCTTTACAATTACACATGCCTGTGGGTTTGCGCTAATCTCATCAATAAGTTGAGGGAGTTACAGCCCTGGACGGGAGTTGGTGAACTTGGAGGACGTGTATGGATACTACGTGTATGTGATCGTAGGCACACGTGTTTGTGTGTGTCCTTTCAAATAAAAATGAAAAGCTATAGAAAAAAATACCAATTCATTAGACATTTATTAAAAACATGTATATCCTGGATCAGACCTTGGGCTAGGAGGGCTAATAGTAGTGAGAAAAGGACCCTGTCTTGGAGGGGATCCTGAACCAGAAGGAGAAAGAGGAAAGTAAACATATTCAGTTGGATGGGGGGAGAGGGGGAGTTCCTATGCCCCCAAATTGTGACTCAGGCAACTATGTGGACAATGATTTTCCACTAACAAAAATAGGAAAAACGTGAGAGATGGTCATTTTGGAAAGAAAGACTAACAGTCCAGACCTGGGCATTCTGAGCTACAGGCAGCTACACGACATCTAGTAGATTTCCAGCAAACACGTGGACACGTGGACACGTGAGCCTGGAGCTTAGGAGGGAAGTCTGGTCTAGAGGTAGTGATCTGATACTGGTCGGGGCGTGGGTGGATTCCGCAAGCATAAATGAGAGATCTCCCAGCGAGAATGCACAGTGAGAAGAGAACCAAGGATGACTGTGATTCAATAAACCCCCCTTGGGTGACCACTCTGTGTAGTCATTTTATGAGGTACTTCCAGGCATAGAGGCAAAGATGGGAGTTCCGGCCCTCGAGGAGATTACTTTTACAGGTATTTGAGTAAGACAAATTTCTTTCTTGACATCAGTGGTACCTCCTCTACATTCACCCCCAAAATTTACCAAAGTGACACAGAAAATATTGTGTGATACTTTCTATGCCTTCCCAGTACATTTTCCTAGTTTTTCATTTTGTTCTTAAATTTAGGATTATCAATTGTCAGTTTTCTCTCTGCCATTAGAACACTAAGCTCCTTGAAGTTAGAGGCCACTATACCATGTATTTCTTTTTTAAGTTCTCAAGACTCTACATGAGAATAATAACTATCATTTATTGAGCACATCCAGGCATTATCTGGAAGGGCTTTACAGACGTTATTTCATTTAAACATCACAACAACTGTACAAGGTTGGTATTACTACTCCAGTTCATAGATGCAACAATTAGGATACAACTGCTGCCAGACAGCATAACCAAGACACAAAGCCAAATGTACCTCATGTTCACAGGAGTAAATCCATGCTCTTTTAAAAGTCCTCATGCTGGGACTTCTCTCGTGGCGCCGTGGTTAAGAATCCACCTGCCAATGCAGGGGACACAGGTTTGAGCCCTGGTCCGGGAAGATCCCACATGTCACGGAGCAACTAAGCCCATGAGCCACAACTACTAAGCCTGTGCTCTAGAGCCTGCGAGCCACAACTACGGAAGCCCACGCACCTAGAGCCCGTGCTCTGCAACAAGAGCAGCCACCGCAATGAGAAGCCCATGCAATGCAATGAAGAGTAGCCCCCGCTCGCCCCAACTGGAGAAAGCCTGCGTGCAGCAACGAAGACCCAACACAGCCAAAAATAAATAAATGTATAAAAAAAAAATAGAAGTCCTCATGCTGCCTCTATATGTCCAGTCCTCATGAAGAGGGAACAAATGATACCATCAGTGAAAGGAGGTAGGTTTTGTAATAACTGAGGATCTGCCATCAAACACCCTCATCCACGCCTACCTACTCCCAGGACTAGTGAGTTAGCATGCTTTGAGAAGCACTAAGACTATCTAGTAAAGGCCCAAACTTTTAAGGAATGAAAACTTGACAAATGAGAAGGGGTTGTTGTATCCATCACATAATGAACATGTCTATTAAAAAAAAAAAAATGAAACAAGTAATGTTTGATGCAGGTTCTGCAGGCTGGCCTTGGGTCTTTTCTTCAGTTTGTAAAGAAATACTGTGTTGGGCAGTAAAATTTGGGATTCAAAAGAATCTTATAAAATTTGAGAATAAAGAATTGAAAAGCTAAATAAGATTCAAAAACTCAAATTTGACAGAGTATCCTGAGGGAGGATTAGAATATTTGACATTAATATAACTGAGTTTAACAACCAAGTGAGAACAAGCAAAATATGGTATATCCATGCAATGGAATATTATTCAGCCATAAAAGGAATGAGGTCCTGACTCATACTACAGCATGCATGAACCTTGAAACATTATGTTCAAAGAAAAAAGCCAGACACAAAAGGCAACATACATTTTTATATGAAATGTCTAGAATTTGCAAATTCACAGACACGGAAAATAGGTTAGTGATTGCCAGCAGCTTGGGGGAGGGAGAATGGAGTGTGACTGCTAATGGGCACTGACTGGGTTTCATTTCTGGAGGGATGAAAATGTTCTAGAATTAGATAGTAGTGACGGTTGTTCAATCCAGTGAACATACTAAAAAGCCACTGAATTGTATACTTCAAATGGGCGAATTTTATGGTATGTGAATTATAGTTTAATTAAAAATTTCAAGTTAAAAAATCAAGCAAGCAGACTTCCTTGGCAGTCCAGTAGTTCAGAATCCACACTTCCACTGCAAGGGGCAGGGGTTTGATCCCTGGTTGGGGAACTAAGATCCTGTATGCCACGCAGTACAGCCAAAACAAAATCAAGCAAGCAATGAGACTCATAAGAAGAAGTACTCAGGAATCACAAAACAATGTTCTTTTTATTAAAGGATTGGCCAGACCCTATGGACTATAGCATCAAGTTCTGGGATCCAGACGGTTTAAAGGACAGCCACAAAGTTGATTAGGCTTGAAAAATAAGACTTATATGGAATACCAAAGATATGGGAGTGATTCTACCTAAAAATCCAAAGTCAAAGGGGGTGATTTAATAACAGTTTCTTCACATACAAAAGGGTTCTTAAGCAGAGAATAGTAACCCACTGCTTTCCATCTCCTCTGAAGATAGAGCAGAAGAAAGAGGGCTCAAAAGATAATAAAGGGACTCAGGACAGACACAAGAAAGAGCCTCCTTAAAGTGAGAGTTTGACAAAGGGCAAGGTTACTAAAAGAGGCTGTGGGCTCTCTACCACCTCTGAAGATCTCTAAAATAAGGGCAGAGGCTTCAGGACTTTGAGAATGTTTTCAAAGCCACATCTGTGAATCTGTCATCATGCTACTCTAGAGGAGGACACCCTTTCTGATTTAAGGTAACTGAGAGGGAAAAATGGAAAGACATGTTATGGACTAGATGAAGTCCAGCCGGGTTTATGTTAAAGTAAATTTATTTAGGATAATTCCAATTTCCTATTGTTTTCTTTTATAAGTCATCCTTATGGGAGAAAAAAAAAAATCAAATTCTCCTGCTCCAAATGAACTCAGAAGCTCTGATACACAAGATTCAGGTGTTCTGTCAACAACACACCCATACTGGGAGTTTTAGCTGCTTAGAAGTTCCCTTTCTCTTTAGTAGTCTTTCCAGAATTTTGTAGTTTTTCCCATCTTTCCAGAATTTGGTAGTTTTTCCCTAATTCTGAAATTATCTCTGCTATCAGCCTTTTATCCACCTAACCAGTCTGTCAGACTGTTGGAATTTTCCCATTGCCCTGTCGCCAGACTTCGTGCTTCATTGAACCCCTTCTGCTCCCCTCCATGACAACTGCGTAATCTACCATGTCTAGTAGTGCCAGGTTAGAATATCGATATTCCAAGTTCTGCCTTGATAATATATATACACCCCCTCATCTAATACATCATATTTTCATATTAAAAATTCCACGAAATCAAGCTTTTGGATTATATTAGTTATCTACTTTTTCAATACAGAACTATTAATTTTCTGAAATAATTAGGGCAACTTTTCACAGATCTTAACTGTATGATTTTTATCTCTAAAGAGAGACCAATATACTCATGTCATAATTATACACTTGAAATTTCTGCTCTTGATTAAAAGATCACTCCGCATCAATAGCACTCATGCTCAGGTAATAGCAAAATTAAGTCATCACTTACAAACGGGCATACCTTCCAATAAGCACATATTTCCTTAGTGTCTATCCTCAGAGTATCACAAATATACTGGCAGCCAAATGTACTGCCAACTGCCAGTGATAACAAAAAGTAGACATCTCACCTTACTGTAGCCAGAATCAAAGTTAGACCAGAAATGAATCAGGAAATATTACAATCTTTTCCTTAACCCCTAGTACTAACTTGGAATTGAGATGGGGGTAGTGGGATAACATCAAATAATCTTTACAAGTCAGAACAGAACAGGTCTTAAAGTTGTTTTTGGCTCCATTGCCTCTGGGTCGGCTCCTGAGACAGAAGTCAAGCTGTGACTTACAGGGTTATATTAATTTTCCTTATGCTGCTTAATTTTAGTAGCATAGTTTCCACATACTCTAATTTCTTGTTTTCAGTGTTGTATGACATGTCTTGTAAACAGTGTGAAGTTGGTTTAACTGTACAACATTAAAGTTATATCCCCACTAGGTCTACAATCTAAAGACCTGCCACTTACAGATAAGGAGTAGTTCTGACCTCTGGGAACTACTGAGAATTATGGAGAAATCCAACAAGGCCCTCTTACTTTTGGAGACTAACCTTCAACAAGAAGGCTTTGCTAATTTCTACATAGCTGTCCTTTCAAAATTAGGTAGACAAACACTTTACAGTTCAGACCCTGAGTCTTCCATGACTTCCTCTGTTTTAGAGAAACATTCTTCTGCATAGGTGCCCAACTCTCTGCACCACATTTTGTAGGTCCCATTCCTCCACAGAGACTATGAAAATGGGTTTATGTCAAATTTAATTTAGCCCAGAGCCACACAGTCCCACAGGTAAAAAGTCTTGTGAATATCGCTCTAGGGCAGGAATTGTATATTTCCAGAGTTCAGAACAGATCCCAGTAGCGCTTCAGACAGTGTGTCCACCTGTTAGTACAGCTGTTCTTGCGCTCTTCGTGGGTTATGGTGCCAACCCCCAATCAGTCTGATGGAAGCTGAACCCATTTCCCCTGTCTTGCACAGCCCTATTATAGAACACTGACTGACTAAAATAGCAGTTATGTTCTTGATCAAGGGACCTTTTACAAAGTATCCTCCGTAAAGGAGCCACTCTCTCTATATTAATCAACCACAAATGATATGCCTTTACACTGTGTGGGATTAAGCTCTCTGAAATCTCCACTGAGGTTCAAGGCTGGAGGTTTTTAGGAAGGAGGAATGAAGAATGATCAGAAAGCAGCAATGAGGAAACAGATGATACCTACCCCACATCCAGGGCTCATCGTAGGAGACTGGAAAATAACCACCACCACTTAAGAGGGCAGCATGCTTAGACGCATGAGAAGCAAAGTTCTCCTAGAGTTAGAAGGTGAAAGGAATGTTCCAAGAAGAGGCTGAGGATATAGGATATTTTGCTGATGTCAGATTCTGAATTCTAGAGATACAGGACTTGGTGGGGGGAGAGATGTGGACGAGAGAAATCAGAGTTTGCGAGGTAAAGGGTTTCCTACAAGTTGGGCTTCTTGTGACATCTAAACAGTGATCAAAGTACAATGAGATCAGATCTGCATTACTGGAGGCAGAGACTGATGACTAGGCTGAGAATGGGGTCAGAGAGGGGTGATTACCTGGGTTCCCCTTGACCCCTGATAATGGAGTGTGCAGTGAAGTCCAGTGAAGGAAGATCTTATCCAAGTACATATACTCGTCTTGATTCCTGATGATGTAGGAGGTGATACATAAATCCATATGACAGAGGAATATGCTATACATTTAAAAGTTTTTCTATGTAATTTTAAACCTAATTAATTCTATGGTAACAAATTAAAAGGTGAAGAAACAGCTAGGATAATGGACGTTAGGTGGCATTCTTTAAGAAGATTTTGACAGCCTCATTTGGGAAACATTTTGGGGAATCAAGGATTCTTCATGGCTTTTGGAAAATTGATATAGGTATGTTTGATATGATGCCCTCTTAAACTTTTCTAAGACACCATGGTACAATTCACCTCGGGAAAGTTATAAAATCTCCTTGAGATTCAGTTCCCTTATCTGTCAAGTGGTTAGAAGTGGGGAAAAAAACCTAATAACACCTATCTCCTAGGGCTGTCATGAGGATTAAATGATGTAATAAATAAATAAATAATGCAAGCACAGCACCTACCACAGAGTACATGCCCAATAAACACTTAATTACCTTTCTCATTTGTTCTTTACAACAAACCCAGGAGTCAAGTGTTATCTCCATTTTAAAATGCAGAAATAGATTTGTAGTGAGATTCAGTAACTTATTTAAGGTGTCTCTTTTAGGAAGAGGCTGAGCTGGGATTTTTAACTCTGTTTACACTGATGCCAAAGGTCGGTTTGAGCTCGTTCTGCTAAACCTATTGTCTCTCCTATTTGTTTTTCTACTACAGTTAATATCAGAACTTATTTCCCCCAAATTGGTTGAAAAACATACTGCCTCTATAAATGCCAAACCCAGTAAACCGGTGTACCTAGCGCAGGACCACATGTGAATAGCTATCAGACAAGAACCACTTGCATTAAATGATGGTGAAAAGTTAATAGACGATGAAGAGACCATTAGGCACTTAAAAATCCCCTAAGAGCCTGAGGTTCTCTTTGGTTCTGAGTGACTTCCTCTATGTTATAAGGGCACCGTTTGGCTCAGCTTTCATTTGTTTCCTCTTCGTATACTGAAAAGAACCAATGTTAATGAAAACCAGTGAAGCAGCTGCAGTATATACGTAGTAGAAAATGAGCTGAGCAGTCTAAAGACATAGATTCTGGCCTGGCCGTGGTCACTGGGCAGCCAGATGGCCTTGGGCAGGTTCATAACCTCTCTGGTGGTAATAATCTATCGATTAAGAGCCTGGATTTCAGAAGCAAAAACCCTAGGTTTGATTCTGGTTCTTCTGCTTACTACTGTGTGACCTTGAGCAAGTCACTCTCTGAGCCACAGCTTCCCCATCTCAAAATGGAGATGATAATACCGAATTTACAGAACTATTACTGCAAGAATTAAATAAACTATTGCAGGTAGTTAGCACAGAGTTGGTTTTCAGAAAATATCTAATTGTTACCACCACTAATCTCTTGGTTTCACGTTCTCTGTTTCTGGAATGGGGCAATAATACCTGTCTTGTTTCCTCTGTTCGACCTTCCAGACAGTATTATTTGTGATGATTATCATGGGTGAAATAGCATTTGGGAAAATGTAAAAGACCATGTAAGAATGTGGGGTTATTATGAGGATAACTCAAGAGAGAATTGAATATACTATCTCTGACATTTGAGGTGACGGGGATGATTAATCTTGACATTTTTGGAAAATGATAACTAAGTCCTAAAGGTCCTAAATATCTAGCTGAGAAAAATAAAATGTTCTTCAGGTTCTCAGAACTCCAAGGTTTTTCTTCCGTAATATATTTGGAACCCCTAAAGGATCATTTAATTCATTGTATAAATGCAAAACAACAACAAAGTTGAAATAAAGGGGAAGGTGGTTTCACAGCACACAAAACTGGGAAATTGTTTCTACAGCACAATGCAACAAATTGAGTCCTGGGGGAAGGATACAAGTTATAGTTGCTGCATGTGGATATCAGAGGCCAGAAGCTGGCCTCTTCTATTCTGTGAAGTGTCATGTGCATAAATTTCTAGACGGTCATTCCCTTTAATTCAAAACTCTGGTGAACAAACAGCTGGAGCAAAGCCACATGCAAAACATGACCAGCCATAACACTCAGAACATCGGCCATCTCTCATTGCTCAAACTCAGCCCTTAAACAACTGACTTGCTTAACTCAGAGTTGTTGTTCTATGTGTGTTATAACTGATCTCAGAGAATCTTAGGGAGGGGCCTTAGAAGTCATCTAGCTCCCACACCTCCCCTTGCTGGCAGAGTCGTCTTCACACAAATCCATAAAGAGACTGGACAGTTCAGGGACAAGAGTGCCCCACTAACTTGGTTGGCCCTGGACTCACAGTTGACCAGTACTGGGGCTAACACAATTCCCTTGCCCTGAGGCTTCCCTGAGGGGCCTTCTGTTAGAGTAACATTCTGGTCTTTTTTGCAGCCCTGTTAAAGGATTCCGAGAAGGATTTTTGGGCAGACATGAAATAGGCTCCCTTCTCTCTCATTCAGAGTATGGAAGACATTGTTCTTTTTTCTTTTAAGCAAGTACATGACAGTATTGACTTTCACTGAGTTACCCATCAACAAACATCCCTAAAACTTCTCCTCATTACTTGCTATCAAACCAAGCTCCCACCTTCCTTTTAGGACTTATAATATTTTGCTAACCTAAGTGTGGAAATTTACATTGACCTCTGTATTTAAAATTTAGACTCACTGGCTCTGATAGCTTATTACAGTGGTTAAGAGCATAGGCTTTGGTGTCAGACAACTGGTCCCTGTTCCAGCTGTGCCACTTTGGCTGGGGGACTTGAGTAAATAACTTAGTATCTCTGTGCTTCTATACCATCCTATCAAATGGAATATTAATAGTATAGACCTCAGAGGGTCACTGTGAGGATTAAATGAGGGAATCCACATAACACATTTAGCATTCGGCCTGGCATATAGTAAATGCTCAATAAATGTATTTGTGATTGTTATTAGCAAACCCTTCCCATCGACCTACACAGATCATTTTAAATCCGGTCTCTCTTCTTGGATGTGTTAGCCTTCTCTTTCAACTTTCAGGCAACCATATATTACAGAATCACGTCTTTTCTGTTTCCATCAAAGTTCTAAGTGAGAAAATTGGACAGAATAGTATCAGCAAACATTCCTTACTGTGATGATCTCCTTCCAGATGGACATCAGTCCATCATCCATCAGCTCAAAAACCACTTGGTTACATTTGTTCAACCAGCTATGAGTCTACTTAATTAACCCAACTAGACAACAAGAATATAATAAAAATGTCTGCCAAACTCCTCCCAGAAATAAAAGTCTACTCCATGACATTCCCATAACTAATCAGATGAACTGTGAAAGAAGGAAATAGGAATGCTTTGCTTTAATAAGCTCATATTGTCTTTTAATAATCATCACAAGGTGTCATTTGCCTTGGTGGTGGTGATGAGAGCAGCTATATGTAAGGCTCTGAGCCAAGCATTTTACATAGACTATCTAATTTCATCCTCAAGACAACCCGTTGAGGTTGGGATTATGATTCTCTCTCTCCCTTTTTACAGAGAAGGAAACAGACTTAGTTGATACATTTTATAAATGGCTGATCAAGCATTCAAACCCAAATCAGACTCTAGAGACCAAACTTCTATCCAAGGGCATATTATCTCTCTTTTGTACTAAATGGCACCCTAAGGCTACATAAACTATACAGGTGGGTCCAGTTCCAGCCTTGCAGGCCCAGAAACTTGGCATTGTCAGTATCCCAGAGTTGACGAGGCTTAAATCTCACACCTCGCCCTAACCAAGTTCATAATAAACTGGCGCAGCAAACCAGAATGCCAATTTACTGATTTACAGTAGTGATGTATCTATCACACAGACTAGATACTCATAACATTCTGACCAGAGCATTTTCCCCTTCAGACAGTTCTACCTACAGAGGCAAATTGTAATCATGAAGCATCAGAAAGAGGAGTTTGCTATAGGACTTGAATACTGAATTGAATTTCCTACAGAGGACTCTTGACAGGGGAACTGAAACTTTGAAGACTCCCATTCCTATAGACATTACTGGGGGCATAGGGCACAACCAGTATTCACTTTGGGTGCTTCTGATGTTGACTAGCTTCCTTTCTGACACATCACATCTGTGTTTTACTCATGTTTATGACAGTCTTTGGCCTAGAGACTATCACTCCCTTTAGGTGACTGTCCACAACTCTGCTCTGCTCCATTCTCTGATGGATGGAGATATATATATATAAATTTATTTGCCAACCAAGTCCTTGAGTAACCCCCATATCTAGTCTATGCTCTATAATATAATTAGTTCTGGCCTAAAGCCTTTGACTCAGTTAAGAAAACTAGGCGCTCTCCTAATATCTTTTTTATTTTCATTTTTAGTACAGAAATAGGATTTGAGATGTTTTTTCTCCTATCTTCTCCAAACAGTGGTTTCACTGGGGAAAGGGTACAGAGAAAGGGCAATGTGATCAGAGAGAAGAGAAAGAAAAAGGATTACTAACTTATTCTTTATATAGCTCTGGGTTATTTTATTTGTTATAAAATGCATGTGTTACTTTCATGGTTAAAAATTCCAATGCTTTAAAAAAATAAAAGTTACGTAGTCCAATAATATTGATATAAATCTTCTCTACAGCATACCTTCACTGGTTGTCTAGTTTACTCTTAAACACCTCCAGTAATGGAAACTCACAGACTCTTGAGGCAATTCATCCCGCCTATGGACAGCTCCATTAGAACAATCTTCATATTATTAAGTTCAAAATCTGTCTCTGTGTAGCTTCTGCCCATGGCCTTGGCTCTATCTCTTGGGCCCCAAGGGACACATCTCATCCTGCTTCCCCTTAGACACTTAGAGGACTCACGCCAGCTTAGATACTAAGCAAAGCATAACCCTACTTGCTTGGCTTTTCTTCTGAGCTAAATATTTTCTAGGGTTTATGAGAAAGATGCTGAAAGATGACAGAAAGACATATGCTATGCATTTTTTCTAGACTATGATTCCTGAGATTGAGCCAGAACACCCCCTGGATCCTCAAGGGTCTGTCGTGGATGGGTTTACTGCCTTGTTATAACGCTCTCACTTAGAGAAGAAAGCAGGTAGCCAGACACTAATAAGGGCTCCAAACCACAGTACATGGAAAGGGTCCTGTGCACAGGCAGTCAGGCCCTTGAACTAAAAATGGAAGTAGCCCTACATGCAAACAAATCAGAGTCAGTAGGCACTGGGGGAGGAGGGGAGGAGGAAAGGTCATAGAAAATGTTCTGGGTTAGGCCACTTGTTGATTTTAGACATTCCTACCTAGGAAATGCACCATAAGCAATGCTCTCATTCTGACCACAGTGCGTTAGTCAGATAAACAGACTTCTCAGAGAGAAGATCAAGGAGGACAATGCAAATTTTTAAGTGTGGGAACATCACTGACACTGAACTGAAGCTTGAGAACTTGAAAGTGAAAGTGACTGGAAATGAAGTGAAAGAGTTTGCTGGTAAAGAATGGAATGTGAAAATGAAATAACATTTTAAATGGAGTTCACTTCTCATTGCCTTTCATTTTACTCTGTGACTCAAACTGGGAATTTCTGTAACACATACAGAATCCTGTCTGGTAGAGTGACCTACCTACTCTATTCTGACAACCTTATCATAAATATCTGGGGAATAACTCACTCCACGTCATTGTGATAATGATCACAAGCACATTTCTTTGCTTCTGCAGAGTGCTATGGAGATGACAAAGCACTTGCCCATTTTCTCATTTAACCCTCACACAAACTCTGTGAGGTAGAGATTATTGTCTGTTACAGGTAAGGAAACTGCTTTAAATTCAGGGTTTTTTTCTGTGATACTACAGCAGCCGGGGCTGCTACCACAATCCACCCAGACATCACCGAAGGCAACCAAGACACAAATGATGATCACTCCACTACCTTAATTAGTCCGAGGGCTAGTCAACCAAATAAGCAAGCCCGGTTTCTGCAATGATTCGTGTCTATGTACACTACGCTGAGTTATCATCCCTAACATCTTTAAAATAAAACACACATAGACAAGATATAAGATAGTCCTATCTCTTTGGCCCTGGTGTATGTGATACTGCAACACAAATACTGGTCATTTGTATTTGCTTCAGGCATGCATCTAAAACCTGTGGTTCCACTGTTACCTGGTCTCAACTTTTCTAACTAGGGACCTAAAGATATTCCTAGAGTGCGTTTCACTCAGATTAATATAGCCTGATAAAATTTCAGTGCCAAATAAGGAGAAAGATCATGTGCTACATTCCCTGGAGGTATATTACACCCTGGCAAGCAGCTTCCTGCAATACCCATTTAAAAAGATTAGCAGGAGGAAGAAAACCAAGGTTACAATAAAAGAGTCATTACTAAAAGTTCTCAGGATAATGCCTTTCTTTGAAGTCTAAACTCAGCATCTTCTAACATGATGGTAGTTAAGGCATGAGTATCCAAAGGGCAGTAGATCCCTGAGGGTATTGAATATTTTTCAATCATTTTCTCAACAGTAGATTTAAAGGGGATTTTCACATTTTTCAGACCTAAATATTCTTCTTTCTCCGGACTTCAGTTCTTTCAAATGTTGAAGACAAATGAAATGAACAAGACAACAAAGAAAAATTTTAAATTCTCTTGGAAAACCTCATCTTTTTGAAAGGAGTCTTAGTGGGAGGGACAACTTCCCCTGAGGGAGTATCAGTGAAGCTGTGAAAATACAAGGCCCTGGGAACCAAAGAGGTCGCCCAGCAAAGGCCACTCAGAGACAGTCAGCAGTGGCTACTGCACACTTGGTCACTACCCTCAACTCAGGAGGGACACGAGCAGTTCTCAAATGCCCTTGTTCATCTCACAGTGCCTAGCATGGTGCCTGGCTCACACAGCATTCTGTAAATATTTGTTGACTAAAATCAGATAAAATGGAAACAGGCTCCCATATGTCCCAAAGTTTTAGACGTTAGCATACTAACGTAGAGTTGTTCGCGATTGGAAGAAAGGAGAAAGAAATACTATTTTGAACCTAATGTCTTTGAGTCTTGTAACGTGAAGGATGAGAAAATCCTCCTAGTCCATCAGAGTCCCCAAAATGGATCATCCATCACTAAGGAAGAAAGGGCTTCCATGAAGCGCTAAAACCTAGAAAATATCTTCAGCCACTCAACAAAACAGAACTTCACCTCACCACAAGCCTATCAAAGATCTCCACAGATTCCATTCAACTCAGAAGAGACAGTACTTTCAGATTGCCCTCAGGGTTTGCTTGTGGGTGCTGGCCACCAAACTGTTGCTAAGCACAGTATGACTCTATTACGGGACAGCTTGTCACCACACAGATTTGGTACACAACATCTAGAGTATAACGCACAACCCCAAAGAGGTTCTGCTGTTGAATAGCGATGCTATGATGTATGGTATAGCTGCAGACCTGGGAGGAGGGTCAGCTGGCCTGAATTCAAGCTCTACCACCTTCCAGCTGTAGGGCCATGGCCACATTATTTCACCTCTCTGAGCCTTGGTGTTTTCATCTGGAAAGTGAGAGGCTTAAAGCAGTTGACCTCAAAGATCCTTTCTGGCTTCTAGCACTTCTAACACTCCATGACTCTGAAAAGAAACACAACTAAAATTAAACCCTTTATTGCTTACAGGCCATGGAAGAAAACAGGTTGATGCATCAACAGGTCACAGAGACATGGGTCCCATTAGCAAAAAGCTCAGCCCTTTCTGTGGCTGAAAGGAATGAGAAGAATATTTTGGCTTTCAGAATGAGCAAAGATTTGGTTTGGACTTCTGTCTAAAGAGACAGCATGTCTCAGCAGTAGAAATGGTGCCAGTAGCCACAGGCTAGGTCACTGCCTTTGGTGAGGGAGGCCCAGCATGCAGAACACAAATTTCTTAATTACCATGACTATAACCTTTACCACACCTTGTTTTTCTTGGGGGCTCTCCTGGTCAGGTAATCTGAGTTAGATTCAACCCAATTTATAAATTTTGAGACTTTTCCCACTGTAGGTAAAATTACATGCTATTTTAAGAAACCTCTTGGGGGATGAGGAAATATGTTGTTTTTCTTTTAAATATTATACTGTATAACGATTCCAAATGCTAACTGAGCTTTTAAAGAAAAACATGAGTTCCCTAAAAATAGGCCGTCTACAATGCCTCTTAGATTTGGTCACTTTATACGTACTTGCTTCGCATGTAATTAGAAACAAAATAATATTTGGTGAACATATCTAAAAGGTTAAGAAAAACTAAATGTAAACGTTCCCCAAACATGAATCAAATATTAATTAGCCTGAGCTACATGGCTACTTTAAAGTTGTACTCTCAAAAAATCTCAAACGAGCTGTGGGACTCGAGGGACATTGTTCCAGCTAATGATTAAGAACTCTCCAGACAACAGGGGCTTCTTAGACAATGGGTGAATTTCCAGGATGTCCGGCCCCCTCCCGAGAAGGAGGGAGATAAACAAAATAGGTGTCTGTCAAAGACCAATCAGGCAGCTGGGGAGAAGGAGGGAGATAAACAAAATAGGTGTCTGTCAAAGACCAATCAGACAGCTGGGGATAAGTTCCCTCTCTGGTCCGAGCATAAGCCGGGACCAATCAGCAGGAGAACACAACCAAATCTATAATTTACGTACAGGGAAGTGGGAACCTATAAAACTGACATATTCGCGCCCAAAAAGGTTCCTTCTTCGACCTCCTGCGTGAGGACCAAGGAACCCCGGTGCACCGGCCTTCAATAAACCTCTTGCGTTTTGCATCGACTTCCGACTCTTGTTGTTTCCTGGGCGAGTCGAAACTCCTAGGAGACCGCGCAGGTCTAACAGAGCTCCAGTTTTAAAACTCTTTGGTAATCAGGTATCAAATCCAAAGGCCTAGGTTCAGTCTTCAATTTTCTCTGACCATTTTTAAGTAGTTGACTACTAAAAATCTTTCCAGTCTTGACCATTATGACTCTACTTAGTACTGGCTGCTCCTTCTTTTGCGACTTCATTTTCTCTGTCTCCTCTCCTGACCTATTCTAATTTGGCTCCTCCTCCTACTATAACTTCTTCATGTAACTTACAATTCAGTGGCCATCCTCTGCTCCCTCTTTCCGTATCTTTCTCTCACAGTCTCACCTTTGGATTTGGCAAACTCTACTTATGCCTTACTCTGTGTGGATGACACCCTAATCTTTTTTTTTTTTTTTTTGCGGTACGCGGGCCTCTCACTGTTGTGGCCTCTCCCGTTGCGGAGCACAGGCTCCGGACGCGCAGGCTCGGCGGCTGTGGCTCACGGGCCCAGCTGCTCCGTGGCATGTGGGATCTTCCCAGACCAGGGCACGAACCCGTGTGCCCTGCATCGGCAGGTGGGCTGTCAATCACTGCGCCACCAGGGAAGCCCTGACACCCTAATCTTAATCACTAAGCTTGACCCTTTCCTGTGAGTTTCCATTTTCTGTCTTCCCCACTGTACGTTGGACTGCTTTACCTTTTTACCTTACCATTATATCAAACTGGAAGTCACAGACAACTGAATCAAGCAAGAAAGAACCCTGTAGAAATGAACTAAAATCAAAACTGTCAGAATGAATTCACAATTTTTAAAATATGTATATGTATGTGTGTCTGTGTGTGTGTGTATGTATATATTTCTCAGCTCTGTCCACTAAAGGGCCAAGAATCAAAGATACCACAGTAGCAACGAGCGTACCTATTCCCGGAATTTAGTCTCTAATACCATTTCCACTAAAAAAACAACTGGGGATTCTTGGAGAAATGTGCAATTTGAGGACTAGGAAGGGATAGGTACAAGAGGAGCCTAAGATAAGTTATTATGCCAAAAAGTAAGGAATTATTTTAAAAAAGAAAGGAAAAAAAGAAAAAGAATGATGGGGATATGACACAAGAATACATTGGCTAAATCTGGGACAATTTGAGCACCAAAGTAATTCAGTACAGTATTAACCACTGAAAAAAACCAGGAATCCATCAACCCAAACTGGTAAGGGATGGATGGAGGAAGAGATGGATGAATAAATAGACGAGGAAAAGATAGAGCTCTCTAGCTCACAGGAAAATGTCTAGTGATGGCTGGTAAATGTGGAGGGAATATGATAGTTGGAAAATCGTGATTCTGCAACTACCTTAAAAAGCTTGATGGACTTCCCTGGTGGCGCAGTGGTTAAGAATCCGCTTGCCAATGCAGGGGACACGGGTTCGAGCCCTGGTCCAAGAAGATCTCACATGCTGTGGAGCAACTAAGCCCATGCACCACAACTACTGAGCCTGCGAGCCGTAACTACTGAGCCCATGTGCCACAACTACTGAAGCCTGTGCGCTCTAGGGCCTGCGTGCCACAACTACTGAGCCCACGTGCTGCAACTACTGAAGCCTGTGCGCCTAGAGCCCATGCTCCGCAGCAAGAGAAGCCACCGCAATGAGAAGCCCGCGCACCGCAACTAAGAGTAGCCCCCGCTCGCCACAACTAGAGAAAGCCCTCACGCAGAAACAAAGACCCAACGCAGTCAAAAAAAAACAAAAAAAAAGCTTGAATTATGCAAGAATCATTAATGGACACTAAATCTGGGTGAACAATGAGGAGCAAGATATTTGCTTCCTACTGACTGCTTAGTGCTTACAAGGGAGAAAGAGTACCTATATAGAGAAAAATTTAATACTACCTAGACCTGGTGATCAAAATTTACATCTCCAGTGAGAAGCAGATGGACATTATGTGTCTCCAGACATGATAACCTGAGAAGGAAAAAACACCACCCAGCTGACAAGGCATAACCCGAATCTAAGCATGAGGAAACATCAGACAAATTTCTTTTTTAAAGTGGGGGGAGGGGGGGAGTGTAGCGGTGGACAGACAGACCATATTCTTCAAAATGTCAGTCATAAAAGAAAAAGAAAGGCTGTGAATATGTTCCAGTTCCAGCTTAAAGGAGACTAAAGAGAAATGACAACTAACTGCAATACCTAAACCTAGACTTTTTTCCTGTGCTAGAGGGAAAAAAAAAATGCTATAAAGGACACTATTACATTACTGGGTTAAGTGACAAAAGTGAAATATGAATGATAGTGTAGATAAAAGTATATAATCAAATTTACTAAAGTAGATAACTCTCTACAATGGTTATGTAAGAGAACATCCACTTTCTTTGAAATATATACTCAAGTATTTGGGGGTAAAGGATGAAGATGAATGCATCAGAAAAATATTATGTATATGTACACAGACAACTGATAGATACACAGAATAAATTATAAAGCAAATGTGATAAAATATTAGCAATAGATGAATCTGGGTAAACGTATTTGAGTATACTATCTTTTTGGGGGGGGGGTATGCGGGCCTCTCACTGCTGTGGCCTCTCCCGTTGCAGAGCACAGGCTCCGGATGCACAGGCTCAGTGGCCATGGCTCACGCACCCAGCCGCTCCGCGGCATGTGGGATCCTCCCGGACCGGGGCACGAACCCGTATCCCCTGCATCGGCAGGCGGATTTGAGTATACTATTTTTATTTTGCAACTTTTCTGCAATTCCAAGTAAAAAGTAAAAAACCAAAACACGGGACTTCCCTGGTGGCACAGTGGTTAAGGGTCCACCTGCCAATGCAGGGGACATGGGTTCGAGCCCTGGTCTGGGAAGATCCCACATGCTGCGGAACAGCTGGGCCTGCGAGCCACAACTGCTGAGCCTGCATTCTGGAGCCTGTGGGCCACAACTGCTGAGCCTGAGTGCCACAACTACTGAAGCCCACCCACCTGGAGCCTGTACTCCTCAACGGGAGAGGCCACTGCAATGAGAAGCCAGCGCACTGCATCGAAGAGGGGCCCCCACTCGCCTCAACTAGAGAAAGCCCGCACGCAGCAACAAAGACCCAACACAGACAAAAATAGATTAATTAATTAATCAATTTAAAAAAAAACACAAAAAGCAACCAATCAACCAACCTGGATTGAAAACCATTTATCCCTACTTCGAAGAGAGTGATCTCTGTCTTCTGTTGACTTTATTCCCCCAAGCAAGCTTAAAATATTGCATTTTTCCTCATACTCTTCTCTCCTCCCACCTCTCAGAGCCATGTCACCATATACTGCCTATTCACTCTTAATAATGTTTCACATCCATCCCCCCCTTTTTTTTAACATCTTTATTGGAGTATAATTGCTTTACAATGGTGTGTTACTTTCTGCTTTATAACAAAGTGAATCAGTTATACATATACATATGTCCCCATATCTCTTCCCCCTTGCGTCTCCTTCCCTCCCCCCACCCTCCCTATCCCACCCCTCTAGGTGGTCACAAAGCACGGAGCTGATCTCCCTGTGCTATGCGGCTGCTTCCCACTAGCTATCTATTTTACATTTGGTAGTGTATATATGTCCATTCCACTCTCTCACTTTGTCCCAGCTTACACTTCCCCCTCCCCATACCCTCAAATCCATTCTCTACTAGGTGTGCATCTTTATTCCCATCTTATCCCTAGTTTTTTCTGATTTTTTTTCTTTTTTTTTAGATTCCATATATATGTGTTAGCATATGGTATTTGTTTTTCTCTTTCTGACTTTCTTCACTCTGTATGACAGTCTCTAGGTCCATCCACGTCTCTACAAATGATCCAGTTTCATTCCTTTTTATGGCTGAGTAATATTCCATTGTATATATGTGCCACATCTTCTTTATCCATTCATCTGTTGATGGACACTTAGGTCGCTTCCATGTCCTGCCTATCGTAAATAGAGCTGCAATGAACATTTTGGTACATGACTCTCTTTGAATTATGGTTTTCTCAGGGTATATGCCCAGTAGTGGGATTGCTGGGTCATATGGTAGTTCTATTTGTAGTTTTTTAAGGAACCTCCATACTGTTCTCCATAGTGGCTGCATCAATTTACATTCCTGCCAACAGTTCAAGACTATTCCCTTTTCTCCACACCCTCTCCAGCATTTACTGTTTGTAGATTTTTTGATGATGGCCATTCTGACTGGTGTGAGGCGATACCTCATTGTAGTTTTGATTTGCTCTAATGATTAATGATGTTGAGCATTCTTTCATGTGTTTGTTGGCAATCTGTATATCTTCTTTGGAAAAAATGTCTATTTAGGTCTGCTGCCCATTTTTGGATTGGGGTGTTTGTTTTTTTGATATTGAGCTGCATGAGCTGCTAGTATGTTTTGGGGATTAATCCTTTGTCAGTTGCTTCATTTGCAAATATTTTCTCCCATTCTGAGGGCTGCCTTTTGGTCTTGTTTATGGTTTCCTTTGCTGTGCAAAAGCTTTTACGTTTCATTAGGTCCCATCTGTTTATTTTTGTTTTTATTTCCATTACTCTAGGAGGTGGGTCAAAAAGGATCTTGCTGTGATTTATGTCATAGAGTGTTCTGCCTATGTTTTCCTCTAAGAGTTTTATGGTGTCTGTCCTTACATTTAGGTCTTTAATCCATTTTGAGTTTATTTTTGTGTATGGTGTTACGGAGTGTTCTAATTTCATTCTTTTACATGTAGCTGTCCAGTTTCCCCAGCATGACTTACTGAAGAGGCTGTCTTTTCTGCACTGTATATTCTTGACTCCTTTATCAAAGATAAGGTGACCATATGTGTGTGGGTTTATTTCTGGGCTTTCTATCCTGTTCCATTGATCTATATTTCTGTTTTTGTGCCAGTATCATCCTGTCGTGACTACAGTAGCTTTGTAGTATAGTCTGAAGTCCAGCAACCTGATTCCTCCAGCTCCATTTTTCCTACTCAAGATTGCTTTGGCTATTCGGGGTCTTTTGTGTTTCCATACAAATTGTGAAATTTTTTGTTCTAGTTCTGTGAAAAATGCCAGTGGTAGTATGATAGGGATTGCATTGAATCTGTAGATTGCTTGGGTAGTAGAGTCATTTTCACAATGTTGGTTCTTCCAATCTAAGAACATGGTATATCTCTCCATTTATTTGTATCATCTTTAATTTCTTTCATCATGGCCTTATAATTTTCTGCATACAGGTCTTTTGTCTCCTTAGGTAGGTTTATTCCCAGATATTTTATTCTTGTTGTTGCAATGGTAAATGGGAGTGTTTTCTTAATTTCACTTTCAGATTTTTCATCATTAGTGTATAGGAACGCAAGAGATTTCAGTGCATTAGTTTTGTATCCTGCTACTTTACCACATTCACTGATTAGCTCTAGTAATTTTCTGGTAGCATCTTTAGGATTCTCTATGTATAGTATCATGTCGTCTGCAAACAGTGACCGTTTTACTTTTTCTTTTCCAATTTGGATTCCTTTTATTTCTTTTTCTTCTCTGATTGCTGTGGCTCAAACTTCCAAAACTATGTTGAATAATAGTAGTGAGAGTGGGCAACCTTGTCTTGTTCCTGATCTTAGTGGAAATCGTTTCAGTTTTTCACCATTGAGGACAATGTTGGCTGTGGGTTTGTCATATATGGCTTTTATTATGTTGAGGAAAGTTCCCTCTATGCCTACTTTCTGGAGGGTTTTTATCATAAATGGGTGCTGAATTTTGTTGAAAGCTTTCTCTGCATCTATTGAGATGATCATATGGTTTTTCTCCTTCAATTTGTTAATATGGTGTATCACGTTCATTGACTTGCGTATATTGAAGAATCCTTGCATTGCTGGGATAAACTCCACCTGATCATAGTGTATGATCCTTTTAATGTGCTGCTGGATTCTGTTTTCTAGTATTTTGTTGAGGATTTTTGAATCTATGTTCATCAGTGATATTGGCCTGTAGTTTTCTTTCTTTGTGACATCTTTGTCTGGTTTTGGTAGCAGAGTGATGGTGGCCTCGTAGAATGAGTTTGGGAGTGTTCCTCCCTCTGCTATATTTTGGAAGAGGTTGAGAAGGATAGGTGTTAACACTTCTCTAAATGTTTGATAAAATTCGCCTGTGAAGCCACCTGGTCCTGGGCTTTTGTTTGTTGGAAGATTTTTAATCACAGTTTCAATTTCATTACTTGTGATTGGTCTGTTCATATTTTCTGTTTCTTCCTGGTTCAGTCTTGGGAGGTTATACCTTTCTAAGAATTTGTCCATTTCTTCCAGGTTGTCCATTTTATTGGCATAAAGTTGCTTGTAGTAGTCTCTTAGGATGCTTTGTACTTCTGACATGTCAGTTGGTACTTCTCCTGTTTCATATCTAATTCTATTGATTTGAGTCTTCTCCCTTTTTTTCTTGATGAGTCTGGCTAATGGTTTAGCAATTTTGTTTATCTTCTCAAAGAACCAACTTTTAGTTTTATCGATCTCTGCTACAGTTTCCTTCATTTCTTTTTCTTTTATTTCTGATCTGATCTTTATGATTTCTTTCCTTCTGCTAACTTTGGAGTTTTTTTGTTCTTCTTTCTCTAATTGCTTTAGGTGTAAAGTTAGGTTGTTTATTTGAGATGTTTCTTGGTTCTTAAGGTAGGACTGTATTGCTATAAACTTCCCTCTTAGAACTGCTTTTGCTGCATCCCATAGGGTTTGGGTCGTTGTGTTTCCACTGTCATTTGTTTCTACGTATCTTTTGATTTCCTCTTTGATTTCTTCAGTGATCTCTTGGTTATTAAGTAGTGTGTTGTTTAGCCTCCATGTGTTTGTATTTCTTACAGATTTTTTCCTGTAATTGATATGTTGTCTCATAGCATTGTGGTCAGAAAAGATACTTGATACGATTTCAATTTTCTTAAATTTACCAAGGCTTGATTTGTGACCCAAGATATGATCTATCCTGGAGAATGTCCCATGAGTACTTGAGAAGAATGTGTATTCTGTTGTTTTTGGATGGAATATCCTATAAATAGCAATTAAGTCCATCTTGCTTAATGTATCATTTAAAGCTTGTGTTTCCTTATTTATTTTCATTTTGAATGATCTGTCCATTGGTGAAAGTGGTGTGTTCAAGTCCCCTACTATGATCGTGTTACTGTCAATTTCCCTTTTTATGGCTGTTAGCATTTGCCTTATGTATTGAGGTGCTCCTATGTTGGGTGCATAAATATTTACAATTGTTATATCTTATTGGATTGATCCCTTGATCATTATGTAGTGTCCTTCTTTGCCTCTTATAATAGTCTTTATTTTAAAGTCTATTTTGTCTGATATGAGGATTACTACTTCAGCTTTCTTTTGATTTCCATTTGCATGGAACATCTTTTTCCATCCCCTCACTTTCAGTCTGTAGGTGTTCCTAGGTCTGAAGTGGGTCTCTTGTAGACAGCATATATACGGGTCTTGTTTTTGTATCTATTCAGCCAGTCTATGTCTTTTGGTGGAGCATTTATTCCCTTTACATTTAAGGTAATTATCGATATGTATGTTCCTATTACCATTTTCTTAACTGTTTTGCGTTTATTATTGCAGGTCTTTTCCTTCTCTTGTGTTCCCTGCCTAGAGAAGTTCCTTTAGCATTTGTTGTAAAGCTGGTTTGGTGGTGCTGAATTCTCTTAGCTTTTGCTTGCCTGTAAAGCTTTTAATTTCTCCATTAAATCTGAATGAGATCCTTGCTGGGTAGAGTAATCTTGGTTGTACATTTTTCTCCTTCATCACTTTAAATATGTCCTGCGACTCCCTTCTGGCTTGCAGAGTTTCTGCTGAAAGAACAGCTGTTAACCTTATGGGGATTTCTTTATGTGTTATTTGTTGTTTTTCCCTTGCTGCTTTTAATATTTGTTCTTTGTAGTTAATTTTTGATAGTTTGATTAATATGTGTCTTGGCATGCTTCTCCTGGGATTTATCCTGTGTGGGACTCTCTGTGCTTCCTGGACTTGATTAACTATTTCCTTTCCTGTATTAGGGAAGTTTTCAACTATAATCTCTTCAAATATTTTCTCAGTCCCTTTTTCTTTTCCTCTTCTGGGACCCCTATAATTTGAAGGCTGATGTGTTTAATGTTGTCCCAGAGGTCTCTGAGACTGTCCTCAATTCTTTTCATTCTTTTTTCTTTATTCTGCTCTGCAGTAGTTATTTCCACTATTTTATATTCCAGGTCACTTATCTGTTCTTCTGACTCAGTTATTCTGCTATTGATCCCTTCTAGAGATTGTTAAATTTCATTTATTGTGTTGTTCATCACTGTCTGTTTGCTCTTTAGTTCTTCTAGGTCCTTGTTAAACGTTTCTTGTATTTTCTTCATTCTATTTCCAAGATTTTGGATCATCTTTACTATCATTATTCTGAATTCTTTTGCAGGTAGACTGCCTATTTCCTCTTCATTTGTTAGGTCTGGTGTGTTTTTACCTTGCTCCTTCATCTGCTGTGTGTTTCTCTGTCTTCTCATTTTGCTTAACTTACTGTGTTTGGGGTCTCCTTTTCGCAGGCTGCAGGTTCATAGTTTCCGTTGTTTTTGGTGTCTGTCCCCAGTGGCTAAGGTTGGTTCAGTGGGTTGTGTAGGCTTCCTGGTGGAGGGGACTAGTGACTGTGTTCTGGTGGATGAGGCTGGATCTTGTCTTTCTGGTGGGCAGGTCCACGTTTGGTGGTGTGTTTTGGGGTGTCTGTGGCCTTGTTATGATTTTAGGCAGCCTCTTGATAATGGATGGGGTTGTGTTCATGTCTTGCTAGTTGTTTGGAATAGGGTGTCCTTCACTGTAACTTGCTGCTCCTTGAGTGGAGCTGGGTCTTGGCATTGAGATGGAGATCTCTGGGAGATGTTCGCTGTTGGATATTATGTGGAGCTGGGAGGTCTTGTGGACCAGTGTCCTGAACTTGGCTCTCCCACCTCAGTGGCACAGCCCTGATGCCTGGCTGGAGCACCAAGAGCCTGTATTCCACATGGCTCAGAATAAAAGGGAGAAAAAAAAGAAAGAGGAAGATAAATAAAATAAAATAAAATAATTTAAAAATAATTATTTAGAAAAAAAAATTTAAGTAATAAAACAAAAACGGACAGACAGAACCCTAGGACAGGTGGTAAAAGCAAAGTATACAGACAAAATCACACACAGAAGCATACACATACACACTCACAAAAAGAGAAAAAGGGGGAAAAAAAATATATCGTTGCTCCCAAAGTCCACCTCCTCAATTTGGGATGATTCATTGTCTATTCAGGTATTCCACAGATGCAGGGTACATCAAGTTGATTGTGGAGATTTAATCCTCTGCTCTTGAGGCTGCTGGGAGAGATTTCTCTTTCTCTTCTTTGTTTGCACAGCTCCCGGGGTTCAGCTTTGGATTTGGCCCCACCTCTGCGTGCAGGGCGCCTGAGGGCGTCTGTTCTTCGTTCAGACAGGACAGGGTTAAAGGAGCCGCTGATTCGGGGGCTCTGGCTCACTCGGGCCGGGGGGAGGGAGAGGTAGGGATGCGGGGCGGGCCTGCGGCGGCAGAGGCCACCATGACATTGTAGCAGCCTGAGGCGCGCTGTGCGTTCTCCCGGGGAAGTTGTCCCTGGATCACGGGACCCTGGCAGTGGCATGCTACACAGGCTCCCAGGAGGGGAGGTGTGGATAGTGACCTGTGCTTGCACACAGGCTTCCTGGTGGCAGCAGCAGCAGCCTTAGCGTCTCATGCCCGTCTCTGGGGTCCGTGCTTTTAGCCACGGCTCGAGCCCGTCTCTGGAGCTCCTTTAAGCGGCACTCTGAATTCCCTCTCCTCGCGCACCAGGAAACAAAGAGGCAAGAAAAAGTCTCTTGCCTCTTCGGCAGCTCCAGACTTTTTCCCAGACTCTCTCCCAGCTAGCTGTGGCACACTAGCCCCCTTCAAGCTGTGTTCACGCAGCCAACCTCAGTCCTCTCCCTGGGATCCCACCGAAGCCTGAGCCTCAGCTCCCAGCCCCGCCCGCCCCGGCTGGTGAGCAGACAAGCCTCTCGGGCTGGTGGGTGCTGGTCGGCACCGATCCTCTGTGCGGGAATCTCTCCGCTTTGCCCTCCGCACCCCTGTGACTGCGCTCTCCTCTGTGTCTCGGAAGCAACCCCCCCGCCACCTGCCGTCTCCGCCCGCGAAGGGGCTTCCTAGTGTGTGGAAACCTTTCCTCCTTCACGGCTCCCTCCCACTGGTGCAGGTCCCGTCCCTATTCTTTTGTCTCTGTTTTTTCTTTTTCCCTTTCCAGGTACGTGGGGAGTTTCTTGCCTTTTGGGAGGTCTGAGGTCTTCTGCCAGCATTCAGTAGGTGTTCTGTAGGAGTTGTTCCACATGTAGATGTATTTGTGGGGAGGAAGGTGATCTCCACGTCTTACTCTTCCACCATCTTGAAGCTCCTCCCACCCCTTCTTTTGAATTCTTACAACTACCTTATTTCAAACATCTATCATTTTACAATAATATATTGCTGCAATCTGCAGATTCGTCACTCCAACCCTAGGCTCTCTACCCTGAAACATCTTATACTGGGTTGGCCAAAAAGTTCATTTGAGTTTTTCTGTAACATCTTATGAAAAAACACAAACGAACTTTTTGGGCATCCCAACATTTATTTATCATATTTGTCTCCCAACAATATTACTTTCATGGTGTCACTCATCGACTCAAATTTTCACAGTGGACTCTACATTGCCCCATATAAATGAATAAATCAATCAAAAATAAGTGCCTAACTTAAAAAAAAATTAATTGCATTTTGTTGGTAGAAGAGAGTTGAAAACACCAAAGAGCACAAAGAAGAAAGTCAAAGTAACTCACAGTCTCAGAACATACACATAACTACTGCTAACAGTTTGTTGTGTATCTTCTCTGATTTTTTCCCACGTAATAAATATAAACACCTTACAAAATCTGGATCATAATGTACATTCTATTTTATAACCTACATTTTCCACTCCTCCCTATACCATGAGTATTTCCCCATTTGAATAAATATATATTTTTAAAGATTTAATTTTATTTTTGGCTGTGTTGGGTTTTTGTTGCTGCATACAGGCTTTCTCTAGTTACGGCAAGTGGGGGCTACCCTTCATTGTGCTGCGTGGGCTTCTCCTTGCGGTGGCTTCTCTTGTTTCGGAGCATGGGCTCTAGGCACATGAGCTTCAGTAGTTGCGGCACGCAGGCTCAGTAGTTGTGGCACGTGAGCTGTAGAGTGCGGGCTCAGTAGTTGTGGTGCACGGAGTTACTTGCTCCGTGGCATGGGGATCTTCCCGGACCAGGGATCGAACCCATGTCCCTGCATTATCAGGCGGATTCTTATCCACTGCACCACCGGGGAAATCCGTGAATAAATATTTTTATACAATATGATTTTAATATCTGTAGAGCACTCCATTCTATACTTATAATCTTCTTTAATCAGTTCTCTGAGGCTTTTTCCCCCAATTTTTCATTCTTATAAATAGCACAAATAAAAATATTTGTATAAACATATTTGTACTCATTTCTTAACGACCTCCTTAGGATGAATGGCTGTTTTTTTACAACTTAAATTGAATCATATCGTCCACTACTTAATACAAAACACACTATGAGCTTTTTGGCTCCTATGCTTTTACTCCCTTTCTCTTGTTGCCTTCATGACTCCTCTGTGCCAATCCAAACCAGAAACAGGCAACAAATCTTAAATGTCCATGTATCAAAAGTCCTCAAAAAATGGTTTTGGAATAACTAACGTCCTATTTATTCTCCCAATCCTCGCTCAAGTCTCCCGTCTTCCATAGGGCCTTCCCTATAAATACTCCAGGCCACAGTTATCACTCCTTCCTGCTAACCACTGACACAAAAAAGATGGGGTACATTTTCTCTCGTTGACAAGCAGATAACAAGTACCTGCATCTCCACTTGGCAGGTAGGAGAAACATGACATGAAAAGGTAATTTAATTGCCAACAGTCTGGTTCAGAGTCTCTGAGTCTGACTCTGTGCCCTAAGATGAGCCCCGAGAAGAGTGTTCCCTGGGAAATTTTCTGTGATACTAAATCCGCCCCTGTTAGGTCCTAAATGTCTGATGAAAGCACATGCTGACTGGGTTAGCTTAAAGTTAAAACCAAATGGCTTTTAAATTAATTACCTGCATGAGTACTTCAGGTTAATGAATTCTCTTTCCAAAACTATCACTAAGATTCAAGAACTGTCCTTTTCATTGCTTTCAGGTAGATCTGTTTTTCTAGAACTGCACTGAAAGGTCTGAGAGGGAACTTTATAGAAACTGCTTTAATAAATAGATGCAAATGATTTATATTTATAAGATCAATACATTATATATTAATAGGAACTTCTGAAGTGTATGAAAGTGCTTGAGAAAAGATTTTTCTCTTAAATAGTTTCAATATGAAACTTCCTAATATGATTGCATTTTTTTATGATTGCATTTTAAAAACAGATTTGTGAGTAAATAGAATAGCAGTGAAGATCCAATATTTAAGCAAAGCAGTCAGGACTACTTTGGAGTAAAATTTTAATCCTACCATAGCTTCTGGAAATCCAGCTACTACTGCCTTTATGCATTTATAGAGAAAATCAATGTTTTATTTTACAAGTTCCTTCAAGTAAAATTTTAAGCATATATTAACTAAGTCATGGGCAAAACCATCACCAGAGCTGCCTTTGAGGCTGATGAAAGGAAGGGCCTCTGAGGATTAAGCTAGAAAACACACTTGCAAAATTTGGTTCCTCAGCCTTTTTTTTGTCAAGTTAAGAATTTTCTGTAGTAAAGCTTTACGCACATTATTTACAGTTTTAAAACAAAAAGTTAATGGGTAACACTTGAAATAAAAACAATGACATAGCACTGTCCATTGCCCTCTCCAAGACGGACAAGTTCCATGAAAGGGAGTTAGAAGGAAGTAGTTAATATCGCTGTAGTAATCCCCAAATCAAAGCCTCCATTCTGACGGCCTGTGTTCTCAGGCTCCCTCATGCTGGACACTGAGATTGGTTTCATGGACAAGGAAGGTGCCACAAAAGAAATGATTAAAAACAACTAGAAGACGATTACTCCTTTGTGACTCCTGTCTGAGAGCCTGAAATCTGAGCAGAATTCATCTCAGCTTTTTTAATGAATTCTGCTGCTGCTGTTATGCGGTTAATTCTCCACGTTTTCTACTACTATGATTATTGAAAAAAAAAGAAAAAGGAAAAGGAGCCAGCCAATAGAAACATCAAAGGGTACTCCCACTTCTGTGGCCTTCAGACATTTTCCAGAGCGGGACTGTGGGGACAAAGGGGATGGTGGGGGAAGGGGAGTTGCTCTGTGTCCCTCTGGGAGAGACAATGAGCCAGTCTGTTGCACGATGGCACAGAGCAAGTGGGCGGCATGTTTCACATCCCTAGGCAGCAAAGGTTCTCTCGGCAAGGCTAAGGGATGTTCCCTCGGCTGAGCCAAGACAGACCCCGGCTACCCCTGCACGGCGGTGTGTGGAGGATGAGAGCTGGGCCCTCCCTAAAGAGAGTCTAAGTGGCAGACATCCTGCACTGGGCCTCAGACCAAAACACTGAAGGTTGGGGGGGGATGGAATGGGGGAGGGACGAGGAAGGCAAATGGAGAAACTTAAAACCAGCACAACTTTTCATTTCCTGAACCTAAAGCAAATAACTGTTTGTGGTATTCACTGGAGCTGGAGTTTTTTTTTCTTTTGCCAAGCCTGTAGACTCCACAAGCGACTGAAGGGAATGTTGGTCTGAAGTTAGTAAGATGAGACTGAATGGGAATAAACATAAAAACCTATTACATGGATACAAGAAAGAAAACTATTACATGCTTAAGGTCAGGATGGGAGAGTGACCAGGCTGAACGAGAGTTTATGTGAAAAAGATCTAGGGGGTTTTAGTTGACTGTGAACATTATGTGAGCCAACAGCGTGACTTGGCTGCCGAAAAATCCAATGCAATTTAAGGCCAGATTAGCAGAAGTATAGTGTTCAGAGTAAGAAAAAAAATAGTCTCCCTGCACTGGTCCAGACACAGCTGGAGTGCTGTCTCCATTCTGGGTCCTGTGTTTTAAAGCATACATGGAAAAACCTAGAACATATGAGGAGTGTCACAGGAAGAGAAAGGGTATGGAAATCCTGTCACATGAGGAATAATTGGAGAAACCAAAACTGTTTCACCTGGGAAAAAAGAACATCATAGGCAGGTGAGCTATCTGCAAATAGCTGGAGAGTTGTTTTGTGAAGAAGGAGCAAACTTATCTCCATGACTCCAAAGGGCAGACAAATGGCCAGAAAAATAACTCACAATAATAAAACATTTTCTAACAATTCAAACTGTTCCAAAATGGAATAGGCTGTTTTGTGTAAGAGTTACTTCTCCACCATTGAAAGGGTTCAAGGTCTAATGAGCACCTGTCAGGGATGTTATAATTGAGTGTTCCAGCATTCAATGGGAGACTGGTCTCAATGCCTTGTTAGAGTCTTTCAGACTTTAAGATTCTGAGCCTAGGGACTTCCCTGGTGGTCCAGTGTGTAAGCCTCCGTGCTCCCAATGCAGGAGGCCTGAGTTCAATCCCTGGTCGGGAACCAGATCCCGCACGCATGCCTCAAAAGAAGTCCGCATGCCTCAACTAAGAGCCCGCATGCCCCAACAAAGATCCCGCGTGCCACAACTAAGACCTGGTGCAGCCTAAATAAATAAATAAATAATTTTTTTTAAAAAAAAGAGATTCTGAGCCTAAGAACTACATAATGAGACATAAATAACATTCCAAAGAAAAGGCACATATCATTTGCTTGTCATTCCACAATACCACTATAGTTTATTGAGTTTGTATTACGAGTAAATATGGAAAACCTTGCTCCAGTTACTCTTAAACTAAAGAAACCATTATCTGTAGGAATTCAAGCATTCTAATACCCTTCCTAATTTTTTTTAACCTCTTTTGCCTTCTAGATAGCTTGTCTTCAGACACACCGCATGCCAAAAAAGCCAAATCTTGAGGGCAGGGTCTATGACTTATTCACCTTTGCACTCCTAGGGCCAAGTACAGAGCCTGACACAAAGTAGGTGCTCAAAAATATTTGCTAACCATGCTGGGACTGTCCGAGGTGCTGTGGATGGAGCAATAAACAAAACAGGCCTGGCCTTAGCTTTCATGGACTTTACAATCTAGGAGGAGCCATCAATATTAAACAAAAAGCCATACAAAGGAACACATAATCATAAAACTATAACAAATATAATGAATAAAAAGTAAAGAAGAAGATGAGGGATTATAAGAGGAAATCTAATTTTCATAAGGGAGTGATCTTTACACAGAGTCCTGGAGGAGAATGAGAGGAGCGGCCGGGTAAAGACCAGGGGAAGGAAGACTACTCCAGGGAGAGGAAAGAACACATGTAAATGTGCTGAGAGATGGGGAAGCGGAGGTGGGATCATGCAGGACCGCGTGGACCACACTTTTATCTCCACATTTCATCCTAAATGCAACAGGAAGCCAATGAAAGATTTAAAGATTTTAAGCAGGGAAATGGTATAAGACCATCACGCTGCCTACTGTGTTGAAAAGGATCAGAACAGTGTATTTCAACCCATTAGTGGATCATGAAGTGAATCTGGTTGATCATGCCCAGCATGAAAAAAAAAGAAAAAAAATTTTTAAAAAAATATATCTAACTGTGTCATACAGAGTATAGATTAAGTATTATTTTATGACTCTTTTGTTTCAGAGTTACTTATAAAAACACAGCACACAGACATATGTGTACTGGGGGCATCATGAATGTATTTTTTCTTGTGAGTCACAGTCAAAAAATGTTGAAAGCCTCTAATGAGAGGAAATTAAGGGCAAAAACTGGGAGACCAGTTAGGAGGTGAATGGAGCAGTCAGGAGGGTAAATAAGTTGAGAAGTGGACAGATTTAACACATATCCTGGAGATAGACATCAAAAAGCACTTGGGGATCATTTGTATTTCAAGGGCAAATGAAATGTAGATGTCAAGAGTGACTCAGGTTTCTAGTATCTATTAACTTGAAAAAATGAACAAATGAGTGAAGGGAAAAATGAGTAAGTGAAGACGGCACAGTAAACCTAGCTAAAATTCACTGTTTTCTTCATACTTACCTATAGAAAAAAGTCTATCCTAACTACTCAAAACAGTAAAAACTCCCCTGCTCACCCTCGGTTTCTTCAGTCTCTGATGAGCTTTTTAGTGACAAGGTCCATTTCTTCTTCAGCTTTATATTCCTGACAAGTAGTACATGCTCAGTAATTATACGCTGAATGAGTTAATGAATGGAGTAAAATAAAAATGAAAAAATAGTCTTATAGGAAAATGAAATGTCCTGTGTTTCTTAAAGTCAAGGAAGAGCAAATCAACTTGATAGCTCTTTCTAATAAGTTGCCACTTATTAATGAAAAGTCACATTTTCCAAAACTAAAAGAAAAATCTCTTTAACTGTAATCATACAAAAAGCACTCTTACTCTTTTAACTGCAGAGCACTAAACAATCTTCAAGAGTCCTCTTCTACCACACTGTCATACCACACTGTCATACCTCCTTCTCACTCTGTTTGCCAGTGTGCAAGAGACCCAAAGTTCTAAATTCACAGCCTCAACGTTACCTTGATTACTCCCATATACTTGGTAGAGAGCAGGTGTAATCCTCAGTTTAAAAGAAAGTAAATGAGTCATGAAGAATGTCCAAGAAATCTAAAGCCCACTAGCAGCAGAATCTACAGCAATCCACCCCTTGCCTTCTGGTTTGTAGTTAGCCATGTGGCACCTTGATGACACCCTGCCTAACTAACACCATACTTTGTTGATCTGGGTACATATGGGCTGCTTATTAAATTTCCTCTCCGTCAGGGGCAGACATGGTGTCTTCTATTTTTAGTATACTGTCCATGATGCTTAGCAGTCCCGAACATAGTAGACACGACGTTTCTTGACTGGACTACCAGTAAGATTAAAATGGAGATCTCCTGACTTAGAGGTTGTTACACTAGACCCTGCTCCCTTCATGTAGCTGTGCTGGTCTTGCATGCAAGTTTTATCTCCCAGTCTTCCATTACAAAATAGCAATTGCTCTTTCCAAAGTGAAATACATTTTCCTTTGTAAGTTACACATGCAGCTGTGCTGTTGAAATGTCCCTCAAGTAAAGATTTTTATCTGTGCTGCAAAGGTGGAAAGTGTAGCTCATAAGCTTAATTCTTTACACAAATCCAGTAACTTGGTTCCTTAGGTCCCAGACAGCCCTCTTGGCGTGTTTGTTTGTTTTAATGTCCCACACTCTTTCCCCCAAGTTCCTGTAGTAATTTGTCCAGTGCGAGTGATCACACTAAGACAGATTGTTGTTGGTGCAATGAATACAATTCCTATTATCTCTTATAGCTAACATGCTATCCCACACAAAAAGCGCACTGAAAATGTAGGTACAAGCAGAGAGGAAGCCCAGAGTTAAGAGGCTTGAAGGAGGCCTAAACAAACATGTTCAGTTAGAAAAGCTCATTCCTCAGCACCTTTGCCTCAACCTGATTTGGTTAAAACAGACTGGAGGCAGATATCACCTCCTGTTCTGTCCAACTATCCATCTTGATTTTTAGGTATCTTAGAAAAATGTATATCTGTTATGTCATACTCTGTCACTGAAAACTTGAAGTATTCCTTTTAAGAACAATACTATTGTAAAGAGAATTTTGAATCTGATCGAGAGTTTTACTCTCTGTCTCTTAGCCCTTCCTCAGAGCAGTTCTGAGAAATCAAAGTATCACTGTTTCCATATGTTGATGAGAAAACAAGAGATGCACACAACTTGGTGCCAAGCCAATCATTTGGATGCTGCCTGAAGATAGAGTCCTGGTCCTCAAGAAGTTTGCCTCTCCTAGAGGAGGAAAATGTGTACAAAACTGATTAAAACACAAGGTAGAGTGAAATAAGTGCTTCAATTACAGGTCAGATAAAATGGTACAACGAGCGGCATTTAAGTCCAAGTGGAAAGCAGAGGGCAGAATTTAGTGATGGAAGGAGTATTTGAGCCTTCTTGAAGGATGCCAAGTATTGTAGAAGATAAGAGAACACCAGCTGGCAGTAATGAAACAGACTGGGACATGGGCCTGGGACCCTTTGCTGCAGTACTTGCACCCGGACAAATGTCTCCTCAAGCAACAAAATACAAAGAAACTACAAGGGACTAAAATTAACTGCATACATGGGCAGTTGGGGCAAATTACGGACAAGATACAAAAAGACCAAAAACCCAACTGCCACTTCTGAAGAGCTGGGAGCAAAAGCAGGGTACTGCGCATGCCCCCTGCACACACCACCACCAGAGGGAGGGGCAGACCACCTAAACCACGCCTCCGGCCCGACCCCTGGACCTGCCCCTACCCTCACCCCATATAAGGAACCAGCTCGCCCCCCATCAGGGAACGAGTGAGCAAGGGAACCTGTTATTTGTTCTCACTCCCTCCTGCTGCAGCAGGAGCCCCAGTAAAGCTTTGCCTGAGTTTCTTGTCTGGCCTCTTATCAATTTCTATCGATTAAGGAGGCCCAGAACCCTAGTCATTAACAGTAACAGCATAATCCAAGCCACACGGGTATGTAAATGTACGCTGTACTCAGGGAACCACATGAAACCAATATGGGTGGAGCAGAGGGCTCACAAGGGAGCATCAACTGAAGAGTGCAAGCTCACATGAATGAAATCCACAAGAAGCTACCAGTAAAAAATAAATGTGACTTTAAAGTTTAGAAACATTTTGAGTACCTTGAAGAAAAAGCATTTACACCAGCCTTAGTATTAAAAATCCAATTTAGGATGAAGCTGACAAATCAACAAATCTGAAAACATAACTTATTATTTAATTCTTAGATTTAAAAAATCCATTCACATAAATGATCGATTCCAAAATTCATTCATAAAATGATCCTATCCAAATTCCTGGATATGACCGCCTCTTCTTTTTTTTGCGGTACGCGGGCCTCTCACTGTTGTGGCCTCTCCCGTTGCGGAGCACAGGCTCCGGACGCGCAGGCTCAATGGCCATGGCTCATGGGCCCAGCCCCTCCGCGGCATGTGGGATCTTCCTGGACCGGGGCACGAACCCGTGTCCCCTACATCGACAGGCGGACTCTCAACCACTGCACCACCAGGGAAGCCCTGACTGCCTCTTAACAAGGGAAACTCACAAGATGAATTCTCATAAAATGGGGTAGGATATAAAAGTTTAAAAGAGAGAGCAAGAGAGAGAGGGAGAGACTGACATCTAAGTTCTCAACCATTAGGTTGGGGAGGCAATTAAGAAGAGCTGCCTGGAGAGATCTGGTCTGTTTACATTAACATCAGCTGAAATATATGGTTAAAAACAGACCACCTGAATTCTGGATAGAAAAATCTGCTTTCAGAGAACCAATATATAATTTTGGTGGTTGACATTTAAGAACGAATCAAGTTTGGGACCAATTGAAAGCAACAGTCTGGAGGGCACTGGCTTAGTGTTCTATTGGTCATTAACTGAAACATAAAGTTTATAATATGATCATTTAAATTCAGAACAGCAAAGTCTTTTTTCCAAGAGGAAAAATATACAATATTCAATAACTTTTGCAAGTCAACACAAAGTCCTCTTCTTTTCACAATGAAAGATGACGGAGCATCCAAAAGGAAGAGCTCATGAAAGGCTCCTTTCAAACAGTGGCCCTTGCTGTGTCCTCTTGGTTCAGGGCTCATAAATAAAAGGACACAACAGCTGCAACTTATGATTAACCACGGTATAGTATTTCAAACAGTGAATAACATTATGGTTATTGCAACCAACAAAACTCCTTATATTGGTTCAACACATGACCTTGGTTTTTGTCTGGCCTGTAGGTGACCTGAATTGAAGAGAGATGTCTGGGTTGAAATTTAACTCGGTGTCTGAAAAGCTATGTCACATGGCTGGAAAGTCAGTAATGTTGCAATTTCAGGAACCCCTGCTCCTCTCAATGTGATTGGACGGTGTAAAGGTGAATCTGAGAAGAGCAGTGAAAAATAAGGGTAATTGGTCAGTCTAGGACAGCCCTTGAATAATGTCCAAACATTTGCGAACAGTCTGAGTAAACCACTCATGTTATTCTTAAACAACCAAGGTAACTTTACTGCCCGCCATGGGCAAGTGCCCTCTAGATTAACGTGGTAAACAATTCCTGAGTGATTAATGACATAAACTCTTTCTCCAGCCTTTACTGAGGGCAGAACTCTTAAGGAGAGCTGGAAAAGGCTTTACCTCTTGATTTATAGGTTAAGACCAAAGCAATCTGAGTTTTCTCTGAGTATGAGAATCTATGCTTGAGTAAGACCTGGGCTCTCAAAAGAGAGACCACATAAGACAAGGAAGAAAGGATCTTGCATTATCTCATTCCCCAGAAAGTATACTCTGAGAAGCTGCTGGTGTCCCCTCAGTCTTAGATAGGTCAAGACCTGATTCTAAGAACTATTTTCCCCCTGCCCATAACAGATGATGAAAACTAAAGGAGAGCCTGACTTTTCTCATTTCAACTGGTAAGTAGTCATGCCACTTAGTTCTTAGTTTCTTATCATAGGATCAAATTACCTTTTATTGGGTTGTCCTATTAAGTGGCCTGATCACGTAATAACTTCAAACTCTGTTACACAGAAACTCAAGTTTCCATAAAGCAGATCTATGGCCTCTATAAAACCATAATCAAGGCACATATGATTAATTTTTGTCTGTTTATCATAACCAGTTCACATCTTAACACAATTTAAGATTTAAGCAATTGCATTTCTGTTCCCAACTCTGCCAACAAATCACTCAATCCCTCTAAAGATGAACAATAACATTTATCTAACACAGATACATTCTTTTTGTATATTTCAAAAAGGCTGCAGTAATATAGCATTAACTAAAAGCATCTGGACAATTAATATTGAGAACTAAGGAGATACATATTTCCCAGGATAGAAGAGTTTGTATGAATCTTCCAATCATTATTACTAATAAAATACATGATACAAACTTATTTACAAAATGGAAACAGACTCCTAGACATAGAAAACAAACTTATGGTTACCAAAGGGGAAAGGTGGGTGTGGGAGATAAATTAGGGAGTAACATATACACACTACTATATATAAAATAGATAAACAACAAGGACCTACTGTATATAGCACAGGGAACTCTACTCAAAATTCTGTAATAACCTATATGGGAAAAGAATGTGAAAAGGAATATATATATATGTGTGTGTGTATATATATATATATATATACCTGAAACTAACACAACATTGTAAATCAACTATACTTCAATAAATAAATTTTTTTAAAGAAATCTATGACATTAACACAAAGAACTTAAAATTCATTAGTCATCATTTAAATTAATGGGATAAATTGCTAGCTTCTAGAAAGGTTATGGATTATGATCTTGAACAATACTGAGCATAGAATAGATCCTAAATGGACACTGGCTAAGTTGAGCCAATTAGCCACAGGGAGTAAAAATTAATTTTTTAAGAATAGAGAGGTGAGATAAAATTTTAATCTGAACTTGTCATCTTTGTGTCCCCAGAGTACAGAGTACCTTGAACATAAAATAGGCATCAACAATGACAATGTGAATGAATGAGCTAACTGGTTGCTTAATTAATTAATGGAAGAAGGGCAGTCGTATAATAAAACTAAGACAGGCCAAGAAGGGAGAAAGTCATCTCGGTCCATAAGGACAGTAGAAAAAACATGCCTGTTTGGTGCTATTATTTACCTATTTCTATATATACTTTTCAAAGAAGAGTTTATAATCTGAATCAATACAAAGTATTGTTTCAGCCTGGATTTTTCTAGCACAGAAAAGGTACCTGGGCCAGCCTCATTTTAAATAGGGAAGTGTGTTTATTTCCTTGGAGAGCCTAATGTAAATTAAAGGAATTGATTTCAGGATCATTTTTCAAGGAAGACTACTAAACCCTTTTGTTAAATCAAATTACTCTGAGCAAGTTTTCTGATATTTAGCTTAAAAAAAATACATAAATACCATCTCCTTTAATATGTCAGCAACTCTTAGTGGAAAAAGTAATTTTGAAATTAAACATCCATTTCCATTACTTAAGCAATCTAAACCTAGATTTAGGAATTTAAGGGAAGGGTCAGCTGCTTTTTACTACACGGAATAAATAATAAAGAAAAGGCAGTTTGAACCTAACCATATCTCTTTGCTAATACCTCAAGTCTTAAGATTTATAGCTTCTAGTAAAACTTTATCAAATGGGTAGATAAATGGATGAAATTTGTTTTTCTTCATGGATCCATAATTGCCACTGAGGAAACCAACACTATTTTAGGTTATATCTCTTAACTTTTGAGGCTAGTGGCGAGGTAGTAAACAAATATACTTGGTTTCACAGTCTTAAAATAAAACAACCACCCTTCCCATAAAGAAATCAGCACTAGATGGACTGAGGAAATGATAGTTGTCACTAATTCACTCAAGCACTTACTGAGTATCTCTGGAGATAAAGAATGAATAAAATATGGTTCCTAAATTCTGAAGGCTCACAGTCCAGGTATGAATTCAGACAGATAAGGTAAGTTATACTCTAGCATCAGAACCACCATAATAGAAGTGGAGAAGAGAGAGGAGTTGCTTACTCTGCCTAGGAAGTCTAGCAAAGCCTCAGCAAAGAACTGATGAGCACCAAGCAAAGAAGCTAGCAAAATGCATCCTAGCAGAGGGTAAGTCAATGCAAAGACACAAAGGTGAGAGACAGCAAGAAATGCAGTGTGTGAAGCATACGTACATGGAATGGGATGCTGGGAGTTGAGGCTGGAGAGACAGGCCAAGAAAATCTGACATATCAAGCTAATAAATCTGGATTCTATCCTGTAGAGAAGTCGAGAGATGTTTTTAAATAGGAGAGTGGCTGGATCAGATGTATTTCTCAGTGGATAACTCATTCTGTCTTTCCAGGGCAGATCAACATCACCCTTAAATTTGATTAGTTTTCACAAGCCCCGTGCTGGAAAGAATGCCAGGACGGGGGTGGGGTGGGTGGGGGGAGTTACTCTTCTGAAGTCATTAATTCAAGACTCACACTACCAATACAACAATCACAAGTAATAGTTTGGCCAATATGACTGTAGGGCCATGGCCAAACTGAAAAAGCTCTTGCTTTAAAAAAGGTTGCTTTTCTTTGGCTTTTTTTTTTTTTTAATCACCCTCCAGCTCTCTTGTTTTTCACTTTGTAAGGTATTTACCATCCAAATCAGGGTCTAAAGGGCTCGAAAGAATACGAGAAAAGTAAGGAAACTGGTTATCAAAAATCCTCCTATGAAATATGTCCAAGATGTAATGATGTAATACAAGAAAAAAAAAGTGCAAAACAGCATGCAAGAGAGAAACACATTTTTGTTCAGAAAATGCATAGTAAATACATTCATATATGCATTGAAGAAATGTGAAGGACTATATACAAACCTGCTATCAGCAGTTAAGTCTAAGATAATGGGGGACTTTTTCTTTTTCTCCATAATATAATTCCTAAGGGTCCGAATTTTATGAGTATGTTTGACTTTTACAAACAGAAAAACCATTGAAGGATCAATGTGATTTAAATAGTCTTTAGCTGGTGGCCTATAATCACAAAGGTTGTGGGAAGCCAGATAACTGAACTAAAGCGCTTCCAAGTGACAGTCACCTTTAACAAAGAGGTTCGCCACATTTCTATGTGGTCAGCATAACATATCAAAGGCAGGATTTCCAGATTAGCAGGCAATCCTCATCTACCTCCACATTTTATTCAAGAACAATGGTGTAATTCCTTGCTAAGATAATTTTTTCCCTGTGGACATTAAAATGATGATTTTAATACTGATTAATTTACTGTCAGTCTGTACAAGCAGCAAATAATTTTTAGTTTTTGTCTTTGTGAGAAACATATATTCATGTTGGGCCTACAGAATTTCTTCCTCTTGGAGGAGCAATAAACCGAAATGGTGAATTGAAGAGATTCAAGATGTCTGCATGTGTTCCATTTACCCTGCACAGAAACTCTGAATTTTTAAGGCTAAGTCTAATGTGCCAGCAATAACCTGCCAGAAATGCCTTATTATATAGTTAGTCTTCATTTTTCAAAGTGTGCTCGTAAGAGCACACTTACAGCAAATGCTTACTGGAAACAAAACAAAACTGGAAACAAGATGTAAATCTTGTTTCATGGGATTCTCATAACTCTGTGAAGTAGTTGGAGCTGGAAATTATCTCCATCTTTTTTGTTCATGATTTTTACATTTGAAGAGATATTGAGCTTGGAGGGGGGCAGTACATAGAAAAGGAATGCATTCCCAGTGCATAAAATTTGGAGGAAAAAAAAAAAACAGTAAAAAACCAAAACAGAACCAAACCAAACAAAAACTCATTCATAGTCTTACCACCAGACATAACATTGTTACTCCTTGGTTGTACAGGTTTCCAATATTTCTTCTCTGTATTCTATTAAGCCCATTTTAAAATGCGGAAATTTTCACACGGCTAATGAGAGTCGAAGCTAGGGCTGAAACCCATGAACACTTTCCATCACAGCAGGAAGCTCCTTCCTTCCTACCAACCTTTCCCTCTTTCAAAATGCCCAAGCATTATAAAGAAGAAAGCTTCAGAAACGCAGATTCTGATATGTTCATATTTTGTTTCTATGTACTCAGTAAACTTACCAATGGTCTTTGGAAATAAACACCTCTAGTATAAAAATGACTGTTGAACTCAATGATCTCTAAAATTCTCTTTAACTCTGAAACAATTCTAATCTTCTCTGAATGAAAAGTGGCCAGAGGGCAGGGTCAAGAATGAGTCAGAAGGATATAAGATGAGGGCAAGTTAAGTAAGTCAAAATCCCTTAAGTAAGTTGTTAACCAAACTAGAATCAAAATCACTAATGTCGTAAGTTGGAACAAGGGTCAATCGAGGAAAGAAATACAAGTCCAGAAGGATGAGGCTGAACCAACAAATACACCTGTCAGAGATGGCTGGTTGATCACAGAGCCTGTTTCCTCTTCTTCTTGGACAATAGTATGTCACATTTTCTAGTTGTCCTTACGTTCAGTACGGCCATGTTAAGTCCAAGCCAATGGAATATGGATGGTACTGATCTGAGACACTTCCAGGCTTGGCCCCTACAAACCTCCCATTTGCAATTCTTCATATTCTTTTTTCTTCCAAAGTGACCTTGGAAGTCGTTTGTTGAAAATGGTTAAGCTACAAGTGGAAGGAATTTCTGCTTGGAGAAGAGCCTCCCACCAATTAAAAACATCTAATTAAATTTGATGAGAGCAAGAAATAAATTTGTATTCATTCAGTCATTGAGGTTTGGGGGTTTATGTATGACAACTATTAGTGTTAGGTGACAAATCAGCCAGTCCCTGTGGGCAAGGCCAGACCCTGACATAGTCATGGATCAGCCTGTCTTCCTCAATCTAGGGCCATTAACTGCTGACCAGGCTTTGATAGGCAAATGCCAACATCACGCTGAATTACTTCCTGTCAGTGAACTCTTACTCTGAATTTCACACAGGTTGAGAAAGTCAAATGACAGATGGAATCATACATGTGTTATAAGCAAATCATGAAAAGATGCAACAAAATCCAAATGTCTACTCAAGTTTTGAGAAGACTTTGATAGTATTTTATGGTGGGAAAAACATAATTAAAACAAATTATAGCATATAGATTTTCCAATCAGATATGCAAAAGGGAGAAAGGGAAGGTGTTATGAATTACATGCTTGTGTCCCCCCAAAATTCACATATTGAAACCCTAATTCCCAGTGTGATGGTATTTGAAGATGGGGCCTTTGGGAGGTAATTAGGTCATGAGGGTAGAGCCCTCATGATGGGATTAGTGTCCTTACCAGAAGAGACACAAGAGAGCTTTCTTCTCTTCCTACTGGCCATGTAAGGATAGAGCAAGAAGGTGGTTAAGACAGAGGGAAAGTAAAACTAATATTTCTAGAAAGTCTACTATATCCTAGAAGCCTTCACGTATATATTCTTAGTTAATCCTCACAACAAATCTGTGTGGTACTTATTGTTATTCTCATTTTTACAAAAGAAGAAGCTTAGGATCATGGCAATTAAGTAATCAACCGAAAGTTATACATCCAGGAAGTGGTAGGGCCCGCATGAAGCTCTCATCTGCCTCACTGCAAAGCTCATGTTCTTTTCACTGTATTCTTGCTACCTTGATATTTGCATGCATCTCAAGGGATTTGCAAAAGTTTCCCTGACCCTAATACACTTCTTGAATGGCCCCAAAGGTGACAGCCCCGTGTCTCACCAGTCTAGGTGCAGTCAGAGAGTCAACACTCTTTAAATCTCCAAGAAACAAAGAGGCAAAGGCCTCAACATTTTCCCTGGGAGGTGGCCACTTAGAACATGCTTGGAGAAGATACTTAAAACTCTTCTCTACAGTGGATGTTTCTTCCAGCTTCTGGCAGGTAGTGAGAAGATTAACATCTCTGGCTCAATTTTACCACATGCACACGTTAGCCACCTGCACTTCAAGTCACCTGACCTTCAAGCCGGATCACCCATCATCAGAAACTGGCATACACCCAGAGGACATATGAAAAAGAATCCAAATTAAATGGGGATATTAAAATATTTACAGAACTTACATATTCCCTGTTTAAGAAAACCCTGCTGCCCTCAAATCTACAAACACATTTGTTATAATATGTGAAAGCATTACATTTGGAGATAAAGTTAAAACCAACATGCTGATCTGAACTAGTGGGCAACAGACTGAAATGCTTACAGCAGTCAAAACTGGAAAAAGGAAATCACAGACTTACTCGGTACCCTTCATAGCTGTTAATTTAGCTTTGGAAAAAATCTCTCCTAAAGGAGAACCTCTAAATGGAAGCCACAAGATGGCCTGAATAATGGCAGCAGTTTGTAAGGGGGGCCAACATCCCATGAGAGCACAGGGACCACACAATAGACATGCGGCTTCTCGAGTCCCTTTTCACTTCAACCGCTATATCATCGCGACAAAATACCTCAGACTGCTCTAGGGCTTGAAATTCTTAATCTATAATGCACATATAATTATATTCTTTAGGAAGGTATTGGATCTAAATGAAAAAAATAAACGTACTGTTTAAAGTCAATTGTACTTATTAGACATATAAGATTGGAGAACTGGATGCCTGATTTTTACTCAGAGTTTTTCCAGTGACTCACCGTGTAATTCTGAGGACACAGTCCTTTGATCTTTAGTTCCTTAGCCCTTAACCAGAGAGTTTTAAATTGTGGGCCCCCCTGCCAATCCTTTTGGAGGCACCCTTTCCAGCTTCTTTTGCCCTCAGATGAAAGGATCTATAGACGTGGAAAATTGTTGTTTGGTGATTTCCTATATCCCCCTTTCTAGTGTTTCAGCCATTCTCCTTTTACATCTGAGGGACACTGCAGAGAAATCACTGCTGTGCACAATTGAAGCCACAGGCTTAAAATTTCACTGTTGGAAGGGCAGGCTGAGAAGGAACAAGTCCGGCTTTAACACCACAAATATCTCCGATTACCAAATGTGGGCAGACAAAATACAAAAAAACAAGGAGAGATAGAAAGGCCCTTGGTATTCTTCAAAGCTTCCCTTGTGGGATGAAAGTTCTTCTTCGAGGCTTCCAAGGCAGAAAGCCTAGGCAGCCTGCACACCTGGAGTGCATTAGTGGGCCCTGGACTTGAGGTGAAACAGGCTGAATTTCATCTAGACGTTTCCCACAATCCATTCTCATAAAAGCTCCCAATAATTTACCAGCTTAGGAACAGGGCATGGTATTCATGGAGCGCTGAACCCTGGGATTACCTTCCAGAGTCTCTGGATAAATCCCACTGCTCATCTATGTAAACACACTTTCATCTTGATTACCTTTAGCTCAAGGAGAGTTTCATTTTGTTTGCTGTGGCACAGGGTCAAGACCAAAACCCACCCTCAAATCATTCTCATACCTCTCCCAGAAGCCTTTCAAAGAGCATCCAAATGTTGATGTAACTAATGAGTGAGTTTTCACCTTAGGCTGTGTGCTCACCTAAATACAAAACACCCCATGCCTGTACTGTTGCCTCCCTTTCCTCAGCAGCCGCATGGAGGTGATGCTGGCTTGTCTTGCCAGTTCCCCATCTTAGTGCTCCAAACATATATGGACAAGAAGTCTCACTGTAGCCCCTAGGAAGGATCCAACCTCCCCATGGTGGTCGTATGGCTGCTTTTGCCCAGAAAAACCCTTTTGTCTTTCCACATTTCCCCATCTCTTTTCCTTACCTCTTGAAGTATATAATTCAGCATAAGGGCTCACCTAGCCACTATGATTACTCTATTATTCTATACATCTGTTCCCTAAGGTAACTCTCCCCACTCCCACCTACTTAAAGAAGAAATAGAGCATAAGGCCGGGGCTCTGGAGCTAGACATTCTACTTTTGCATTCTGGCTCTGCAATTCATGGCCTGTATGCCCTTGGAAAAGTTACTTAGCCTCTCTTTGCTTCAGTTTCCTTATTTGTAAAATGATGGCAATGACGGCAGCTACCTCAAAGAGTTGTAAAGATCAAATATATGATACAAACAGTGATACAAACAGTTCATATGCACTCAACAACAGCAAGAAAAACAACAACCTAATCGAAAAATGGGCAGAAGACCTAAATAGACATTTCTCCAAAGAAGACATACAGATGGCCAATAGGCACATGAAAAGATGCTCAACATCATTAATTATTAGAGAAATGCAAATCAAAACTACAATGAGGTAACACCTCACACTGGTCAGAATGGCCATCACTAAAAAGTCTACAAATAATAAATGCTGGAGAGGCTGTGAAGAAAAGGGAACCCTCTTACACTGTTGGTGCGAATGTAAATTGGTGCAGTCACTATGGAAAACAGTGTGGAGAGTTGCCATATGATCCAGCAATCCCACTCCTGGGCATATATCCAGACAAAACTCTAATTTGAAAAGATGCATGCACCCCTATGTTCATAGCAGCACAATTTACAATAGCCAAGACATGGAAACAACCTAAATGTCTATCAACAGGTGAATGGATAAACACACACACACAATGGACTATTACTCAGCCATAAAAAAGAATAAAATAATGCTATTTGCAGCAACATGGATGGACCTAGAGATTATTGTACTAAGCAAAGTAAGTCAGAAAGAGAAAGATAAATACCATATGATATCGCTCCTATGTGGCATCTAAAATACAACACAAATGAACACATCTATGAAACAGAAACAGACTCATAGACATAGAGAACATACTTGTGGTTGCCGAGAGGGAGGAGGGATGGGGGAGGGATGGATTGGGAGTTTGGGATTAGCAGATGCAAGCTAGTATATATAGGATGGATAAACAACAAGGTCCTACTGTATAGCACAGGGAACTACATTCAATATCCTGTGACAAACCATAATGGAAAAGAATATGAAAAAGAATATATATATATATATATATATATATATATATAAACTGAATCACTTTGCTGTACAGCAGAAATTAACACAACACTGTAAATGAGCTATACTTCAATATAATTTTATTTTTTTTTAAAAGATCAAATAGGGCTTCCCTGGTGGCGTAGTGCTTGAGAGTCTGCCTGCCAATGCAGGGGACGCGGGTTCGTGCCCTGGTCCGGGAAGATCCCACATGCTGCAGAGTGGCTGGGCCCGTGAGCCATGGCCACTGAGCCTGCGCGTCCGGAGCCTGTGCTCCACAACGGGAGAGGCCACAACACTGAGAGGCCCGCGTACCGCAAAAAAAAAAAAAATAAAAAATAAAAAAGATCAAATATATGACCTTAGAACAGTGCCTGAAATGCTGGAAAGCATGATGATGATCATGATGATACTTCCATTACCAATACTGAGTACTTTCCTTAAAAAGAGTATTCCTCTGATTGGTCCTCTCTAACAGTACAGCCTCACTATCAGTGGGCAGGATGAGCTGCTACTCCCAGAGCACATCGAGCAAGGGCAAATGGAGGCACTTGCAAGCATGCTATAGGATAAACAAGTTTGGGCAAAATATTACTCAAGGGCAAAATAAAGATGATTGAGGTGGAGCTCTCAAAACACTCTGTACTCCATCAAACTAAATGCTCTAAAAATGTAGGTGATGGTTCAGAATCTAGCCAAAGTTGGGATATTTTAATGTGACAGGTGCTGAAACTCCTTTCCTTGACCGTTAGGATGACTATTTGAGTCAGGCAATGCTCTGGCCTATACATGTTCTTCAGGACTGAGAAACTGTTGGTACCAAAGGCCCAGCTCTAGTCACGGAATGGCAGGGAGCAATACACACATAGACACGACACTTTCTACCATTTGCACAGGAACCAACTGTCTTGAAGTAAGACCTGAACTGGCTGGAGTCCTAGCTTTTTGTGGCTCCTTGTAAGCCATCTGTGTCTCCAGCATGATGTTGGCATAACACTCCTATGGTGTGCAGGATGTGTTGTCTGTTTACCCATGTCACAGACTAGCACTCTAACACATGAGCCCTTTGGCAGTATTACTCCCAACACATACAATAATAATGTAGCATAATATTTTTAAGTTGCCCACCTCTCTAAATTGTTATCAATAGAGATGTCCTTTGAAAAAAATAATCCAGGTACCATAGAGTAAATAGTATCAATTTCTGTGTGTGCCATGGCATAGAAAGGTTGTGAAGCATTGCTCTAGACTAATATCAGAAAGAAACCTACCATTTAATAAGCTCCAAACATTTATTGAGAACCTAGTAAGTACAAGTCATGTGATACTAGGCCTTTACTATTCTGCACTTCGATTTCCTATCTGTAGGTCAGAGAAAAAATAAATATATCTAGCCCTTTGGATTGCCCTGAGGGTAATATTAGCTATAAGTGCTCTGAGCTTTTTAGGTAAAGAAAAAAAAAATGAATTTAAATATTTATTTTTAATTTGCTGAATGAAATGTGTCTTATCCCCAGATTCTTGCCAAGAAAGAAAAAAGATAACAGAGCCTCATCTTAAAAATAAAGCCTGGGCTTCCCTGGTGGCGCAGTGGTTGAGAGTCCGCCTGCCAACGCAGGGGACATGGGTTCGTGCCCTGGTCCGGGAAGATCCCACATGCCGTGGAGCGGCTAGGCTCGTGAGCCATGGCCACTGAGCCTGCGCGTCCGGAGCCTGTGCTCCGCAACGGAAGAGGCCACAGCTGTGAGAGGCCCGCGTACCGCAAAAAACAAACAAACAAACAAAAAAACAAAGCCTGTAATCTAGGGATTATATATGAAGAGTATCTACCACATGCTAGTATAACAAGGAAATCACATACCAATAAACAGTAAAAGGAATGCTCACACATACTGGAAGCAGCTCCTTTATATTCAAAGGAAAAATATTAATGAAAGAAGAAGGGGTTTTAGTGTACTCTGCAGGAAGGTGGCACTGATCTCTACTTCTATGTCAAAATGCCAATATAGAAACACACTCCCACGATACTTTGACAGCTGAACACTTGGCATTCTCTGTGATTCAGAACAGAGCAACATTTTTATCTACGCATTTCATTCAAGTGTTTCCTATTTCAGCTTCTTCAACAAAACCAAATATGTTGCTTGAGTTCTGACCTCAAAGAATCCTGTCTAGAGTCTGCCTAGAAAAAGTGGGGCAAGATGAATTTTTTACAACCCAAACAACATCAATTGCCAACCACACGAAACAGGGGCAATGAAATGGATGTGTTAGTGTGGAGAGGAGGGCTTTCACGGTGCTTTACTGAGAGCTCCCTTCTCTCTCGACCCTACTTCCTGCCAATTTCCAATATGCTAGTTACGGGCCAGGACTGGGAAGAAGTCACAACCTTCCAGATGCAGAGCCTAAAAGTTCCTTGGTTGACTTACAGGAGTAAGAGAACATCAAAAAGCCTGACCTTCAAACTTTTAGCAAAGAAGGATTTGGGAGGGAATGTGATTCAATAGGCTGTTTACCTGGATGATCGAAATCTTAATCCAGTCTCCGATGCCAGCTCCTCATGTGATTATGGTCACGCACTAACCCCATTTCTTCATTCATGAGACAGAGTAGAGGCAGGGAGAGGATGACAGAAAAAAGACAGGATGTACAGCACACTGCAACATGGAAAGTGGTATACAACTAAACTAACACTAAAGCAGGTAAAATAATAACAGTCTCTCCTACAGCTTCAGAAAGCATATTTCAATTAATTGGGTCAGCAGGAAAGAATTTCATTTAGAATTTTGATAAATGAGTCCAAGGTTAAATACTAAAAAAAGCTATTTATCAATTAATTAATTCTAGGTCTTTGCTTTGCAGAGAGATGGGTTTCCGGTTTATACTTGCTGTTGTCAAAACAGCCTCAGGGCAGGAAAGGAGGGTGAGAAAGGGAAAGAGAAGACCCTGATTACTGCAAAATGAAGAGGGCAGCACAGTCACCAGCTCAACGTTAGAAAAGGGCATTATGAATGAAAGTACTGCCGAGATGATCTGGTATTCTACCCACTTGGATGAGCTGCCTCTTTCAGGCAATGCCAAAGTCATGTGCACTGAGCTGTTAAAGATACCTGAGTAGGAAAATGTTCTCCAGCAAGGTAACTTCCTTTAAAGTATACTCAGCGCCCGGATATCTGGTTATCTCAACAGAGACTCAACAAACAATAGACAGGACAAGGTGAAAGGTTGGTCAAAGGTCAGAAGATCTGAACCTCTTGGCTGGAGAATTCAATTCTTTTAACCCTTGGGAGGCTTTCTTAAAGCAATCTTATTTATATGTGTTGCCAGGAGTTTCAGCTCATTTTTTTTTTTAAAGCTTCATTGCTTTTTATTTCCATTTCTTCCCCCCACCTCTCTCTCTCTCCCCTTTTGCTTCCCTCCTCCCTCTCTCCCTCCTGCTCCTCCTTTCTCTCTTTCCTTTTCTCTCTCTCTCTCTCTCTCAAATCAATTTAGAATTGCTTGGAGAAACTTCAATGATATTGCCCAAATCAAAACGGTTTTATATATTTTCTCCTTATGAATGGACTTCAGTGCAATCCTAGTGAGAGAAAAGATAACTGCTTGTGATTAACTGCATGGTTTTAAGGAAAAGTCCACTGAAGAAACCTAATTAAACTTGAAAAATGGATTTTGGTAGATGGGAATCAGTAAGGTATATGTAACTAGATTACTCTGGTACTGGCCAGCAACGAGGATCATTCTAAAAAGCAAGATCATTCTGAAAAAACAAGATCATTCTCTAAAAACAAGAACCTAGGTGACTTCTTGTGCACACACCCATATAAACAGAGGCAGCTGCTGTCTTTCTGGCATCCAGGAAAAGATGGTACCTTTAAAAGTTTCCAGGAGAAACATCAGTGAGTATGTCTGTGTACAGCATTCTGTGCTGTTTGCCCTTGAAAGTAGATGTGGCAATGTACACTCAGTGGCATTCTAGAGTCTGGAAGAAAAACCTTTCACAGAAACAAGCCTGAATGCTCAATATTATCTTTCTTGGCTCGTTCTGGTAGTTACACCTTGGGAAAATCTCCTTTGCTCATTTCGTGATGTGCCTCCATTGTGGATGGCAAACTTGATGACAATATTAGGAACAAAGTGATTCAGAACAGATCTCTAGTAAAAAACAGAACTCAAGTCTTGGCACAGTGCAGTTGATTAATATGCTCCGGGCCCATGAAATACATACTCTTGCTGCTAATTGAAACAATCCAGCAGCCTTCTCTGGTAGTTACCTGGGTGTTACCGTTCTGTTATCCTACCCTGTTTTGGCACTATTATAACTATTTCAAGGTTGGTTACCATTTGATTCCCAGAATCTGTATATTCATGGTCCAAAGTTTGCCTTTTTGTATTTAAAACGGATGTGTTCAGAAGTCTTCAATATGCAACATTAACAAGTGTAAATTCATGCAATGTTCATCCTCTCTGGAGACCAAAGGTCTTTATTGATGCTATTTTGTTTTAGTTTTTAATGCTTATTCTACCCCTGAATGGCAGACATTACGATCCTCACTATCCTCATGGACAAATCATCCGAGGATAATTGAGTTGCCTGAGGTAAAGGCAGTGGTGAAGCTGAGAAGTGAAATCTGAATTTCCTAATTCACTATTTCAGCACTAGATTGTATTACCTTATTTTTAGAAATGACAAGTATTTGAGAGCTAAGAGTGCAGGTTTTGGAACTAGCTGGACCTGTGTTTGAATTACTTTTCCACTATTTACTGTTGTGGATCTTGGATAAGTGACTTAACCTCTCATGTCTCACTTTCCACCCTTCATGCAAAGCCCCAGAAAAGTAGATAAGTGTGAGTTGATGTGTTTCCCAAGACACATACACCTAAGAGACAAAATCTGCCTCCTCCTTATCTTCTACTGTTTAGAATTAGATAGATTGGCAAATCGACACACACCCAGAACCCAGCTAATAGAACACAGCACCCAAATGGAGTCCCAGATCGGGAGGAGGAGCGAGCAGATTAGAGCACATGCCTGACGATTTCCTGATGCCTGCAGTGAGCAGCCTGCTATATCAGATACTGCAATAGAAGAGCAAAGGAAGGAAAAAGGCAACACCTCAATGATAGATACTGCAAATTCTTTGTAACTATTCTAAAAAGTGAATATGCAGTCGAGAAATCATGAAGCCATTGTCTTTGAACTGTGAAATTTTCAGATGAGGAAGTAGAGGCACAAAGAGGTTCACCCAAGAGAATTCATACAATAAGTAGTAGTAGAAAGATTTGAACCCAGGTCAGACTGATCCATACATTTTCTACCAATACTGTGAACTTACTAGACGATGATGACCCAATGTGTAAATGTTAACTGAGAACTTATCTCAGCCACCTTGAATTTAAACAGACACCATAAATTCCAGAACTTGAATTTGACTTGGGAACCATAAAAGAACTCTGGTCCTACTGCCGAGGCACTGGCACACTTAGTATCACGCTCCAGTACTGATTTAGACAGAAAATCATCACAGAGTGAATCAGTAATAGTTCATCCGATACAACCCAAAATAGGTGTTTCTTAGTTACTTTCCATGTAAAGATTACTGCTGTCAGCTATGTTTATAAGGTATGATGAGCTCATCCCCAACACAGGCGGGAGGACCATGAACAAGTGCACATACCAAGTCCTTATAGGCTATGCCTACAATGAAGAAAGTGGAAATAATCAGTCTGATGAATTTAATACTTAAATTACCCTGCATGACCGATGAAACTCAAATACTGTGCCTCTTGGTAGGCTTTATTTCTATTATAAACATACCAACTACATTTAAGTTCAGCAAAAGCATCTTGAAGTCTCCCTCACCACTGACAGCAAAAGGATTAAAAAGGAGTTTGAGGTTGTGAGCCTCCATTGAGGAGGGGGGAAAAAAAAACATGGGGGAAAAAAGAAATGAAATGACAAAATACAGTAAATTAGTTTACACAAAGATCATGTATTTTAAACCAAATCAGTCTGTTGCTTTGTTTCATTTTTAGTTGAATCTTTCAGGAAAATCCTGATCACCAGGATTCAAAATATGGCTGGAGAAAGGGAGAGAACCAGTATTTGCAAGGATTATTAAACTAAAAACTGAGAGGTAGATTATAATACCACTGAGCTCACCATCTATAGCATTAAGTTTTCTTGTGTAATGCAGGATTAATCAACACGAGGTTTAATTAACTCATTCTATTCACTGCAATTTCAAATAGATGGGTCAGAACAGATGTGTAGGTCTCATTTAGAAGGTGACATTTAAGTAAAGACTGGAAGGGGGTGAGGGAGTTACTTATGTGTATATCAGGAAGAACAGCATTTTAGTCACTAACCTTGATCCAACCCAAAGCCCCTAACCTTGGCCCCACTGGATGGAGTCTCACCACATGCTCTTGGCTGTACTCCAGCATTGTTCCATACTTCCAGCATAGCTTGTCTTAGGTTCGTATGCTTTATTTTTAAATAGCTTCCATTAAAGGGTTCATAACACTAAATCTAAGCTGCTCTGATCTTTAGCCCAGGGTCACTGAGGCCCATCAAGATTATATATCCTTGTCTTAGTCAAACTGATATATTTTTTCTTTCTCATTGTTGTTCTTTATTTCTTAACTATCCTGGACCCTAAAATCTACCAGAAAGTAGAACTCACCAGCACCTCCACCAGAGTCTAAATGTGCGGAGTAGCAACTAACATGGGCGGAGCAAAAACAAATAACAAAATACGTAAAGGTCATTAGGAAGATAGGGGGAGGAGTAGGAATTAATAGGAGCTGCTAATCACCTGTGCAGTCAACGCTAAACTGGAAACATCATGATGAAATAATCTAAGGCTTGGGCTAGTCAGTGCCATAATTACAAAGACGCCCTGCAGAGTAAGTTTCTAGTGGTTGAGGTTTCTGTGGCTAGAACGTTCCCCGTCACAGACCAATATGTGGCCACAGATGTCAATATAATAACGTATGTAGGAGTATTTTGTATATTTTACCCATCTTAAGACTTCACTCTTTCAATGCTATGCGTTCTTCCTTGAGTAAATATTTATCTATGTTGTCTAGTGGTTACAGCCCAAGGAAAGAAGCCAGGAAACAGGGATATCACCCCATATTCTGCTACTGCTCTTCAATAGGTCAACGTGAGAGTCATTTCTCCTCTTAGGTCCCTCTACTAAGGAACTGAGACAGTCTATGCCCCTCGACCAAGTTCTAGAGATCTTTACACAAAATTACTCATATTCCACTGCTCACCCTGCTTGCCCCGCCCCAGCTGTTTACCCTCGCCGTTGTACTGCACACAATCAGGATGTTACTTAAGAGTGCTCTTAAAAGAACACATGGTGTGTGGCTGACAGGGTCTTGGTGCTCTGGCCAGGTGTCAGGTCTGGGCCTCTGAGGTGGAAGAGCCAAGTTCAGGACATTGGTCCACCAGAGACTTCCAGCTCTATGTAACATCAAACAGCGAAAGCTCTCCCAGAGACCTCCATCCCAACGCTAAGACCAGCTCCACTCAACGACCAGCAAGCTACAGTGCTGGACATCCTATGCAAAGCAAGACAGGAACAAAATCCCACCCATTAGCAGAGAGGCTGCCTAAACTCATAATAAGGTCACAGACACCCCAAAACACACCACCGGATGCGGTCCTGCCCACCAGAAAGACAAGATCCAGCCTCATCCACCAGAACACAGGCACCAGTCCCCTCCACAACCCACTGAACCAACCTTACCCACTGGGGACAGACACCAAAAACAACAGAAACTATGAACCTGCAGCCTGCGAAAAGGAGACCCCAAACACAGTAAGTTAAGCAAAATGAAAAGACAGAGAAACACACAGCAGATGAAGGAGCAAGGTAAAAACACACCAGACCAAACAAATGAAGAGGAAATAGGCAGTCTACCTGCAAAAGAATTCAGAGGAATGATAGTAAAGATGATCCAAAATCTTGGAAATAGAACAGAGAAAATACAAGAAACGTTTAACAAGGACCTAGAAGAACTAAAGAGCAAACAAACAATGAAGACAACACAATAAATGAAATAAAAAATTCTCTAGAAGGAATCAATAGCAGAATAACTGAGGCAGAAGAATGGATAAGTGACCAGGAAGATAAAAGAGTGGAAAAAACTACCGCAGAGCAGAATAAAGAAAAAAGAATGAAAAGAATTGAGGACAGTCTCAGAGACCTCTGGGACAACATTAAACAGACCAACATTCGAATTATAAGGGTCCCAGAAGAAGAAGAGAAAAAGAAACGGACTGAGAAAATATTTGAGGAGATTATAGTTGAAAACTTCACTAATATGGGAAAGGAAAGAGTCAATCAAGTCCAGGAAGTGTACAGAGTCCCATACAGGATAAATCCAAGGAGAAACATGCCAAGACACATATTAATCAAACTATCAAAAATTAACTACAAAGAAAAAATATTAAAAGCAGCAATGGAAAAACAACAAGTAACATACAAAGGAATCCCCATAAGGTTGACAGGTGATCTTTCAGCAGAAACTCTGCAAGCCAGAAGGGAGTGGCAGTGCATATTTAAAGTGATGAAAGGGAAAAACCTACAACCAAGATTACTCTACCCATCAAGGATCTCATTCAGATTCGATGGAAAATAAAAACCTTTACAGACAAGCAAAAGCTAATAGAATTCAGCACCACCAAACCAGCTTTACAACAAATGCTAAAGGAACTTCTCTAGGCAGGAAACACAAGAGAAGGAAAAGACATACATTAGCAAACCCAAAACAATTAAGAAAATGGTAATAGGAACATACATATCGATAATTACCTTAAATGTAAATGGATTAAATGCTCCAACCAAAAGACAAAGACAGGCTGAATGGATACAAAAACAAGACCCATATATATGCTGTCTACAAGAAACCCACTTCAGACCTAGGGACACATACAGACTGAAAGTGAGGGGATGGAAAAAGATATTCTATGCAAATGGAAATCAAAAGAAAGCTGGAGTAGCAATTCTCATATCAGACAAAATAGACTTTAAAATAAAGACTATTACAAGAGACAAGGACACTACACAATGATCAAGGGATCAATCCAAGAAGAGGATATAACAATTCTAAATATTTATGCACTCAACATTGGAGCACCTCAATACATAAGGCAAATGCTAACAGCCATAAAAGGGGAAATCGACAGTAACACAATCATAGTAGGGGACTTTAACACCCTACTTTCACCAATGGAGACATCATCCAAAATGAAAATAAATAAGGAAACACAAGCTTTAAATGATACACTGAACAAGATGGACTTAATTGATATTTATAGGACATTCCATCCAAAAACAGCAGATTGCACTTTCTTCTCAAGTGCTCCTGAACATTCTCCAGGATAGATCATATCTTGGGTCACAAATCAAGCCTTGGTAAATTTAAGAAAATTGAAATCATATCAAGTATCTTTTCCGACCACAACGTTATAAGACTACATATCAATTACAGGAAAAAAATCTGTAAAAAATACAAACACATGGAGGCTAAACAATACACTACTAAATAACCAAGAGATCACTGAAGAAATCAAAGAGGAAATCAAAAAATACCTAAAAACAAATGACAATGAAAACAATGACGACCTAACACCTATGGGATGCAGCAAAAGCAGTTCTAAGAGGGAAGTTTATAGCAATACAATCCTACCTCAAGAAACAAGAAACATCTCAAATAAACAACCTAACCTTACACCTAAAGCAATCAGAGAAAGAAGAACAAAAAATCCCCAAAGTTAGCAGAAGGAAAGAAATCAAAATGATCAGATGAGAAATAAATGAAAAAGAAATGAAGGAAACAATAGCAAAGATCAATAAAACTAAAGGCTGGTTCGTTAAGAAGATAAACAAAATTGATAAACCATTAACCAGACTCATCAAGAAAAAAAGGGAGAAGACTCAAATCAATAGAATTAGAAATGAAAAAGGAGAAGTAACAACTGACACTGCAGAAATACAAAGGATCATGAGAGATTACTACAAGCAACTATATGCCAATAAAATGGACAACCTGGAAGAAATGGACAAATTCTTAGAAGAGCACAGCCGTCTGAGACTGAACCAGGAAGAAATAGAAAATAAGAACAGACCAATCACAAGCACTGAAATTGGGACTGTGATTAAAAATCTTCCAAGAAACAAAAGCTTAGGACCAGATAGCATCACAGGCAAATTCTATCAAACATTTAGAGAAGAGCTAACAGCTATCCTTCTCAAACTCTTCCAAAATATAGCAGAGGGAAGAACACTCCCAAACTCATTCTACGAGGCCACCATCACCCTGATGCCAAAACCAGACAAAGATGTCAGAAAGAAAGAAAACCACAGGCCAATATCACTGATGAACATAGATGCAAAAATCCTCAACAAAATACTAGCAAACAGAATCCAACAGCACATTAAAAGGATTATACACCATGATCAAGAGGGGTTTATCCCAGGAATGCAAGGATTCTTCAATATACACAAATCAGTCAATGTGATATATCATATTAACAAATCAAAGGAGAAAAACCATGATTATCTATAGATGCAGAAAAAGCTTTTGACAAAATTCAATGCCCATTTATGATAAAAAACCCTCCAGAAAGTAGGCTTAGAGGAAACTTACCTCAACATAATAAAGGCCATATATGACAAACCCACAGCCAACATCATTATCTATGGTGAAAAACTGAAACCATTTCCTCTAAGATCAGGAACAAGAAAAGGTTGTCTACTCTCACCATTATTATTCAACATAATGTTGGCCACAGCAATCTGAGAGGAAAAAGAAATAAAAGGAATCCAAATTGGAAAAGAAAAAGTAAAGCTGTCATGGTTTGCAGATGACATGATACTATACAAAGAGAATCCCAAAGATGCTACCAGAAAACTACTAGAGCTAATCAATGCATTTGGTAAAGTAGCAGGATACAAAATTAACACACAGAAATCTCTTGCATGACTATACACTAATGATGAAAAATCTGAAACAGAAATTAAGGAAACACTCCATTGCAACAAAAACAACAAAATACCTAGGAATAAACCTACCTAAGGAGACAAAAGACCCATATGCAGAAAACTATAAGACATGGATGAAAGAAATTAAAGATGATACTAACAGATGGAGAGATATACCATGTTCCTGGATTGGAAGAATCAACATTGTGAAAATGACTATACTACCCAAAGCAATCTACAGATTCAATGCAATCCCTATCAAACTACCACTGGCATTTTTCACAGAACTAGAACAAAAAATTCACAATCTGTATCGAAACACAAAAGACCCCGAATAGCCAAAGCAATCTTGAGAAAGAAAAACGTAGGTGGAGGAATCAGGCTCCTGGACTTCAGACTATACTACAAAGCTACAGTAATCAAGACAGAATGGTACTGGCACAAAAACAGAAATATAGATCAATGGAACAGGATAGAAAGTCCAGAGATAAACCCATGCACATATGGTCACCTTTTCTTTGATAAAGGAGGCACGAATATACACTGGAGAAAAGACAGCCTCTTCAGTAAGTGGTGCTGGGAAAACTGGACAGCTACATGTAAAAGAATGAAATTAGAACACTCCCTAACACCAGACACAAAAATAAACTCAAAATGGATTAAAGACCTAAATGTAAGGCTACACAGTGTAAAACTCTTAGAGGAAAACATAGGCAGAACACTCTATGAAATAAATAACAGCAAGATCCTTTTAGACCCACCCTCTAGAGAAATGGTAATAAGAACAAAAATAAACAAATGGGACCTAATGAAACTTAAGAGCTTTTGCACAGCAAAGGAAAGCATAAACAAGACGAAAAGACAACTCTCAGAATGGGAGAAAACATTTGCAAATGATGCAACTAACAAAGGATTAATCTCCAAATTTACAATCAGGTCATGCAGCTCAATATCAAAAAAAACAAACAACTCAATCTAAAAATGGGCAGAAGATCTAAATAGACATTTCTCCAAAGAAGATATACAGATTGCCAACAAACACATGAAAGAATGCTCAACATCACTAGTCATTAGAGAAATGCAAATCAAAACTACAATGAGATATCATCTCACACCGGTCAGAATGGCCATCATCAAAAAATCTACAAACAATAAATGCTGGAGAGGGTGTGGAGAAAAGGGAACCCTCTTGCACTGTTGGTGGGAATGTAAGTTGATACAGCCACCATGGAGAACAGTACGGAGGTTCCTTAAAAAACTAAACATAGAACTACCATATGACCCAGCAATCCCACTACTGGGCCTATATCCTGAGAAAACCATAATTCAAAGAGAGTCATGTACCAAAATGTTCATTGCAGCTCTATTTACAACAGCCAGGACATGGAAGCAACCTAAGTGTCCATCAACAGATGAATGGATAAAGAAGATGTGGCACATATATACAATGGAATATTACTCAGCCATAAGAAGAAACGAAATTGAGTTATTTGTAGTGAGGTGGATGGACTTAGAGTCTGTCATACAGAGTGAAGTAAGTCAGAAAGCAAAAAGCATACTGTATGCTAACACACATATATGGAATCTAAAACAAACAAACAAAATGGTTCCGAAGAACCTAGAGGCAGGACAGGAATAAAGAGATAGACATAGAGAATGGACTTGAGGGTATGGAGGGGGGAAGGGTAAGTGGGGACGAAGTGAGAGAGTGGCATGGACATATATACACTACCAAATGTAAAATAGATAGCTAGTGGGAAGCAGCTGCATAGCACAGGGAGATGGGCTCAGTTCTTTGTGACCACCTAGAGGGGTGGGATAGGGAGGGTGGGAGGGAGATGCAAGAGGGAGGGGATATGGGGATATATGTATATGTATAGCCGATTCACTTTGTTACACAGTAGAAACTAACATAACATTGTAAAGCAATTATACTCCAGTAAAGATGTTAAAAAATAATTACTCATATTCCATGTGATTCTTATCCCACAAAAGGTGCCCAAACCCCAGAATCTATATCAGTATCAGTATCAGAATCTATATCACTCTGTTCTTGTCACCTCTGGGCTCCTGATTAGGTCTTCCTATTCACAGAAGGAAAATTTACAGCCCAAAGGTTATCCCTCAGGTCTCATTGCACCTACTGACTACGGTCAGTCGTGGAGAATAAAGTTTTGGTTCTCAGGTCGAGTTTCTCCCACAGACAGTATGACAAAATAGCAATCAGCTCTTTGCAAAGAATGCAGAGAATATAACTCTATCTTAAAGTCTGACCTGGGCTTCAGTAGCAACAGATCAAACACAAAAACTTATTAATTACAAATGATTCAAGCCAGCCCTACTTGGCTTTATAAATAAGAAACAAATACATGCCTCAATGAATTAGACACTGGGCTAAGTATATAAGAGTGTACACCCATTTGAATTCTGCCACTGACTTGTTGGGGAACTTTTTTTGGCAAGTGAAAACTTCCCTGACTTCAACTTCCTCATCTGTAAACTTTTTAAAGTGATATTTTACTATAACTGGGTTTTCACAAGCAATAAACTTAAAAATGCCTGTGAAAAATGCAAATGCCTACAGCTGTATAATCAGTCACCTCATCTTCAGAATAAAACAAAGGCCCCACTCCTGATCCAGATGGCCCTACACTCAATAAGAGACCTTGGAGATTTGGCTCAGAAATGAGTAAACAGACTACAATACAGGAAGGGCAAGCTACTAGGGAGGGAGGCCAATGCAGATTAATCATTAACAGGATTAAGTGTCTTATTTCTCTTTCATAACATAAGCTTGACTAGCTGGAAACATACCCAGCCAAGCACAAAAGGCCATCAGTGGTTAAAAGGAAATAATTGAATGAGAAAGGAACCATGGTTCAGGTCACATCATTTGAATTCTCTTAAATTCTTCCTTTAAGGGTCTTTCTTCACTTGAAATTTGTGAGAGATCAATTCAACCTGGATACATAGAGATTTAATTATTTTTCTTATTTATACAAACTCATATATTGTATGATTGAGCTCCCATAAGTTTATAGATTCTAGTGGAAGAGTTTGGCAACAGTTCTCAAGCCTGATCTCAGCTTCTTGCTATGTGACTTAGACAAGTCTCTTAATCTAGCTAAGCTTCTTAGTCCCCCAATTTAGAAAAAAGAAATTATGAAGTGAGTCCTGGCTAACGAAGGCACAAGCCCATTAGCCCCTTGGCTCTACTTTCCTTATAATATGTTTGTACTTTGCTATGTGATCAGAGGTCAAGTCAGTGAGGACAGGACAAATACACATGTAATAAGTTAAGAATGTAATGACAGCAAAACATACAAGACCCACATCCTCCTCTCAACAACTGACCCAGCATTTCCTTACCCCTTCTGACTGAGAACTGGACAATTTAAGGGAGAAGGGAAGGTACAAATTGAAACTGGAGACCAAACAGAATGTAATAGAAAGAAGTATATTAAAATTGGCTGGTGGGTATACAAATTTAAATGGGGTTATAATACAGAGATGTTCAAGTTTTAAATATTTTCATCAGCCTAAGATAAGAATATGAGATATGATGAATAAGATGAAAGGTAATCACTGCCTAAAACACTGCATTTAATTTTTTCTTTAGAAAATTAGAAAACAAAAATTTCTAGTGAACAAAACTTTAATCCTTTTCTCCTACTCTACTCTAGAAATGCCTTATTTCCCTTTCATACTGTCAGGCTCCAGAGTTACAAGTAACAGAAAATGATGAAGGATCAAATACGGTAGAAGCTCACAGGAAAAAGAGAACCTATTATATAAAGACATGAACTCAGTCAGGCTGAGAACCTGTCTACCTCTTCACACAGAAAACCAAAAGACTTGTGCTACTTGCTGCAGTGTGGAAGAGGAGCTAATTTGTATGTTGACCTACAACTCTCCCTGGGCAGGTGGGGCTTGCTCCTTTAATGACTCCTGATGAAAATTCACTTTGTCCTACCCAAAGGCTAAAACCAAGACACAAAGCTTTTATTTTGGGAAACCTGGGTCTAAAACTCAATGAAGGCATTATTCTCTACACTTTTTTTTCCTTTTACTTAAACCCTTTATGTTCAGAAATGAAAATAAAAGTTTTCATAGTCTTTCCAAAATGCAACTTTCTATTTACAATTGTGAAAAACAGACACAACCTAAATGTAAAACATCTAGAAGAACAGTTATGCAAATTATGTTACAATGAAAGAATTTATTATGTGGCCATTAGAAGTCTGTTTACAAAAAAATTTTTAATAGGATGAGAAAATGTTCATGACAAAATGGTAAGTGGAAATACTATATAAAGCTATGTAAACTATGTAAAAATTTAAATATGTAAAATAAGATGAAGCAAATATAACAAAATGTTATTAACAGTAGACATTTAAGGGTGGGGTTTTAGGTAATTAATATTTTATTAATTAAAAAATTATCTCAGCTTTATTGAGATATAATTCACATACCATACAATTTACCCGCTGAAAAAATTTCAATGGTTTTTAAAATATTCACTGAGTTGTACAATCATTACCACAATCAATTTTAGAACATTTTTATCACTTCAAAAAGATACCCTGTACCCTTTAGCTATTATCCACAAGCCCACCCACTCCCATCCCTAAGCAGCCACTAATCTAATTTCTCTTTCTATAGATTTCACTGTTCTGGACATTTCACACAAATAGAATCATATAATGTGTGGTCTTTGGTCAATAACTTCTTTCACTTAGCATAATGCTTTCAAGGTTCATCGACGTTGTAACATGTATCAGTACTTCCCTTCTCTTTATCATCAAATAATATTCCATTGTATGGACATGCCACGTTTTGTTTATTCCTTCATCCATTGATGGATATTTAAGGTATGTCCACTTTTGGGGTATTACAAATAATGATGCTATGAACATTTGTGTACAACTTATTTTCAATTATCTTAAGCATACACCTAGGAGCAGATGGGTCTATTTTTAAAACATTTTTGTGCTCCCAAATTTTATATTACAAGGTATTTATAATTCTTTTATTATTAAAGAAAAATAGTAACAAAAAGATATCCTCTTGATTTCAATTCTCCCATGGGCCAGGACTTCGCGTGCCCAATCTTTCATTCTCTCCAAAACCCAAGCCAGACGTTTTGTAGTTAATTATCTAAAATGTTTTTAATGAATGCTTGCTCTCAGTTGGACCCTGTACTAGGCAAATTAGAGGATGTGAAAGAAATAGGAAATGAGGTCTTTGCTTTCAAGAAAGGAATGCTGCTAAACTCTAGAGAGAATGCTTGGGAGGGAAAATCACTAACATTAACCTAGGAAATAGAGGGATATGGCATGTTCAAGTGGGGTGGGTTCCATCCTGCACTGGAGAGTGAACCATTCCATTGCTCAACAGAAAACTAAGGAGTTCTCTCATCTACCTCTGTTTTAACAGAGAAGACTGAAAACTGAACTTCACGATCATTGTAACCCTCTGTAAGAAAGGCATTTTCCTAATGAAGAACCTAAGGCAGGGAGATAGTTAAAAGGCTCTTTTCATCACAGCTAAGTATTACCTGCTTTTTTTTATGTGCACGCACACATACATACAAACAAGATTTGTTTCCGTTTAGGAAACGCTGTGTTGGCAGGGCTGTGTAAGCAAGTAGAGAAACAGCATTGCCGTAAGATGAACGGTCCACCTAGGACCACCAGTTCAACATGTGCCCATTAGTTCAAAATGTGTCCTGCCCTCGTGTATATGTGTATCACTGACTACCTCTCAGACCACCTGGGCCGCAAGAGGGAGGAGATTAACTTCTTAAAATGTAATATGCTATTTTAAATATATTTAAAAGTTCTGAAAAATAATAAACACCCATATAATCAACTTGAGATATAAAACACTGAGGTATATTTTAAGGAATAGATAAATGGAAAAATCAAATTATGCGAAGTTAGTGACCAATAATAGAATAAGAAGGTCGTACCCATCAACAAGAGGTCTAAGACTAGGGTAAAACGCTTTGAGTGCAGAAAACTGGAATCAGGCCCTAAACAATAAAATGAAACCAGGTCATTTTAAGATAATATAACTTGTCCCAAATATGACTCTGGCCTGGGCACTCCCTTGCCCTCCTTCACTGCAGCCTCCTCTGAAACCATGCTTCTCCCAGGGTACCAGATGAATCATCTATTAGAAGAATGAAGAAAACAGTCTCAGATGAAAAAGAACAGAGACCAAAATTCATGGAGCGTCCTGCGCACACTGGAGTCTTCAGGGAACAGGGCTGTATAAACCGCTGTGATAGTGATTAGGAAAACAAAGCAGCGAGGATAATCCCTCCTGAAAACTGAAACAGCAACGTGCCAGGAATGAAAGGCTTTGGTGGAGGTACGCCCATGTCCTAGGACTGGAATAAAGGCAGGTTTTAAAGGGCAAGTCTGAAATATACTTGCCGAACATGACCTGCCTTGCTAAGCCTGGTTCTTGTCATGGCTATGATGCCCTCAATTTCATGAACATCATGTTCACTTGGAAAGAAAAAAAACTTGTTTTAGTAGTAATTGCACATCAATACGAGAGTCCTATTATTTCTATTAAGTTAATTAACCTATTTTTGAAAAGTATACAAAATAGGTCACTTAAGTGGGTGTGACCTTACCTAGTGAACTATGCTTTTAAACTGTCTCCAACTATTAAGATTTATAGTTGCCTTTATCAACATCTTAGCTGGAAAAGGCTGGCTGAGTGAAAGGCATGCAGCACCAGGCAAAAGCAGTGTTGGTCCCTATCAATCAGCCTATTATAACTTAATGATATTTAGATGATATGATTAGATTTTCAAATTGAATGCTGTTTAATCTAAATTCCAGAGTGCTTGTGTAATCATGCCATATTTTTAAGGCTCAGGCAAACAGTCTGAAGGAGAGAATTCGTAGCTGAGATCTATAAATATAATGTTCTTCCTAGATTGCTAAGGAAGAAAACTGCTTTACCATGGTATACATATGTGGGCAAAAACTACTTCTAAATTTTCACCGCTGTCATCATCAAAAGCATAAAGGGACTTTGCAGAACTGAACACCATGCTAGGCAATACACAACAGTTTTGCCTTGCATTTTGGTCCTGGTCAGATGGCATAACATCCTAGAAGTCCATTTCTATTAAACATTAAATTTAATTCCATTTACAAAGTGATAATGTTCTTTCGAGCCTCTTCCCATCCAAGTGTCTCTGGTTCCATGATCATGTGGCCCACCCCAAGAAGTGATACTTGTGCTGTAACTAATCACATTGACTGCCAAGATGATGAAAGACACTTCTAAGCTCTCACATTCTAACGAAACGGTCTCATTGTTGGAGAAATGCAGATTACAAAAACAATATCAAGTCTCCCAAGTGTGATAAGCTTCTTAGAATCTGTGAGTTCCAACATTATGCATAAGAAATATGAACTCTTCCCATGTTGAGACCTCAACTGAAAAACAGTGAATTATGTCAAAGTCACAGAGCAGCAGTCCAGTCTAACTCATTTTAACCCCCCACTAGTGATCTACCAGGCACTCAGAAACCATCTTAATAAATTAATGAATGAGTGTGCAGAAGCTGTCTCTTTAACACCTCCAGAAGAAAGTCCAGGCTTCTTAGTCTTTGAAGCTTCAGCCTCTGTTCCTACATTCATTTCTCCTCAAATACAGATCTTCTTCTGTGCTTCACTCTACGAAAAGTGAATTACTGGCTGTTTCCCACTTACTCCGTTTTTTCCTCCGAATTCATGTCTTTGTTTGCATTATTCCTTTTGCAGAAAGCTTTTCTGATCTCCTTGTGTTCAAATCCTACCCACACTTTATGAGTTTAGCTGTGACATCCTACACATACTTCAGAGGTTTATTCCCTGTGAAATGGATGTAAAGGGGTTCTGGACTCAAAGGTAGAGGATGGGGCTGGAGGAGGTAATTGAATTGAACTGAAATGGAAGATTTAAGTAAGAGTCTACATCCTGGGAGAGACAACATCCCCACCTCTAGCCTCTTTCCCTCCTTCAGCTCCCTAAACTCTGACAACCAGCTGCTTAACCCTCAAAAAGAAAATTGCTAAAGTCCTCCCTGGACAAAAAGATGAGCTGTAGAGAAAAGACATACAGTTCCAGACTTTTGAAGGTCCACCCACAAAACAGTGGGGTCTGTGCCGAAAACCTTCTAACGAAGACACCAATCAATAAAACTGGCCATATACCTAGAGCACCTGTGTGTGTGTGACACACACGTGAGCATGCCCACACATGTGCATGCACCTCTTACTCTTCAACATGAACGGACTGCCAAAGAACATCAGATTTTTGAAAGAAAGCCTCTGACATGAAAGACAAAGAGCAAATCATAGTCCCACCAGTGTTACCTGTGTCATAAAAATAGTCTGTGTTTCCCAATGAAACAACTATATTAAAGATGTTTAAAGGACACTTCTGGGGATATTAAGGATATGATTTTCAATATTTAGCATCTTATACTTTGATAAGATCTGGATGATTATCAATATAATGATGACAGAAACTTCTATGTACCTTTTATTAAAGTTAAAATGTAGTTTACTAAAGAAGTAGTGAATTAAGAAATATAAATTTGGTATATTTATGTTCAGATAGTGTCCATCCTAGGCCCAATGTCACATCTAATCAAACTCCCTGTGCTTGACCAAGTCTCCAAATTATCCTCCACCTTCTCTCTCCATACTACTTCTCCTTCCCAATTTAGAAATCAGAACTCTTATTTCCTCAGAATTCTGATAAGCTGGCATGGAGAAAGTGATCTGCTTGATGAATATATCCTGAGGTATTTAATGCCGAATAGATTTGTGTCTCCTTCTAAGGCAAGCGGCTAAGGAAAAGAGGATGTTAGGGTAAGCAGACCTGGTCTCAGCCCTAGCTTGTGCATGACAATGGAATGACCTTAGGCAGATGACTGAATTGCTTTGAAGTTACATTTCTTTACCTCTAAAATATATATGATAAAAATCTATCTAATAAGGTTGTTTTCAAAACTAAGTAAGACAATGCTTATGGAAGGACTTGGCAAATATGTATAAAGTTCTAAAGAGGGCAGGGAGTGTAGGTGGAATATCAGAAGACTGATAAATGAGTCTTCAAGGTGAAATTTCAGACTATGAAGTCTCTGGGTAGGTATAAGGGTTATGGGAGCATTCATGTTGGTCCTTCAATCATACAAGGAAAGAGCAAGTCTACCTATCAAATCTTAATCTGGGTACTTTTAAGGGCCATTTCCATGCAACACTGAAAAGGGAGTGGAATTTGAGCACAGAGATATGGTCACAGGACTTTACTTCATCCATCCATGCATACATTCAACCATCTATCCATCCATCCATCAACCAAGTCCTACCTCTGTGCCATCCACTCAGCTGGACATGGAACTACAAAATTGGACAAGATACAATCCCTCCAGTAATCAAGCAGGAAGAAAAGGAAATACACACAAGTGCCACAGGTTTCATAGGAACGATATAAAAAGTATGCACAGGGTATGATGAGACAAAAGTAATCAATTCCACTTGAGTCACAAGAGACTTTGTGCTGAAACTGGGGTTTTAAAAAATCAATAGGTATTCATCAAAGAAGTGGATGGAGAAACTGTAGAGTGTTCAACAACATGTATGTTCAGGAACCCACAAACTTTCAACGTGGCTGAAGGAAGCATAGGCCAATGAGAGGATTCAAAGCCAGAAACAAGGCAAAGATCATGAAGACAATGATAATCAATATAAGAAGTTTAAATCTTCTCTTGTAGGAACACAAGAAGCCACTGCCAAATTTTTTTAAGTGAGAAATTAATACTTTTATGACTTGCATTTTGGGAAGGTTAATCTGGAAATGGTATGAGAATAGACTGCAGTTGGGTAAGTCTGGTGGCAAGAAGACAACTGCAGTCATCCAGCGACAGAGGAATGGGGATAAAGGTGTGAGTAGGGGATTTTCTCTAAGGCCTTTCAGCTATTTCTTTTATGTACCATGTTCACCAAATTAAGTGGATTATTCCATAGCATGCAAAACTAAAAAAAATTTATAAAGTACTTACAATCTCAAGTATAAAGCCAATGCAAAAGACAATATATCTTGGTTAAAGAGAGTTGGGTTTGATCATTACTAAAAAAGGAAAGTTTAATGAGGGAGACAAGATGATACAGAGAGCTGGCATGAGACTGGAGCCCTACACCACCAGGTCACCAGTACGAATCCAGTCCAGGCCTGGTGTGACTGGAAGTTACTTTGAAATAATAGTGCTTTGCTGGCTAGTGTGAAATAACTCGTCTGTTTCGTGCCAGTTCTCACAAGACAAGCATCTACATCACAAAATAAATAGCACTTCTGACCCTAATAGGAATCTGTCCAAGAGAAAAATTCTGGAAGAATAAAGTCTGAATTTCTGCCTACCTACCCCTCTCCCCACCCTAAAAGCTGACCCCCTTCCCACTGTTCCATCCAAATCAATAACCTCTAGATGTCTGTTATCTCTATCTGGCAAAGCCTGCATGCCACTGTGCAGTCCTACTTTCTCTCTAAGATGAACCACAGAGAGTTCCAGGTTTACACACGACATTAATGGGTGCAAGTTTCCCGATGCGTTACTAATGGGACAAAAGAATAAATTTCATCTTAAAGTTATTTTCAAACCTTCCTACTGAAGGACATCTGAAAGTACTTAAGAAACACACTATATCCCTAGTGGTTGAAAGAAAGAAAGGAAAAAGAAAAAAACAACAACAACTCTGTCTTGCCCTATAAAGGTTATTGAAAATACCATGCGATTAATGCTATTTATATGGCACTGAGCTAAACTCGAAAGGTAACACTTAACCACTCTCTGTTTACCAAGTTAATCCACCAGATTTGTTTACTTTGTCTGATTTACTGAGACAAATACCTTGAGTGTCTGAAATGTTTTATCTGGCCCTGGGAAAGGAAAACTAAAGGAGTGTTGTGCTTTTATTAATAGATAAGTGCAAACAGGCCCCATCCTATCAAATGAACAGCTAGGACCTTTGGCCACTGTTTACTGAAAATAAAATTAGCCTTGGCTGGCAGGTACTTATCAGATCTGAGAATAATTAACTACCCACATCTGGTACATGTTACTGAAAATGCTAGTGGGAGCCATTAACTTTGGTAAGGGTTATTTTTCCTGAACAGCTAACATCCCCCTAACATACCATCGGAATGCACCCTTTTCTTCCCATACACGTTCATGGCAGCACCAAAAGCAGTTCCACCAGCTGTTTCCTCACTTCAACTCAACAGAAAAACAGTTCTAGAAATCCAGAAGAAATTACTGAGACCTGGCTGCTTCCCACCACACTCCACAGTGCTCACCAATGGGATCACCTGCTGCAGCAAAACTGGAGCTTTGCAAACACACAAGGGTCATTTTAAGTTAATCAATAATAACACTTTGTACTTTAAGCTTTCTGTTTTGTCTTGTTTTTCTCAAAGGACTTCAAGGAACATCACCAATGTAGAGTATAGCTTTCAAAATTCAAAAGGAGAGCCTAGGAACCAACATCCCTTACAGCTAGTCCGTTGAAAAGGCAGTAACCAAATTCAGGTACATTGTCCCTAATTCATTTTTTTTCTATACTAACAATCTCTTTACCAGGTAAGAGTTTTCACAATGTTATTAAAGGAAAGGAAATGCTCTAAGGCATTCATATAAATAAGCAATGCAAAATAAATCATTTTACATTTATGTCACAGAAACTAGAGGCACGAAACTCAAGGTCTCTGCAATTAGCTTGCTGTGAAATTCTAAACAAGTCAGATGACTTGTTTAGTCAAGCGATCTCTCTTCTCTGTGCGCTGTAAAACCGGGAATACCAACCTACACCACAAAGCTGTGAGGAGGAGTAAACTTCTGACAGCACCAGGAAAACACATGTCAGTGGAGAGATAAGAAATTCCAAATCTCCAGGAACATTTCTTCTCAAGGAAAACAGCAGGACTATACTAATAAATTATAACATTTTACCCAGCACCATTTATCAAGGTAATTTCCCCAAATGTTTTGTAGACATGTAATTATGACCCCTTCTACTGTGCCAAGGGAACTTGCATTCTACAGACTAAGACCTTGGGTGGTTTGAAGATCAGCAGTTGCCTTATTTCCAAGGAAATTGCAAATTGGATTTTATTAACAATGAATGGATGGCCTTTCTGTACACACATACCTTACTAAAATATGCTAGGTGGGTAGACATCAGACACTTTAGTAGGTGAGGACACAAACTAAGAAATGGGGAGGTCTAGGGATATGGAGCTCCTAAATAAGGCTTGGAACACAGAAGGAGGTAGGATTAATATGTGTGGAGGAAATATAATAAAGGGGAGGGAAGTAAGGCCAGTAGAATACAGAAGAAACGAAAGCAATCGGTAGGACTAGGTAGTGTGGTCAGGTAAAGAATGAAGCCAAGCCAGTGGGGATGACAGGCATAAGCTGAAGGGACCTCAAGTGATTAAGAGAGACAGGAGGAGGGTCTCCCATGTGACACATCAAGGCAAGCAGGAATTATCTGGTTGAAATCAGAGAAAACGTTGTTGATTTGGTTTGGGTCCAGTGAAGCTGAAAACAGTCAGAGAGAGAAATGGATTTGTAATTCTGTGCACACACAGAATTGGGAGGCACCTGGAACATAACACTGAAAAATTACTTGGGTAAAACTGGCAAAATTAGAAAATGTTGGGCTTCCCTGGTGGCGCAGTGGTTGGGAATCTGCCTGCCAATGTAGGGGACACGGGTTCGAGCCCTGGTCTGGGAAGATCCCACGTTGCCTCAGAGCAACTAGGCCCGTGAGCCACAGCTACTGAGCTGCGCGTCTGGAGCCTGTGCTCCGCAACAAGAGAGGCCGCGATAGTAAGAGGCCCGTGCACCGCAATGAAGAGTGGCCCCCGCTCGCCGCAACTAGAGAAAGCCCACGCACAGAAACGAAGACCCAACACAGCCAAAAATAAATAAATAAATAAAATTTTTAAAAAAAAGAAAATGTTAAGTCCAAAATCTTCCAATTCCAATAATAAATTTGATTTGCTAGATTGTGAAAGATTTCTCATGTCAATGCCTTACTTACAATGCCAATACTACAGTATCCCTCTAATCATTCAATTATTCTACTGGAATACTATGTGTGGTGTGACTAGCACAGCTTTCCTAGGATTATTCAGATTTGCACAGTCCAGAAACCACTCACAGTCTTAAGGAGGTGGACTGTTCAAACTATTTTCCTGTCATTAAACAAGCAGGTTGATTTCTCTGAAGTGTCAAACCCCAGAACTAGCAGCTATAATATATTAAATGCACTCTTCTGCCTTCATTAATCTTTCACAAAGGACAGGCTTATAGGGAAAAAAATGCTGTACATTTTCTAGTACATTAAACCTCCTATTAGCATCAGAATTTTAAAAAATGCTTTGGCTGAGAGTTTAAAAATAAGTATTTCCTCTGGGATAGAATCTTCTATTTGAAATGTTTAAAAGGCTTCCGAGATAAACTTATATATTTGTTTCAAAAGCATTCAGTATTCATGGAAGCAACTTAAGTGTCCCTCCATAGATGAATGGAAAGATGATGTGGTGTATACACACACACACACACACACACGCGCGCACACACAACGGACTATTACTCAGCCATAAAAAAGAATGAAATCTTGCCATTTGTGACAACGTGGATGGATCTAGAGGGTACCTACTAAATGAAATAAGTCAGATGTCTTATATGTGGAAATACGACCTCATTTACATGTGGAATCTAAAAAACAAAATGAAAATAGACTCATAGATACAGAGAAGAAACAGGTGGTTGCCAGAGGGGAGGGCGCAGGGGAGATGGGCAAAATAAGTGAAGGGATTTAAGAGGTACCAACTTCCAGTTATAAAATAAATAAGTCACAGGGATTTTTAATATACAGTACAAGGAATATCATCAATGATACTGTAAAAACTTTGTGTAGGGACAGATGGTTACTAGACTTATCGTGGTGATCATTTCATAATGTATTTAAATGTTAAATCACTATGCTGTACACCTGAAACTACAATAATATTGTATATCAACTGTATTGGAATTAAAAAAAAGGAAACTAATAAATATACCCAACAAACCCTCTTAGAACGAATAAGTGAGTTCTAGCAAGGTCACAGGATATAAGATAAACAATCAAAAATCATTTCTATATACTAGCATGAACACAGGGACACTGAAATTAAATTAAAAAGAGACCTGCTATATGATCCAGCAATTCCACTTCTGTGTATATATCTGAAGGAAATGAAATTAGTATCAGGGCGAGATATCTGCATTCCCATTCATGGCAGCATTATTCACAACAGCCAAGATATAGAAACAACTTAAATATTAAGAATAAATAAAGAAAATTTGATACAGAAGCCATAAAAAAGGAAGAAAATCCTGCCATTTGTGACAACATGGATGAATGTGGAAGACATTACGCTAAGTGAAATAAGCCAGACAGAGAAAGAAAAATACTGTATTATCTCACCAATATGTGGAATTTAAAAAAAGGAAATTCAAACTCAGAGAAGCAGAGAGTAGAATCGTGGTTGCCAGGCGTTGGGGTGGGGGGAAGAAGTGGGGAGATGTTGGTCAAAGGCTACAAACTTTCAGTTATAAGATGAATTAAGTTCTGGGAATCTAATGTACAGCATGGTGACTATAGTTAAAAATACTGTACTGTATACTTAAAATTTGCTGAGAATAGATTTTAAGCCTTCTCACCACACACACAAAAAAGGTAACTATGTGACGTGATGGATGTGTTAATTAACTTAATTGTGGTAATCATTTCACAATGTATACATATACCAAATCATCATGCTGTATACTTTAAACACATACAATTTTACTTGTCAATTATACCTCAGTAAAACTAGGAAAAATACTATTTATAACCACTAAAATAAATGAAATACTTAGGTATAAATCGAACAAAACATGACAGTACTTGTATGCTGAAAACTACTCAAAACTGATGAAAGAAATCAAATAAGATAAAATAAATGGATATATACTGTGAAAAAAAATTTTTTAATAAAAGCATTCAGTATTTGATTTAAAATATCCCTAGATTTATATTTTAAGGAAATTGTATATGGCTTTGGAATAAAAAAAATTATACCTGAGAATTTAGCTAAAGCCTATATAAAACAATATTTTTTAAAAAAGGAATGTATTACATGTGCTATTTCAATTTACCCATTAAACAAGAGAACTCAGTATTCTAATAGTGGGTGTTATGAAAATAAATCAAAGTCTCCCTGAATTGAAAGGTTACTTAATTATACCTAGATGTTGGAATTCTTTCAATCTTGCTTTGTATTACATCTTTCTTTCAAATTTTTGTTAATAGTAATAGGCTGGAAATGGAACCTTATTATAAAGCAGGGTTTCTAAACCTTAGCACTATTGGCATTTTAGGCTGGGTAATTCTTCACGTGAGGGGTTGTCCTGTGCACTGTAGGATGTTTAACAGCATCCTTGGGTTCCACCCAGTAGTACCCCTTCAACCTCTCTGCACAGTTCTGACAACCAAAAAATGTCCCCAGACATTGCCAAATTTCCTCTGCAGGCAAAGTCACCTCAGCTGAAAACAACTGCTAGAAAGAAATGGCAACCACCATAGTTTCATTTAGGAGAAGGGGCATAGTATTCCGGGGATACAACAAGGTGTGAAGTAAAAAGGATGGGCTTTAGAGTTAGGCAGATTGGAATCAAAATTAAGACTCTATCACTCATTAGAGTGTAGCCTTATGAAAATCAACTTAATTAAGCCTCAACTTCCTCATTAATGAAATGGGTATAACGACATCCTAGTAGACATTTGTCTTTGCCCTCCAGCATACGTTTTGGGGAGCAGGGGTTAAGAAATCCTCTCTTCCTTTAGGGGAAACAGCTTTTCCACCCTCAGTCTATCTCCTGCTCCAAGGTTGAGCATATGAAGCTGGCTTAGCCAATGAAATAACTGCATGCCCTGGGCATTAATTAATAGTTCACGGATGGGCATGTGACCCATGCTGGGCCAATTATACTCAATTCTGGGGCTTTTTGCTGGAGAAGGAGGAAAGATTCATTCCCTTTCTCCTGAAGTTGTTAAGCTAGTAGGACCATAAGCCTGGAGCTTCTGTGTGGGAAAAACCAACCCAGTGGAAAACAGATTCAAGAGATGTAGACAGACCAAGCCCTGATGAAACGATTTGTCATACCTGAAGTCAGATCTACCCCTTACGTTCTTCAGTTATGTTAGCTAATGAATTCCCTTTTAACTTAAGCCAGTGTTGAGTTGGGTTTTATCACTTGGAACTGAAAGAGTCCTAACCTGTAAGTTACCTACCTCAAACGCTTGTTGAAAAGACCAAGTAAAATGATGAACACAATAAGGCTATAAAGAGCTTCCTTCTTCTGGCTCTCAATTTATAGAAATCAATACAAACACAATTACGTAAGACCTCAAAACACAATGCAGTCAAGGATCAGACAACAGAACCCATGACTTGGCTTTGAGCTCTTTTCAATAAACTGGTAGACATTCTAAAAGAGCTTAAATTCATGGAGCCAAAAATTTCTATGATTTAAGTTACCTACTATGATGTCAATGAATAGCATGTGCAAATTCTGGTATGTTTTCTTTGTTGCCATCATTTTTAGGTGGCCAACAGTAAGGGTTTGCTTTGAGTATAAAGGTTCCATAGCTTGATTTTTTTTCTTTTTTTAACTGCCAAGAGACTGAAAGAAGGATTAACTAGTGGATTAAATCAAAATAACAAGGATGGGACTAGGTTGAATCTAGTGAGACACCTACCTCAGATGTAAAACTCAGTATTCAAGGTAGAAGTAAGGTAAATAATATTTTAACGCACGATTTTAAAACTCAAAATTAATGCCAAAATTCCACGATGAAGAAAACATCGCAATTTTAAATAAAGGCAGGGTCAATATCACCGATTTCTCCTTTTGCCCCAGGCTCCAAAATGGCTCAGCATGGCATTCCAGAACAGTAAAATCTCTAAGCTATAAAAAGCAGAGGCGTATCTAGTGTTCACAAACAACATCAAGGACTTAAATGCACTTGAGAGGCAACCTAGTTAAGAACTCTAAATTGAAAGCTAAGAAACTCGAGTTCAAGTTCCAGCTCTGTCAGTACTAAGTTACGTAACTGAGCAAATTACTTGGCTGTTCTAATATTTAGTTTTTTCACACATAAACTGAAAGGGCTATAGCAAGTGATTATCAAGATTTTTCTTAACGCTAAAGTTCTATGATTACATTCTAATTTAATTTCCTTTGATGTCTAAAAACAAATGAATACCGAGTATGTTGCATTTTCAGTCCAGCATTTGTGTTATCTAGGAGCTTATGAAATGACAAGCTCTAACCATTCAAGTCTACCAGTGAAAATAACCCAGGTTGAGGGTGATTTTTGTTTGTTTGTTTAATGAGTGCTCTCACATGTTTCAAATGCCATTTGATTATAAGATCCTACAATGGGGAGGTCAGCAGCTTTCCATTGCGGGTATGGGGTAGCAAGGTTGATCCGTGTCTCTAAAAGCCGAAATAATTCACATGGCCGCCCACTGACAAGTCTACTGAAGCATAAAGTAATTGGGTTAATAAGTGACTGCTTATAATTCCCAACAATTTCCAGAAATAGGAAAATGAAAATTTAAAATCAACAACAACAAAGAGAAGGTGACGAGTATCTGGAACAGGAGTAAGAAAAAAAAAGTAATCTATTAATTCTTAAAAAATAGTATATTACATTAAAAGTGATAAAAGTAGCAAGTGACTCAGAAAGCACTGGAAATAGAATATAAACACCAAATATGAAAAACTAAAATGCCTGTGCTCTGGTCCATGCATGTAAGTTTTTTTTTCCAATTTTTTGCTGAACCCTAAGAAATAAAGGATTCTCCATGCCTATGAGATAAACGGACTCAGAAGCTTTTGAAAAGGACTTTGTAAATAAAAACAGGGGCTATTCTTTCTTTTTTAATCAATCTTAAACTTTTTATTATGCAAAATTTCAAACACAGGCAAGGTATACAGGATAGTATAATGATCCCCCATATACCCACAAACAGCTTCAATAATTATCAACTCATGGCCAATGTTATTGGCTATACTCTCACTAATTTCCCCCAATTCTCATAAAGGGATATTCCTTTTAAGCCCCCAAATAAACAAATCTTTTGGGGCTTCAGTTTCCTTGTTTGTAAAATGCAAGCAATTATACTCACCTCCTTACCTACTATAAATGAAGTTATAAAAAACAACCAAACCTTTTGAGTCTCTTCTAACACTTTCTATGGTATCTGAACATAAGAAATAACAAGACAGAAAATGGAATCAACTTTTGTTTAAACAAGTCTTTCTTTTAAGCAGCTCAAAGTGCTTTGGAAAAATTTATCTTTCATTCTCCCAGCACCTCTGTGTGGCAAATGAAAGTATTATTATTCACCTTCAGCAGATATAGAAACTAAAGAAAAAGAAAATGATTCAAGTCAGATCAAATGAAGAATCAACAGTAGGGGAAAAAATGAATCTAAATATTCTGACTCCTCATGTTCTGTCATTACAAGATGCCACTTCGATCATTACTTTGACATATGTAGACGAAAATAATTGTTTTCTCTAAATGAAATGGACTTACACTCTATTAAGGAGTTTGTACATTTAAGAGAGCAGTGCTATGTAATATGTAGGCATTCAATATACTGAGTGACTTTAAAGCTCACCTTGCAGAGTCATACAAGAGCACAATCCTTAATTAGTTGGCTCAGCCTACTTAAAGAAGACAGTAAGAAGTAAAGGAAGGAAACTAAATATACCTGTGGTTCACTGGAATTGACCAATTATAGCTGGCCATTTCACAGGTTTGAAATCTAAAATATTTTCTTGGCAGATGTAAACATTACTTCAGTGTTACAGTAGAGAATTATACCATTTGGGCCCAGTCCACAGTGCCACAGGCACGGATGATGCAACTTCCAGCTCAGTTATAGAGTATTTTTATAGCACTTACCAAGTCATTATAACTTCATATATTTCAGACATTTTCCTTCCAATTCATACAACAGCTCCTGTTCATTGCATTTGGTCAAGGAAGGTTGGTATGGGATGTGGGGAACGAAAAAAGTCTGTGGGAAGGGTGTGATGAGAATAGTCTGCCATGAGCTAGGTGTTCCTTAAATGTTGCCTATTATTTACCTCATGGAATACATCAGGGCAGAGGCTCTTTCTCTTTCTGTGGTCTCAAGAATAGCCAGCTGCGGCCTGAGCAGTGTCTTCTAGGACCATTACAGCAGAGATCACAACTACTTAAACATTCAAATGAATAGTTTAAAAGTTTATAAAAAAAAAAGTTTATATAATTCGTCTCCAATGATTTCTCTCCAACTTTGAAAATAAGATTAGAGGCCATGACCTACCCAATACCTGACTCCCTAAGACTTTTTAACAAGCCAAGCTATAAAGCAACCAACCAACAAACAGGTTTAAATTGTACTTTTAACACAATCGCTTGTGACTGCTGTTGTTACTGTTTTAATTTAGGATGTAGAGCTCATGTGGAAGGCAGAAAACAGAATGAGGATATAATAGAAAGGATACTGAACTGGCAGTTAAGCAACCTAGGTTTCCATCTTATATCTGCACTAACTAGCTCTGTTGGGCAAGGCTCATAGGTTGACGATAGCAGTTTTCTCATCTGTCAGATGAAATACATGGTCCAAGTGATTTCTAAATTTAGTTCTAAAATTCTCAAACTACCTAATTCCATACATTTTATTCTATTACTTCCATGTAATGTCCCATTTTTCATAATGCCACACCTTTGCTATAACATGCTTTAAAATGTTTATCATCCCTCTATTGATTATAGAAAAACAGTTTAAATCTGAAACAGAGAAAAAGAAGCATCATACTAAATGAATTCTTAATAACTCTCTCTTATAGGTATAGGTTTAAAAAATAATAATAGTAAGATTTTCTAGTTCTCCAGATCCCACCTAATCAGGCCATTTTCTGAGATTCAGAAATGGCAGTTTACAAAAGGATAACATAGATGTCTGGGTCAGCACCTGGCACATTAACAGAGGTTAGAGAAATATGCGTGTACCTAACGCCTCCCCCTCTATCCCCATTTTCCCAAAACTACCACCTCTTTGAATCAGAGGTGCTATGGAACCAGACTGAGGACTCAGTTCTAAATAAGAGTTTATACCTTTATTAAGAGTTCCAAATCGTACCAGAAAAAAAATATATATATAACAAAATTTCTGTTTTCAAATGATCAAAAATAGCCTTGGGTACGTTATTAATAAAAGGAAATTTGTAAATAAATGGAAATCATAATAATTATAGTTCAAACATATATTATATTTTCCCAAACAATTCATGAGTAAATGTCACTCAGCATGCAATGATTCTATTATAGGGAAATTAATAAACATAGAATTTATAGTTAAAAAAAAGAAACCCTAAGCCTTCTGGGAATACTACATGTACAGATTGCCAAACTTAGACCCAAGCAGAGCAAGATATGTGGTTGCGAGTTTCATAAATGCCAAGAGAAATAGTTTTTCTAAAATGCTTTCTTGACTTAAAACATTAATCCACCTAAAAAGCTGCTAACTAGATAAGGGGAGGCCAGCAATAAAAAGCTAGCAATAACAATGTTATAGAAAAATATTCTGGAATTTTCAAACTTGAAATACAAAAGCCTTTCTCTGTGGAGATGAACTCCTTCCATTCTCCAAGGGCTCTGTCAACATCATCAACCTCAAACACTTGGCTCACACAAAAAATGTGATGACGCAGGAAATTGTCTGGAAACAAACAAACAAACAAAAAAAGCATTCTCTCTCCCTGGAACCAGAGCTGCCCCAGTAGAGCAGGCAAGCAGCCAGCATGTCAGTGCTTTATTTTAAAGTCTGTTTAATTGTTCCATTCCAATTCAACAGTCCAAGCCCCTTTTCTAAGTACAAGATAGGAAAAAAAAAAAAAAAAAAAGAAAAAAGAAAAAAAGATCTTACAAGGTATTATCTAGTTCTTACTTCACTAGCCCCTATTGAAGAAACCCTAAGTGCTAATTAGCCACATAAACTGTGCAGATGAACTCCAAATCTTTGTGGTACTAGTCTTAGAAGGGTCTCTCTGCCCTAAGGCCCAAGTCAATCTGAAACTCACACATGCAAATTGCACCCAAGATTCACAATTGCATTCTAATTACTGCTGTTTATCCATGAACTTTCCTATTTTTCAAACTGTCTATAAAAGGAGAAAGCAATTACAGCAAGTACCTTATCACATTCTAGTTGGAATTTTGCAAACATTTATTGACTTTGCTGACATTATAGGGGCTGTAAGAACAGACAGGAGATAAGCTACATTTCTCTAGCATTTTGGTATTTTTTTCTGCTTCTTTTCTTGCCAAAAATCAATTGGCTTCCCAGTAAAGCACAAATAAAGCAAATAAACAAAACCAAAAATCTCACAGCTATTTACTGATATAAAGAAATTAAAATAATACTGTACTATGATACCAACTCAATTCACTTGGCATCATTTCCTTATTATATAATATGTTCTATGAAACGTATAATTCTAGTGGCTTGTGTATGTCTTTCCCCTTCAAATTCAATAATCTACCCATTGATGTGATCGACCATTTGTACAAGGAATTTTGTTATGTAAATGTCTGTGATGGATGTAAGTGGACAAAAAATATGATAATTCTGAGATTAATTCTCTTTCCAAATTCTCGATTTATGAGGAAACATCATGGGTATTTCAGTTAGAGACTCCTTGTCTTGCTATTGGTCATTTCTATAACCACCATTGAAAATTTAAAAGCTTTTTCTCTTCTGACCAAGATGGAGTAACAGGATCAAATTTACCCTACCACCTAAAACAACCAAAAAAACATTTTTAAGACAAAACATATGAAACAACTTTTTTTCCCCAAGATACTGGACATCAGGTAATGAAAGACAGTGATCCCTTAGAGATGGAAAAAATGAGCAGTGCTCTATGACTGCCCCAGCTTACTAATAATTTCTAGGCTGTGATGCAGGGAGAGGAAACCCAGATGGAGTCCACTCAAGTTGAGGAGATGGAACCTAGGACCTGGGAAGAACAAGGCAGCTAGAATTCACATGAGAGATCTGTGGAGTCTCCCTCAAATACTCAGCAGAGTACTGATTAGTACATGCATGTGAGGAAATTACTTGAGGCTGGAGAAAGAAAGATTTGATGGAAGTAAAGAGAAGAGTCTGGCACTCACACAAAGCCAGGAGTAATGCCTGTCTTCATCAACCAGAATGGAAATGTCATAAATCATGGAGCACTGAGTACAGTATACAGAAGGATCTTGCCTTGATAGTGGAGAATAATTATCTTTAAACCAAATGGTTCTGGTCCTGCCAAAAAAACCCACAAAAAACTTAAAAGCAATATCCAAAAGGATCAAACTGTTTCCAAATAATTCAACTACATCCCAAAACAAAGCTTAATATTTATAGGAGTACAAAAATATACAGCACCCAAGAAGGTAAAATTCACAATGTACTCAAGAAGGTAAAATTCACAATGTCTGGCATCCAATCAAATATAACCAGACATAGATAGAAGCAGCAAAGTGAGACCCATAATAAGGAGAAAACTCAATCACTGAAATGGACTCAGAACTGACACAGATGCTAGAATGAGTAGACAACGATATTAAAATAGTTATTATAACTATATTCTATATGTTTGAAAAGTTAGAGATAGCAAAAAGACCCAAAATCAAACTTTTAGAGATAAACACTACAATATATGAGATGACAAATACACTGGATGGAATTAATGGTAGGTTACACATTGGAGAACTTGAAGACACAAGTTGTGAAGACACAACAATAGAAACTAAGTAAACATATAAATAGACAAAAACAATTAATGAACTTGAAGCTACAGCAATAGAAACTATCTAAAATGAAACAGAAAACAATCAGCCAAATGAAAAGAGCATCAGTGAGCTACTGGGTGGTGGGGGACAACTTCAGGTGATTTACTATATGTGTAATAGGAGTCTCCAAGGAGGAGGATAGAAGAAAAAACTTTTGAAAAAATAATGGTCAGGATTTTCCCAAATTTGGTGAAAACTATAACTCTTCATATGAAAAAGCTCAACAAATCACAAGCATAAAAAACATGAGAAAATTACATGAAGGTACATCATAATTAAGTTTCTCAAAACCAGTGAAAGGAAAAAACCTTAAAAGGAACAAGAGAAAAAGACGCTTTATATACAGAGAAACAAAGATAAGTGCAGTTTCTAGCTGGAAACAATGAAAATAGAAATACAGTAGCGCAACTTCAAAAACCTGAAAGAAAAAACTGTCAACCGAGAATTCTATTCCCAGCAAAACTATCTTCCAAAAAACAAAGGTAAAATAAGGAGCTCTTTAGACATACAAAAGCTGAAAAAACTCATCACCAGCTTACCTACACTACAAGAAATAATACAGTAAGTCCTTTAGGCAGAAGGAAAATAACATCAGATGGAAATCTGGATCTATACAAAGGAATAAAGAACAATGGAAATGGTACCTAGTAGGTAAATATATATGATATTTTATTATTTAAATATATTTCAAAGACAACTGGCTGCTTAAACGAAACTTTATTGTGTGATTCATAACATGTATAACGTGTATAAGTAAAATATATGACAACTACTATACAGCTACTGTAACATTCTTATACTATATGTGAAGTGGCATAATAGCAGTTAAAGATAGGCTGTGATAAGTTAAAGATGTACACTATAAATTCCAAAACAACTAAATAAAGTTATAGCTAACAAGACAATCAAAGATGTAAAATGGGATCATAAAAAATACTTAATCCAAAGGAAGACAGGATACAAGGTTAATGTATGAAAGTCAATTGCTTCCTTATATACCAGCAATGAACAATTAGAATTTGAAATTAGAAACACAACACCACTTATCTTGGCACAGAGAGACAGAGAGACAGAGAAAGAGAGAGAAATACTTAGGTGTAAACCTAATAAAGTATATACAAATCTATAGGAGGAAACTATAAAACTCTGATGAAAGAACTCAAAGAAGATCTAAATAAATGGAGAGATATTCCGTGGATAGGAAGACCCAATATTCTCAAAATGTTGATTCTTCCCAACTCGATCTATAGATTCAATGCAATCCCAATAAAAATCCCAATAAATTACTTAATGGATATGGACAAACTGATTCTAAAGCTTATATGGAAAGGCAAAAGACCCATAGTAGCCCACACAATATTGAAGAAAGACAAAGATGGAGGACTGAAACTACCCGACTTCAAGACTTACTGTAAAGCTACAGTAATCTAGGGAGTGTGTTTTCAGTAAAGAACGGATAACTAGATCAATGGAAAAGAGTAGAGAGTTCATAACTCACATATAGTTAACTGAATTTTGACAAAGGAGCCAAAGGCAATTCAATGTAGAAGGATCGTCTTTTTAACAAATGGTGCTGGAACAACTGGACATCCACATTAAAAAAACAAAAAATAATTTAGACACTTACCTTACACCCTTCACAAAAATTAACTCAAAATGGATGATAGAACTAAATATAAAACACAAAACTATAAAACTCTAGACAATAACATAGGAGAAACGCTAGGTGACTTTGGGCGTGGCCATGAGTTTCTGGATATAACAGCAAAAGCACTCTCCATGAAAGAAAACATTGTCAAGCTGGACTTCATTAAAATTAAAAACTTCTCAGCAAAAGACACTGTTAAGAGAATGAAAAGACAAGCTACAGACTGAAAGAAAATCTTTGTAAAACATGTACTGGATACAGGACTTGTATCCAAAATATACAAGGGACTCAAGGGACTCTAAAAACTCTTAAACAATCTGATTTAAAAATGGGTAAAAGATCTTAATAGACATCTCACCAAATAAGACATACAGATGACAAATAAGTATTTTAAAAGATGCTCAACCTCATATGTCATTAGGGACTTGAAAATTAAAATAATAATGAGATACCACTAAACATCTATTAGAATGGCTAAGATTCAAAGCACCAACATTATTAAATGCCGACAAGCACGTGGAACAACAGGAACTCTACTTCATTGTCGGGGAAATGCAAAAGGGTACAGCCACTTTGGAAGACAGTTTATTTCTTACAAAGCTAAACATGCACCATCCCATAATCTAGCCATTCTACTCTCAGGTATTTATCCATGAAAAAAGAAAGCATACCTCTATTCAATGACTTGTAGTCAAGTGTTCATAGCTTTATTTATAATATTCATATTCATAAATTAAATTCATAAATATTATATTAATAAATTTAATTTAATTTTTAATTTATTAAATTATTTTAATAAATTTTAATATTTTAATAAATTTATTAAATTTAATAAAATTAAATTTTATTAAATTAATTAAATTAAATAAATTTAATAAAATTTAATATTTTAATAAATTATTTAATAAATTAAATTATTAAATAATTAAATTTATTTAATTTAATTTAGTATTTGAATATTAATAAATAAATTAAATTCATATAATATTCATAAACTGGAAAGAACCCAAAATATCCATCAATAGGTGACTGGATAAGTAAATTGTGTTATATGCATACAATGGAATACTACTTAACAATAAAAACCAATAAAATAATGATAGATGCAACACCATGGACGAATCTCAAAATAATTAAGCTGAGTGAAAAAGCTAGACCAAAGAGAGTTTACCCTGTATGAGTCTATTTATATAAGACTCTAGAAAATGCAAACTAATCTATAGTGACAAAAACAGATGAGTGGTTTGCTTGAGGAGGGTAAGGTGGGGAAGGATGAGAGAGGTGGACTAAAACAGCTACATAGAAACTTTTGGGGATGATGGACATGTTCATTATCTTGATTGTGGTGATGATTTCATGGGTGTATACATATGTTAAAACTTATCAAATTGTATTAAATATGTGCTCTTTATTGGATGTCAATTATGACTCAATAAAGCTGTTAAAAAATTTTAAGCTCCCATTTTTAGTCTCCTGTTTGACTCTTTAGCCACAGTAATTCCTTCCTGTTGTGTTGTCTTTCTCTACAATAGTCAGTTGTTTAAAATATAAAGTACTTCCTCATTCACCATTAAATTTAATGAAAACCTAATGTATGTAAGTCAGTGGACTGGGCAATTGAAGGGGATACAATTGGACAATACAGGGATAGATGTCAGGTGACAAGGGATAAGCAATACTGATGATGATGAAGTGTAGTTAATTTTACCAGAGTATAAAAAGCAGAGAATGATTAAACAGGAAGGTAAATTTTAGGTCACGAAGAACTCTTCCAGAAAGTCTTAAAAAATGGTAAGGTTAATATGTCAGAATTTCACGAATACAGAAGAAGTCAAACACAAGTTCTTAAAGTTAAATTCTTCTATAATGTTCTCATTTATTAAACTGCAATATATTAAATCTCAAGGAAAGGAAATAATATTAGGGAGGAGCTAATTCTAAACACTGGATTATAGGACACATTTACTCATAGTATGTCTTCTGTGTGAAAATTATGGAAACAATTTAGTCCCAGTACCATCGAATTGAACTACTTCTCCTGAGTTTATAGACTTCAGTTGATTGTTCTAAAATTTATCAGCTTTGGCACTCTCCCCTCAAGGGCCAGGAATCTCTGGCTGTTATGCCTCAAGTGGAATAAGTCTCCTGGAGAAATTCTTTTGCTACCACAACTATTTCAGTGTGGTTCTAAGTGGTGAGTCCCAATGCTTGCCAAATTCCTCTGGTTTGATCCCATCTGGATGAACCCAAAATATAGCAAAATAGCACCTTCTACTTCCTGGTCATATTCAATTATCCAATATTCCTCCAAACTGACGCCTACTTTTATCTTTAAGAAACTGCTGGCCTAAGGCTCTTAACCTAATATATAACAGTGGGTAGGAACAGGCACAAGGAATATCCACTCCACTCTCCACCACTGCTGCACTCTTTAACTTTCACCTTACTGAAAAAGCGACCAAGGAAAGAAAAGTCTATGTATCTAACCATAGTTATGGACCAAATTACATGAACTTGAAAGTGCCTTAGCAAGTAAGGGTTCCATAAGGAGGAAAGCACATAGTGCCTCTTTCTACTTGCACTTAACTTCTGTCTAAAATCTAAGCCAAAGCTCTTTCTCCCAAGCCCTCTCATTATTAGAGAAGCGAAATTTTTTTCTGTCTAGTTTCTCAAGGTCCTTCCATCCACTTTAAGCTTAAGTGCATTCCAGTCAGCCAACGACATCTATGCAATCTGAGAGGCCCACAACTGAAATTCCCCTGAATCACTCCTGAAGCTTCCAAACTTTCTTTTGTTGCTTCTGGCCTTCGCTAATTCAATCTTAGCTTCTGTTTCCTAACTCATTCCTCCTCCCCATGCTATTGGGTTCAACAACGTAGTTCTACTTCCTTTTAACAGAACAATCTTGGGCCCTTTTATGATGAACACAAGATAACTTCAACCTATACTCCAAACAGGTACATATAATTTCACATCGAAGCTGTTCATCACACAAAGAGTTTCAGAATAACACTAAATATCTCAAGCTTCTCAAAAATATGAATTTAACATTCTATGTAGATTATATTCTAGATTTATATCCTAGTGTTTAGCTAAATGAAAACCAGGGGCCAAGCCTAAGTATACTCCAGATGTCTTCCTAGGGTGAGTTCAACATGTACAAAAATTTTTGGACAAGATACACTGTAGCTAAGTACAGATGAAAGCTATAAAGAAAAGGGAAATGCATGAATCACTGTCATGGTATAAATAACTTTCAGGAATTCATTTCCGGACAACTCACTCCATTCATATTTTAATGCTAAATTTAGGAGAATACTATTGAATAAGAACGGCTCAGAATAGCTAATTATAAAATACCTTTCTTTTTTTTTTTTTGCGGTACACGGGCCTCTCACTGTTGTGGCCTCTCCCGTTGCGGAGCACAGGCTCAGGATGCGCAGGCTTAGCGGCCACGGCTCACGGGCCCAGCCGCTCCGCAGCATGTGGGATCTTCCTGGACCAGGGCACGAACCCGTGTCCCCTGCATCAGCAGGCGGACTCTCAACCACTGCGCCACCAGGGAAGCCCGAAAATATCTATTTTAAATTATTATTTATATATATGAGATAATATTTCCTATGATCAGTAGATTTTTTATAATAATAATTTGTTGAACACAATATGTATAACAGGCACATTATATAGATCATATAGTGCAATACTCATAATAACCCTAAAGTATTATTATTATTATTCCCATATCACAGACGAAGAAACAGAGTCCCTAAAAGCTTTAGTTACTTGCCCAATTTACCCTGCCAGTAGATGGCAGAACAAGATATTCAAACCAAAATATCTCTGGCTCCAAAACCTCTGCCCTTTCCAGTAAGATGCACTTCCTGACTGTTGAAGTAGCTATTATTAGTCTAGTGCTTTGGAAAATTCCTGACACATGGAGTCTGGAGTAGTATGGTGGAAAAACACTTGTGAGCCTAAGCTCTGGCAGGTATGTGACCTTGGCCTAATCCTGTTACTTTTGTAGGCTCTTTTTTCATCTATAAAATTAAGCTTGGGTAGTTAACATCTAAGGACCCTTCCAGTACTAATGCTTTATCAAACTATGATTCTATGAATTATAGACAATGCAAAAAATGTGGAGTGGGAGAAAGGATGAGTGACAGAAGGGTTAACTGGGCATTAGAAACAATATAGCCAGGTAAGTCCAGGATTGAGATAAAACAGAATTGAAAAAAAAAATGGCTTTGTAGTATTTTATTCCCAACATGAATAAAAAGACTTTATATAGTACCTATAAAGTTAAACAGGATCCTATCACCAAAGAATTTTATCAAATAGACTTGTCTATTTGAATTTAACATCAATTAAAATTTAAATTCTTTGAAATAAAATACAAAATTCATACAGATAGGAGAAACCATCAGACAAACCCAAACACAGACACACTTTGAGTTCTTTTTCACCAGGCTCTGAGAACTATGTGAGATTCCTCTTATATAAACAGGAGTGTGTCGTGCCACAACTACTGAAGCCCATGCGCCTAGAGCCCATGCTCTGCAACAAGAGAAACCACCGCAATAAGAAGCCTGCGCACTGCAACAAAGAGTAGCTCCCACTTGTTGCAACTAGAGAAAGCCCGCGTGCAGCAACGAAGACCCAACGCAGCCAAAAAGAAATATAGATAAATAAATAAATTTATTTTAAAAAAACAGGAGTGTGGGTTGGCACTGCTAGGTAGAAGGCAAGACAGTTGATGCAGTTTCCAGAAATAGGGGCAGAGAACAACCCACTGTACCTAAAAAGGCTCTCTTCATCAGCCAAAAACAATGACTGGGTGGGAGTTTTGTTCTGCTTTCAATATTCAGGCCAGCAAGGTCAGTCTGTGCACACTGGAATGATTTAAAACCTTTATAATAACATGGCTTCTCCTTATATTCAGCCAAGATTCTTCAAGCAGATTTCCTGATTCTTGCTCAGCTTTCTAATATGATGAGAACCAAGTGTCTCTTTGTTCGGTTACCATCACTAAAAGCCAATACGAGATGTATGCAGACAAGCTCCATGGGAAAACCTCACAAGCCAGAGGTGAAAGGACTCCAAAGCTAGCTCTCCAACTAGAGGCCGGATGGACAGCAAATGACCAAGAGCTCTCTGGGCCTTGGGAGACCTAATAGCTTGGGATATACTGTCAGAGATGAGAAGGGGTCAAGTTGCTAGGCTTGTAAGCTCTGGTTATCCATCTTTAGCTCTCCCAATAGATAAATACGTTTTATGTGGAAAAAAGAAAAAAAAAGAAGAAGATGAGCAGCCTGGAAAAAGAACCTAAGACAAACCAAATCTTCCACAGGACGCTCTCAGACTAAAAGGCTGAGGAATGTAGAGTGGGGAAAAACTCCCCAAAGAGGGAGGAGAGGGAAAAAAATTAAAGCCATCAGTTCTGACATGTGCCAAGGAAGGAGAGTGAGAACACTCCTCAAACTGCCTATAAACCAGGTAAAAGTGACTGTTGGCTCGGACAGAGTCCACACACCCTAACAACGCCCCACTGCTAAGGCCACCACCCCTGGGCCTCCACTGGAAATTGCAGCTGCTTTCCACAGCCCGGAAAGCAACAGGCAGAATATAGTGACAGCTGGAAGGAAGGGGATTAGGTGAGGACTTGGCATAAATAGGAGTGCAGCCAAAATGCACAAATATGAAGGGAGAGCGACAATTTTCCTGTGTGGTTTGTGTGTGTGGTATGGGGGGAGCTCAAAAGAAGAGTGAGCCAAAGTTCTGGCCTTGATTGCCTGGAGGCTTTGGCAGTCTCAGCCTTCCTCATGGCAGACGGGCCAGGAAATGAAGCTTTCAGCTGTCTGCTTCAATGTTCTCCTCACTGTCACCATTTTCGTGTTCGGCCCCTGGCTCATTTGCATTTTCTTCTTCTTTTGGGGATTAGCGCATATGGGTAGACAAAATCCATTTTGGTTACTCAAGACTGTCATTTCCTCCCACACCTTACTTGTCAACTAAGAACGTCAAGAACATGAAATCCTGCCAGAGTACAAAACAAACTATAGAATTAGATGATCTGCAAGGGGCCTTTGAGACCTTCTAATCCAGCCGGATTTTACAGATGGGGAAACTTAAGAGTAGCAAAGGGAAGTAAGGTGATCTGCTGAAATCATACTAATATTTAGAGAGTAGCAAAGTCAGGACAGATATCCAGCTCTCCCATTCCCATCCAGCCAGTGCCCTGTCCAAAAAAATCAATGTTCCTTTAGGACTCTATCTCAGACAAAATACTACTATTCCCCCACCGAACCCTTTTTAAATGAGGACTTGATAAGAACTGCCTCCTATTCTCTCTCTGTTTCCTCATCAAACACTCACAGATAAGTTTGGTAAATAATTATCCAAAGTGTTAGGTCTTAAGGAAAAGAAAGAGACTTGGAGACTCATATAACTAACAGCACTCAGAGAAAAGACTCAACCTAAAACCAAGCAGAATGCTTTTATTTCCTTTGTTTTAGGAGACAGATCCGAAAAAAAAAACAAATGGGACCTAATTAAACTTAAAAGCTTTTGCCCAGCAAAGGAAACCATCAACAAAACAAAAAGAGAACCTACTGAATGGGAGAAAATATTTGAAAATGATACGACTGATAAGGGATTAATATCCAACATATATAAACAGCTCACACAACTCAACATAAAAAAAAAAAAAAACCCATACAACCCAATTTAAAAATGGGCAGAAGACCTGAATAGACATTTTTCCGAAGAGGAAATGCAGGTGGCCAAGAGGCACATGAAAAGATGGGCAACACTGTTAATCATCAGGGAAATGCAAATCAAAACCACAATGAGTTATCCCTCACAACTGTAAGAATGGCCATCATCAAAAAGAACACAAGGAACAAACGTTGGCGAGGATGCGGAGAAAAGGGATCCCTCGTACACTGTTGGGAATGTAAATTGGTGTGGCCACTGTGGAAAACAGAATGGAAGTTTCTCAAAAAACTAAAAATAGAACTACCATATGACCCAGCAATTCCACTCCTGGGTATATACCTGAAAACAAAACAAAACAAAACAAACAAACAAACAAAAATCCCACTAATTCGAAAAAATACATGCACCTCTATGCTCATAGTAGCATTATTTACAATTGCCAAGATATGGAAGCAACCTAAGTGTCCATCAAACAGATGAGTGGATAAAGAAGATGTGGTATGTATGTATGTATGTGTGTGTGTGTGTATATATATATACATATAAATACATACATATATATATAATGGAATTTTTCCCTTTTTGCCAAAAGAAATAATTTCTGATATTGAGAAATATCACATTCTCAGGAAAAGGTAACCAACCTTTAAGGGCTTAAAAGATTCCTACTCTGAAAAGGAGTTTATGAGTGTGGAGAGATAGGTGGAAATATGGCCCCTTGGCATCCACAGGGGATTGGTTCCAGGACACCCCGCATAGACAGCAAAATCCTCGGATGCTCAAGTCCCCTACATAAAATGCCCCAGTACAGTCGGCTCTCCGTATCCACAGGTTCCACATCCACGGATATGCAGGGCCCACTGTATATTGGTTTATACGTAAGGTCATAACAAAGCAATCTCAAATTGTGGTTTCTTCCACTAAAAATTTTCTTTTCAGTACTATGGAAACCATGTTAAAATATGACATTAAAAAATGAAAACAAAAATACCTCACCTCCCTTTGCTGCATCTACTGCAAGAATGAAGACAGTTCTCAACAATCAGACTGTCGACATTCTGGAAATGTCAACATCGCCCTGAAGGGATGCATAGTTACTGTGAAGGGCCCCAGAGGAAACCTGCGGAGGGACTTCAATCACATCAATGTAGATCTCAGTCCCCTTGGAAGGAAAAAGAAGAGGCTCTGGGTTGACATACAGTGGGGAAACAAAGGACTGGCCACGATGGGCACTATCTGTAGTTGTGTAAAGAACACGAGCAAGGGCGTTACACTGGGGGTCATTACAAGGTGAAGTCTATGTGTGCTCACCTCCCCATCAATATCCTCATTCAGAATAGGTCTCTCGTTGAACTCTAAAATGTCCTGGGTGGAAAAAACATCCACAGGGTATCTCAAGCCCAGAAAGATGAGTTAATTCTTGAAGGAAACTATATTGAACTGTGTCAAATTCAGCTGCTTTGATTTAGCAAGTCACAATAGTTAAAAATATCACAAAAAATGGGGGAATGATATCTATGTCTTTTAAAAAGGAATAGTTCAGCAGACTGATGAATAAGATCTAAAAGTTGTCCAGCTATGGAAACAAGATGTTGGATAATTCCTAAGACCTGTTTGTGATATTTTAAAGATGCAATAAATACCCTCTATTTTGGGAAGGGGGGTGGGGCACTGGACACTTCACTAACTAGTTAAATTAGCTAACTTTTCCTTCCTTCTATACATTTTCATTTAACAGATTCTCTAGTGCTTACCCTTTACCAAGTACTATTCAATTCTGGGAATAAGGAAATTAAAGACAGCACTTCTGTCATAAAGGCATGCAAAGTTAACTGGGGGAAACCAAAATGTCAATGGCATGACCAGAGTAGTACTTCCAGTAATAAAGGTTACTTAGAAAGCACATGGGAGGGGTACCAGGCCAGCCTGGGAAGTTCCAGGAAGACTAATTGAAGAAGGTGACACCTGAGATAAGGATATAGAAGAATTGGTAGGTTAAAAAAACAAAAGTAATGAGTTCTTGTTTTATTCTTCATGTTTTTTTTTTTTAAATCTAACATTCTTGTTTCATATGAGAATTTAATCTATTACATAAGACTTTGGAAGGAAAAAAATGACATCATTATTGTTATGTCAAAATATCAAAAAAACTATTTAACAAAAAGTACTGGAACACATTAAATATCAAAAGACAAAGACACACACAAAAAACCCCAAACACGCAACAGTGTACATCAACTATACCTCAATTTAAAAAAAACAGTAATGTTAATGTAACACCCAAACATGAGAGAACGTGGTAACTTTTCAGAGCTGTCACAGGAGCTCATCTATGCATATCTATAAAGAGCACTAACTGTGGGCAAGGCATTGTGCTGGGTGCTGTAGTAGATAAGATAATGAATAAAGATGGTCTCTCTCACAGGGAATTTATCACCTCAATTTACCAGCATGTTTCCTCAGGAGAGAGAAAGGTCTAGAGCAGCAGGTCTCAAACCTTTCCCACCTGGGACCAATTTATACTCTTAAAAACTATTAAGGACTCATAGAGCTTTTATTTATGAGGAATATGTTGACCACATCAGAAGTTAAAACTGATGATCCCAAACTCCCATTCCTTCCTTCCCCTACCCCATCCCTCCTTGGCAACCACAAGTCTGTTATCTATATCTGTGAGTCTGTTTTTGTTTCCTAGATATGTTGATTTGCATCGTATTTTGGATTCCATATATAACTGATATCATATGGTATTTGTCTTTCTCTTTCTGATTTACTTCGCTTAGTATGATAATCCCTAGTTTGGGATTAGCAGTGGCAAATTATTATATATAGTATGGATAAACAACAAGGTCCTACTGTACAGCACAGGGACCTATATTCAATATTCTGTGACAAACCATAATGGAAAAGAATATGAAAAAGAATATATATATATGTGTGTGTGTATAATGACTCACTCTGCTGTACAGAAGAAATTAAAACAACATTGTAAATCAACTATGCTTCAATAAAATTTTAAAAAACTAAAAGAAAACAAAACTGAATTATTTTTAAGTATTTGCTGATTTGTTTAAAAGTAACACTAATAAACCTATAACCTCAACATAAATAATGTAGTTTTATGAAAAATAGTTGCATTTTCTAAAATGAAAAAATTTAGTGAGACAAGTGCCACTGTTTTACAGTCTTGCCAATCTCTTTAATGTCTGGCTTAATACATTCCAATATCTGGTTCTTCATTAATCTGGCTCTTCATTAAAATATCATACTTCACATGTCCTCTAGAAAACTCCACTGTACACCTGTGAGAAAATGAGAATGAAAAAGGCAAATAATGCCTTAATATTATGATGAAAAAAGTTCACCCTCACAGATCCCTTGAAAGGATCTCTGGGGACCCTCAGGTATCTCATCACATTTTAAGAACCACTGGTCTATGGCAATAAAAGTCATATTCAAAACTGGGTAAATAAAGACTATGAGTTCACGTTTACTCTACCTGAGGTTTTAACTAAGGGGAAATCTTGCAGTAAGGGTTCCCTATCTAGGCCACTAATTCTAAGAGTGGACTTGTTTTCTTGGGACTGAGACAACCCAGGTTGCACGAATGGGTCCACTCTCTCTGGCATTGTGATTAAAGGGCTTGGGCTGGGTGGGTCTTAACACAGTGATGGAGATGACCATATTCCTGCTTTGCTTGGGACAGTCCAGCTTTATTCCCATTGTGCCAGAGTAATTATTAGTAGAGCCCCTTCACTCTCCAAAGTATCCAGTTTGGGCGGTAAGTTACATGGTCACCTTGACAATGCCTTGCACAAGCATTCTTCTTCTTCCCACCTTGTGCACAGGTCTAAAAGAAGCCATGCTGGGTTTGGTTTACATAGTAATATTCCTCTCACCTCTCTCCTAAAAAAAAAAAAAAGCCAATCATGGGAGAAAATTCCTCCCCATCTCTTGGTTTCTATGTCTTCTTTTCCTTTTTTAAACTGTTGACAGCAACCATTCTCGACAACTCTATACGACAGCATGTGCTGCTTGTTCTCTTGCTATGCACCTAGTTCAGTGTTTGAACTACAGGGTGTCACTTTGCCCAACTATCTCAAATCGGTTGGAATATAACCTATTGATCAAGGGCTACAAATTAACCAGACTGGGTTAACCGCTAGGCCAATAAAACACTAGGCAAAACCTAGCACACAGATTCAACCCATCACCAGAAATGGAGGCAACTCAGTAAGACAAGAGACTTCTTTGAAAAAGTATTAAATCTCCCAGGCCTAATCCTGTGAGCATGGCAGGGGGTATGAAGAGGAATGGAAAAGAAGTGCTGTAAATTCTGAATAGTGAACCTTGAAACTGACGTGAATTTGGCTTTGCATACCCGAGGGGCAGAGAAACCTCAGCAGTTATCCAGTGCTTTTAGAGAGCAGGGTAAAATTATAAGAACATTTTTATGAGTTGTGGCTGGCAAGCCCTAGCCTGTTAAAACTCTTTAAAAACCAATGCCTTGGTGGAGGTAACATTTACTGTTTACTGTAGCTCTGGTTGTTAGGGGTTACTGCTAAGGTCCCAGTTTTCCATGACATCAGCAGCATTCCAAGGGAAGTGTGTGTCAGTGACTTTCAGTAATGACTCCGCTTTCCAAATGTTCAAAGCTTCTGCCAAGCTGCCCTACACCTGCACACCAGCTGAGTTAGAGGAAAAGGAAAAGCAAGATGGATTAAGTGGGATTTTTGTCTGGGTTCCTTAATGAGACTAAAGGCTTCCTTCTTTCAGTGTTTGCTTTGGTGTAATAAATGGATGCCAGTGCCTTTAGGAGTGACATGACTCATCCTTACCTTTTCATAAACCAATCAGACTATCTCTCACAACTTCTCGCTATCATATTCTGGACTAACCTTTCGAGACTTTTCTTCTGCGGGAAAAGTTTAGGGCTTAGTGAGAAGATCAGCACGGCATGCCAACACTCTGGGAGGGATTCCGAGGGAGGCATCTGCTGCTCCCCAAATTAGCAGGAAACAGAAGCAGTGAAGAGACATTACTGCGTAGCTGCTAAAAGGATCACCTGGCTTTCAACGTTTCAAACCAGACGTGTCCTCTCAAGGCAGCAGCAGACCTCATTCCTGAGTCTGTCCTCACCAACACAAGCATCTGGTTAACTTCATCCAAGGGTGCCTACTGCCCACTCAAGAGGCTTGTGACCGGTGCTGTGGCCAATACTAATTGTGCACTTATATAAGACAGACCTTTTTTCCAAAAGGCTTGAAGCATTTTTTTCGGCGTTAAACTCATCAGTGTTCATGACAACCCTCTGAGAGGTGGCAAAATATTAGTTCAGGTGTGAGAAATTGGGGGATGGGGTTGAGGAGAATTGGTCCTCTGCCAAGAGTAAGGCAGGAGGAGATCTCCCAGAGCCCCAGCCCCACACCTTTACGCCTGTGGTAACTGGCCCCTCTCCAGGCTTGCTCCAGTCTGCCCAGGCTAAGCTGCTCTTTTGTCGACCGTCAAAAGGGTTGTGGAATACAAAATTCGTTGTTAACGAGGCAAAGCTTGGAAGCTAGCAAAGGAAAACAAGAACAATTTTATGTAAAGACACAGAGGAATATCCTCTTAAGGGTTTTGGTAAGAATGATTTATGCATTCAATATCTGCTTCTATGAATGACACAAGGTAGAAGATTCAATCTTTCTGTACCTCAGTTTCCTCACCTATAAAATCTAAATATATATATACATATACGTACACACACACACACACACACACACACACACATATATACCATTAAAAATATCAGAGATGTTTAGAAATTTTAATAATTAATGTTTTAAACTGCATAGAGATCTTTAAGGGGGGGAATCTCTGAAATGCTAAAAGGTGGCCTCTTTTATAATATATTGCACAGTTCTAGAGGAAATTCCTTTAATTACTGCTATATTTGTTCTTAGGAAATAGGAATAAATTCATACACTTTCAAGTGATTCTTAAAATAAAAGCCTCTACAATTTAAAAAAATAATAATCATCTTTATCTTTGCAGAAACAACAAGGATTTTTTTTAAGCTGTAGGGGTGGCATGCTCTGTGGTTTAGGGTAGCCACAGATAACATAATACTCACAAAAATGTCTGTGTCTAGTAATTTCTCTTAGACTTCATTAAAAAGAATTCAAACATGAAAAAATACTAAAGGAATCATTCTCATTCAACCGTAGATTGCCTGTGAAGACTGGAAAACACAAGTTTTTGGTTCAATCCCTGGATTAAACTATAAAAGTCTGTCCAGTGTAATCTCACGTTGAGTCCTGAGCCTGTTTCCTTGAATAATTTTTAAAGAGGGAATTTTACAATTATGGCTTGTTAGCAAGAGACTGAGCTATTACCAATTAGAAAACAAGTCTTTCAATAACCTTTCTGGTACATAGAATGAACAGTTATATCTGAAACTAAATTCCACAAGTCATTTTCATAAATAAGTACATATATAAATTAGGAAGAGGGGGTGTGGCGCGGGGTATACCTAAAATGCTTAAATTCTAAGAAAAAAGAATTGAAAAAAAAGAAGTTTCTTTTCTTCCTGAAGATAAAAGATTTAATGAGTGACTAATCCCCCTTAGTAAAGTTCCTTTGGTAATTGCCTTATTCTAAGCCACACTAATTTTGCTAGGAGCCTTTACTGTTAAAAGATGTTGTTTTATGATGTTAAGCTATACACAAAAGCCATGTAACATAATGGCAAAATATGCTTCCGATTTTGTTATGTTACCAACCTATACTTATCCAGAAATTCTAACTGCCAAGTGTCTTTTACCTAACACAGACAGCATCTTTCACCACCCTCCCTTTCCCACATAAAGTAACAACGTCATTAAGAGTGGAAAACTGGGAATAAAAACCTGAGCCCTGGAAAAAAATACTAAATGGGAATCTGCCTCCAACTCTGCAAATTTTCAAACTTGACCTGGCCTCTCGGGTCTGGAAGCTAGACTTCTGCGCCCAGAATATGGCTGGATGAGGAAGGCAGTCTCAATTCACACCCTGAGGGCTAGGAGCAGAACACACACTCCATACAGACCTCTAAAGAGGTTCAGGGGCTTGTGTGACCGAGAAGCCTGTTTTAATTGGCCCTTGGTGATGTCATGCCCATGTCTCCAGGGCCCAGGAAATGCACCATGACTAAAGGAGCGCCTCATTTGTGAATACACATTCCATCTCAGAGGAGCAGCAGCAGGCAGAGTTTCAAGGCAACGAAGACCCAGTTAGAGAATGCCAGCCAGTCAGCCGCGCACAGAGGGCCTTCAGTTGTCCTGAAATAGACTGCTCTTGTTCACTGCCTCGGAAAACCCTACAACTACCTGTATCCCTGTGGCCTGTGTAGGATAGTAGCCCTAAAACTGGGTTGTTTTGTCTTTTTTTTTTTTTTTTTTTGCTGTGTTGGGTCTTCGCTGCTGCATGCAGGCTTTCTCTAGTTGTGGCGATTCTTCGTTGGGGCTATTCTTCGTTGAGGTGCGCGGGCTTCTCATTGCAGTGGCTTCTCTTGTTGAGGAACACGGGCTCTAAGCACATGGGCTTCAGTAGCTGTGGCTCGTGGGCTCTAGAGCGCAGGCTCAGCAGTTGTGGCACACAGGCTTAGTTGCTCTGTGGCATGTAGTATCTTCCCGGACCAGGGCTTGAACCCGTGTCCCCTGCACTGGCAGGCAGATTCTTAACCACTGCACCACCAGGGAAGTCCCTAGGGTTGTTTTGTCTTTTAAGTTACTCTCTTTAGGGAAAGAAGGATGGTCACTGTAATAGGGCACACATCCTTCCAGATTTCTATCAGCAAACCTTCTCTGTAAAGGACAAGATGATACAAATGGCCATATGGTCTCTGTTGAAACACTCATTTCTGCCCTTGCCGTGCAAAAACAGCCATAGACGATACATAAATGAATAAACATGGCTGGGTTGCAATAACATGTGATTTACAAAAACAGGCAGCAGGCTGATTTGGCTCACTGGCCGTGGTCTGCTGACCTCTGTATTAAAGAGTGGACCACTCCTTCCTCTGCCACATACTCAGACCAAAGTACTCTCAAATAAGGGTGCAGTTACAGGAAAGGATGTGAAGGAGTTTCCACAATATACCTGTGATAGCTACCCTATCTAGAACCTAAACACAGTTTACAGAGAGGCAATCTAGCCCATGGTTTCAGAACGTAGGCTCTGCAGTCAAATGACTAGGTTACAAATTCTGACTTTGCTACTTCTGCATTTAAAGCCTTGGACAAGGTATATTATTCCTATGAGCCTTGGTTCCTTCATCTGCAAAATTGGGTTCCAAACTGTTCCTACTCAATAGGGTTAATATGAAACTTCAATGAGATAATATATGAATAAAGCTTAGCCTAGTGCCTAGGATATTGGAGTGCCCAATAATTACCTGACACTATTGCTAGATTTTTTTCTAAGCAACCATAATTACTACTCTTGATTGCAGCAGGCCAAAGTGAAGAGGCAGGTTACCACAAACGCTAGTACACGGTGAATTTCTTTCCAATTCCATTCATATCTATTAATGCTATCATCATCTTTAGTAGCTGCATAGAATTTCACAGGGAATGCACCATAACTGGACCAAATGCCAATTGTTCAACATCCGTTTGCTGTCTTCTTGCTATTATAAACAACAGTATGATAAACATCTTTAAACATGCACCTGTGAACACTTCGAATTCTGTTCCTTGGGGCAAAAAGGTTTGCACGTTTTAAAGAACTTGAAATTATTCTGCAAATTGGCTCTCCAGAAAAGTTATACTAATTCCTATTTCCAATAGCACTGAAAGAGAGGATCTGTTTCCTAAGATTCTTGACAATACAACTACTTCGTTTCACCACTAAGACCCAGAGAGGTTAAATGAAAAAACTAAGACCCAGAGAGGTTAAATGACTTGCTTAAATTTAATGAAGAATGCTTAATGTTTCCTTTGGCCTACAACTTTATAAAGCATTTCATAATTATTCTGATAATAGCTAATCTTTCCAGAATCCATATAATTAATTATTATTATTAAAATGCCATTTTATGGTTGAGAGAGCTGGAGCCCAGAAGTTGACTTAGGGTAGCCAAAGTTCTCCAGATAAGGCAAAGGATACAGAAGAACATGATCAAAATAGAAATAAACTTCATCCTATTATCAGGCCATGCCAGGCTCACTATAACATCTCAGGCAAAATTTACTTTTCAATCAGGAAACTATTCTCGGGAACTAATTTAATTTTCCCTTCTCGTGGCAAATAGGTAATCCAGAGACTTTTTTTTTTTCTTTGCTGTTAAAATAAATAAGCCTATAAAACCAAATGTCCTTTTCTCACAAGAAAAACTTAAAACCTCTGAGCTTTTGACAAAACAGTCACAGACCTAGGCATTTGTTAAGGCTATTTTCTTCACTCTACCTATTATCTTGCTTTTTTTCTTCTTAACACTTACCACAATTTGAAATATATTAGTTATTTGTCTGTAACAACTAAGTTCCATTAAAACAGGAACTTGCTTACTAGTCTTAGTCTTGTTTATTATCTTTTCAGTACCTAGAATACTATGTGGAGCATAGCAAGTAACTGATAAAGATTTACTGGATGTATAAATCCTCCTAGATGCCATCTATGTATTTCCCTGGCTGTACAACCTACAAGGTAGGCAGGCAGGCTTTGGCATTATATATTAATAAGAGTTGTCACTCCCTATTTACAACACTGCAAAAAACAAACAAACAAACAAAAACACCAGAAAACAAAAAAGCACCTTCCTAATGGAGAAGAGCAGCCTGTCCCTCACCTGCAGAGTTTGTAGACAATTATATCCCAATCCAACCCCCACTATCAGTGGGACCATGCCACATGCTGTCATACCACGATCTCCCACCTTACCCTTTCACCTAGGAGATGCTGCTACTGTTAGCCCGTGCAAGTGTGTACACTTGTTTTACTTATTTGGTTGGTTTGTCTTCAAAAGAGCCTCCTTGGTGGGTCACTAATTAGACAGAAGTTCTAAAAAACAAATGCACCACCTGTTGACTGTTTTATTGAAAGATGTATTGAATGTCATAGTTGACGACCCAACATCAATTCTGTCTCAAATGACTGATCTAGCCCTATGTGGCCCAATATGGCATCCACTAGCCATATATGGTTGAATTTAAATTAATTTTAACTATTCAGTTCCTCATTGGCACTAGCCACATTTTCATTGCCCAAAACTGCCATATGTGGTTAGTGGCTACTGTACTGGACAGCGCAAATACAGAATACTTCCATGACTACAGAAAGTTCTGTTGGACAGCATGGAGTCTAGTCAAACATGGTAATGCCATTCTCCTTGCCTGAAACTGATTTTAAAATGGGCACGTAAGGGGGCGCCTTCAAGATGGCAGAGGAGTAAGACATGGAGATCACCTTCCTCCCCACAAATACATCAAAACTACATCTACATGTGGAACAACTCCTACAGAACACCTACTGAACGCTGGCAGAAGACCTCAGACTTCCCAAAAGGCAGGAAACTCCCCACATACCTGGGCAGGGCAAAAGAAAAAAGGAAAAACAGAGACAAAAGAATAGAGACGGGACCTGCACCTCGGGGAGGGAGCTGTGAAGGAGGAAAAGTTTCCACACACTATGAAGCCCCTTCACTGGCGGAGACAGGGTGGTGGTGGGGGGAAGCTTCGGAGCCACGGAGGAGAGCACAGCAACAGCGGTGCAGAGGGCAAAGCGGAGAGACTCCCGCACAGAGAATCGGTGCCGACCAGCACTCACTAGCCTGAGAGACTTGTCTGCTCACCCACCAGGGTGGGTGGGGGCTGGGAGCTGGGAGCTGGGAGCTGAGGCTCTGGCTTTGGAGGTCAGATCCCAGGGAGAGGACTGGGGTTGGCTGCGTGAACACAGCCTGAAGGGGGCTAGTGTGCCACAGCTAGCCGGGAGGGAGTCTGGGGATAAGTCTGGACCTGCCTAAGAGGCAAGAGACCATTGTTGCGGGGTGCATGAGGACAGGGGATTCAGAACACCGCCCAAACAAGCTCCAGAGATGGGTGCAAGCCACGGCTACCAGAGTGGACCCCAGAGACAGGCATGAAATGCTAGGTCTACTGTTGCAGCCACCAAGAAGCCTGTGTGCAAGCACAGGTCACTATCCACACCTCCCCTCCCAGGAGCCTGGGCAACCCGCCACTGCCAGGGTCCCATGATGCAGGGACATGATGCAGAATACACGGCGCCTCAGGCTGTTACAACATCACGCCAGACTCTGCCACCACAGGCTCGCCTCGCTTTCCGTATTCCTCCCTCCCCTCTGCCTGAGTGAGCCAGAACCCCTGAATCGGCCGCACCTTTAACTCCCTCCTGTCTGGGCGGGGAACAGATGCCCGCAGGCGACCTACACGCAGAGGCGGGGCCAAATCCAAAGCTGAACCCCGGGAGCTGTGCGAACAAAGAAGAGAAAGGGAAATCTCTCCCAGCAGCCTCAGGAGCAGTGGATTAAAGCTCCACAATCAACTTGATGTACCCTGCATCTGTGGAATACATGAAGAGACAACGAATCACCCCAAAATTGAGGCAGTGGACTTTGGGAGCAACTGTAGACTTGGGATTTGCTTTCTGCATCTAATTTGTTTCTGGTTTTATGTTTACCTTAGTTTAGTATTTAGAGCTTATTATCATTGGTAGATTTGTTTATTTATTCAGTTGCGCTCTTCAATTTTAAATTTATATACATATTTTTCTTCCTTTTTCTCATTTTGTGAATGTGTATGTGTATGCTTCTTTGTATGATTTTGTCTGTATAGCTCTGCTTCTGCCATTTGTCCTAGGGTTCTGACTGTCCCTTTTTTGTTTTTTCTTTAGTATAGTTTTTAGCGTTTGTTATCATTGGAGTATTTGATTTTTGGTTTGGTTGCTCTCCTCTTTCTTTTTTTAAATTATATTTCATTTTTAACAATTTTTTTCTATTTTAATAACTTTATTTTATTTTATTTATCTTTCTCTCTCTCTCTCTCTCTCTCTCCCTTTCTCTCTCTTTCTTTTTCTTGCTTTTCTTCTGAGCTGTGTGGCTGACAGGATCTTGGTGCTCTGGTCAGGTGTCCAGCCTGAGCCTCTGAAGTGGGAGACCAAGTTCAGAACACTACTCCACCGGATACCTCCTGGCCCCATGTAATATCAAACGGCGAAAGCTCTCCCAGAGATCTCCATCTGAGCACTAAGACCCAGCTCCACTCAACAACCAAAAAGCTACAGTGTTGGGCACCCTGTGCCAAACAACTAGCAAGAAAGGAACACAAACCCACCATTAGCAGAGAGGCTGCCTAAAATCATAGTGAGGTCAAAAACACCCCAAAACACACCACCGGATGCAGTCCTGCCCACCAGAAAGACAAGATCCAGCCTCATCCACCAGAACACAGGCACCAGTTCCTTCCACCAGGAAGCCTACACAACCCACTGAACCAACCTTACCCACTGGGGGCAGACACCAAAAACAACAGGAACTATGAACCTGCAGCCTGCGAAACAGAGACCCCAAACACAGTAAGTTAAGCAAAATGAGAGGACAGAGAAATACACAGCAGATGAAGGACAAAGGTAAAAACCCACCAGACCAAACAAATGAAGAGGAAATAGGCAGTCTACATGAAAAAGAATTCAGAATAATGATAGTAAACATGATCCAAAATCTTGGAAATAGACTGGAGAAAATATAAGAAATGTTTAACAAGGACCTAGAAGAACGAAACAGCAAACAAACAATGATGAACAACATAATAAATCAAATTTAAAATTCTCTACAATTAATCAAGAGCAGAAAAACTGAGGCAGAAGAATGGATAAGTGACCTGGGAGATAAAATACTGGCAGTAACTACTGCAGAGCAGAATAAAGAAAAAAGAATGAAAAGAATTGAGGACAGTATCAGAGATATCTGGGACAACATTAAACACACCAACATTCGAATTATAGGGGTCCCAGAAGAAGAAGAGAAAAAGAAAGGGACTGAGAAAATATTTGAAGAGATTATAGTCAAAAACTTCCCTAATATGGGTAAGGAAATAATCAACCAAGTCCAGGAAATAATCAAGTCCAGACAAAACTCAAATCAAGTCCAGACAAAACTCAAATTTGAAGACTCAAATCAATAGAATTAGAAATGAAAAAGGAGAAGTAACAACTGACACTGCAGAAATACAAAGGATCATGAGAGATTACTACAATCAACTCTATGCCAATAAAATGGACAACCTGGAAGAAATGGACAAATTCTTAGAAAAGCACAACCTTCGGAGACTGAACCAGGAAAAAATAGAAAATATGAACAGACCAATCACAAGCACTGAAATTGAAACTGTGATTAAAAATCTTCCAACAAACAAAAGTCCAGGACCAGATGGCTTCACAGGTGAATTCTATCAAGCATTTAGAGAAGAGCTAACACCTATCCTTCTCAAACTCTTCCAAAATACAGCAGAGGGAGGAATGCTCCCAAACTCATTCTACAAGGTGACCATCACCCTGATACCAAAACCAGAAAAAGATGTCACAAAAAAGGAAAACTACAGGCCAATATCATTGATGAACATAGATGCAAAAATCCTCAACTAAACACTAGCAAACAGAATCCAACAGCGCATTAAAATGATCATACACCATGATCAAGTGGGATTTATCCCAGGAATGCAAGGATTCAATATACGCAAATCAATCAAGGTGATACACCATATTAACAAACTGAAGGAGAAAAACCATATGATCATCTCAATAGATGCAGAAAGAGCTTTCGACAAAATTCAACGCCGATTTATGACAAAAACTCTCCAGAAAGTAGGCATAGAGGAAACTCACCTCAACATAATAAAGGCCATATAGGACAAACCCACAGCCAATATCGTTCTCAACGGTGAAAAACTGAAAGCATTTCCACTAAGATCAGGAACAAGACACGGTTGCCCACTCTCACCACTATTATTCAACATAGTTTTGGAAGTTTTAGCCAAAGCAATCAGAGAAGAAAGGGAAATAAAAGGAATCCAAATTGGAAAAGAAGAAGTAAAACTGTCACTGTTTGCAGATGACATGACATTATACATAGAGAATCCTAAAGATGCCACCAGAAAACTACTGGAGCTAACCAATGAATTTGGTAAAGTTGCAGGAGACAAAATTAATGCACTGAAATCTCTTGCATTCCTATACACTAATGATGAAAAATCTGAAAGAGGAATTAAGGAAACACTCCCATTTACCATTGCAACAAAAAGTATAAAACACCTAGGAATAAACCTACCTAAGGAGACAAAAGACCTGCATGCAGAAAACTATAAGACACTGATGAAAGAAATTAAAGATGATACAAACACATGGAGAGATATACCATGTTCTTGGATTGGAAGAATCAACATTGTGAAATGACTATACTAACCAAAGCAATCTACAGACTCAATGCAATCCCTATCAAACTACCAATTGCATTTTTCACAGAAGTAGAACAAAAAATTTCACACTTTGTACGGAAACACAAAAGACCCCGAATAGCCAAAGCAATCTTGAGGAAGAAAAACGGAGCTGGAGGAGTCAGGATCTCTGACTTCAGACTATACTACAAAGCTCCAGTAATCAACAGTATGGTACTGGCACAAAAACAGAAATATAGATCAATGGAACAGGATAGAAAGCCCAGAGATAAACCCACACACATATGGTCACCTTATCTTTGATAAAGGAGGCAAGACTATACAATGGAGAAAAGACAGCCTGTTCAATAAGTGGTGCTGGGAAAACTGGACAGCTGTATGTAAAAGAATGAAATTAGAACACTCCCTAACACCATAAACAAAAATAAACTCAAAATGGATTGAAGACCTAGATGTAAGGCCAGACACTATAAAACCCTTAGAGCAAAACATAGGCAGAACACTCCATGACATAAATCACAGCAAGATACTTTTTGACCCATGTCCTAGAGAAATGGAAATAAAAACAAAAATAAACGAATGGGACCTAATGAAACTTAAAAGCTTTTGCACAGCAAAGGAAACCATAAACAAGATGAAAAGACAACCCTCAGAATGGGAGAAAATATTTGCAGATGAAGTTACTGACAAAGGCTTAATCTCCAAAATTTATAAGCAGCTCATGCAGCTCAATATCAAAAAAACAAGCAACCCAATCCAAAAATGGGCAGAAGAACTAAATAGACATTTCTCCAAAGAAGATATACAGATTGACAACAAACACATGAAAGGATGCTCAACATTACTAATCACTAGAGAAATGCAAATCAAAACTACAATGATGTATCTACTCACACCAGTCAGAAAGGCCATCATCAAAAAATCTACAAACAATAAATGCTGGAGAGGGTGTGGAGAAAAGGGAACCCTCTTGCACTGTTGGTGGGAATGTAAATTGATAGAGCTGCTATGCAGAACAGTTTGGAGGTTCCTCAAAAAACTAATAATAGAAATACCATTTGACTCAGCAATCCCATTATGGGGCATATACCCTGAGAAAACCATAATTCAAAAAGAGTCATGTACCATAATGTTCATTGCAGCTGTATTTACAATAGCCAGGACATAGAAGCAACCTAAGTGTCCATCGACAGATGAATGGATAAAGAAGATGTAGCACATATATGAAATGGAATATTACTCAGCCATAAAAAGAAATGAAACTGAGTTATTTGTAGTGACGTGGATGGACTTAGAGACTGTCATGCAGAGTGAAGTAAGTCAAAAGGGAAAAATAAATACCGCATGCTAACATATATATATGGAATCTAAGAAAAACAATGGTTCTGAAGAACCTAGGGGCAGGACAGCAATAAAGATGCAGACATACAGAATGGACTTGAGGACACAGGAAGGGGAAAGGGTAAGCTGGGACGAAGTGCAAGAGTGGCATGGACATATATACACTACCAAATGTAAAATAGATAGCTAGTGGGAAGCAGCTGCATAGCACAGGGAGATCTGCTCTGTGCTTGCGTCCACCTAGAGTGGTGGGATAGGGAGGGTGGGAGGGAGATACAAGAGGGAGGAGATATGGGGATGTATGTATATGTATAGCTGATTTACTTTGTTATACAGCAGAAACTAACACACCATTGTAAAGAAATTATACTCCAATAAAGATGTTAAAAAAAAAAAAATGGGCACCTAACAGAATTCTGGTCAGTAAAACATATGGGGAAGTCTGTCAAGTGGCTTTTCAGAAAGGTTTCCTTATTCCTAAAAAAAGTTGCACAAGAGAGGATTTCTGCTGTCTTTGGATATTGTTGCTTTAGAATGTGATCGAAATGCTACAGCCACCTCGTGAACATGAGGAGATCCTGTCTAGGACCAAAGCTTCCCCACTAAATGGCAGAGTAGAGTAATGGATGGAATATGAGCTCTAAATGAAATCAGTGAGTCACTGAACTGTTACCAAGTCTGTATCCTCATCATGTGAAATGACAAGATGATAAATTTCCTTCTGTTAAATCACTTGGAGTTGAAGTTATGTAACTTATAGACAAATACAACCTAATAATAGAGTTTTATTTATATTTTTGTATTACTTTCTAATAAAAAAACTTCTAATCAGTCAATGACTATCAAAAATCTACAAGGACTCTCCACTTTGATGTAGGTTCCAAAGTTCAGCTATAACAATGCTAAAGAATATCTCTCACAGATGTGAGCATATTAGTTTCTTTCTCCCTCTGTTCTTAATTCTATTTATCCTATCACTTTGTTATCCTATCGAATAACAAAGAATTTAACTCAAAATCTCAACTCAGAATGTTTCTTAACAAATCTTGATTTTTTAACTGACACATTTTAGATGCTATTTTAGAATTTTCTCTATGTTTGAGCAAGTTACATTTAAGCCAGACTACAAATAGGTCAGTCAGTTTACAGATAGGAAAAGTGTCTCATTTATACCATAAAACTAATTTGGAATCACAGTTATTATAAATTATACAAGATCAAGATTTTTAAAAACATGCCCTATGCAAAAGGTATTTGATTAACCGGTTCATTCAAATGGCTGGGCTTGGGCTTCCCTGGTGGCTCAGTGGTTGAGAATCCGCCTGCCGATGCAGGAGACACGGGTTCGTGCCCCAGTCTGGGAGGATCCCATAGGCCGTGGAGCGGCTGGGCCCGTAAGCCACGGCCGCTGAGCCTGCGCGTCCGGAGCCTGTGCTCCACAATGGGAGAGGCCACAGTAGTGAGAGCCCCGTGTACCGTAAAAAAAAAAAAAAAAAATGGCTGGGCTTCATTTTATAGAATAAGGTGAATGGGAGCCTTTGAGGTCTCATATTTAGAATCCTCCATCACTTTTAAGATAACTTAAGGCTCTGCCAAAAATTTCCTTAATTGGCAAGAAAGTAACTAAATATGAGGATTATCCTCCTCATAACATATTTTCATGTGTATGCTTGTATTACTTGTTTGGCTTGGTTTTCACTTTAATGGAATGCAACCACTCCCAAAGCATTAAAATCATTCACTGAAATTTGGACACACTACTCTGGATGAATAAGAAAGATTGTGTAACAAGAAATGGGAAATAAGGATGTTTAATTGAATCAGTGAAACACTGACGAGCAACACAAGTCTACAGTAAGAACAAAAATGTAAACTCCATGAGGGCAGCACCTATGTCTATCCTGTTCCCCATTATAACCCTGATGTATTGGTAGGTGCTGCAGTATTTTCAACTGAACAAATGGACTGCCCAAAGGAAAACCCAAAGGACAAACATGTATAAGCAAAGCAATATGGAATGTGGCTGCACTTCCTGGTGCGTTAGGGATTGTGTGGAGAGGAAAATACTAGTAATGTGAGGTGTCTTTATTTACAAAGTCAGTGGTACAAGTAGAATCATGTGTCCTCTTTCCAGTGTGTAATATCTTGCTGAAATTCAAAATGAAACTACCTCCATAAAGAAGTTGAATTTTCTTTTTCTTCATTAATTAAAATACCACTAAAGAGAAAAAAAATAGGTTTTAGAATAGAGTCAAACACACAGGCATTCCACTATATTTGAACACCGTACGCTAAATGATTTTACTTGTTTTAAACTTAACCATGTCTCAGCAGAAAAAGGAGAAGGTGGAGCCGGTAATTTGGTAATTTAAAATTCTTTAGATCAATCACAAACATGAAAAATCTATTCCTTCATTATTTAAAATAGAATCATCTTCAGCAAAATTTAAAACCTTTTCTCTGCAAAAGACCATGTTAAGAGGATGAAAGAACAATTTACAGCATGGTAGAAAATATATGTAAACCATATATACAACAAAGGACTTGTATCCAGACTATGAAGAGAATTCTCAAAATTCAACATTAAAAAAACAAGCAATTCAATTAGAAAATAAGGAAAAAAGATATGCACTGACATTCCAGCAAAGATACACAAATGGCAAGTAAGCACATGAAAAGATGTTCAATATCATTAGTCACTAGAAAAATATAAATTTAAACCACAATGAAATTAACTATATACCTATCAAAATGGCTAAAATAAAAATTTGTGACACCACCAATTGCTGAAGAGGACACGAAGAAACTTGAAGACTCAGACATTGCTGGGGGGAATGTAAAATGGAATAGCCACTCTGGAAATAGTTTGACTGCTCCTTTTAAAACTAAAAACATATTTAACAAACAACCCAGATATGCACTCTTAGCCACATATCTTAGAGAAATAAAAACAATTTCATTTGGAAACTTGTACATGAATGTTCATAGCAGCTTTATTCATAATAGCCTCTAAATGGAAACTATCCAAATATCCTTAAAAGGGTGAATAGTTAAACAAACTATGGTACATCCATAACATAGAATAATACTCAGCAATAACAAGGTATGAAATATATATCCACACAACAACGTGGATGAACTTAAGGAAATTATGCTGAGTGAAAAAAGTCCATCTCAAAAGGACGCATATAGCATGATTCCATTTAAATAACATTTGTGAAATAACATAATTATAGATGTGGAGAACAGGTTAGTGGTTGCCAGAGGTTAGGGACTGGGGGATGGTATGGGTGTGGCTATGGAGATCCTTGTGGTAATGGTACAGTTAGATATTTTGATGGCGGTTAAACAAAGCTACACATGTCATTAAACTGCAGAATTACATACATACACACAGAGACAAATGAGTGCATATATAACAACTGGTGAAAACTAAGTCCAATGGATTTTACCAATGCAAGTTTCCTGGTTTTGTTATTGTACTAGAGTCATGCAAGATATTAACATTAGGGGAGGCTGGTTGAAGGGCACAGGAGACTTCCCTGGACATTTCTTTGCACTTTCCCATGAAGCTACAATTATTTCAAAATAAAAAGTTTTTTAAAAATCATCTTAGAACAAATAATTCAGAGGGCAGACAGCAGAAGCAAGAAGAACTACAATCCTGCAGCCTGTGGAACAAAAACCACATTCACAGAAAGATAGACAAGAGGAAAAGGCAGAGGGCTAGGAACCAGATGAAGGAACAAGATAAAACCCCAGAAAAACAACTAAATTAAGTGGAGATTGGCAACCTTCCAGAAAAAGAATTCAGAATAATGATAGTGAAGATGATCCACGACCTTGGAAAAAGAATGGAAGCAAAGATCGAGAAGATGAAAGAAATGTTTAACAAGACCTAGAAGAATTAAAGAACAAATAGAGATGAACATACAATAACTGAAATGAAAACTACACTAGAAGGAATCAATAGCAGAATAATTGAGGCAGAAAAACAGATAAGTGACCTGGAAGACAGAATGATGGAATTCACTGCTGCGGAACAGAATAAAAAAAAAGAATGAAAAGAAATGAAGACAGCCTAAGAGACCTCTGGGGCAACATTAAATGCAACAACATTAAACACAACAACATTTGCATTATAGGGGTCCCAGAAGGAGAAGAGAGAGAGAAAGGACCAGAGAAAATATTTGAAGAGATTACAGTCAAAAACTTCTCTAACATGGGAAAAGAAATAGCCACCCAAGTCCAGGAAGCACAGAGAGTCCCAGACAGGATAAACCCAAGGAGAAACATGCCAAGACACATAGTAATCAAATTGGTAAAAATTAAAGACAAAGAAAAATTATTGAAAACAGCAAGGGAAAAACAACAAATAACATACAAGGGAACTCCCATTAGGTTGACAGCTGATTTCTCACCAGAAACTCTACAAGCCAGAAGGGAGTGGCAGGATATACTTAAAGTGATGAAAGGGAAGAACCTACAACCAAGATTACTCTACCCGGCAAGGATCTCATTCAGATTTGATGGAGAAATCAAAAGCTTTGGAGACAAGCAAAAGCTAAGACAATTCTGCACCACCAAACCAGCTCTAAAACAAATGCTAAAGGAACTTCTCTAAGTGGGAAACACAAGAGAAGAAAAGAATCTACAAAAACAAACCCAAAACAATTAAGAAAATGGTCATAGGAACATACATGTCAATAATTACCTTAAAAGTGAATGGATTAAATGTTCCAACCAAAAGACACAGGCTTGCTGAATGGATACAAAAACAAGACCCAAATATATGCTGTCTAGAAGAGACCCACTTCACACCTAGGGACACATACAGACTGAAAGTGAGGGGATAAAAAAAGATGTTCCATGCAAATGGAAATCAAAAGAAAGCTGGAGTAGCAATATTCATATCAGATAAAATAGACCTAAAGAATGTTACAAAAGACAAGGAAGGACACTACATAATGATCAAGGGATCAATCCAAGAAGAAGATATAACAATTATAAATATATATGCACCCAACATAGGAGCACCTCAATACATAAGGCAACTGCTAACAGCTATAAAAGAGGAAATCGACAGTAACACAATAATAGTGGGGGACTTTAACACCTCACTTACACCAATGGACAGATCATCCAAAATGAAAATAAATAAGGAAACAGAAGCTTTAAATGATACAATAGACCAGATAGATTTAATTGATATTTATAGGACATTCCATCCAAAAACAGCAGATTACACTTTCTTCCCAAGTACGCATGGAACATTCTCCAGGATAGATCACATCTTGGGTCACAAATCAAGCCACAGTAAAGTTAAGAAAACTGAAATCATATCAGCATCTTTTCTGATCACAACGCTATGAGATTAGAAATCAATTACAGGGAATAAACTGTAAAAAACAGAAACACATGGAGGCTAAACAATATGTTACTAAATAAACAAGAGATCACTGAAGAAATCAAAGAGGAAATCAAAAAATACCTAGAGACAAAAGACAATGAAAACATGATAATCCAAAACGTATGAGAGGGCTTCCCTGGTGGCGCAGTGGTTGAGAGTCCGCCTGCCGATGCAGGGGACACGGGTTTGTGCCCCGGTCCGGGAAGATCCCACATGCTGCAGAGCGGCTGGGCCCATGAGCCATGGCCTCTGAACCTGCGCGTCCGGAGCCTGTGCTCCGCAACAGGAGAGGCCACAACAGTGAGAGGCCTGCATACCACCAAAAAAAAAAAAAAAAAAAAAAAAACTAAAACAAAACCTATGAGATACAGCAAAAGCAGTTCTAAGAGGGAAGTTTATAGCTATACAAGCCTACCTCAAGAAACAAGAAAAATCTCAAATAAATATTCTAATCTTATACCTAAAAGAACTAGAGAAAGAAGAAGAAACAAAACCCAAAGTTAGCAGAAGGAAAGAAATCATAAAGATCAGATCAGAAATACATGAAATAGAAACAAAGAAAACAATAGCAAAGATCACTAAAACTAAAAGCTGGTTCTTTGAGAAGATAAACAAAATTGATAAACCATTAGCCAGACTCATCAAGAAAAAGAGGGAGAGGACTCAAATCAATAAAATTAGAAATGAAAAAGAAGTTACAACAGACACCGCAGAAATACAAAGCATCCTGAGAGACTACTACAAGCAACTCTATGCCAACAAAATGGACAACCTGGAAGAAATGGACAAATTCTTAGAAAGGTATAACCTTCCAAGACTGAACCAGGAAGAAATAGAAAATATGAACAGACCAATCACAAGTAATGAAATTGAAACTGTGATTAAAAATCTTCCAACAAACAAAAGTCCAGGACCAGATAGCTTCATAGGTGAATTCTATCAAACATTTAGAGAAGCGCTAATACCCATCCTTCTCAAACTCTTCCAAAAAACTGCAGAGGAAGGAACACTCCCAAATGCATTCTATGAGGCCACCATCACCCTGATACCAAAACCAGACAAAGATACTACAAAAAAGAAAATTACAGACCAATATCACTGATGGATATAGATGCAAAAATCCTCAACAAATGCTAGCAAACAGAATCTAACAACATATTAAAAGGATCATACACCATGATCAAGTGGGATTTATCCCAGGGATGCAAGGATTCTTCAATATACACAAATCAATCAACGTGATACACCATATTAACAAACTGAAGAATAAAAACCATATGATCATCTCAATAGATGCTGAAAAAGCTTTCCACAAAATTCAACACCCATTTATGATAAAAACTCTCCAGAAAGTGGGCATAGAGGGAAACTACCTCAACATAATAAAGGCCATATACGAGAAACCCACAGCAAACATCATTCTCAATGGTGAAAAACTGAAAGCATTTCCTCTAAGATCAGGAACAAGACAAGGATGTCCACTCTCACCACTATTATTCAACATAGTTTTGGAAGTCCTAGCCATGGCAATAAGAGAAGAAAAAGAAATAAAAGGAATACAAATTGGAAAAGGAGAAGTAAAACTGTCACTGTTTGCAGATGACATGATACGTGGAGAATCCTAAAAATGCCACCAGAAAACTACTGGAGCTGATCAATGAATTTGGTAAAGTTGCAGGATACAAAATTAATGCACAGAAATCTCTTGCATTCCGTTACACTACTGATGAAAAATCTGAAAGAGAAATTAAGGAAACACTCCCATCTACCATTGCAACAAAAAGAATAAAATACCTAGGAATAAACCTACCTAGGGAGACAAAAGAGCTGTATGCAGAAAATTATGACACTGATGAAAGAAATTAAAGATGATACCAACAGATGGAGAGATATACCATGTTCTTGGCTTGGAAGAATCAATATTGTGAAAATGACTATACTACCCAAAGCAGTCTACAGATTCAATGCAATCCCTATCAAATTACCAATGGCATTTTTTACGGAACTAGAACAAAAAAATCTTAAAATTTGTATGGAGACACAAAAGACCCCGAATAGCCAAAGTAGTCTTGAGAGGAAAAAAATGGAGCTGGAGGAATCAGACTTCCTGACTTCAGACTATACTACAAAGCTATACTAATCAAGGCAATATGGTACTGGCACAAAAACCGAAACATAGATCAATGGAACAAGATAGAAAGCCCAGAGATAAATCCACGCGCCTATGGTCAACTAATCTATGAAAAAGGAGGCAAGGATATACAATGGAGAAAAGACAGTCTCTTCAATAAGTGGTGCTGGGAAAACTGGACAGCTACATGTAAAAGGATGAAATTAGAACACTAACACCTAACACCATAACACCTAACACCATACACAAAAATAAACTCAAAATAGATTAGAGACCTAAATGTAAGACTGGACACTATAAAACTCTTAGAGGAAAACATAGGAAGAACGCTCTTTGACATAAATCACAGCAAGATCTTTTTTGATCCACCTCCTAGAGTAATGGAAATAAAAACAAAAATAAACAAATGGGACCTAATGAAACTTAAAAGCTTTTGCACAGCAAAGGAAACCATAAACAAGACAAAAAGACAGCCCTCAGAATGGGAGAAAATATTTGCATATGAAGCTACTGACAAAGGATTAATCTCCACAATTTACAAGCAGCTCATACAGCTCAATATCAAAAAAACAAACAACCCAATCCAAAAATGGGCAGAAGACCTAAATAGGCATTTCTCCAAAGATGACATACAGATGGCCAAGAAGCACATGAAAAGCTGCTCAACATCACTAATTATTAGAGAAATGCAAATCAAAACTACAATGAGGTATCACCTCACACCAGTTAGAATGGACATCATCAGAAAATCTACAAACAACAAATTCTGGAGAGGGTGTGGAGAAAAGGGAACCCTCTTGCACTCTTGGTGGGAATGTAAATTGATATAGCCACTATGGAGAACAGTATGGAGGGTCCTTAAAAAACTAAAAATAGAATTACCATATGATCCAGCAATCCCACTACTGGGCATATACCCAGAGAAAATCATAATTCAAAAGGACACATGCACCCCAATGTTCACTGCAGCACTATTTACAATAGCCTGGTCATGGAAAAAAACCTAAATGCGCAGTGACAGACGAATGGATAAAGAAGATATGGTCCATATATACAGTGCAATATTACTCAGCCATAAAAAGGAAGGAAATTGAGTCATTTGTTGAGATGTGGATGGATCTAGAGACTGTCATACAGATTGAAGTAAGTCAGAAAGAGGAAAAGAAATATCGTACATTAATGTATGTATGTGGAACCTAGAAAAATGGTACAGATGAACCGGTTTTCAGGGCACAAGTTGAGACACAGATGTAGAGAACAAATGTATGGACACCAAGTGGGGAAAGCCACAGGGATGGTGGCGATGGTGGTGTGCTGAATTGGGCAATTGGGATTGACATGTATACACAGATGTGTGTAAAATTGATGACTAATAAGAACCTCCTGTATAAAAAAATAAATAAAATAAAATTCAAAAATAAAAAAAACCAAATAATTCAAATTTAATAGTGTTCTATCCCTTTGAAGATAATTTATGTGATTTTAAGTCCCTATGTTCCTTTTTTTTTAAGTATACATGACCCCTCCACTGGACATTCATTTTTAAATAATATAATTTTTTCTTCTGCTCTCAAACTAAAAAAAAAAAAAAAGCTGGGTAAATGTTCCCTGGTTTCCAACTAGAATAACTGTTGAGTGGTAATACACAGAAAAAGAAACTTTCATATACAACCCAAAACTAATATATGCCTGCCTTATTTAGAAAGCAGCTGGAATCTTTGCATCTCCAAGTTGGAAAGAACTTAGGGTTCTAAGTTCTCAGAGCTTAGGGTTCTAAGAATTCCAGTTCAAATTTCCACCAACGTAAGAATCCTTTCTGTAATATCTCTGACTGATCCAACCTTTGTTTGAACATGTACAAATAACAGGGAAACAAGGTTTCCCTGTTATTTCAATAATAGCACCCCAATTCTTTGTGGGAAATTACCTCTCCCCTACTGAATATAGCCTGGTGGGACTGTGAGTTAAGGTACCTTGCCTTCCTCTAGCCAAAGAGTGATCACATGGCCCAAGCTAGACACCCTAGTTTTGAATCTTGACAAAAATGCTGAAGGCTGCTGAGGGACACTCTGCGGTGAAGCCCTGCAGAATATGACCACCAGGTTTACTGAGACCTCTACTGTGGTGCCCATTTTTTCTAAGCCTGATTCTTCCACCTTCTCTTTGAGTCTGTAATCTCCTTGATACTCTTCCAATGAGGTACGTTATTGTTTAACTAGTTTATGCAATCAAAGAATCCTAACCGAAACATACCCCCAAAATTCTTTTTAGACTACGTAACTCCAGTTTGTTAAACTGTACTATTTCATGTGACTTGACTTCCAATCTCTAACTTGAATGATTCCCAACTAAGTAAACTCATTTATCAAAATATTTCCAAACAGTCAAACAAAAGGTGGCCTGATCTTAGCAGAGTTAGGGAGAATATGTCCATCTTTGGTCTGGACATGTGCTTATGTAAATGCTGCTTATGTAAAGTCTGATGGCAGACTTTGAGTTTATAGGGAACTAAAATTTGAGGTCTTTTTCATACTAAATTCTATAAAATTAAATATTTCCTGCCCTAAATTATATAGTTGACTTTTAAAAATCTGAGTAACATTTCAGCTTGTTGGGTTTATGTAGCTCATTCCAGTTTAGTCTACAAAGGTTTACTATCACCAATGTTCTGACATGGTTGTCACTGACTGTAGGAAAGAACTGAAATAGAGACTGAGTTTTATTCTCTGGCAATGTGAGCCTATCCTGAGTTAACAAAGGAATGAACTAAGAATAGTCCTATTATCAATCTTTACTAAAGGAATTTAAGAATTCTATATTTGGATATTTGAGTTATATTAAAAAAATCAGCTAATTAAATGTGTATTAAAGGACCTCTGGGCCATTGATATCCCTTTCCCTAAGGGATAAAGAAACAAAATTAGGAAAACAGAAATAAAACACACAAATACACAATCAGGCATATAGACCAGGCATTAAAAACTAGTAGATCACAAAGCTTTAGTCGTTAATTCTTAATCATTTGTAACTGCCATGCACCCCTCCTCCCTGACGTTGGCAGGAATTTCCAAGGGAAATGAAGTGAAACTGCCACTGTTTTACCTTTTATTATTTTATTTTCAGTATCCCACTTTGGTTCAGAAACTTCATATCGTTCAGCAATCTCAAAGAGATGTTGGGGAGACTGGCTAAAGAAAAACCAGTGGACATTTTGTCTGAATTTCTGAGAACTTTTCCATTTTAATTTTAATCATGGCTTTAGTCTAAGATATGCTAGTTTGAAGAACAAGTACAGTTGTAAAGCAATAGATAGGGATGATGCCTAGGAAAGTAGGCTGGCTGCCCAGTCTGCTCCCTAACACTCGTTTCCATTTTGGTGAGTTTATTTTCATCCAGGATCTGAATCTCTACTAATCAGTCTCAAAACCCAATCTATTAAACACAGTAAGAATGGGACCTTATACTAAGAGGAGATTCACATTAAATAAGTTCACAGGAGCTGACAGATGTAATCAGGATCCTGATTTATTAATCTCCTGAGAGAAATCAATCACTACATAGACCTGGAACATTTGAGTCCGCCAGTCTGGCATAGTTTCTCCCTTGAAGGCATCCTCTATGAACATGACAGTGATCACCAGGGGCTGAGAGCAGTCCCCAGTTCTGGCTAGAGCTGAGAGCAAAAAAACAGGACTTCAGTACCATTACTTCAAGGGAATGATTTCTTTCAATAACAGGAATGAGCTTGGAAAAGGACCCTGAGCTCCAGATGAGAGTGTTGTCAGTCAACACCTTGATTTCGGCCTGAACAGAGAACTCAGCCATGCTGTCTCCTATTTCTGACCTACAGGACTGTGAGCTAATAGACAAGTGTTGTTTTAGGCTACTAAGTTTGTTAACAGTTTAGTAGTTTGTTACACAAATATAGAATACTAATACACCTATAGACCCGTGATTCTCAAAATGTAGTTCCCCAACCAGCATCACTATCATCTGGGCACGTGTTAGAAATGCAAATTCTTCGGTCATAGGAGTGTGGGGGGTAGGGCCCGGCAGTCTGTATTTTCAACAAGCCCTCCAGCTAATTCTGAAGTGCACTAGAGTTTGGGAACCACTGAAGTACATGATGCTTAAGGCACAGGTAACCTTTACCTTGTGATAGACCTTGTCTAGGCTTCTATAGCTGGCTAACACATTTTCTGACTGATACACTCTTTCTCTGGGATGTTAACACATGCTATTTAGATTTGCAGTCATCTTTTTTTGCTTTGGAAAAATACTCTTTAAGATTTCTGTATAAACATCCACTGGGAGCCAGCACTTCTTGATTTCTAGTTTAACCTCTAAGGAAAAATCTCACTTCCCTCATTAACTGAGAGGTACCTTACTGTCGTTCCCCTATGGTATCTACATTGTACCTACTGTCTAGCTCTCTAGTGAAAGAATAATGTAGTGTATTTAAATCTTTATACTTGGCTGTGTGTTTTACATTTTAGCCACCCAAAACTCTCAACTCATACAACTCTGATGGTCAATTTCGGCAATAAGGGCCTGGAAGTGAGCATCTTGCCTCACTAGATAAAGAAAACCTATAAGGCACAGTAGAAAGAGTCTTGGACAAGCTGTCAAAAGACTCAGGTTCCAGTTTAGGCTCTACCATGGTGTAATCTTAAGAAGTCAGTTAACATCCAGAGCCTTTATTTCCTCATCTGTAAAATGAAGAGCTCAAAATAGGTGATCTCTAAGGTCTCCTGCAGCTAAGTCACTGTGTGGCTTTCTCATTCACAGATCATTCCTCCAGAAGCAAGACCAGTGCCCATGATGATAAAAGAAAGATATAAAGTAGTAAATGATATTGCAAGTGGCTTAGTTTACATAATATGTCACAGGAAGTAGAAAAGATTAGATATCTTTCCATCTCTAGGAAGCTATCTTTGGGAATAAAGAAAAATTAATTTCAGTGATACATTAACTTTTAAAATTAGAGGGTTATCAAAATTAGGTTGAGAGTCTAAATTAAAATTATTTAATGCCACTTTAAAAGTAAAGTGATAACTTACTAAGCGTTGTGTATTTAATACCAATTCATTTCATGTGAGAATAGGCAGAGCAGGATCTATATAAGCCCTTTATTATCTGCACTTCTGTCAGATTCAATCTGAAAATTACAGAAAATTTGACTGCTGAGAAACTTTACTCTTATGATCTAACTGACTGCTCCTCACATTACCTTTTCTGAAAGTCTGTTTCTCTGGGTGAGAATCTAAGACAGAAATAGGGAAACAAACAGGATTAAGCTTCTAAAGGAATGAAACTTAATTTTCTAAAAAAGGAATCTGGGAAAAACCAACACCAGACCCATATTCTAGCTTGTAAATGCCACCTATCTTTGCAAAGTTTCAACATTTATCTTAAAAGCCTTTTGGCTCAGTGAGTCTTCCCAAACAATCAAGAGAACTTTCACTTGAAAATTAAGATAAAGAATTTATATAGGTTTTTCTAATTGGGTCATATTCATTTTTACATTCAATTTAATATATATTTATTGATCATCTACTATACTTTTCCGGCTCTATGCTAGGAACCTGGGGATAAGAGGCACGGTCACCACACCCTGGGAGAGACAGACTAATTAACAGGCAATTCTATCAGTAGATACAATGAAAACTCAAAAATTCAAGTCTAAATCTGGTTATGGATCAGACAAAAAGACAGAAATCAATTCTATTTAACCTTCTAAGAGATAATAGATTAACATCTCTGGGTTTTAAAGTAAGAATTAAAAGCAACATATCCTTCTTGTCTTGATGATATGAACATAAGGCAGAATACTTCTTGAGAACATACGGTTCTCCAGGGACAAAAAGCACTAAAGCACGTGCATGTATTGTAATGTGAAACTTTTATTTATGCCTTATTATTATTATGCAGTACAGCTGACTTTGGTAAATGGGCCCCTATCGTTCCCATTTCGTATAACTCAAGGCCACTGTTCACTAAGTCCAACATTCATTCAGTAGAAATTTAATGAGTACTCTCTGTGTCTCAACACTATGCTAGGCCCTGGGGAAATACAGATGGAGGGTGTAGTCGTGTCCCCATGGAGTATGCAATCTAATAGAAGAAACAGCTATACAAGCAAGTCACTGGAATAGTGTGTGAGCAGTGCTTTTAAGAGCACATAATCCTAGCAGAGATGAGGGAGTTAACAGACCTTCTTAGAGGAAGAAATCAATCAGGTGGGTTGGGGCGGGTGCCTGATCTATGTCTACAATCAACAGTCTGGATTTAACAGTTGGAGGAATACAAAATGAGTAAGACAAAATTCCTACCCTGATTTCAATGGTGGATGGGGAGAGAAACGAAAAAGACCTAATTAGAGGCAGATTGAGATAGGAGATAAGCACTTTTTTGTAAGTGGAAAGTGCTTTGGAAAAGCAGAGCAGGGATGACTGCTTTCTTTTCAACAAGGGCAATGAAGAAGGCTACATAAAGGAGGTGGTATTTGTGGCGGTTCACTGGCTTATACTCTAGAAGGTTCTATTTATACTGGGAGACATAAATTGCTTCAGTTCTGGAGAGGTGCTTTTAGATTTTCCCTTACTTACTTTAAAGTCTTTACAGAGAAACTGCAATAAGCAAATATATTTTCTGCATACACAATCCACCCAAACACCTTGACATTCTCATTCCACATACTTCACACATGGTATCTTTTACGTCTGGGAAAGTAGGCTAGGAAATGGTTCAAATACCCAAGGGCCTCAAAACATATACGTTGGAAAGCGTACCTAATTTCCAAAAAAGGTCAAACTGCAGAAGAACCCATTGTGATTGGAAAACAAGCTGTTCACTTCTGGGTATAGACAAATGGTGCAGTTTAGGCATAAAGGAAGCAAAAAAGCTCCTCTGCTGTCAAGAGGGTCCTTGCACAGCCTCTGCTCCAGTCCAGCAGCGATCTCACACTGATCAGAGGTATCACAATGTAAAACCCATTTGGGGGGTTGGGAGGTAGATACAGTTTTGTACAGCTGTTCAAAGGAGTAGAGTACTTCTGACTGATGCTTCTAATCTTTGCTTACAGGGATTTAGGACTAGAAGACTTGACAACTAGAAGACTTGACAATAATCCAGAGAGAAGAAAAGTAATTCTGCATCTTGAATGTGAGATGTTTTTTGGCATACACAAGAATTAAATGGCTCCCCCAGAAAAATAATATGCACAACAGAACCAAGGGAGTGAAAGTGATCAGAAAATTAGTCCATACAAACTAAGAGCTAAGTATGAATATTTAAAAACTGATAACAAGGGCTTCCCTGGTGGCGCAGTGGTTGAGAGTCCGCCTGCCGATGCAGAGGGCACGGGTTCGAGCCCCGGTCTGGGAAAATCCCACATGCCACACAGCGGCTGGGCCCGTGAGCCATGGCCGCTGAGCCTGCGCGTCCACAGCCTGAGCTCCGCAACAGGAGAGGCCACAACAGTGAGAGGCCCGCATACTGCAAAAAAAAAACAAACTGATAACAAGAATGATGATTCTTTTTTGTTACTATGGGAAAAGAACATCATTAGCCCAAAGAAACTGCATGGCTATAACACAGATGTATATAATTCGATCTCCATTTCATTACAATTATTGCAGCCAAGTAACTCATGTCAGATCTAGCACCATGAGAAAACACCAGGTTGAGTAAGAGCTCCCTTCAGCATAAATACTGATAGTCATTATGAGGATCAGGTATGGAGATGTCTTGCTTTTTGACTTCACAGGTGTCATTCAGTAACTCCTTAATAAACTCTGTTTTTACGTGATCCCTGTGGGAACTTGGTACCTTGTTATATTTAATATACTTCTAATAACACCACGAGAATGGGCTTTGATGCAACTCCAGTTCTCGGAAAAGAGCCTACCGTCAAATTTCATAGCAGATTACATGATAGTTAAAGATCAACTGTCTGGGGAATAAAGACACAGACCTACTAGAGAATGGACTTGAGGATATGGGGAGGGGGAAGGGTAAGCTGGGACAAAGTGAGAGAGTGGCATGGACATATATACACTACCAAGCATGGAATAGATAGCTGGTGGGAAGCAGCCGCATAGCACAGGGAGATCAGCTCCGTGCTTTTTGACCGCCTAGAGCGGTGGGATAGGGAAGGTGGGAGGGAAGGAGACGCAAGAGGGAAGAGATATGGGAACATATGTATATGTATAACTGATTCACTTTGTTATAAAGCAGAAACTAACACACCATTGTAAAGCAATTATACTCCAATAAAGATGTTAAAAAAAAAAAGATCAACTGTCTGATCACCCAAAAAGGGATTTACCTTTAAAAAATACATCTCTGAGATATCCAAATGATTACAATATCTCCAGAAATGAGGCACTCTGTCTTTCCCACTCATATCCAATCCTCTTGGCAATCGAATTGACCAAAGTCAAACTGCACCGATTAACCCTGCAAACCTGGATGTGTACACCGTAACAAAAGTGCTCTGCACCGCTCACATATAAGCTCAGCTTCCAGGCACTGGAATTGTATTCATGACGCCTCAGTTGTAAGGGTTATCAGAGTAAGTTCACATTTTGAGGAGCATAGGGCACTGAGAATTACACAGCCAGCTACTGACAAACGGCTACATGTGCTTTTTCCATTGCATCTTTTCTTCCAGCTCTCATGGAAACAAGCTCTGCCACAGCCCCTTGATGAGCCAGCAGAGCCCAGTCATCTGGCAACCATGACTGGTCTCTCTGGCATCTGAGAAGAACATCAGCTAAAGAAAACGAGAGGATTAAAAAAAGAAGTGAACACAGAAAATTCATTTTTCACCCCCTTAAATTCTGCAGTTCCACTTGCCTGACTCTAAATTAATTTTGTTTTGAATGCTGTATAAATGGATTCTAGAGCCCTATCCAATTTTCAGACCACTTTGTTATGTGCCTAGTATAGGGCTCAGTAAAGTTACTGCTGGCATGAGTGCACCATAAAGCTTGTGACTCGCTGATATAATATTTTAAATAAGGATACATTTCTCATCCAATATGACATTATGTGGGAAAACTTAGCTTTTGTCACCTGTTTTCTCGTGAGAGCTTGAGAAAGTTATATAATCTTTCAACTATATCTTTATGTCATTATGAGAATAAGAAAATCTGTCTTCTTTTTATTAACAACTGATTAGACCTATTCATTATTCAAAATGAACCAAAACAATCTGCAAATTCAGTGACATCAAGGAGGTAGTTCACTGTTTTACTTTAGGAAAAACTCATATATGGCCTCGAAGAACAGAGGTGTCATAATGAAATACCTAAGTGCGAAATCACACCATCTTGTATATAAAAGTCTTTTTTGTCTAGCTAGAAGCTTGAAACTACCAGAAGTCTCATTAATCTACCACCCTCTGAATAACAAAGGTACCAACATAATTGCTCCTCCGTTAGGAATACGTAGGCTTGAGGTCAAAGTGTATGAAACTGCTTACTCAGTGTTACCCAGCAGCTCCATGGTAGGAATGGAAAAATAAGGCTGGATCTGCACTGCTGGATGGGATTATGAGTTTACATTCCCTCCTTCCATTTAAGGACATTTCCAAAATGATGGCTCCAATCTTTATATGTGCTTATCACACAATGTGCTACCACTATAAAATTAAATTTCTTTTTAAAAAATGGGGAAAGAGTTCTACCCCCCAAACATCTATTTGCCAGATGATTTAAACAGCACATCATAGGTCTCTGACCTATAGACCACTAATCACAAGAGCCTAGGGAGCTAATGCATCATGTTGGAATATTAGCTCCTACAGAAACATAGTCAAATCAGAGCAGAGCCAACCAGGCTTTTATCCTTCTAAGGGAAACAGATGAAATTCCACACAGTTTCCTGTGCATGTAGGTCTTTTCAATAACAGTCTGAAATGCAACCATGAATTGATATCATCTCACGTTTAAAAAGGCTAATAAATTCACGACATTTACATGGTTAATCTTATTTTTGGGAACAGGCAAGGCCAGAACGTGATATAAAATATAAAGGGACTTGCAGTGAAAAAGAGAGTCTCTTTCTTTTCCTGTGTCCCAAGCATCAATTCCCTCTCTAAAAACAATCTCATAAAGATAAGCTATGCACTTGTGTGTAACTTATACAAATGGTAGCACATTAGACTTACTGTTCTCACTTTGCTTTATTTACTTAACAATATATCTTGGATTTTGTTCCGTTACCACTGTAGAACTTCCTCATTCTTTTAAAAACTTGCATAGCATATTCTATGGTATACCATATTATATTTAATCAGTCCCCAACTGATGGACATTTAAGTTGTTTCCAAACCTCTGGTATTACAAATGATGATGCAATAATTACACTTATGTCAGTCATTTTGCTCAAATGAAGTACAAATGCAAGAAAATTCTTAAGAGTGGAATTACTTAGTCAAAGGATACATGCATTTAAGATTTTTTTTATAGATTGTCCATTACAGAAGTTGTTTATCATTCCACCAGAAGTATGAGACCAACTGCTTTCTCAAACCCTTGACAATCCAGTTTTGATCAAACTTCTTTACCTTTTTCTTTATCTCCATGGCGTGTGGAATCTTCCCGGACCAGGAATCGAACCCGTGTCCTCTGCACTGGCAAGTGGATTCTTAACCACTGCACCACCAGGGAAGTCCAACATCATAGTCTTTAAATTATAGTTCAGTATTTTTATTAAAAAGATGGGCTAGCTCCATCTCAATACTCTTCTTCCTCAGCATTTGTCATTATGCATTCTTATCTTTATACGCTTTTCAGTTGAGTCACTTGGGTTTTCCAGATATACAATTATATCAGCTAGGAAGCATGGTTAACACTCCTCCTTTCCGATTTTTTTTTTAACTTCTAATTGTTTTCTTGTAAGACTACTTTGGCCAGTATCTCTATAACAATATTAAGGAATAATGGGAATAGAGGTATTCATTCTCTTAATAACATTATGGAAATGCTTTTGGTGTTTCCCTATTAAGCAAGATGTTGGCCTCTCAAATGAGATATATACATACATATATGAAAAACGTGTCTTTACATGAAAGACAATATAGTATAGTAGTTAAAAGCACAAACTCTGCAACTAAATTCTTCTACATATAAACTATGTGGTCCTGAGTAAATAAGTTGCTTAACTTCTTTGTGCCTTTGAAGATAATATTATTGTTTCATAGGGATTTTGGAAGAATTACTTGTCAGAAGTCATAAAGTGCTAGAATGTAGTAAGCATTCATATCACAGATGCTTGTGAGGACTACCAATCCAGGGACATTACCACAACAGAAACTTCTTCATATCAAATTTCAATCTGCAGGTTTCCAGGCCATATACATGGTTTAAATTTCTAGCCCTAAACCTACATTAGCCAGGTTTTGGTTAGAAATTCTCACAAGGGCAGAGATCTTTGTTGCCCAGTGTCTAAAATTCTGTGCCTGGCACAGAATAGGCACTCAAATATTTGTTGAATGAAGAACGAATGAATGACTGGAGATGCCCCCACCCCCGCCCCCACCCCCACCCCCACCCCCAGTGCCTTTTGTTTTTTCTTGATCCATCCAGAGCCATGGCTGAGAAGGACAGGTCTCCTGCTTTAGGATGAGTGTTTTTTCTAGTTTACCCATTGACAGTATCACCCTTAGGGAGTCTGAGCTATAAGAACCATTTAACCTCTTATCCTGTTTGAGCCCCAGCTTTGTGTTCTATCCCCCCAACTCTGAGTGAGTCATGTGTCCACTAGAACCCAGGCTCTAGTTCACTAAGGACTGGTAGATGCTCTCAGGAGAAAATCCTTGCAAGTTTTTTCCTTCGGAAAAGTTTTCTTTTTTCAGTCGTTTCTGGCCTACAGTTATTTCTCTTACTTTATCTCCAGCTGAACTGTGCTTTAAGAAGATAGATTTTATATTTTAACCAGAACTTTTAGATGTAAAGTATTCATCTTCTATTATATTGCTAGAAGTAGAACTCTCTATAACCACTTATTTAAAGTGGTATAATATAAAAATTGATGTGGAAAAATGGGTTATAAGAAAGTTAGTGTCCCTGAGTTCACGACATTATCTTTTACCCCATGGAAGTTATAGCTTTCTTTTGTGTGTTCCAAATTAGAATACTTTTTATTATTATCTCATAGATGAATAACACTAGCTATAACTTACTGAGTACTGCTGTGCACCAGGCATTTCAAATATATTATTCTAATCATTACACTAACTTTGTAACTATGCCTTATTAGCCTTATTTTAAAAGTAAAGAAACTAAAAGAGCATTTATGAAACTTTCCCAATGATTCAAGGTAGTAAGAAGTTGTAGTAGATACGTATTATGGCACCTGCCTACCCACATGCTTCTAAAAGACATTATTTCACCCTGTTGAGGGGTAACAGTCAAAGTTTATGCCATATGACTCTACCCACATGTCCCAGCCAAGTGGATGAAAGGTACTAACTTGACCTAGGATCCACGATCCATCAGTTGGTCAGTGCCCTCTTACCAATCTAAAAACGGATTAGGTCCAATCAGATTCTCCCTCTTCTATATGAACTTTGCCAGTAGTAGGTTACCCCGAATGCTCAAACTTTCCCTTTAAAAGTAAGTGTTAGGAAAAACAAAAAGTCAAGGAGTTCTAAATGGTCAGATTCTTGAGAACAAGTGACAAAGGGCTACATTTTTCAGCCCTCTGCCCCATTTATCTTTGTAAATACAGTGTTTCTTATTTAAATAAGAATTACAGCCTAACTGGAAGTGCTGTAGGTAAGGAACTATACAATAACTTCTCCTATAAGATTATTCTACTTCTTTATTAAATTTCAAATATTTATGAGACCAGAGGAAACAGGGAAAAGAGCCACTATTTGTTTAAAATTTCCCTGCTTGGAACTGCTTAACTTTGAAGCACTTGTACAGTATTGACAAAGCGCCTTACTGTACTAGAAGAAGCTAAAGCCACTTGTATCACTGCAAAAAAATGTATTTATTCCCTTGTAGTATTACTAATTAATTCATTCCTTTATTCCATAAATACATATGTGTTGAGCACCTACTGTGCTCTCGGAATTGTACTGGGTGTAAGGGGTATACTGGTGAACCAAACAAACTTGGTTCTTGCCTTCAAAGACATCACGTGAATAATTGGACAAATAATTACTTAATTGTAGTAGCAAAAAGTACTACAAAAGGGAAATAAGATATCTAATAGAAAGACTAGAGAATGAGGAACTAACATAAAAAAATTAATAGTACAAATAAATTTTAGTCATTATGGGTACAAAGTTGTACATAAAACATTAGCAAAAAGAATCCAGCGGTACCTTGAAAGAATAATCACTATGACCAAATGGAGTTCATACTAGGAATGTAAGGATAGTTCAATATTAAGAAATCTATTAATATAATTTACCATATTAGAACATCAACAGAAAAATTGCATAATCATGTCTTTACATGATGAGGCATTTTATAAAATTCACCATTCTTAATTAAATAAGATTTTGTATTTTTATTGACTGCTTACTACAGTCCAAGCACTTTTCTAAGCACTTTATGAGTTCTCACTCACCTAATCCTTCCCAAAACCCCATGAGGCCATAATATTATGGTCAGATCATACAAGGACTAATAGGTCTTGCTAAAGATTTTGGATGGTATCCTATAAACAATGCGAAATCACTGAAAGGGTTAAACAGAAGTATGGTGTGGTCAGAGTTGCATTTTGAAAAGATCACTCTGTATAATATGAAGGTGCAGGAGCAGATATAGGGCAACCAATCAGAAAGCTATTAGAGTAGGTCCAGTGATTAACAGAAACATTAGAGTGCCAAGTTAAGAAACTGGGAAATTATTAAGAAATTAAACTTGGGGAGAGCTACAAAGAGTTACTGAATAGAGAGATGATACATATAAGAGGTATTTTAGGTGAATTGGAAGGGGGAAGGGAATTATAGTTAGAGAGACCAGTTAGAAAACTATTGTGATAGATAAGGCATAAGGTTGTAAGAGGCTGAACTAAGGTGCCAGCAGAGGAAATGGAAAGGAAGGCAGAGAAACAAGAGGCTCTGAGGATCATGAAAAAATCCAGAGCTCGATAGACACCTGGCACCATGGCAATGGACAGGTCTCTTGCCTTCATGTACTGTGAGCTCCTTTACGTCCAAGCATGTCTTACTTTTCTTTTTATTTCAGCAATCAGCACAAATTTTGCACATGGTAGGTCACAACAAATCAAATATTGACAAGACAGTGACAGAGACAGATATTTAGGGAATTACATTCAGTCTATTGCTCTTCTTTACAGGGGGGGAGTACTTTCTTTTAAATGTTCTCATTGGGAACTGTCACAGATTATAAGAGACTAAGGAGATGTGGCAACTAAATGCAGTGTGGGATCCTGGATTGTATCCTGAAGCAGAAAAAGTATATTAGTAGGGAAAACTGGAGAAATTTCAATAATGTCTGTAGATTAGCAAATAGTATTTTATCAATGTCAATTTTCTGATTTTGATAACTGTACTATACTTAAGTTAGACGCTAATATTAGGGGAAGCTGGGTGAAGGATAATGAGAACTCCATAGTGTTTTGTAACTTCATAAGTCTAAGTCATTTTTTTTAAGTTAAAAAATTAATAAATACCCTTGTTAATGGCAAATCTTTATTTTTTAAAAGTATAGAACTGATTTTGAAAACAAAAAAGACAAGAAAAATTAGTGCAGAACAAAGGCTGGTGAAAAGGTCAGTAATCTATCTGGGTAATAAATTTCTTGGTAGGCGAGGGGTTGATTAAAAAAACATGGTGTGACTTTAAGTAAATATGAGACTGTTTTCTTTTATAGTTCATAAATGGCTTCTAAAGGCAATTCAAAAGGACGAGGTCTAAAAATATTTTTTGCAATGACAGCATTGTTGAATTAGTGTAAAGAGTGGCTACGCTGAAGAATGGCATTCATTTAAACAGTGTACCTTAAGGTATATTTATTCCAAAAAAGTCACTCTTCGTTACCTTATGGTCACACCTCAAGGTGCTGAGGCAGTTTCTGTGCACTTAGTAAGTGAAAGAATAGTTAATTGAACGCAGTAATTTATCATGTCTCCCACTTTCTAACACAAGAGGCTGAGTGATTTTCTAATCTCTTCTGTTATGGAAGTTCTTTTCGTTTTACCTTTTTGAGGTTATGAGAAAATTTATTACTCTTTAGTAGAAACTTGCTATTCTTTGGGGGGAAAAGGAAAGTACAAAGAGAAACAGAGTGAGCGAGAGAGTGGTATACAGGAGGCGTGTGGTCAGCAAGGTCAGCTCTCCTGGGTCATCCCTCAGTTGGTCTCACAGTGTATTCTATCAAGGTCAACACTGAGCATCCCCTGGACATATTCACCAATATGTTGGTCATGACATATGCAACATTTTATGGAGAATTTACTGGGATGGCCAAAACATTTGTTAGGGTTTTTCTGTAAGCATTTACGGAAAAACCCGAAAGAACTTTCTGGCCAACCCAATGTAACTAGGGACCTTAACCATGAGTTAATAAGCTCAAAATTTCATTCATTAGAATTTCTGTTGGAAGGCCTTTCAGCCACATGACCAAAATATGAAATAATATGTAAAATTATATAAATATCTAAACAATTACCCAAATAGGCACTATGCCCAAGCCTACAACAAAACAGAAGCATTTTATTTCTTTATTTCCCTAAAGGAGTAAGATGGTATAGGATATAGGCCCAAGCCTTAGAATCAATGTCCTAATTTCTCTTCCCCTTTGCCACTTAATTTGCCTATATTTTGCCTGTCTTGCTTATAAAACAGATGTAATAACATTGTTACCTTCCAGGGGACTTATGTAAATTAATGAATATGGCTGTAAAACATTTTGCAAACATGAAGTGTTACATAAATACTTACTAATTCCTTGAATGTGCTCATTATATTGCCTGCTTTGAACCTTAATATTTGCTTATAACTCTACACTCCAAATTTCCCCAAGGAAGAAATTCCAACTTGACTTGCCTGTGGCTTTATAGACATCTCTTTATATAAGCAAAGTCCAATTCCTTAGGATGCAGAACCAGGAACAAACACAACTAACGAAAAGCCAAGCAGTACTCACAGATGCTCTAAACCTGTGAATGTACAAAATGCACCTCAGTAATAGCTAAGCACATTCACTCAACGTTTCCAGTTGGGGATTGTAAGAGAAATATAATGATTTAGGGAGTTAGATAGTAAAAATTAAAAGTTCACAATATAATCTCATGACTCTCAAATTCTCTGCTTAAACAGAAGACCATATTCTCTCACTATTCAAAGGTCAGAATCCTATGAAGGCTAAAAGAAAATTTTATATCTGAACAAGATTTGAATCATTTAGCCTCTGTTGCTCTAGTTTTACATATGTTCTCAATGAATCCCTTCAAATTACTGCCACTCATGCTCTACTTAGCCAGTCCGAAACTATTACTCACTTGAAAACACAGTACCATACTAAAAATTACTAAGATGATTAAATGAGATAGTACATGAGATATAAGTACAGTATCTGTTCTGTATGCACTCAATAAATATGCACTCAATAAATAGTATGCACTCAATAAATAGTACTTACAAAAATGATTTGTAATTAATTCTGACAAATCAATTGATGTCCAATAAAATTGATTTTATGGATGACTTAGGGAAATACCAATATTTCTACTTGTACTGTACATTAAACACATGACAATGAAACACAAGTTAATAAATATTTAGCCCATATTTTGATAAGTAACTCATCACAATGAGAGTAACAAGATTAAGAAAACAAATACTCTTGAAGTAACAATTTTAACACGTTGATATATTATGAAATAGAACACAGAAACCATCATATATAACTGCACAAATTTAATGACAAAAGGCTATGTATATCCCTCACAAGCTTAATTGAAAGAGTGACTATCATACTAAGCTGGTAGATAAGAAAAGTACTGTCATTCAACTGTGTGACACTCAGATTGCACAGCTGAAGGATTATTATGCAAGTCAGTATGCAATCTACATAACTCGATCAGCATAAAACAACTGGTCTTCCAATATTGTAACTTGGAACAATTTCTATTATGTAACAGAGAAACAGTCCAACTCTACTTTAATAAATTCAGATATAAAACAAAAAAATATATAAAGAACATGTCATTCAATGAGGCTGAAGGGTCTGCCATAACTCAGAACTAACAAGGATCACAAGTATTTAGGACAAAATAGTAAAACAAGCATGGATGCTGCAATTCCTAGGACATCAGTGAGTCCACAGAGAAGAAAAACTATATATATACCAAATGTGGAAAAACTCTCACCAAAAGATCGAGAGTTCTTTCATACCAGAACATTCTTACTGGAGAGAAACTCTATGTACTGAATGTTGGCAGGTCTACAGAGAGAAGTCAGAACTGACTTATTCATCAGAAGGTTCATACTGCAGATGAACCTCATGGATGTACTATCTGTGGGAAATCTTTTGCTGGGAAATCACATCTTCAATTGCATCATTTAATTCATACAGGTGAAAACAGATGTAATAACTATGTATGAACTGATTGTGGGAAGCTCAACCTCAAAATGCTCATCCTTAAAATAAAGCCTGTCAATACAGCGACTGTGCTTAAGGGCTCCATCCAGCTACCCTGATGACCAGATATGAGTTCTAATATGCATCAGAGCAGCCATACAGGAGAAAAAAAAAAATCACTTTTTTTGGAAAGTGATCAAGTCTTCTCACAGCAGTCAGATCTAATAATAAAATTGAGGCTCTAGGCTGCAAAGAGCCTTATGAATATGTTACATGTGAGAAAGCCTTGAACAAAAAGCTGCTTGCACTGTTTGAGTGAGAACTCATTCCCAAGAGAACCTCGAATGATGCCTGGCTGAAGGAACCTTTCCTAATGGGCACCTGTCTCACTAACACACCTTTCTGCTCACAGTATTAGGAAGAGCTTTCCCACAGAATGCACTAAAATTTCCATTTCTTTAAGTATTATTGAAGTTATTGACAAATTGTAGTTCTTCATCTATGAAGCCGTTTTCAAAACTATTTTTCTTAGGAGTTTTCTTTAATTGATTTGTAGAATTCTGAACATATTATGGATACTAGTCACTCACTTGTTATGCACGGCAAAAATTGTATTCCAGCTTTTGTTATAGTATCATTTACAATAGGGACAATGTTGATTAAGTTACAAACAATGGTTTGCCTCCAAGAAAGCTAAAAGTAGCTAATGCAAATTCTGGTGAGAATTAATAGAATCAGTAAACCAGCTGAATATATTTTAAACATAAATATGCTATCCTACCCAGTAGAATCTATAAATATTTTCAGGCAAAAATTAGACAGCATAGGTCAAAATCTAATGACAGCTTAGAGAACTTTAAGACAGTCAACCTTAAAAGCATGTCTTTGTAATTCAGGGAAAATATTGCCTGATCATATAAGGTAAGTAGTCTTTATGTCAGGGGTTTATTAAATTTGTAAGGAAGAAAATGATGATGACATGCCCACTAAACATGCACTATATTCTTAATACCCTTTTACTGAAGTCTCACTTCTGAGCGTTAATTGCACTGGTCTCAAAAGCATCTGGCAGGGCTTGCCTTGGGTGACTGAAAAAGGCCATCTCCTGGAGCTGGGGAGTCTGGGGAGCTGCCACCACTTTTCCCTCTGAATAGAGCTCAACAGAACCAGCTGGGACACAGCTGCATCCCAGCTGTCAGCTTTGATTTCTTATGGCTACACTAAAAACAATCACTCTAGCTTGATCACATGATAATTCAATCTATATTACTACAGCTAAGACAACATTAAAGATTAAAATGTGCCCAGAATTCGGAAAGACTATCTGCATAAAGAATTACGTTTGTGGCTGTGTCATGTATCCCTATGCACATTTTGTCATCTCATCTGAGGTCAGGTAGACAAAAGCGCTGATCGTATTTTGTGGAGGGAAAAAAAATATCACATTGGCCAGATGAAGGAGGAGAGAAATACATTATTAAAACTATTATTGACATAAATGCCATTAACAGCAAGTAATTATCATATCAACACTCAGAAAAACACTTTCCTCACAGCTCACCAGACCATAAGCTTTCAAGAGCAGGGGACATAGTTCACCAATTTTTCTAACATCAGTCCTAGCACAGTACCTGGCACATAGCAGGTACTCAATAAACAGTTTCTGAATGAATAAGAAGGGAAACTGGCACAGAATATATAAGGTAATTTATACAAACAGTTAAATCTCCCTTAACTAGGTAACAATGAGACAAGTCTGATGATTTAATTCTTTCTGTGACACAGAGAAAGTAAGAGGTAGAATATTCCTAACTTCCATAAGACTGTCCATTTGAGCATTCACAGAATGAGTGCCCAAAATCTTCCTGATCAAAAAGAGGAATGTTTTTGGTATCTACTCTGGAGCTTAACCAGGAGAAAAAGGAAAAAGCATTCAGAGGAGTTAACAGAAGCAGTTCCAGAACTAAGAAGCAAATATTCTCACCAACAAAATCACTGGTAAACTCACAGCTTACTTTCAATAATGACATCTGCTTCAGAAAATGTCTTTGGAAAGATGGGGATCTTTGCTGGTGCCTCTGAACTGGTGCCTGCCCCACTTACTTGGTAGAAGTAATACTGAGTGTAGGAGCTGTAATGTGATCACTGGGAGGCCATTTACTCACTCACGTAGATTATATGTAAATTATATCAGAGAAGTAGAGATTATAATCAAGATGTACTTATTTTGCTAGCACTTTTCTCCTGGTCAGAGAAAATGCTGAACCTAAAGTAGTGACTACTGCCAGCCAGAATGGCTATCACCCAAAAACAACACAAGTAACAAATGTTGGCGAGGATGTGGAGAAAAGGGAACTGTCCTACACTGTTGGTGGGAAGGTAAGTTGGTGCAGCCACTACGGAAAACAGTGAGCAGGTTTCTCAAAGAAACTAAAGAAACATACACCCCAATGTTCATAGCAGCACTATTTACAATTGCCAAGATATGGAAGCAACCCTAAGTGTCTATCAACAGATGATGAATGGATTAAGATGTGGTGTGTATACACACACACACACACACACACACACACACACACAAGAAAATACTACTCAGCCATAAAAAAAAGAATGAAATCTTGCCATTCGCAACAACATGGATGGCCTTGGAGGGTATTATGCTAAGTGAAGTAAGTCGGACAGAGAAAGACAACTACTGTATGATATCATTTATACGTAGACTCTAAAAAAACACAATGAACTAGTGAATATAACAAAAGAGAAACAGACTCACAGATATAGAGAACAAATTAGTGGGGAGAGGGAAGGAGGGAGAGGCAATATAGAGGTAAGGGGATTAAGACGGCACCAACGATTATGTATAAAATAAGCTACATAGGTATATTGTGCAACACAGAGAATATAGCCAATATTTTATAATGACTATAAATGGAGCATAACCTTTAAAAATTGTGAATCACTATATTGTACAGCTGTAACTTACATAATATTGTACATCAACAATATTTCAATTAGGTACATAAATATAAAGTAGTGACTACCGGCATTTTAATCTTTTGTTCTTATTTCCAAATGTAGCTTTATAAATGGGGAACTATGGGATTCCCAGGATGTTCTTGTGACTCAGTTTGAAAATATGCCCACGTGCTTAGTTGGCAAGACCAGATATGGTACCATTTCCTAGTCTCCTGGAGACCTGGGTTCAGATACTCCAGGAACAATGATTGGATCTACACTGGGACAAGGCTGGTAGATATGCAGGGAGAGCTGTAGACGTGCATGCTATGAATCGAGGGATTCCTTAACCTCAGCCAAGGGGGTGACCGTGCACTTGTGCTCTGAATCATAAAAATTAAAGAAGGTGCTGAGGGGACAGCAAGCATGATCTCAAAAGAAGGCAGTTGAGATAGGACCTCAGCGAATTATGGAAGACCATTGTTAAACGGAGTTGAAAACATAAAAATTCAATGTTAGACAAGGCTCCAGAGACTAAAGCTGTATGAGTGCAACATTATCCTAGGACTCCTAACGTCGAATGCTAAGTGAATCTCCTGAATGAGCTTATGCTGTGGATGGGTTATACTTCAACAGTACGACCCCAAAGGTTTTTAAAAAATTCCTTTAAAGACAGTTCCATGTGTAGCACTGTATCTGCCGCTGGAGGGCCCAGCAGAGATCCTACTATGAGCTACCATCTAGCACGAGGATTGGAAGACAGTAGAGTGAAGCTTTTCGGCAGTAGCAGGGTTTTAGGGTAAGACCCAGGAACACATACCCAAACGAGGAGCAATGAGGTCTTGGAGGGCAGGGAGGAACATCACACAGGTAACATAACTTGAGCGCTTTGAAAGTACAAAGTAAAATCACAAATCAAAGGCTTAATAACATCACGGTTCTCATCACCACAGGTGACCATCTGCTTTGAGTCTGTTATGGGATGTAATTGCTCCTTTCTTGCTAGCAGCCATTTTAGGAGACCCCGGAAGCACCTCTGGCAACCTGCCCAAGGTGGTCCTTCCCCTTTTGCATTTTGGCAGGAAGAGAGAAGTTCTGGGTAAAGGAAGTGGTTTGGTGAACATTCCTGGATCTGCAATTTAACCAAAACGAAAGTACTTAGAATGGCATTGTAGTGGGGTTGTGCTGTATTTACTTCTCAGAAAAGAAAGAACTGCCGCATACTTGATGTATGGAAAGCAGACACCTACTCACCAAGAACAAATAATAACTTAAGATGAATGAACTGAAAAGACATGCAACAGCACAACCACAAGAGAGCTTTTGTGTATGTAAATTTGCTTGCTTTTTAAACCACTGATATCCTGTTTCTGAAAACTTATTCCTAGCCTCTATTCTTCCCTAATAGAACCCAATCAGTTTCTGACAGCTCTTTCCCAAACAGCTGTCTTTCATTTAATTTCATTTAGTGTGCAAACCGTTTCAAGTTGCATGCACAAGCATACTGTGAAGAATTCATTTTCTCTAGTTTCCTGGCGACGATAAAAGAATTTAATAAAAAAAAAAAAAGTTGAACTTTGGCCTGAAATGTTGCTGTCCTGCTGAAATGGTGAATTATACAAGTGGAAGTGATCCAAAGGTTATTCGGTCCACCCCCTACCACGCAAAAGAGCCTAAACAGATCCTTTCATGTAATTATCTTACTTGTCCTTTTAAAATCTTGTAAGAAGAATTCTACATTCTCACTAAATAAATTTGGTCCAGACCTTGATAATTTGAAGAATGAACTTTCCTAGGGATAAGTGCGGGGGCGGGAGGATTTAGGACTCACAAACTGGAACAAGTCAGAATACAGAATTAAAAAACAAGTATGATCCTAGAATGCATATAACGGAGAAGATCAGGAAAGACTTTTGTAAAGGAAGCTTAGTTCCTGAAGGAAAGGGACACGACATTGCATAATAGTTTAAAGCATGTAATTCAGAGTTTAATAGCCCTGGATTCAAATTCTACCAATGCTATTCTAAGAAAACTCTCTTATCTTCAAAATGGGTATTAACATTTATTGAGTTCTTGCTATATTTCAGGCACTATTCTAAGTGCTTTACATTCATTACCTTATAGAGAAACGCTTATATTACAGAGCTGTATAAATTAAATAAAACAATGTACTTAAAAGTGCTTAGCACAATTTTTATATTCAATAAATGGTAATAATTATTATTCCTACTTTTGCTCATGAAAACCTAAACTGACCATCAACAAGACTTCGGCATCCAAAGTCTTAAAAAAAGAAATTAAAGTAAGTGATGCCACTTTGCTCCCTCCCTAACTCCCTTCCATCCAATGTAGGAAACAACCTTGTGGCAGACGTGAGAAAGGAAATTCAGTTTTCTCCATCTTCCAAAGTAATAATGGTAAGAAGAGGGAATCATGGGATAGTGTGAACACCCTCCAATTCCTTTCAGCAGTTGAGAACTTCCTCATCCTCCACTTCTTTTCAGTCCCCTCGTGCTCATTGCATCATTCTCTGAGTTTCTAACCCACCAGGATTTTAAACACAAAAGGGAGCCTCGGGATTCCCTGGTGGCACAGTGGTTGAGAGTCCGCCTGCCAATGCAGGGGACACGGGTTCGTGCCCCGGTCCCGGAAGATCCCACATGCCGCAGAGCGGCTGGGCCCGTGAGCCATGCCCGCTGAGCCTGCGCGTCCGGAGCCTGTGCTCCGCAACGGGAGAGGCCACAACGGTGAGAGGCCCGCGTACCGCAAAAAAAAAAAGGGAGCCTCAAAGAACAGCCCTGCTGCCCCTTGTGCACAGCTCTGCTCCACCTTAAACTTCCACCTTTCACAGAAGACACACTAAACTTACTTTTCCAATTTCTCAGGAGCTCCTGAATGTAATGGCTCTTGGGAATGGCAGATGTCTAGTTATGAACTTCAGCAGAATTTGGACTTCGGAGACTCCAACCTATTAATAATACTTAAGTGTCAGCATCTCTCCGGGTAGTAAAATCAGACATCTATGTTCATTCAATTCAAGCACAACTTGAACTCAAGGGAGATATAACTCAGGGGTGACTATGAAGCCACTTGTCTAAGAGATGTTTTTCCCTATTTGGGAGAGAAATATTTAGTGTAAAGTAGAGAAAAATGACTTGCTTCAGATTGAGGGTGAACATATTCAAAATCTACCTGACATGATAATAGGAAAAAGTAAGTGAGAAAACTGAATTAACATTGCTTAAGGAAAGCAATTAAAAAAATTTTAAAGCACAATTCCCGATTGTGAAAACCCGTAAACTTTGGAATGAGTTATCTCTTTTAAGACGTTTTAAAAATTAAGATTGTTAATTTCTTAGGGTGCTTTTAGCTAAAGCATTCTGTTAAGAAGAAGAGGGTGGATGATATCTCAATATTCCATTTAACACCAAGATGATGTAATAACTAAAATGCATTTTTAGCATGAAACCATATATTTGCTTAGAAATTTAGGTGAACAAATAGTCATTATTTAAGGAACCCACTCCTGCCACCTTTAAAAGTTGAATGATCTATTCTAGTTTAAGCAAAATGGATCACTATTAATCAAGGTTCAAAACTGCTTTGAAAAATAGAAAATAAAAAAATTTTTTTTAAATATGCCAACTGCCCATGGTACCACTGAAAGCAATAGCTATAAGGTTAGTCAGGAATTAAGGGAGCTAAATTTGGAGGTTGCTATCACTTGAATTGGGCAGAAAGACTAAAGGGCAAAGAGGGAAAGTTGCTGATGGGTAGGACCAATGTATGAAAGAGTTGATTAAAATTACCAATTCAAATGCAGCTGGCAACTGAAGCTTTACAGAATTCTTTCCATGTATGCCAATGACTTGGCAGGCAGGCTATGGCCACAGGGATACTCAGCACTCAATTTGACAAGAGGCTAAAACACAATCTATTTTAAAAGGGAAGACCAGAAATGAAATTGGTGATGCCAGTGCCTCCTGTTATCAAGTACTGCCGCCCACTCTTTCCAGTCCAGCTTATATTACCATCACCAACAAGTATGCCTGGGCCAGACACCACATTCAGAACCATGGCTCCTTGCTGTCTACACTCCAGGCCCCAAATCACTGGTTTCTTTATCCAATCACCCTGCAAAAGAGGAAATATTATCTAGCAACTACAGCAGAGGATCCCCAGACACACCCTGTGGAAATGCATTGGGAATATCAATGAAAAGAACTGTCCCCCAGCAAAAATTTTTATCTTCTCTTTCTACCAGGCTCCTTATTTCTCTCAGAAAACTTTGCTTCCTGTTACAGAATGCTCTGGGTAGGACACTCACACTTCTCACCAACACCATGCCAGAACATTCAAGAAATCAAACCTACTTCAATTCCATGTTTACAAAAGAGAGAGACATGTACAAATTCATACCATAAGCTGGGCTCACAGCCACATTATAAAAGTCATATTCCACCTGCCTGCATTTTATCAAACCATGAATCATTTCTACACTGATCCCCCAAGATTCTTGTGTTCTGGCCAGGGAGCATTTCAAGTGTGTGGCCATCAAGTGCCATGAATAACAGAGAAAGGAGTAAAAGCAGTTTCTAAGTCAAATCCTGAAAATAAACATGTTTCCAAGCGATGTAATTACAACAATATGCCACTCTTGGTTTGAAAAATAATATAACATTGAGGTTTTTTAAAAAGGGATCAAGAAGGAAGTATAAACAAAAATGGCCTCATATTGTTCTGTATCAGTTTTTGCCTATACATAAGGCTAGCTGGTATAAAGTAGGGCAACAGACAGACAGAGTAGATTGAAGGTCCTCATGGATAACGAAAGTCTAGATTACACTATACTCAAATCGAAATAACCAAACACAAACAGGTAATCCAAATTGAGTCCAAACTCCCAACCAAAGAAACAGGTTTTTTTAAAAAAATACATGTAACAGTTTTATTGAGAAATAACTCACATACCATAAAATTTACTCTTTTACAATTCAGTGTTTTTAGTATACTCACAGAGTTGTGCCACCATCATCAATATCCAAGTCCAAAACATTTTCATTACCTCCCAGAAAAACTCCTTAGTAGTCGCTCCCCATTTTTCTTTCTATCTAGACCCTAGCAACCACTATCTATTTTCTTAAGCTTAATCCACTGATCTATACTTCTATCTTATGCCAGCACCATGTTATCTGGATTACTATAGCTTTGTGATTAAGTTCTGAAGTTGGAAAGTTGAGTCTTCCAACTTTGTTTTTCTTTTTAAGATTATTTTGGCTATTCTGAGTCAAAATGAATTTTAGGATCAGTTGAGGTTTTCATAGAAATTGTATTAAATTTGTAGAACAATTTGTGGAATATTTCCATCTTAACTATTGAGTCTTCTAATCCATAAACGTGAGATATCTTTCCATTGTTTAGGCTTCTTTCATTTCTTTCTGCAATGTTTTGTAGCTTTCAGTGTAAAAATCTTATAATATTTTTGGTTAAATTTATTCCTAAGTATTGTACCCTTTTTGATGCTTAAAGTATTGGGTTTGAGTGTCTCTTCTAGCTTTCTTGAAGCACCAAGGTTAAAAAGGAATAATTATGTCTATAATCAAGCACGTTCAAACCAATGCTGGATGTTTATAAACATCTTTAATGAAGAAGGAAATAGTACTGATTATCATGAGGCAGTAGCATGGAGCATAATGCAAACTGGAATCAAATAAGACAGGTTCAAACTAAAACTTGGTCACTTATAGGTTACAGAATGCTGGAAAATTTGTTTTCCTTCTCTAGCTTTGTCTTTCTCATTTATAAAATTAAGACAATACCTACCTGGTACAATTTTATGTAGATTAGAAACATATGATACATTACCTTCTTAAGGGCTTTTTTTGTCTTAATCACTACTATATCATTAGCCCCTAGATTAATGCCTGGGGCATAAATAGTACTCAAATATTTGCAAAATAAATGAACAAAATGTCTAAAGTAGTATCTAGCAAAAATAAGGGCTTAATAAATAGCAACAATAGTTATTATCATCATTACCACGAGATTATCGACATGAGCAAAAATAACTTAATGCGCCAATGAAGTAATAAGTAAACCAAATCATAATGGTACCAAAGCCTAAAAGAAGTGGAAATACAAATAAATTTAGCCAGAGGCAATGCAAATCTGATAAGAACAAAAGTAAACTTTAACAACTCCAATGTGGGGCTTCCCTGGTGGCGCAGTGATTGAGAGTCCGCCTGTCGACGCATGGGACATGGGTTCGTGCCCCGGTCCGGGAAGATCCCATGGGCTTCCCTGGTGGCGCAGTGATTGAGAGTCCGCCTGTCGACGCATGGGACATGGGTTCGTGCCCCGGTCCGGGAAGATCCCACATGCCGCGGAGCAGCTAGGCCCGTGAGCCATGGCCGCTGAGCCTGCGCGTCCGGAGCCTGTGCTCCGCAACGTGAGAGGCCCACATACCGCAAAACAAAAACAAAAACAACTCCAATGTGGCAGTTCATCTTTAACTTTTGCTTACAGTCAGTCCTCCACATCAGCAGGTTTGATATCAGAAGTTCCGTGTCCTTGGATTCAACTAATAGGGCACTGAAAATATTTGAAAAGAATCCAGAAAGTTCCATAAAGCAAAACTTGAATTTGCCAAGAACTGGCAACTATTCACATAGTGTTTACATTGTATTTGCAACTATATAATAGCATTTACATTGTATTAGGGATCATAAGTAATCTAGAGATAATTTAAAGTATACGGGAGGATGTGCATAGGTTATATACAAAGTGTATGCCATTTTATACAAGGGACCTGACCATCCTTGGATTTTGGTATCCATGGGGGTCCTGGAACCAATCTCCCTAGGATACAAAGGGACCACTGTACTTGCTACTGTTGAATCTGGGTAAGGCTAGAAAACATTGATCCAGATAGGGGGAAATGTTCAAGGTTTGACAGAACAACTGAAAATAAAAAACCTACCATGTCTATATTATACTGATTATAATAATATAAATATATTAACAGTGCTAAGAAGGTACTCCAATTTTTCAAAAATAGAATGGAATGTTCCTTTAGGTTCTCATTTTCTGTAAAGTTCATTTTTTTTCAAAAAGAAAAAAAGTAGAAAAGATAAAAAGAAAAGGAACCCCACAAGTATGCCAGGCTAGAAACATCTGGTTTCTGGGTTCTTATGGTTTCTCAAAAGTTCATAGAAGCATCTGTAAAAATAGGAAAAGAAGACAAAAACCAATGTTCAAACCAAAATTCAAGTCCAGTTGCCATATGCAGCTTCTAAAAATGCCTTCTAATGTTTCAACAGACTTTTTCATTTCCTGTAGTTTTATCTTGTAAGAGGATTAAGAGAGAGCTACTGTTTTGCATTTAAGACATTTAAGACATGAGACACTCTAAACTTGGCACTCATCATTACTAATTGGTTTGAAAACCAATTTTCTTCCCACCTCTATTTCATTCCCATAGCTGCAAATCAAACGAAGATAATTCTAGAAACTGTTACAGATAGGATAAAGAATAAGATCTTCAAAGGACCAAATAAATAGAAGCTTTATAATCCTGTCATTAACACTGGTAAACCTTGCCTCTATGCTTTTAAAAGGCTGCTTGTTTCATCACACAAAAGTAGCTGCTCTCATTGATAGATAGGATTTAAAAGACCTTTAATAAAAGCAAAAAGTTTACTTATAATTTCAAATAATACTTTAAGGTTAAATAAAATATTTGGAGTCAAAATTAAATTCCAGATATTATTATTCTGGTAAACATTCTCTGATGATTTGAAAGTCTTCCTTTTGTCCTTTGAAAAATAATAAGGCTAATTTAAAAAAACTTAAACCATGCATGGATTTAGTAAAAAAAAAAAAAAAAAAGTTAGCAAACGAAAGTATAAAATAAATGTAAAATTCTTCCTCTCTTACCCGCAAACCCATAGCCCTGCTCCCCAGAAGAAACCATTGTTAACCATTTATTAACAACCTGAAAGTTTCCATTCGTTGGCCATGTATAACCAATCATACAAACACAAAAGAAATTTCAAGTTTACTATTGACAAAAATAAACCATCTTCTTTACTGCAAAATAAAATTATGTACATATCTAAACTTTTTTTATTATCAGTGCATGACTATAACACAGTAATTAGAGAACCTAGGAGCTTGAAGCAACTATGAAGAGCATTTACCTGAAGCGCATTTATCCTTGTTTTAGAGTTCAGGAAACAAACTCAATTAGGTAACTTGTGCAAAGTTAGTTAACTGCCAGAGCTATTCCTAATTTTTAGTACTTGGAAGCCCTGGTATTTTGTTCCTTGCAATTTTAAAGATACTGCTATTCCTACTAGACCTTAGAACATCTTTCTCAAATGGGGAGAAAAAATTCCTGGTGTTTAAAGGTGAAGAAGGCACAAACTTAAAGTCTTTCCCACTGTTTGAACCTTTTACTGCATCAGGAGGATTTCATTTAGTTTCATCCAAAACAACGGTTCTGCCTCCTGGGCAGACTCAACAGCCCTATTCATATCTGTAGTCTTAAGTAAACATGTAAAAATAAAGTGTAAACCTTACGAATTTAGCTAACTCCTTTACTGTGTAAGCTCAGTAAAATGATGGATTTGATTTTCGCAGTTGAAAGCCCTAGACTTCCGAGAGCCCCTACCTGCACCCTGAGTAATAAACAAATAACGATATCGCATCAAGGCGCTCGAGAGGCAAAGTTCTTGGTTTCATCAGAAGTGAATGAAATCTATCATGGATTCCTTGTAATCCACTTACAAGAATCATGTGGGCCAATATTCACCCAATTGGTATGTGAGCAGAGACATGATGTCAACAGTCTAGAGATAACCCTGTTCCAAAGCCACTGTGTTTATAGCAAGACTCCACAGTGTTGAAAAGTACTTTACTGAATGACTGCTAGCAGAATATGCAGTGGAGTGGGGAGATTAGATAACTGAGTTTTAAGACACAGAATTCGGTTTTGGTCACACTGTGTGTGTGACCCTAGGCCTATCTTCTAAGTGCTTTGTTTCTCAGTTTACCTGCTTTTTTAATCTGTCACAAAAGTATTTATAGGTTTGGGGAGGGGGGTGGGTTTCCAAGAGTTTTGCAAACAAAGGCCTTGCTCAAAGAACCAAAAAATACACTGTGTTTCTTGAGTTCCTTTAATTAAAACAACAAACAACAAAATAGAAGCAGCTGTTTGCCTTCTCGCGTATCTCTGAAAGTTTCTATAGAAGCCAGAATCTCCATTGTCTATTATCTATTATATAATCTTTCTGCTGATTCTTTGTACCTTTCAAAATCACACAGAAATAGAAACTGCCCCTTAAGCCTGACCTGGCACTAAATACTAAAACTTCTGTAGACTGTTAGCAGTAAAAATGCCAAATAAAAATCTCCTGGATATACTCTCTCACTCTGCGTACGTTGTTACCTTGAGTTTCTGGGATTTGTCTCCAACATAAACAGTACTATGGTCGCACTGAAGGAGGTTACCTCCGCCCTTCTGAAAATTGTGACTGGGTGAGTTCTATTCCCTAAAACAAAGACAGAAGGAGGATGGGCCAGGCTAGCCACAACTCATGCTGACAACTAGTGGTACTGGCGACTAATACTGACAAATGCCAACCATTCCTTCTAATAGGGAACAAAATATTGAACCTGCAAAATTCCCTACATTTCTACAGGAGTAATTAACTATATTTTTCATCCATAAAGCACTTTTCTTTTGAGGAATTATTTGATACTAATGCCTTTTTAAATTAATTTTTTAAAAATTTGTTTGTTCTCTGCCAGAAGTGGTCTGCTAGAAGTAGTCAATAATATATTTTCTCCTCCTTTATTCTAGTCAGGGCAAGGACCCTTCCTCTTCAGCCTATCCTCTACAAAAATCTCAAAAAGCTTTCCTTCCTCAATCTGTACTAGCATTTTAAATCAACTTTGCACACTGGGAAAAGAGAATGAGAAAGTACTGTAGGTTGTGGAGACATAAAATGTTGTAATAATAGTCACAGCAACCCAAACTATATTCATGAGAGTCATAGTTTAGAATCTCAGTTATTGGCACTTAATAATGTAATTATTACCTTTGGTTTTGTTCTTCACCTGCTGGTTGCCTAACTTTGTGCTACTTCATTTTATTTTTTTAATTACCATATTTGCCACAGCAGGAAGAGAAACACAACAAATTGAATCTTAACATGGTCATCTATCTTCTATTTGCTCTCGGAAAAGGTTTGATGGAAAAAAGAGATTGAATATGAGGTTTTGAATTATACGAAAATTCATTCAATTATTTCATTAATTATTCTATATAAATCAATAAAGTAAACTGCTATAGTTCTCTCCACCGTATGTAATACTGAACTCTAAGCAGCTCAAAAGACATGCATCGACACAGGAAAAAAAAAAGAGGGGGGTGCGGTCAGGATCTGGGTGGAGTCCTTGCGTATTTACTTGCTATCTGACGGTCTCTAAGCAAGCCACTTGACTTCTCTGGGCTTCCATTTCCTCTTTACAAAATGGCAGGGGTGGGCCAAATGATCTCTAAAGCTTACAGGTCTATGAATTATTTTTAGCCAATTAAATATCCATAGCCCCTCTGAGGTAGGTCAAACTCAAGTAAAAATTATTCATAAAGATATAATAATAATAAAAAAAAAAAGTAAGGCACAATGGAGGGATGAGGGACCAGAGTCCAAACCCAGTAAACAGAGAAGCTGAGTACCACCTGGCCTTGACGTAATATACTGAACTTGGAACACGGGCCATATTGAAAGCCCATGAACTTTTCCTGAAAAAAATTACAGACTTTCAAAAATAAACTTTTGGGTGACAGGCCAGAGTTTTTACATATCCCACAGGCAAACGATCATCCAATATGATTTATAAAATAGTTTTGAAAGGCATTTTTTAAAGAAATTTGTATTTGATCACTTTGCCTCTACAGTTGAGGTAGTTAGGAATACACTTCTATCTCCTTCCTTCCCTATCAAACTCACACATGTTTACAAGGGCCGGCTCTAATCCAAGCATGAACGAGGTCATGAGACAAGAGTGTGATCAGGAAGAAAGTCAGTAAGAACGTCTCCCACCCTGTGAAATTTTAGCTCCTGTCCAGGCACTCCCTCTCACCTCACACTCCTCTCGTAAAACGTGGTATTTATTTATCTTTGACTCTCCTCAAGGGTGCCCGGAGAAGCCTGTGGAGTGAGCTGCCACCTTCCAGATTTAATCGGTTTTCCTCAGTTGTTGGGCAGCTCTAAATGCAGAAACCAAAAACTCTTCCGCTCGATTGGGCGTTCTCAATACAAGAGCTGGCACAGCCTCACACAAACTGCATCCAAGCGGAACAATAACAATATTAAGTTCCCTCCTATCACAATGGCCCTAGTGTTATTTGGTTGGGTTGTCATTCCACCTGTCAGCTGCCACCAGGGGACAACAAATTTGCAAATTTACACAGTTTTCTTTGGAATGTTCTTTCTTTTTTTCTCTTTGGACTCTACGTTTCTGGAGCTCCTATTCTTCAAGGGCATGGAGACTTATTTAAAGAGAGATTTTTTTACAACTTAACTGCAAGGGTGCCCTGCTTACAAATGCGAAACTGCCACAGAGCAGACTTAACTTACACAGGAAGCAGGTCACAAAGTAAGGAATAACATCCAAAATTGTGATGTCTTAGATACGGAGAACAAACTTGGGGTTACCAGTGAGGAGAGGGAAGTGGGGAGGGGTGAGACAGCAGTATTGGATTACGAGACAAACTACTATGTATAAAATAAATAAGCAACAAAGATATATTGTACAGCACAGGGAAATATACTCATTATTTTGTAATAATTCTAAATGGAGTACAATTTATAAAAATATTGAATCACTGTGTTGTACACCTGAAACTAACATAACATTGTAAACCACCCATACTTCAATTTTTTTTTAATTGTGATTTCTTGTCTTAGTGAGGCAAAAGGATCTAAAAATGCTTATCCAGGACTGTGGGCTACACTGGGGGTCTGGACAAAGGAAATGGTAGTATCTACTGTAGGTCACAGTAAGGGAATTTTATGTACATCCACAATTCGTGTCAACTCAAAGACAGAAAAATCTAAGACACTTTCACACAACCCTGAACACCATGATTAAATATGGCTAGGCTGAGGATCTGTCCCCTGAATCAGTATCCTGCTGTGTTAGGAGCTCCAAAATAATAAAAATCTAGGGGTTCTCCTTCTGGAGAAAAGAGTAGGAAGTGACAAGCAGTTAGGGAGAACAAAGGGACTTTCCCATGGTGGGATTTTTTTTCAATTTCAGAAAATCAAGCAATTAAAGAAAGGTATGATATGTAATACTGAAAAAGAATAGACTGGACAGTTAAACAATAAACAGTGCTGACGTTTAACAGTGCTGTTCACTGTTGTCCCCAGGGCCCCTAGAACAGGGCCAGGTACTCAGAAATGTTATTCTCTCTGCCTAGAACCACCCTTCCCCACACCACCACCAGAGCCACATGGTTCCTCTCTCTTCATTCAGGTCTCTGCTCAAAGGTTTCCTCTCTAGACATGCCTTGCTTGACGGTAGGCTCTAGAATCTCCATATCCCTCTTCATTTTCCTTATAACACTTAACACTACCCAACACTGTACATCTATTTGCTAATTTTATAATTGACTATGTAGGGACTGTTCACTGCAGTAGCCCCAGCCTCTCAATATCTGATACATAGTAAGTGCTCAATAAATAGTTACTGAACAAATGGTTAGATTGGATGATAAGCTACAGACTTATTCCACTGCATATTCAGTCAGTCAGGCAGGCAATTACTGGTTATTCACTAAATGTTGGACACTGTCTGGGAGTAAAGAGCCCATGTTAAGAAAAGGCCCCTAGAAAAGGAAGTCATGATAACAGTTTAATGTGGGATGAGCCATGTGCTGTGCATAAAGGAATATGAGGGCAATGAGAAAAAACATCTAATTCAGACTGACAGAATCAGTCAAGTTCTCCAGGGAACCTATAGTTAGGCTCTGCAGAATGAAGAGCATGTGGGAGGAGATGGAACACGCAGTCACACGATGAAACTACAAGGTCAGTAGAGAGAAATGTAGGAGGTAACAACACATTAAAAGATCATGTGGGATGATCACCATGATTAAGTGGGATTTATCCCAGGGATGCAAGGATTCTTCAATATACGCAAATCAATCAATGTGATACACCATATTAACAAATTGAAGAATAACAACCATATGATCATCTCAATAGATGCAGAAAAAGCTTTTGACAAAATTCAACACCCATTTATGATAAAAACTCTCCAGAAAGTGGGCACAGAGGGAACCCACCTCAACGTCATAAAGGCCATATATGACAAACCCACAGCAAACATCATTCTCCATGGTGAAAAACTGAAAGCATTTCCTCTAAGATCAGGAACAAGACAAGGAGGTCCACTATCACCACTATTATTCAACATAGCTTTGGAAGTCCTAGCCACAGCAATCAGAGAAGAAACAGAAATAAAAAGAATACAAATTGGAAAAGAAGAAGTAAAACTGTCACTGTTTGCAGATGACATGATACATAGAGAATCCTAAAAATGCCACCAGAAAACTACTAGAGCTAATCAATGAATTTGGTAAAGTTGCAGGATACAAAATTAATGCACAGAAATCTCTTGCATTCCTATACACTAATGATGAAAACTCTGAAAGAGAAATTAAGGAAACACTCCCATTTACCACTGCAGCAAAAAGAATAAAATACCTAGGAATAAACCTACCTAGGGAGACAAAAGAGCTGTATGCAGAAAATTATGACACTGATGAAAGAAATTAAAGACGATACCAACAGATGGAGAGATATACCATGTTCTTGGCTTGGAAGAATCAATATTGTGAAAATGACTATACTACCCAAAGCAGTCTACAGATTCAATGCAATCCCTATCAAATTACCAATGGCATTTTTTACGGAACTAGAACAAAAAAATCTTAAAATTTGTATGGAGACACAAAAGACCCTGAATGGCCAAAGCAGTCTTGAGGGGAAAAAATGGAGCTGGAGGAATCAGACTTCCTGACTTCAGACTATACTACAAAGCTACAGTAATCAAGGCAATATGGTACTGGCACAAAAACAGAAACATAGATCAATGGAACAGGATAGAAAGCCCAGAGATAAACCCACGCACCTGTGGTCAACTAATCTATGACAAAGGAGGCAAGGATATACAATGGAGAAAAGACAGTCTCTTCAATAAGTGGTGCTGGGAAAACTGGACAGCTACATGTAAAAGAATGAAATTAGAACACTCCCTAACACCATACACAAAAATAAACTCAAAATGGATTAGAGACCTAAATGTAAGACCAGACACCATAAAGCTCTTAGAGGAAAACACAGGAAGAACACTCTGACATAAATCTCAGTAAGATCTTTTTTGATCCACCTCCTAGAGTAATGGAAATAAAAACAAAAATAAACAAATGGGACCTAATGAAACTTAAAAGCTTTTGCATAGCAAAGGAAACCATAAACAAGATGAAAAGGCAACCCTCAGAATGGGAGAAAATATTTGCAAACGAATCAATGGACAAAGGATAAATCTCGAAAATATATAAACAGCTCATGCAGCTCAATATTAAAGAAACAAACAACCCAATCCAAAAATGGGCAGAAGAACTAAATAGACATTTCTCCAAAGAAGACATACAGATGACCAAGAAGCACATGAAAAGCTGCTCAACATCACTAGTTATTAGAGAAATGCAAATCAAAACTACAATGAGGTATCACCTCACACCAGTTAGAATGGACATCATCAGAAAATCTACAAACAACAAATGTTGGAGAGGGTGTGGAGAAAAGGGAGCCCTTTTGCACTGTTGGTGGGAATGTAAATTGATACAGCCACTATGGAGAACAGTATGGAGGGTCCTTAAAAAGCTAAAAGCTAAAAATAGAATTACCATATGACCCAGCAATCCCACTACTGGGCATATACCCAGAGAAAACCATAATTCAAAAAGACACATGCACCCCAATGTTCATTGCAGCACTATTTACAATAGCCAGGTCACGGAAGCAATCTAAATGCCCATCGACAGACGAATGGATAAAGATATGGTACATATATACAATGGAATATTACTCAGCCATAAAAGGAAACAAAATTGGGTCATTTGTTGGACCTGGATGGATCTAGAGACTGTCATACAGAATGAAGTAAGTCAGAAAGAGAAAAACAAATATCGTATATTAATGCATATATGTGGAACCTAGAAAAATGGTACAGATGAACCGGTTTGCAGGGCAGAAATTGAGACACAGATGTAGAGAACAAACGTATGGATACCAAGGGGGGAAAGCGCTGGTGGGGGTGGGGGTGTGATGAATTGGGAGATTGGGATTGACATGTATACACTGATGTGTATAAAATTGATGACTAATAAGAACCTGTTGTATAAAAAATAAATAAAATAAAATGAAAAAATGAAAAAAAAAAGATGCAGGGGACTTAGCATGAAGGGCCTTGATACTAAAGCAAACCTAAATCTGGAAGCTGGAAGGAGTCACTGAAGGTTTTAAACAGAAGAGTGACAGGATTTGATTTGCATTTTAGGAATATCACTCTGACGACATTAGGAGGGCCCAGGATAGAGGCAAGAAGGCAGTAGTCCAGACAGAAGCAATGAAATGAAGACAATTCATTCCCAAATTCATTCATCCATTTCTTCAACCAAAAATTTGGAATGCCTGCTTAGGAACAGCTATATGCAAGGCATGGGAATCGGTAAAAAGCAATGGGCCTGGAAAAGGGCCAGCTTAAAAGCTGTGTAGTAGGTAAACATAAAGAACTGAGTGACTGATTAGAGGAGTCTAATACGACTGCCACGTGTATATGATTTGGGTGACGAGGTACAGAGTAACACCAGTCACCAAATTAGGAAATGGAATGGGGAATGGGGAGGGGGAAATGGTGAAGGTAACTTTATTGGGGAGGGGAATTATATGTGAAGTTTCAGGCAATCTGAAGTAGCAGTTGAACATCCAATTAGAGATGTCCATTAGGCAATAGACAGGGAATTCATTGCCCTCATGAGAACAAGCTGAAAAAAATCATTCTGTTCTCTATATAAACTCTCAAAACCTTCTATAATAGCACTCCTCTGAGATTCTAAACTTCCCTTCTCTTATCCTCAGATGAAAAAAATCAAATTAGTTATATTTATTTATGTTTTCATAAAAATTTATACTTTTACTAAAAACATGGACTTCGAGAAATACAAATTACAAGATTAATTTGTCTAAAAAAATAACTCTTTATGTTGACAGTCAACAATGGAAGAGCACCACTGAAATTCTAACTAGTCTGTTAATCAAGGGAGAAATCTGTAATAAACAATGGAAAATTAGAAGGAGATGAAAGAATGGAGGAAACAAATGAGAAAGATGAACGTGTACACATGACATTTCCTAGCAGGAATGTGATAGAACTGTCAAGTTAGGAAAACTTACACATGATATTATATATTTTCGGCACCAATGAAATGATTTGTGACAGTTTATGAAAATACGCTCAATACAAACAAATAAGAAACACGAAATCAAAGAGGAACACAGGAAAATAATGCTAGAAGTATGATTAGCACACAAATGCATATTGTTTATTCCCCCACAGCTATTAGAAATGATCTGCAAATTTGGCTCTAACCCACCTGAAGAAGAAAATATAATCAAATGTAAGATTCATAGGGGCCACAAGATTTTTTTTTTTTAGAAAATGAATCAGTGTTTCCTGACCCTGAGGTCTGGGAGGAATTTTTTCTCTAGGTCCTCTTAAAGATGATGGGGTGTGGTGTACCAAGCCCTCCTCAAAAACTCCATCACTGACAGAATAGTCAATTTCATCCCACTGTTTGATACAACAGCCATCATTGAAGGCCCATGATTTAATACCAATATTCTACAAGCAGATTTTTGAGCAACTGGACAACAGAGAGTTCAAAGTTCTAATGTCTAAAAGGAATCTGAATACAGACTTTCTGTGATGCAACTTAAAGATGTCCACCTCTTTTAGCAACAGTGGGAGCAGAGGGTAGGGTTAATGTCCTCTTTCAAAATTAAGGAGCCTAATGAAGACACCACACTCTACACAAATATGGATTTTGAAGATAGCCTATGAAAAATATAATGCAGTCAGGTAGAAAAAAGACAAGCTTTGGAGTTATGCTTGGCTTCAAATACTGGTTCTATTACTTATGGCTGTATGACCCTAGAAAAATCACTTCCACTTTCTGAGTCTGTTTCCTTTATCTATAGTATGCAGGTTGTAATGAGGAACAAATGAGATAAAAAATATAGAGTGCTAGTACAGTGAGTATGCAGACATAAAATAAATGAGGGGGCATGGGACAGAGTACCAACAGAACTAATACAGAAAACAAAAACAAAAACCCACAACCAGATGTAGTTATTTAAGAGCATTTTTCTTGCTTACAGGCATCTTACTTATGAATCACAACACTTAAAATATTTTATTTTTATTTTCCTTCAATTAACCTTTTTTGGCTAGTCACCTAACCTACTTTCTGGTTACCCCTCTAAACTATATTCATCCTATCCCCAAACCACTGGGTTAATAACACTTCTCAGCCCAGAATACACTATTATTATTTATGCAAGGCCCCCTCTTGAGTTTATTTTAATTTATTGGTTTTTTCCCCTTTATCTCTAATCCCCATTCTCTCCTACTGCTACATAAGCAAACACTTAATTGTCTGGTTCTATCTTTGGATACAGGTTGTTTACTTGAAAAACATAAAGTTTTGTCCTGTGTATATACATGTTTGAATTTTTTCATAAGTGGTAATGTACTATGCATCCATAGCTTTCTTTTGTTTTTCACGGAATCCTCTCTTCAAACTGCATCCATGATACAGTATGGCCCTTTAGTTCATACCAAACTGCTGCATCATGTTCCAAAGTATGAATCTGCTATCTCAAACAATGCCACTATATTCAAAAGTGACCTTTAGATGAATTAAAGCTTAAAAGTAACGTGGCTAACAGAAAAAAGTGTCAGAGAGCAACCCTGTAGCCTTGGATCCTCAAAGCATAGACTGTAAAATTAAAATATACGTAATTTTTTGCATATATTTGCCAAACTCAAAATTAAGGTCTATATCAACATGAAACCTTAAATCAAGTCATGATAGTAAAAAGCCAAATAACTAACTAGTATATAAAGAACGGCTCAACTTCATTAGTAATCAGAGAAATGTAAATTAAAATGAAATATCATTTCACACCCATCAGTTTGGAAAAATGAGAAAGTCTAAACATAGCAAATCTTGGCAAGGATGTGGGGAAGCAGGAGCGTTCATCTACTGTTGGTGGGATACAGACAGGTGCAGCCTTTCCAGGAAGCAATCTGGGAGTACTTAGGGATGTTCAGAATGTGTATTCTTGATGACCCTGCAATCCTACCCCTGAGTACATACCCTGGAGAGTCCAAAGATGTTCCTATACTGCTGTCTGCGGTAGCAGGAAGGGACAATCCACTTCTTTTTTATGCAATATAAAATTGTGTAGACCCAGACTATGAAAATATTTCTCTCTTATCTCTATAATTTTTTAAAACGAAGAGTCTATCCAAAACTTTCTGTAGAAAATTAGAGCACGTCTGCAAACCTGAAGTACAAAACAAAAACAGCATCTCACATTTGCAAATGTATATTATTTTCCTGTAGACTCCAAGGGGATTTTTCTTAAATTACTGAATACTCTCTCTCATACAGTCTGAATATTATCATTTAAATGTAATAACCATGAACTTTGAGATTTAAAGAATTTAGAACAATTTGGACTTCCCTGGTGGCACAGTGGTTAAGAATCTGCCTGCCAATGCAGGGGACGCGGGTTCGAGTCCTGGTCCGGGAAGATCCCACATGCCGCAGAGCAACTAAGCCCGTGTGCCACAACTACTGAGCCTGTGCTCTAGAGCCCGCAAGTCACAACTACTGAAGCCCGTGCACCTAGAGCCCGTGCTCCGCAACAAGAGAAGCCACAGCAATGAGAGGCCTGCGCACAGCAATGAAGAGTAGTCCCTGCTTGCTGCAACTAAAAGAAAACAAAACAAACAAACAAACAAAAAGAATTTAGAACAATTTATTAGAACTGCAAATCTTACCCTGTTATTGCAGCGATGATGTGACAACAATCAAAGGATAAGAAAGTTGAGCTCTACTCAAGGCTCTAATGGTCATTTAATAACAAAAGGTCCCTTATTTTTATTTTCCCACACTGCCTTAAAATAAGTACGGTAATCAGTTCCCAAGAATTATAGCATATTAACATGGGAAGTTGAACAAGGCACAATGCTTTGAGTACCCCAAGTGCTTTAAAGAAAGGTTTGATGGACACCATTCATGTTAGTGTCACATTTTATTATAAAGGTCACGAACACATGTGGCTCTGGTATCAGGGAGAGTCCTCCAGGTGACTGGGTTTTTAATGAGACAAGAACTGGGTCACTCTGGAAGGTTAGGAAAAACAACTTGACTTATAAATATATAACTCAGTTTTCTATAGCATCTCCAAGTTTTCACACCCTTTCCCAAACTTCCTACATAAATCTGAAATGATATCACTTGGGGCATAAAAGCCCACAAATATCTGCTGCCTACGGTTCTCACAAGAAACTACTGTCCCGAACTGTGCTTTAAATACAAAAGATTTTCACCCAAAGCCTGCATTTTCACACACACATAAACATTTACCTGACACAGAGGCTACCAAAAGAGCCACATTCAGAGGAAGGGGAGGAAGCTGGGGGGTGGGATGGGCTCTTGGCAAGGATGGCAATTTGAGAGGCCCTGGCAGATTGGGACGTATGGCTTTTTTCCATCCAGAGGTCATCTGAAGCACAGTATTTTATTTTCATAGTAGGCTATTGAGTTCTGAGATCTCCGATACACCCCAGGGAACCAGCAAAACCTAGTCTCAGCACTGTGCCCGTCCCCACTGGCACCAGGTCGCTAATGAAGGTGTGGGGTTGTGAGTGCACCCAAATAAGACACCGCAGAAGGAGAAAAAGAACTCCGAGCTGGGCCCATTCCTTTTATTCCAGGAGAGCAACCTTTTCTGTACTGAGCTACTAATGAGTCCTGAACAGGAGTGGGAACAAATCACACAGTGCGCTACCAGGAGGGACAACACGGGTCGGCCTTTGTGTTCTGTGGCCAGTTCAGTTTTCAGAGCATTTCCCAGCAAGGACCAAAAGCAAGCTGCACAAAGGAAACAGAGCAGTTAGATACTTGAACTGTGTCCTGGGTGCTTCAGTCTGGAGTGACGGTGAGCGTGGGTAGGAGGATAGAGGCGAGGGGGTCCAAGGGAATCAAATAAGGATGGCTTTATCTGAAAAGTTCATAAAAACGTTTTCTTTCCAGGGCTGTTATTTTGAACTTTAACTTTTCTAAGGGACATGAGCTCCAATCCCTCAGCAGACTTTTAAAGGGAGAACAGAAATAAAGCCCTAAGAAGGAATTTTATTTTTCCATCCTCAGCACTTAATTAGAAGGGCCTTTACAGTGTTCAAGGTTTTAATTGCCTTCTCCCCCTCCCTGACCCCCTTCTTCAGTGACACCCATAGAGCAACTGAGCCAGAGCCAAACGGTATCTGAAGCTTCCCTGAAGGAGGAAAAACACCAGCACAGGGACCCGAGACACCATTTTTCTCCCTTCCTTCCTCTAGCTCTCTCCTCCCTCCCAGCCCCCCCCTCCCCTCCTTCTCTCTCTCTCTTTCTCTCCCTCTCTCTCCCTCTCTCTCTCTCTCTCTCTCTCTCTCTCTCTCTCTTCTCTCTTGCACAAAAACATCTGATAGCTTTTCTGGTGCACAAGAAACTTTCCCGGCATGACTGATAGCAGCAAATGCTGCAACACGAGAAAGTTCCCAATAGTCTGAAGAAAAGCAAGAAGAGGAAAAAGAGAGGGGAAAGGGAATTACTAAACAAAAGAAAAGAGGGGTTGAAGAGGCTAAGTCTATTAAAAAAAATAATATCTAACTGAGATGCATTAATAGAAAATAATCGGGATCCAATAAAAATTTGATTTACTTCCATAGACTTTTAAAATCTAGAATGTTACCTCTTTTCTCCTTATTTACTATGTAAATAAACATGAAGGCCAATAAAAGATACTTTCAGTTGGCCCAGGATCACTTATGTAATCTTCCGTCCCTACCAAAACTTAGACCAAGGACATCACCATTAATCCTCTTAGATCCATGGAAAAATAAGATCCTTGATTTTTGATTTGGAATTCTAAAAAATTCAGAGTGTGCTCGCTAAGGGTCCTATAATAGTAAATAATAAATTATTTTTAAATAGTTAAAAACAATATCAGCTTCTATTTAAGATCAACAAAGTGCTGATATATATGCATGACCTCTAATTAACCGTGATGCAAGTTAGACATCACCAGGAATTATTATCATGAGGTTAGTACAAAGTAAATGACTTGCTCAAGGCCACATAAGCTTAGTCAATGACAGAGCCAGGATTTGAATCCATTTTTTTTTTCTGTACCCTCTTTCTATTAAACCACAGGAGAAAATGAGCTATAATAAACCCTTCAACACTTGAATGGTATCGTTTTTTAAACTTAGTACTATAATAACCCAGAGTTTTCTACAATCAGCAATCTATCATGTAGATTAGTAATAATAAAGAATCATAATACGAATGACATATTTGTTAATTAAAGTAGACTAGCTGTAGGTGATCTCCAGGTTGTACTTCAACACCTGGAAGTCTTCAGAGGTGTTCAAAAAGCACCCTGCTACTCTGCTTATTTAGACAATAATTGGACACCAAGCCCTAACCTAACCCATAGGTTCGGAGTCCAATTCTAGAACATGCCTGCTACCCAAAATAAAGAGTCGTTAAATGAACCTCTGGGGATCAATGTACCCTAGGGAATTTAGAAATGGTATGGACTTTGCCAGGAGTCTCTTAATGCCTCTGTCACTCTGAGCCTTCAGGAAGCCCCAGAAGAATCATTCCCTAAAAAGGCCCCGTAGACTGGAAACTAATCCCAGCAGAATATGAACACTCTCAATCACTAATGACATCTCTCCAGTTTGCAGCGTTACCCTATCTAAGATTAGTCCCTCTCCCTGTGCTCTGAACCTACCCCATCTCAAGTTGATCCCATCCTCATTTTCTCCTCTCCTGCATCAGCTTCTATGTCTCCATTGTCCCCTTCCTATCAGCATTTAAACATGCTCAAGCCCACATGCCCTCTCCCAGCCCATACCACCCTTCACATACTATTTCCAGTCTCTTCTTTATAGCCAAAATACATCAAAGCATGACCTACACATGCTGATTCCATCCATTTACTCTCACTCACTCTTTAACCAAATCTCCTGAACTCTTGCAACCACCAGTCTACCAAAAAGGTTCTCAAAAAGTCACCCATGCTTTTCAGTTGTAAAATTCAATGGTCTTCTCAGTCTTCATCTTATTTGACTTCTTAGTTGAATTCAGACCCATTAAACACTTCCTTATCTTGGAAATGTTCTCTTCTCTTCCATAAACCATACACTCCTGATTTTCCTCATACTTCTCCAGTCCCTCCTCTTCAGTTCCTTGAGCAAACATATCTCCCAGAATGTTGCTGCTCCCTATAGGCCCTCTCCTTGGGGAATTTCATCTGTTTCCCTGATTTCAATCACACCAGCTACACCCTGAAGAACACAAAATCTATATATCTAGGCTAAACTTGCCTCCATTCCTAGAAATGTAAACACCATGCAAAGAATGGGGGATAGAACATGGAACAAAATAGTTCTCAAGTTCATTGTCTAGCTCATCCTCTTGGATGTCTCAAAGGCACCTCCAACTGAAAGTGTCACAAGGTGAAATCAATATCTGCTCCACTCTCCCAAAAAGCCCATTCTTCCCACTCTATTCCTCTTCTTAGTGAATGTCAACACTCTTCACCCTTTTAACTACGCCAGAAACCTGGGAATTATTCTTGACTCCTTCCTTTCTCCAATCAATCACCAAATCCTAATGTTTTTACCTCCTAAATATCTCTGTATAAAATCTCTTCTCATCATCCCAGCTCACTACCCACATCAAGGCAACCATCATTTCTCACCTATATTTCACCCAACAGCTTCTTAACTGGTCTACCTGCAGGCTTACTACCCACCAACTCACTACACATAGCCACAAGAACCACACAGAAGCATACATGTCACCAACAATGAAAGTGGCATGTAGCAGGGGCTCAATATAGTTTTGCTGAGTGAACAAATCGATCAATTGACCAACCAATTAATCAACCAATTCAGAACCCAAGAGCCAGCTTTAATGTTTCTTGAAAATTGCCCCAAAATTCAGTGGTGGTCTTAGGAAAAATATATATATTGCCCCCAAATTTGTGTCTTTGTGTTGCTTTGCTGCTCCAGATCACAAATACTGGGGAAGTGCATCAGACAGTTGAATACTGTGTGGGATCCACTTTTAAACCTGCTGTGCAGAATCAACATGTATGTCTATAGTAGTGGCTCTCAGTTGGGGACAGTTTTGTCCCCCAGGGCAGGGGACCGGAGGGTTTCCTACTGGCATCTGGTGGGTTGAAGCCAGAGATGCTGCTAAATATTCTACAATGTCTAGAAGAGGCCCCCACAACAAGGAATTATCCAGTCCAAAATGTCAATGTCAAAAACACGGTACTACCAGAGTAACACTATTTCCAAATGCCACAAGATTAGGATTTCACAAGATAATAAACACATTTATTCCTCTTAGAAGAAGATATGACACAGTCCACTTTCTAAAGTAAAAGTTAATGGATTTCTCCAATCAAAAAAAAAAAGGAGATAAAATTTAAATAATGGCTTAGTATTTCAGCTCTGAGAATAAAAAATATTTATAACAAGTTCTAATAAAATTTATTCATTTCTTTATTGTAAGCTCCTTTCTTTCTCTATTCACAACAAAAACAAACACAATAACAAAATACTCCAGTGTGCAAATGCACACGCACAATGTTTTATCATTGATTTTCATCATGACTTTTGGAAACAAAAGACTGTTTCTCCTTCACATCCCGTCTCTACCTCCTCTGCTCTACTTAACCAATCATAACATAGTTGGGAGGTATGTTTTATTATCTCTTGTACTTGATGATGTGCTTCCTATTCCTAAGATAAAAATAAATAAGTGGAATTCTTTATATTTCTCTCAGGAAACAAAGACAAAAACAAAAAACCTAACTCAAGATGCTTCACTTGCATGACTGGAAACTGTTTTTTCTTTTTACAATCAAGAAATAAGAAATATTTTCCCTTTCTATCTTAATTGAATAACCATCAAACCAATGCCAATATATAACAATTCAAATGGCTTTATTTCTATTGTCTTTGCCAGATACCATATTTTTAAGATATGATGTTTTCTGCACAAAATCAGAGTAAGCTAAGAGACGAGCAGTTATGATTCACTGAGTGAAAAATTTAGGGGAAGAGTGGTTCAATCTAGTGATTAAATATTGAAACCTCCATTGCTGGCTGTGACAATATTTATTTTTTGTGCTTCATATGATACCGTCAAGATTTAGAATAATGTACATAGGTCAACAAACCTGCTCACTGATTTGTTGTCTAAATACTATATCTGATTACTACCTTAAGAGTTTTGATCATCAAATGTCCCAGCTGTGGCCCTAACAGATGTAGACTGAAATAATGTATGGAGACCTTAAAATCAAACAGTAAAACTGTTCTGATTTTCTATACTCATCTCACCCTAAGAGCTTAGATGGTTCCCATTTTCTTAGCCTGCCTTATCAATGATACATTTTTCATTAACACTATTTGAGTCTCACCAAATAAGGGCTGTTCCCTCTACCTGAAACACAGAATATGTCATAGTAACTGAAATCACAGATTAGTAATTGGAACTTTCTAGTTTGCCAATAGGAGCTGTGACCCAGCACTTGTATAGCCTAAGGATTCTAATAAATAGGTTTTATCGTAGGTGAGTACCCTAGGGAAAGACACTAGAACTAGATAGCTTAGCAGTATGTATATTTACCTGGATGTCTATCTACAAACACCAAATACGTCAGAATAAATAGCTCTCAGTTCCTGGTACAAATATCTAGGCCCTGACAAAAGCAGGAAATGAATTCGGAAGTGAAAAATAAGCAGAAAGCAGTATTAATCATTGTTAGTGAAAGTAAAAGATTGGCAGCAACCTAAATGTCCATTAGTAGGAGCCTAGGTTAAATAAGACTACAGTGCACTCATACAATAGACACCATGAGACCACAAGAACAAGAAAGCTTTTTCCAGACGAACATGAAATGATTTTCAAGATACACTGTTAAGTGAAAATAAGCAAGATGTGGAATAGTAGTAAGCACTTCTGTGAAAAGGAAAATTCTTTTGTTACATATAAATATAAATATGTAACGTATATATACATATACATGTATATCTTCTATATGTATAAAATATTTATAGAAATAAATGAAGGAAACTGGTAACAGAAGCTGTGCTTCAGAGAGACTAATATGGTGGTTTGGGGAATTCCCTGGTGGTCCAGTGGTAAGGAATCTGCCTTCCAAGGCAGGGGACCTGGGTTGGATCCCTGGTCGGGGAACTAAGATCCCACATGCCGTGGGGCAACTAAGCCCGTGCACCACAACTACTGAGCTCGTGTGTCTCAACTAGAGAGCACTTGTGCCACAAAGCACAGAGCCCATACACTCTGGAGCCCAGGCACCACAACTAGAGAGAGAAAAACCCACACACCACAACTAGAGAGAATCCCGCACCAAAATGAAAGATCCCACATTCCTCAACGAAGATCCTACATGCCGCAACTTAGACCAGATGCAGCCAAAAACATTAAGAGAATAATAAAATAAATAAATAAAATAAATAAATATTTAATACAGTGGTTTGGGGAAAAGAATGAGCAAAAGACTTCTATATACTGCTGTGCACCTCTGGAATTTTGAACCAGGTGAATGTATTTCCTATTCCAAAATAAATACAACTGAAATTTTAAAAACAAAATCTTATTTGCCATTGTAAATCAACTATACACCAATAAAAATTAATTTAAAAAGTAAATAAAATAAACCAGATAACCAACAAGGACCTACTGTAAGAAAAAAATTGTTTTAATCTTACTTGCTAAAACAATGCATACTTGTCCATCGGGGGAAAAAAATTACTTATCATTCTCTAAATGAGTACATTCTGTTAATATGTAGGTCAATGTGTACCTCAACATTCTATTAACATGGCACTGGTAAGAGCTCCTAATAAAACAGTAATTAAGTTAAGGAAAAAACCCCTCTATGGCAGCTTTTTCCTCAATAACCTTCTCTTCAAATCAATATAGTACTTGCAATGAAAAAGAGGCAGCATTAAGTTTTAATTAGTGACTACTGATAAAGCTTATTTTCCTTAATTGTGAAAAAGGAAAAAAATGAGATTTTTTGCCTAACTTATTTATCTATCATTAGGAAATACCTACAAATACAGAAATAAGTTTTGACACAAGTGGTTTTAAATTTAAGTGCCAAAAAATAGTATTCTGCCTTAGCTCCTCTCCTTCTAAAAAAATACCTATATTATTTCATAATGTGACTGTGTGATCTAGACACATGTCCTGGGGCCACAGCTAACAGAAAGTTGAGGATGCTCTATGGAGCTGGGCCACAGCTCTGCCCACACATTCTAGGAACAGGCTCAAGAAGCATTTGAATCTTTGGCCACCTTCTAACAAAGAAAAACAAATTCAGTATCAGTTATGCCAACCCAAAACCTGTGATCTCTGGAAGACACTCTTAAATAGTAATAAACAATGACATCTTTTAGGCATCTTATTATAGTGCAAAATTTTTAAAAATCTGTAAGAGCCCTAGTAAAGTGATAGAGATTTATAATTGTTAACTCCTGACTTCAAAATCTGTCAGGACGAGATCATTTTTTCCAGGTCATGTTAGTGCTAAAAATTTTGGGTCTTGAACTAAGTATTTGCTCCCACTGGACTTCATAAATCACATCAGGGCCAGGATTTTTGCACAGCCTTATAAATGGTAGCCGTTACTCTGGCTCTAACCTTCAGTGAAACTCCATCAATTAATAGTTTGTGTCTAAGTTTCAATGCTCTCTTTTTCAAAAATTATAATTATGCTGAAATTTAACTGTTAATAGTTTATCTGCAATTGACAGTGACACCAGATATTGACTACTAAACTATTTTTCTTTTTGTCAATCAGTATCAAGCAGACCAGGCACATATGTGTTGAGGATTGCAGTAAAACATCTGTTCTTCAGATGAGAAATCAAACTTTTCAGTTAATACTCTTGAAGAGACCATCAAACTCAACCCTCGGCCATACCACTGTTTCATAAATGATCATCTAGGTTAAAAGAAAAGAAGGCATCTGAGTAGCCTTTCAGAAAAGGCTGAAACACTCACCTTGGAACTGATCAGCACTTCAGGTTGGGGACATCCCCTCTTACTATACCCTTCACTGGTCTGGGTCCTGGGTTTTGATAGACACTCCAAAACAAAATGCAGCTATTCAAACATTTGCCCATGTCTGAAAAGTATCTTGAGTACTCAATGCATTATGAAATGTGATTAACATGCTTTGATTTTGAAAAATCCCAGGGAAAGAAAAGAATGTAAATAAAAGAATGGAAAATATATATACAACTGGACATTATGAATTAGAAGTACAGACAGAAAATATACAAATAAGATTAAGTTGATACATCTGGGGAAGGAACACTAGCCCATTCCTTAAATTCTCTATGAAGTAAATGGGAAGCAACTGTTTTTATTCTCATTGTGCAAATAGAAAAATCAGGCATGAAGCAGAAAAGTAACAATGTGGAGAAAAAAAAGTTACAGGTTTACAGAAGTAATGATTGAGTAAGAACACTAAGGCTAAGTCCCCTGATGCCATGTTCTAATCTTTCCTTACGAAAGAAGCACCCCGTTTGTTTTTCCTACCTGTCCTTCAGGAAACTTGTGAACTACCTGATAACCACAAGGTAATATATACAAGGATCACTTTCATGCATACAGAATATAATTTTAGCCAGGTGTAAAAGAAGCGGGAGAAAGACAGAAAAGACATGGTCCTTGATTTCTAGGAGGGGTGTGTGTGTGTGTGTGTGTGTGTGTCTGTGTGAAAGAGAGGCGGGGGAGATGGAGAGAGAGGGAGAGTGAGAAACATACTCGAAATCTTTTTGGAAACAGAAAGGGATGCATAAAATTCATTTTAAAATAGATGGCATAGATGTAGTCTAATGTAATGGACAATGAGAAAAAAAATACACGTTAAAAAAACTTTTCTTTTTGTCTTTTATATTGTTAATGCACTTTGACTAAATATTCAGAGAGCACTGGGTGCAGCAGTGACAAAATAAAAATCAACTAAAAGATTTAGATTTCATTGAGGGAGGCAGGCTCATTCTAATTCTAAAATATGTACTTACATTGCTAGTAATATTCTATGCTACAACTAATAATGAAAATACTGCTATGGTACCCTCCACTTTCTTGAACATATTGGAGTTTAGGCAGAAGTAAATGCTAAACATTGCTATCATGTAGAACTTAAGGTCTCTGTAGGATTGATGTATATTTTTTTTAAACAGTCACAAATATTATAAAAATCAATGGGACCGTAAGTTTCTACGCATATTTTGACTACAATTTAGGCATAACTTGCCAAGACCACATGAAACTTAAAAAGCAGAGCGAGTAATAATTTATCTGCAGAAGCTTTAACTGAACATATGCTCTTAAGTGTTCCTTTCCTGAAATCATACTGGCAGAGTGGAGAGTTAACAATATATGAACAATGGGAAACAACTTTTTAAAATGCACACTAGGCTCTAAAAGATAAAATGATTATTTAGAAAAAATAGTCTCTGAGAAACATCCATGGCAAAGTTGGTTAGGTTCTAAGATGACACAAGTTCCCAGAAGAAGGTATAGTATGTTAACTCCTTTGTACCATGAAAATTTGGATAGCCATTTAAAATAAATCCAGGATTTTAAACAGACCAAGATATAGTTAAACATAGGGTCTCGATAAAACCGATGGCCTATTCAAGTGGAAGTCAAATACCTTTTGCATTATAGCTAAAGTTCATCCTTGAGGAAACATCCAAACAATTTGCTAGGTCTGCTACTAATTATCTTTATAAGGTTTTAATGTGACTTTCCACCTAGAAAACCTTCAGAATCTTTATTTAGGAAGAAAAAAAAAAGGCTAATGCTGAGAATCTAACACATATGTCGCGTTATTTTTACTTTATCATCTTCTGTCGATAAACTATCCCACTGGTAGAAAGAATAAGAGCTGAATGTAAAACAGAAGTGATAACCTTTCACACACAGCAAACCTAAATGCAGCTTAAACACAGACAGGAAATGATACAATATTCTTAGTCATTCAATTGAAATAAGTACATACGCTTAAAATAATGCACATAAGGATTAGAAATAATATGCATAATCCTTCATATAATATCTGCACATCATGTGTATATGTTACATATGTGGCATATCGAGGTACTGGGTAGCGCACAGACACTTAAGACGTTTGTAAGCTTCCTCCTCGTGTACGAAGAAGAGTAGGCACGCATTTTACTATGATATATTCCTAGCAATGTAAGATATACAACTCATATTTTTGTTTGTTTGATGTGAAGAAATTGGGTGTTTTGTTTGTGTTTTTGAACTCTTTTAGAGTTGGCCTATACAAATGTTATATGTGTGCATATCTAGAAAAAAGCAAATGTTTTAATATTCAACTTGAAACCATTTTTCAGTTTATACGGAGCTTTTCAACATAATCAGTAGGTTAATCCTTCCAAAGTGAAACCTAAGCAAGATGACCTATTAAATAACAAACAGTCTACTGCATAGAGTGATTATAAATACTGATGGCAGGGACCATATCTTGTATTTCTACATTCTGTCCATCACCTAGCATGGTGCCTTGCATATAATATTTATATAATAAATACTTGTCTGAAATAGACTTAAACAGTCCAAATCCTAGCCCTATTTCTACCACTGACATTTTGGGAAATGTAATAAATAGCTTTTGGAGTGTCTAGCCCACAACTTATTCCATCTTTCCTCTTAGAGCTATTAACTGTCATCCAGAGGAGGAAGCCCAGGACTACCACCATTTTAACCTTCTATTACATGACCCTTACTCCTTGGCCATAGCTGATAGCATCAAGGGTAGACTCATAACACAAACCAAGGCAATCAGAGTGTCTCATTTGAGAATATGAAATTAGAGGCACATAAACTGGTATTTGGAAGCTAAACATGTCCACGGCAGAGTATTAAAACAAGGGTTCAGCTGAGTTTCTCAGAGCTATCTTAGCTCTTTTCTTCTGAGGTCTAGCTGTATAAATATTCCTTGAACTCTGAGAGGTCCCTTATATTCCTAAAGGAAATTTTTACTTTCATGTAATAAGTACTAGAAATGAACTAGAGTTTGTTTAAGCAAGAATCTGCTGCAACACATGAAAAATATTAGATGCATTCTTCAAGTAAGAAAGGTCCTTAGATGTGTTAGTTCAAACTTTCTCCCAATCAGGAATTACTCTGCCAGCCCCCTAAGAAGTAGCTCATGCTAACTACTTTTGAACAGAAAAAGTCAGCTCTAATTGTCAGGTCCCTTTTTAGAAGTAACTAAAACTCTGCATTCCTATAACTTTGATCCACTGGTCCTACTCTGCCTTCTACAGAAATTGGATTTATTCTGCTTTCCATGTGCCAATTTTTTAGCTTTTTGAAGAAAGACGCCCTATTACTCCTTTATATTCACTCTCCTTCAGGTTAAACTTCTCCGGCTCACTCATGCTTTAAAACTGAAGTACAGTTGACGTATAATATTATATTAGTCATTCATTCTTACCTGTAGTTGGTAAGACACTTGATAAAATACTTATCAGGATAAGATACTTGATTTCTGTCTATGGCTACTGAGATGCGACTACTAAAAAAACTCTACTTTCGGCTCCTCCATCTGTGAAGAAAAGGCATGGAAAAAGTGCCTCTATGCCCAGAGAACATTTCTTGTATACAGAAGTAATATCATCCCAGTTAGAGATAAGGTAACTGACACACATAAACCCAATTTCAAACAACGAATATTTCCCTCAATATTTCCTTCCATATCACCAGGGGCATCCAGTGGTAGCAAAATTGTCAAAATCCACTCCTCCAGAACTCTGGAAATCAACCAAAAGGCTTGCAACAATCGAGGAGTTACCATATGACCCAGCTATTCCACACCTAGCTAAAAACCCAAGGGAACTGAAAACACGTCCATACAAAACTTGTGAACAAATATTCATAGCAGCATTGTTCATAACAGCCAAAAAGTGGAAACAGCCCAAATGTCTATCAAGTGATGAATGAATAAATAAAATGTGATATATCCACACAGTGTAATATTATTTGGCAATGAAAAGAAATAACGCACTGATACACATTAAAACGTGGATGACCATTATGCTAAGTGAAAGAGACTAGCCACAAAAAGGTCACATATTGTATGACTCCATTTATATGAAATATCCAGAATGAGCAAATCCATACAGACAGAAAATAGATTAGTGGTTGCCAGGGGCTGGAAAGTGGGAGAAATGGGTGGGGGCAGGAGGTAGGGAATGACTACTAATGGGTACAGGGTTTCTTCATGGGGTGAAGAAAATATTCTAAAATTAGATATCGGTGTTGGTTGTGCAACTCTGCAAACCACAAAATTGTAAATACTAAGTGTTATAAAAAGTTGTTATTTTAAAAAGAGTTTTCACTGATCTAAAAATTGCTTCTGCGTTTTCTCACCTCTGTTTCTTTGATCATGTCTTCCCTCTGCCTGGAATGCATTCCCTTTCATTTCTAACTATTGAAATCAGACCCCTTCTCTAAGGGCCCACCTAAATGCCACCCTTTCCACAATCTTTTCTGATCCTCTCAGAGTGATTTTTTTCCTTTTCCTTTGAACTTCAGGAATACTTAATCATTCTTTTATGTCACCTTAAATGTGTTAGCTTTATCAGTTCTTTGTGAACATCTCTTATATCTTCCCTATCAGATATTAAGATCCCTGAGGGCAGGGATCATGCCTTTTCAGATACTCCGAGTGCACAGTACTTTGGTCTGCACCTAGAAGGTTTTCTTACAATGTTTGGTGAATGAGTATGCTCTGCCATGTGAGAAAAATATATTAAGTCACCTTTGTGCAACAGTCTAATGCTTTTTCCATTTTTTTTTCCTGTCTTGTTTCTATTTAGGAACATGCAATACACTGCTTGAAGAATTAATTATCTGAAAATCGTAATGTCATGTTTCACATCAAATGTGATCTCAGAATTCTTTATTATAATCAGTCTTGTTTTAAATGCTTTTCCCTTAATTAAAACTCTGTACCCTCCTACACTGTTGATGGGAATGTAGATTGGTGCAGCCACTATGGAAAACAGTATGGGGTTTCTTTAAAAACTAAAAATAGAGTTACCATATGATCCAGCAATCCCACTCCAGGGCATACACCCGGAAAACATGAAAACTCTAATTCGAAAAGATACATGTACCCCAGTGTTCACAGCAGCACCATTTACAAAAGCCAAGACATAGAAACAACCCAAGTGCCCATCAACAGACAACTGGCTTACAAGGATGTGGTATACATAAACAATGGACTATTTCTCAGCCATAAAAAGGAATGAAATATTGCCATTTTCATCAACATGAATGGACCTAGAGAATACTATACTTAATGAAGTCAGACAGAGAAAGATAAATATTATATGCTATCAGTTATATGTGGAATCTTATAAATAACACAAATGAATCTGCATACAAAACAGAAATAACGTACACACATAGAAAACAAACTTATGGTTACCAAAGGGGAAGAGGGGGGAATAAATTAGGAGTATGAGATTAACAGATACAAACTACAATACATAAAATAGATAAGCAACAAGGATTTACTGTATAGCACTGGAACTATATTCAATATCTTATAATAACCTACAATGAAAAATAATCTGAAAAAAAAAAATATATATAACTGAATCACTTTGTTGGACACCTGACACTAACACAATATTGTAAATCCATTATACTTCCAAAAAAAAAAAAGAATCTAAGATGAGATCATTTTGGATTTGGGATTGCAAAGGGAGAAAGCTTTTTGACAGGGAGAAAGCCATGTGAAGACAGAGATCAGCTGTGATTGGAGTTATGAAGCTACAAGCCAAGGAATGCCAAGGACTACCAGCTGTCACAAGAAGCTAGGAGCAAACCATGGAGCTGATTTTCTCTCAGAGCTTCCAGAAGGAATCAACCCTGCCAACACACTGATTTTGAAATTCTGGGCTCCAGAACTGTGAGAAAATAAATTTCTGTTGTTTTAGGCCAAAACAAAGCAAAACAAACAAACAAAAGTGAAAACACTATATATTTCTTTCTAGAAAAATAGAAAAGCAGGAAAAGCAAAAAGAATTTTTAAAGTATTTATCATGCTATCCATTCAGCAGAAACACTAACACTTTTCTGTATTCTTTCCATACTTTATTTCAGGCATTATCAACATGGTTTGAGATCTCAACTGTATATATAATTTTGTAAAATGTCCCCTAAATTATGTTTCCTCATACTATTAAAAATTCTTTGCAAACATGATATCCTCTCCTCTAATTGAAACATCATCCTCCTTAACTCTCATAAACATTAGGTTGCTTTCAAATTTTCACTATTATGAATATAACAATGAATGCTTTTCTATATTTCTGATTATTCTTTTGGAGTATACTGCAAGTCAATAGATTGAGCTCACCAGGTCAAAGGAAGAAACTGTCTTTAGAAAATAACATCCATTATATTATTATAAAAATTGCACATGGGCTTCCCTGGTGGCGCAGTGGTTAAGAATCCGCCTGCCAATGCAGGGGACATGGGTTCGTGCCCCGGTCCGGGAGGATCCCGCATGCCGCGGAGCGGCTGGGCCCGTGAGCCACAACTACTGAGCCTGCGCGTCTGGAGCCTGTGCTCCGCAACGGGAGAGGCCACGACAGTGAGAGGCCCGTGCACCGCGATGAAGAGTGGCCCCCGCTCACTGCAGCTGGAGAAAGCCCTCGCACAGAAACAAAGACCCAACACTGCCGACAATAAATATAAAATAAATAAATTAAAAAAAAAAAAAAAATTGCACATGATCTCTAAGAAAATTTTCTTAATACAGAAAATATAAAATAAAAATCACTCATAACCCATTGGTATATGTCTTTCAAGTCTTCTCTCTCAAATATATGAACTCATGTTGTATGTAGTCTATTTTCCTGTCTTATTTATCACTATAACATAAGAATGTGAAAACATTAAAATTTTTATAAACATTTTAATGACTTCATAATACTATATAATATTGTATAAATACACAACATATTTAATCCCTGTGAAATATTTGGATTGTTTTCTATTTTTAATTTTAAATAATAAGGCAGTAAATATCTTTATATATAAATATTTATATATATATGATTATTTCTTTAAGACAGATTTTCTATTAATCCTGATGTTAAAAAAAAAAAGAAGTTTACGGACAATTTCAAAATTCCTAATATTATGACACCAAGTTACAGTCCAGAGAAGCTCTACCATTTTAAACCCCCAATCAGAGGTCTATGAGTGTGCCCATATCACACACAGCATTAGGCATTATCTTTAAACGAAACTAAATAACTAAATTTTAAGTATGTCTTTGAAATATACGACTTTATTATTTTTCTATTTAAGTTTTTTGTATTAATAAAATATTAATATTTTAACACAAATCTATTAATCTTTTATTTCTTCCATTGCTCTTACGCTTAGGGAATTCTCTACTGAGGTTCACATCAACACTTACTGATATTTTCTCCTAGCTTTTCTTTAGTGCTATACCTGTTTCTTAGGAAATATTCAATTGAGATACAATACCTATTTCAAAAAATATATATATGTGCTGGAAACTGACAAAATCAGAGCCAACCTTGGAATGAAGCTTGAAGGAATCTCACATGCTCTGCTACAGCAATATCAAGACAAAACAAAGTCAAGTGTCACTTTACTTGTTAGTAACACTATAAACAAAAGGAAATTTCATTCAAAAAAGGAAAATGTAAACTCTGAAGAGAAAAACAAAGGAAAGGAGAACAGAAAGAGGAGAAAAGGAAACCTTTCGTAATATTAAAAGTTTCAAGACAATTGAAATGACCTTCATTTTCTATAAACTTGCAATATAGACTTTCCATCTATAAAATAGACATTGGAGGAAACTACTTTTTAAGAGTATTTGAGGCCTGGAATGTAAGGAATATAATATCCTGGTTGTTAAGAGGATATCATATCAGATAGTGGCATCTACTGGCAAATGATAATATTGTAACCAAATTCTAGTAGACATTATAAATATCCAGAAAGTGTGTCTGTGTGATATTTTCTCTTATATTTTTACAAAGATATAAATAATCTTATATTTTAAAATATCCAAGATTTCTATATCTAGCATTGCTAATTGATCTGTGGCTGCTCTTATCACATGACTGCTCTCCATCTCACATGGTAAGATTCCATGAGGTAGTGAAGCCATCTGGTCCTGGACTTTTGTTGGTTGGGAGGTTTTGATTACAGATTCAATCTCCTTACTAGTAATTGGTCTGTTCAGATTTTCTATTTCTTCATGATTCATGGCAGGTTGTGTTCCTAGGAATTTATCCATTTCTTCTAGGTTGTCCAATTTGTTATTTTAACCTCTTTTGTGAATCATTTGTAGAAGAGAATTTTTGCCTTTGATGATAAATGATTTCTCTCTTAATGTAGGTAGCAAAGGATATACACTAATACTGTTATCTGCACATCAGCAAGTACATCAGAATTCTTAAATACTCTAATCATACATAAATACATAAATAAATCAATAATCACTCATCCTCCAAGGGATTTATTAAGGAGAAAACACTTCCAAAGTGATTTTACAAGGCCAGCATTACCCTAATACCAAAACCAGACAAGGACACTTTACAAGAAAATTACAGTCCAATATCCCTAATGAACCATATGCAAAAAATCTTCAACAAAATATTAGCAAACTGAATCAACAATACATTAAAAGGATGACACACCATGATCAAGTGGAATTTACTTCAGGGATGCAAGGATGGTTGGTTCAATGTCCGCAAATCAATCTATGTGATAGACCACATTAACAAAATAAAGGATAAAAATCATAGGAGCATCTCAATAGATGCAGGAAAAGCTTTTCACAAAATTTAACATCCATTCACGGCAAAAACTCTCCAGAAAGTGGGTAGAGAGTGAAGGTACCTCCACATATAAAGGCTATGTATAACAAGCCCACAGCTAACACCATACCCAATGGTAAAAAGCTGAAAGCTTTTCCCCTAAGATCAGGAACAAGACAAGGATGCCCACTCTTGTCACTCCTAGTAAACATAGTACTAGAAGTCCTAGTCAGAGCAATTAGACAAGAAAGAGAAATAAAAGGCATCCAAACTGGAAAGGAATAAAACTGTCTCTATTTTCAGATGACATGATACTATACATAGAAAACCCTAAACACTCCACCAAAAAACTGTTAGAACTGAATCAACAAACTCAGTAAAGTTGCAGGATACACACCTCACACCAGTCAGAATGGCCATCATCAAACAATCTACAAACAATAAATGCTGGAGAGGGTGGGGAGAAAAGGGAACCCTCTTGCACTGTCGGTGGGAATGTAAATTGATACAGTCACTATGGAGAACAGTATGGAGGTTCCTCAAAAAACTAAAAATAGAACTACCATACAACCCAGCAACCCCACTACTGGGCATATACCCTGAAAAAACCATAATTCAAAAAGAGTCATGTGCCGGGGCTACCCTGGTGGCACAGTGGTTAAGAATCCACCTGCCAATGCAGGGGACACAGGTTCGAGCCCTCCAGGAAGATCCCACATGCTGTGGAGCAACTAAGCCTGTGTGCCACAACTACCGAGGCTGTGCTGTAGAGCCCGCGAGCCACAACTACTGAAGACCACGTGCCACAACTACTGAAGCCTGTGCGCCTAGAGCCCATGCTCCACAACAAGAGAAGCCACCACAATGAGAAGCCCACGCACCACAACGAAGAGTAGCCCCCACTCGCCGCAACTAGAGAAAGCCATGCGCAGCAACAAAGACCCAATGCAGCCAAAAAAAACCAAATAATAAATTAATAAATTAATTAAAAAAAAAAGAGTCATGTGCCACAATGTTCATTGCAGCTCTGTTTACAATAGCCAGGACATGGAAGCAACCTAAGTGTCCATCGACAGATGAATGGGTAAAGAAGATGTGGCACATATATACAATGGAATATTACTTAGCCATAAAAAGAAATGAAATTGAGTTATTTGTAGTGAGGTGGATGGACCTAGAATCTGTCAATACAGAGTGAAGTAAGTCAGAAAGAGAAAAACAAATACCATATGCTAACACATATATATGGAATCTAAAAAAATATATATATGGTTCTGAAGACCTAGGGGCAGGACAGGAATAAAGACGCAGACGTAGAGAATGGACTTGAGGACACGGGGAGGGGGAACGGTAAGCTGGGACAAAGTAAGAGAGTGGCGTGGACTTATATATACTATCAAATGTAAAATAGAGAGCTAGTGGGAAGCAGCTGCATAGCACAGGGAGATCAGCTCAGTGCTTTGTGACCACCTAGAGGGGTGGGAGGGAGATGTAAGAGGGAGGAGATATGGGGATATATGTATATGTATAGCTGATTCACTTTGTTATAAAGCAGAAACTAACACACCATTGTAAAGCAATTATACTCCAGTAAAGATGTTAAAAAGAAAGTTGCAGGATACAAAATCAATATATTCAAGATGGAAAGGACAAGAGTGATCATCTAGACCAATGCCTTCATATTTATAGATGTAGAAACTAAGGCCCAAAATTATTACATATTTAGATAAGTTCTTTTCACTTGTTAGGAATGTTAGTTTATTCCTAACCTGTTGAGTTTGGGGAAATTATTACAACATATTACTACCACCATGACCTAACTAGCTCTCCAAACTGATTAAAACTTAAAGAGGAAAATGTTCCCTCAGTACAATTAAAGGTTGGTTCAAAAATGTCGTCTTGTGGTATATTGACACAATGGAGCATTATGCAGTTGGAAAAAAAAAGAATGAGGAAAATCTCTTTGATCTGATATGGAATGATATAAGGATATATTATTAAGAAAAAAATACATAAGAGTATCTATGGTATGCTACATTTTTGTGTAAGAAAGAAGAGGAAACAAGAAATATAGAAGTATCTGTTCAAATAAGAAATATCTACATATCTGCAAAAAGAAACACCAGAAGAATGAACAAGAAATGAGAGAGATTAGATACTTACATATGGGTGGGTAGAAAAGATGCAGAATGGAAATGACATAGAAGGAATTGGAGGTGATGTTTCTCTGAGTATACCTTTTTGTACAGTTCTGAGTTTTGGAAACATGTTGATGTTTTACACATGCACACGTAAATAATAAGAATGACAGAAGACTCAAAAATGAAATATAAACAAAATAAGTGAACCGAACTTGTATTTCAAATGAATAATACAACCACACTTGATGGAGGAATGCAGGGGGACACAGAATGGGAAACTAATCCAAGTAACTTTTGAACACAGTTATTTGCGCTATAATAAATACAACAATATTTATTAGGCTAAAAGCAAAGCACTCTAAAATACTGTATACAGTTAGTAGGGTTCCTTTTTGTGGACATATGGGCTAGTAATTCTGAAACTGCTTTCTTTGTATTCTAGGATTGAGTAAATAAGTAAATATATTGAAGATAATGGATCCAATTTCTCACTGTCAAAGAAGGGAGCTAAAAATACAGAAAGGAGGAATAATAAAATGAACTCTGCGATACTGAATTGGAATTGAAGTTATCCCTATGAACTCATAGTTTTTCATAGGATTAGATAAGGACAAAATGTCATTTCTGTGGTACTACTGCCCAAAATGCATAATCTGAATCTAACCATAAGGAATCATTAGACAATCTCAAAATGATACACTTTTAATAAAATAACAGGCCTGTACTTATCAAATATGTTAATGTAGTGGAAGACAAGGATGACTAATAAAGTGCCCAAGAGTAAAGGAGATTAAGACACATGGCAACTGAAGGCAACACATTACCAGGGATTTTAATTTGCTATAAAGGCTATTATTGAAACAACTGGAAGAATCTGAATAAAGTCTATAGACTAGATAATGTAATATATCAATGTTTATTTCCTGCTTTTAATAACTGTACCATGGTTATATAAGAGATTATCCTTTTTTTAAGGAATATATATGGAAGCATTTAAGGATAAAGAGACATCATGTCTTCAGTTCCAAAATGGTTCAGAAATATAAAGATGTGTGTGTGTGTGTGTGTGTGTGTGTGTGTGTGTGTAAAGCAACTGTGGTAAATGTTAACATTTGGAAAATTTAAGTGAAGGGTATTATTCTAGAATTCTTTGTAATATTTTTCCAATTTTACTGAAATATGTCGAAATAAAAAGTTAAAAAGTTAGTCCTATTCACTGTTTTAACCTTAATGCCTAGAACCTGGTACAGAGCTGGTATCCAATTAATATTTGCTCAACAGATGAACCTCACCCTTAAGTTATAAAACTCTAAATTCAGGTTTCCCTGGTGGCGCAGTGGTTGAGAGTCCACCTGCCGATGCAGGGGACACGGGTTCGTGCCCTGGTCTGGGAAGATCCCACATGCCGCGGGGTGGCTGGGCCCGTGGGCCATGGCTGCTGAGCCTGCGCGTCGGAGCCTGTGCTCCGTGACGGGAGAGGCCACAGCAGTGAGAGGCCCGCGCACCACACACACACACACACACAAACTCTAAATTCAAGTTAGAAAGAAGGAACAGAGCTTGGAACCTCATTAGGAATCAAATTTCTACACCCTTCCCCCATGATTACAAATACATCAGACACACAGAAGAATGGATCACTGAAAGGAAGAACTATAGTTTCTACTCTATAAAAAACATTTGTCCTGCTTTTGATATATGTGTATGTGAACAATCTACCGCCTAAATACTGATATCACACACAGCACACACACATCAATCTGATCTCAGAGTAAAGTAAGATCAACACTTACCAACAGATTACATTACAGTATTTCTCAGATACAGTGAACTCTTGGAGAAAACTAAGGATTTAAGACAATCTGAGGGATCTAGGGACCCTAATTAGAGTTACTCAAGATAATAGATTCAGGTATTTAAGGAAATTAGGAATGAAAGGTGCTTTTTAAGAATCCAACAGGTTCTTTCTTCTTGATCAGAAAGGTTCAACTTCGGTATACAAGAACTTCTGATGGTACAGCCTAGAGTTAAATAAGCTTTACCTGGAGGGGAATAATCACTTCTAGAACAACCATTCTATCTTCTCATTCTCGGTCTCTATAATTAACTCATTCATTCCATTACTTACCCAGGCAATTTACATTTATTGAGCACTTACTTCATGCCGGGTCCTATGCTACCATTCTGGTTAGCCAAAAACATAGAAGTCAGAGATAGGGTATAAAGATATTTCAAAAAGACAGATTCTGCTTGATTCATACATTCTTTCATTCCAAAGAACAAAGCAGAGACAGGTGGACAAGTTATTCATGTCAAAAATTTGCCTAGGCATTCCTAATAAGTTGATCATACTCCTAATGTTCCAAAATACATTTCAAGAGCCCATTCTTTCATACATATAACTCAACCGTGCAGAGCCATTCAGGGGAAAGTAACCTTTTTTTTTTCCCAAAAACTACATTCTAAAGATCTAAAATAAAAAGCAAAACTCCAGTTCCCTAATTCTACTAGGACCTTTTATTAGAAAACCGATCAGCATTTAAATGGCAGCACCCACATCAATTAAGTGACAAGGCAAATAAACATTCTTTCCTACTGAATGGGCCGTAGAACCACTCCCTTCTGCTACAGAAGGAGATCAAGCTTATAGATAGGTTAAATTAAATGTGGCTACCTATAAAACTAATGGGTGATAAGACACAGAAAAAAAAGAAGCAGAAGGCAGTTACGTGTCCATATGACAGGAAGGCAGGGAAGTGAGACAGAGAAAAGGAAGACACCAAGAGAGAAAAAGAGTAAAGAAATCTAGAAATGACTAGAGGTGATGAAGCAGGAGTTAGGAGTAAGGACAGAAAAGACTGAATGGGGGGAGTGATTCTAGTTAGTGGTAATGAGGCCAGCTGCAGAGTTCTGTCCTCTCACTGGATGGCAAGTTAGTTAATCCCTCTTAAGGGTAAATTTTCCCATCAGTCAAAAGAAACAAAATATTTAAATTCCATCTCAGGTACACTGCACAGTGCCTGGCACACAGTTTATGTTGGATATATGAAATGTTAATTATTACTATTATTGCTAATTAATTAATAGCAGGAGCTGAAGAAATATACCTGATGGTGTTACCCAAGTTGGACCTAAGGAGAAAATTTAAGAGATTTCTGGTATAGAATTCCCCAGATGTCACAGTGTTCTTATTTCCTCAAGCTGTTATAGTTAATGTCCTAATTGCCATACAGACTGAAGCAGAGAGAAATGCAGAAAAACCAGATCTTTCTGTCATGTTCAAAAAAGTCGGAGTCTGTAGCTTGATTGTAATTTGCCTACCAGTTCGTGCACCATTTACATCTCAGAATGCCTTAAACCTCAAGTAAGTTTTCTTAGTTTTTAAAGCTAATGAGTTGATCCCTTTGTAGTTCCCCTAAAAACAGTTGCCAAAAAAGAAAAATATACTTGTCAAATATAAATGACAAATGTGAAAAAATGTTCAGTCTCTTTAGTAAACAAAGAGTCCACTGGGAATTAGATCAGTAAAGTCTATTGTTAGTAGCACAATAATGGGCACCCTTGTGGCAAAGGCCTTAAAAATGTGAAAATCCATCTAGCAATTTTACTTCTAGGTTTTTATTTCATAGAAACAACCAGGGTCGTTCACAAGAATTTATCCAGAGGATACTCCCCACAACGTATTTATAATAGCAAAAAAATATTCAAAACAAAGGAATAACCTAAACTTAAAAAACGATTTAAATGATAGTAGGGGACTTCCCTGGCGGTCCAGTGGTTAAGACTCCGCACTTCCACTGCAGGGGGCACAGGTTTGATCCCTGGTCAGGGAACTAAGATCTCGTATGCCAAACGGTGCGGCCAAAAAATAAAAATAAAAAAGATAGTAATTGATATGTTCACTACTATGCAGCCGTTAAAAGCCATGTTGTAGAAGAATTTAGCAGCACAGAAAAAAATGTTCAATATATATTTATATTTTAAAAATTGTAAGTAGCTTATCTTTTTCACAAATTTATTGGTTCTTTTCACACATTACTTTTTCCATATAAACTTTAACATTATTTTCTCCATTTTTTAAGAAAACCAGAATTCCAGAAATCTGGTTTACTCTCTTGGCTATGGTGGATTACTCTCTTGGCTATGGTGATAGATACAGAGGGGCAAACCCAAGAGATACTCGGAAGGACTGTTTGCAAACTCTTGCTATAAAATCTCAAAGTCTTAATAGCAATTCCAAGGAGATCTTGGGCTCTAGGAACTACAGACCACTTGGACCCAGGAAATCTGGAGTTGTCTGGAATCCAAAAGGAGAAGGAGAGGGCAAGGAGTGCCTCTGAGAAGGAAAGATGAATAAGCCTTGGGTGTTGGCAGAGGAACAGGGGCACTTAATCACAGAGGTATTCTGGAACAAGCATCAGTGCAACCTCTAGGAACTCTGATGTGTCCTGGCACCTTAGAGGTAAGTGGGGTCTGGCCCAGGGTCAGAGTAGCAGCTCAATCAGCTAACAGAATGTCCAAGTTACTGATTGCTTAACTCAGTTCTATCATTATAAGCTCTATGGAGGCTGATCTTAACTTCCTATTAAAAGCATAAAGTATGCTTACTCACTGGGTAGCTATCTAAACATTATAAAATTCAGTTACTCCCCTGTATACTTCATCTAGGCTTTAGAGGAGTGAACACCCAACAAATATGGCCATATCATTTTCAAAGCAGCCTTTCTTCTGATAAGACTTTTTCACAATTTAGAACTTGTTCACACACTGAACACAGCAGATAAGACTTCAGTTAAAAAACATTTTATCCTTTGAAAGAAAAAAATTCCTTTTCCTTCCCTCCAAAATAAAACCTCAAGAAGAAACAGACACAGAGAAAGAGAAAGAAAAAGGAGGAGAAAATGAAAAGAACAGATAAATGATGTCTAGCTTTCTTTCCTATTTTCTGCATTCTCTCCATACAGTGAAGCCCACTTAAAGAAGCAGACTCATTTATAGACGTTCCCTGAAACACAACCTCAGGGCATAATAATACCTATACTCATAGTGTTGATGAAAGGAGATAATATTTGTAAAATGCTTAATACAGTGCCTGGGACACTGTAATGAGAACAAAAAACAGTGGTCAACAAAACCAACAGCAGGCCAAGACAGTGTTTATTCAACATGGGCAAAGGATCTGAATAGCCATTTTCCACAGAAGATATTCAAATGGCCAACAAGTATATGAAAAGATGCTCGACATCACTAATCATCAGGGAAAGGCAAATCAAAACCACAATGAGGTATCACCTCACACCTGTTAGAATGGCTACTATTAAAAAGACAAGAGAGGGCTTCCCTGGTGGCACAGTGGTTGAGAGTATGCCTGCCGATGTAGGGGACACGGGTTTGTGCCCCGGTCTGGGAAGATCCCACATGCTGCGGAGCGGCTAGGCCTGTGAGCCATGGCCGCTGAGCCTGAAAAGACAAGAGATAACAAGTGCCGAAGAGGATGGAAGAAAAGGGAACTTTTTAAAAATTTTATTGAAGTATAGTTGATTTACAATGTTGTATTTAATGTCTGCTTTACAACAAAGTGACTCAGTTATACATATATATTCTTTTTCATATTCTTTTCCATTAAGGTTTATCACAGGATATTGAATATAGCTCCCTGTGCTATACAGTAGGACCTTGTTGTTTATCCATCCTATATATACTAGTTTGCATCTGCTAATCCCAAACTCTCAATCCTTCCCTACCCCACCCCCTGCTTAGCAACCACAAGTCTGTTCTCTATATCTGTGACTCTGTTTTTGTTTCATAGATATGTTCATTTGTGCTGTATTTTAGATTCCAAATGTAAGTGACATCATATGGTATTTGTCTTTCTCTTTCTGACTTAATTCACTTAATATGATAATCCGTAGGTCCATCCATGTTGCTGCAAATAGCATTATTTTATTCTTTTTTATGGCTGAGTAATATTCCATTGTATATATGTACAACATCTTCATTATCCATTCATCTGTCGATGGACATTTAGGTTGCTTCCATGTCTTGGCTATTGTAAACAGTGCTGCTATGAACATAGGGGTGCGTGTATCTTTTCAAATTATAGTTTTGTCTGGGTATATGCCCAGGAGTGGGATTGCTGGATCATATGGCAACTCTATTTTTAGTTTATTGAGGAACCTCCATACTGCTTTCCACAGTGGCTGCACCGATTTACATTCCCACCAAGAGTGTAAGAGGGTTCAAGAAAAGGGAACTTTACTACACTGTTGGTAGGAATGTAAATTAGTGCAGCTACTATGGAAAACAGTATGGAGGTTCCTGAAAAATTAAAATAGAACTGCCATATGATTCAGAAATTTTACTTCAGGGTACATATCCAAAGGAAATGAAATCACTATCTCAAAGAGATAGCTGCACCACAATGTTCATTGCAGCATTATTTACAATAGCCAAGATACGGAAATAATCTGTGTCCATCAACAAATGAATGGGTAAAGAAAATGTGATACACACACAAACATATACACACACACAATGGAATATTATTCAGCCATTGAAAACAAAAAAGGAAATCCTGCCATTTACAGCAACATGGAAACATGGATGGACCTTGAGGGCATTACACTAGGTGAGTTAAGTCAGATAGAGAAAGACAAATTCTGTATTATCACACTTACATGTGGAATCTAAAAAAAATGAACTCAGACAAACAGAGCAGATTGCTGGCTGCCAGGGTCTGGGTGGGTGGAGGGTGTGCATACGGTTAAAGGGTACCAACTTCCAGTTTTAAGATTAATAAGTTCTGAAGATGTAATGTACAGCCTAGTGACCATAGTTAACAATTCTGTATTGTATATTTGAAAGTTGTTAGGAGAATAGATCTTAAAAGTTCTCATCACAAGGGCTTCCCTGGTGGCGCAGTGGTTGAGAGTCCGCCTGCCGATGCAGGGGACACGGGTTCGTGCCCTGGTCCGGGAAGATCCCACATGCCGCGGAGCAGCTGGGCCCGTGAGCTATGGCCGCTGGGCCTGCGTGTCCGGAGCCTGTGCTCCGCAACGGGAGAGGCCACAACAGTGAGAGGCCCGCGTAACGCAAAAAAAAAAAAAAAAAAAGAAAGAAAGAAAGAAAGAAAAAAAAAGTTCTCACCACAAAAAAAAACAAAACAAAAACTAACTACGTGAGGTGATGGATGTATTAACTAACCTTATCATGGTAATCACTTCACAATACTATATACATATATTAAACCATTACACTGTACACTTTAAACTTAACACAATGTTATATTAAGTGAATTATATTTCAATAAAGGTGGAAAAACTAAATTGCACTAATAAAGTCATGCAACCATGAAAAAAAGTTAAGTCATTATCTCCAGGTGGTTGGTGTTACAGTTACCCTCCTTTATTTTTCACATTCTTTTCAAATTTCTCACAACAGGCACATATTTCTTTTATAATCATAATGTGAAAATATCTAGTATTAACAGGATTTTGCATAGAAGTGGGAGAGGGTTTTACTTCCTCTGGCAAGCAGATACTGATAGAATCTTGTCATCTCCCTCTGTTGAATACCTTGGCTCCCTTAACAAAACCAAACTCTTCTCATAAACTTTATTTTCCTTCTCCTTATTCCCTCTGCTTCTTTAAAAGTTGTCTACCTGCTATTCTTTCGTTTGCTTTCTGATCTTAAGGAATCAAAATTTTATATGCACTATGTGTAAAAACGATGAACAAGGACCTACTGTATAGTGTAGGGAACTATATTCAATATCTTTAATTACCTATAATGGAAAAGAATCTGAAAAAGAATATATATATATATATATATATATATATATATATATATATCTGAGTCACTTTGCTGTACACTCGAAACTAACACAACATTCGTAAACAAACTATACTTCAGTTAAAAAAAAATTATATGCATGAAAGATAAATAGGGGCCTCCCTGGTGGTGCAGTGGTTAATAACGAATCCATCTGCCAATGCAGGAGACCCGGGTTCGAGCCCTGGTCCGGGAAGATCCTACATGCCGCAGAGCAACTAAGCCCGTGTGCCACAACTACTGAGCTTGTGCTCTAGAGCCCATGAGCCACAACTACTGAAGCCCTTGCGCCTGGAGCCCATGCTCCACAACAAGAGAAGTCAATGCAATGAGAAGCCTGTGCACCGCGATGAAGAGCAGCCCTCACTCGCCACAATTAGAAGAAAGCCCATGTGCAGCAACGAAGACCCAACACAGCCAAAAATAAAGTTAAAAAAACATTTTAAAAAATTTAAAAATAAAAAGCACTGGAATGATAAACACCAATAAATAAATAAATAAATAAAAATGGGCTCTGAAGAAGCTTACTTCTAAATAGAAATCTTATTTATGCAGATACATGACATATTATATAGTAAAAGCCTCCTATAGTGAGTACATGATGTGAAATGGCCTCTTAATATGGTAGAAACACAGGAGATATTAGAATTTAAAAATCCCTAGAATCCTATTATCCTATATCTTATATATTATAAACACTATACTAAAATGGAAGATCTTTCATCTAATGAGCTTAAATTGGACCACAGCATAATTCTATATGGTTTGTAGAGAAGTATCAATAATTAATCACATTTTATACTGAAAACCACAAAGTTTATAGATGGCTTTAAACGTTTTTTAGAAGCAATATTCCAAATGGCTACAAGATGTACAAGCTCTTCCATAGAACCTTTTTTTCTACAATGAAATACAGTATTCTGCAATTTCCAGAGGAGGAAGCCAGGGTTTCCAGTAGTGCTGCTACTAAATCTAAGAAGATAAAACTGAGAAGAATTGAGAAAATAGTTTAAATTTTAAAAATCTAATCATTTTAAACCCTGAACAAATCTATAAAGCTTTTCTTTTTTAAGCAGGTAAATCATCATTCATGACAGCTTGCATATCTTGCTCTCTATTACAGGTTGAATGTATTCCCCCCAAAATTCATATGTTGAAGCCCTACTCCCCCCATGTGATGGTATTTGGAGGTGGGGTCTTTGGGAGGTAATTAGGTTAGATTAAGCTACGAAGGTGGGATCTTCGTGATGGGATTAGTGCCCTTATAAGAAGAGGGCCACAGAGGTCCTACTCTCTCTCCACACACAAGCACCGAGGAAAGGCCAGATGAATACAGAGCAGGAAGGCAGCTGTCTACAAGCTAGGAAGAGAGCGCTCACCAAGAACTGAATCTGCAGGTACCTTGACCTTGGACTTCCCAGCCTCCAGAAATATGAGAAATAAGTATCTGTTGTTTAAACCACCTGGTCTGTGGTATTTTACCATAGCAGTCTAGGCTAAATAAGATGCTCTCTTTTCTCCTATCCCATATTACACCCTGGCTTGTCCTCCAGTCATTAAATAATACCTACTGTAGAACAGTAGTAAATACAGAGGTAAGGTATTTTCACATTATTGTTTCACATACTTATTCATGAGAACGCTTTGCTTCTCGATTTTAATTTGAAATGCAGACTGCAGAACATTTTATTCTTCTCTCTAAAAAAATTAAACTTGTAAAAACTAAATTACTTCTTACTTATATGATCCTCATTGGTTTTTGTTTCCTATGGTTAATGGATTTTTGGCAGAAAATATTGTTTACCACTCCTGCATAACACATTAAGATACAGAATTAATTTATCTTCCCTCATACTCAAAAATTAACAGAATTAAAATCAGTAACTATTTAGTATTCAGCCTCTACTATGTAGAAGGTACTGTTGCAGATAAGAAGTATAAAGCAAGAGCTGCCCTTAAAATGTTTACTTATATTCTCTATTGTCCAAATATAAGGTATGCTCTCAACAATGCAACAAATCATTTCGATTTTCTAAAAAGTAATAGCATCGAATGGGTGGGATCCATCTTTTCCTCTCAATTTCACACAAATCCTCCCTGCTAGAACAGACCGGAAGTGGGCAAAAAGTAAAATGTCACAATGTTCCCGCTGGTCATTAATAAGCACCCACTAATTAGATTATAACCAGTAAGAAAGGGTAAGAAGGAGGAACAAGAAAAGAAAGGTAGAGAAAGAGAAGAGAAAAAAAGAAAAAGGAAAAGGTTGTCTTCAGCAAATTGTCTGTTTTAAGGTCATCGGGACCAAAGTTTAAGAAGAAAAACATGACTTTTTACTTACACTGAAAGGAACACTTACAATTACTTAAAGTTGGCCCAAATAAAAAATTTTAGACCTACATCAGTGTGGTTCTCTATAGACCACCTAATAATCTCACCAGTTAAACCAGTACCAGGATAAAGTCAAGGATTCAAAACAGATCTTCCTGCTTCTTTGGCATTTTAAGCAGTTAGAAGAACATATGGATTAAGAGAGAGAAGAAACTCATCAACACTAGCTCAACCACACGTCCATGCCTCCTGCACCCCACTATCTGAAGCAAATAAAAGAGTCTATATGATTCTGTCCTCTCCTAACACCGGTTAGCAGAATTCATAACTAAAATTTCCCGACATTTCCTACCAGTTAGTTTTAAAATAATTTGAACGTGAAGACATCCACATCAGTTTGTTTGAAATGCTTTTTCCTTCTCCTGTTAGATGATTATTTGCATTGCTGTTTTCTCAAGGAGACAGTGAGTAGTCATTCAAGTTGCTGGCACTGCTGTTTCTGGGCCAATTATAAAAGATAGGAAGCTGGCGACAGACAAGAAGAAGCTTGTTTTTATCATCATGCTTTGCTGCAACCCAATGGGCAGTAAGAAGTTCAGTGCCATTTAGCCATGTCCTTTCTCTGTTCTTTAAAAAGTTTATGGCTTAGTCCTCATTTGTAAAGTCTCAGCTTGCTTCCTTGTTTTACAAGCTTTTCTACAAACTGTAATGGAAAAGCTAGCTCATGGCACCTTATATAACTTTAGTCCTCCCCAGGGGTTTTGTCATTCCTGGTAATTTGGCTTTAGAACCCAAAATCTACCCTATGCTTAAGTCTCCTTGGGTCGTTGTTTTAATTCCAGTTTATTTCTCCAGAAGAGGGTTGCTCTCTCTACCTATTTGTTGGAAACCTTTTTTTTTCTTTAACATTAATTTCCAAATTAAGAGTTGGCGCAAGGTTGCAGATCAGGTCTGCAAGTTTTCTAAAGATTTGCAGATCAAGCCAGGGAAGCAGTCTGGTTTGCTTTTGTGGAAAAAGTGATAAACAAATTTAGAAACCACTACTTAAAGATTCCAAGTTCCAAATCTTACTGAAAATATTTGGAGCTTGAATTCCATTTCTATCCTCATCTAAGAAAATGCTGGTACTAAAAAAGCTGTCTGTAAAGCTCCTAATATTTGTGAGTCATCAAGTATCTTTTCCAAAACAGCGTTCTGATCGGTATAATGCAAATGAATCACCAATAAAGCAATTAAATTCCACCCAGGATATTCCTGTACTAAAATTCAAAGGAAAATGCTTGGCAAAAGGCATCTTAGGATCTGCCAAGCCCCAAACATTTGAAAACAAATAGTAACTCTAGGATGCTTCGCCAACCCCAAAAACCCAATGGCCACCCCTCTTCGAGAATGTCTGCATGTTTCCGAACATCTACTTAGGCTTCATATTCTAAGCCCTTAAGTGTCAAAGGTCAAGAACCACCAACCAGAGAATTAATAAAACTGAAGCTCTAGGTAAATAAACTTCAAACTCCAAAGGTCTGTCAGATAGATTTACACACAGTTCATCTGTTGAGAGATTTTTTTTTCCCCATTCAAGGAGCATTTTAGCCTCAGGATTACCTTTCATTCAGCAAGGATCACCTACATTCTAACTCTTGTGGTTATTAGAGCAAATCATGGGGTGTTGAGAACTTGGCTTCCTCCATCTTAATAAAACAGTTCAAGTCCTAGAGGCAGTTAATCCCTGGAAGGCTTTGTGATCCCATCCCCTGACATGTTTGATAAATATGGAAATTGTAAAATGTTCTGACTTGTTAAAATTTTTTCAGCCTGCTTAACGTGCTCTTTGGCCTTCACACGCACAAAGTGCTGACTTGGCATGCCTGGGAGCTTCCATTACCTTCTCTATTGTGTATACACTGACAACCCCTGAAGCTTAAATAAGTCACACTTCACAAAGAAATGTTTACTCTACACTCTAAGAGAGACTCTCCTTTTCTCAAGGAAATAAGAAGATGACAAAGGGGAAGGAAGAAGGGTGTATACCCAAAAAATGTGCCAGAAAGGAGAAAAAAAAAAACCCAAAAAAACCTCAAGTCTAAATGACTACAAAGCTGAAGAGCATTAAAAAAAATCTGGGTTGGGATAGGTGTGTCTACAGTTGGCTGATAAACAAATCTTTCAGAGTTTGAAATTACTACAGTAAGAAACAACTATTCCTCTTTGTTTCTCGCTTTACAATATGTAACGAATAGTACAGTTTTCTTTCAGTGCCTCTTATAATTCAAATGAGTCAACTCCCTTTTAACAGTATCAAAGTTAAGAAAATGAAATACTATTGTGACGTGTATCTGGCCACCAGTGAACAAGAAGGCAAGGTGTGATCTCATGATAGATCCAACTTCTACTCATCTCAATTAACTAGTCATCTTGGAGGCTGAATAAGCAACTACATAAATACCAAGACAGAAGGCCTGTTACTGTACAAACTGGGTGCGGTGTCTAGAAACCCTGCAGACTCCTCCAGGCATAGGATTCACAGGGAAATTCTATGAAAAAAAACACAAAGACAATAAGCTGATGAAATACTGATGACACACTGGAATACTTCAAAATTTATAGCCAGTTATGCTCATCAGTCACAGCCATTCCTGATGTTCCCAGAACCAACCATCAAATTCCCAACACTTTGACCACTTCCAGAAGATTGTCTTAATAGGGTCTCCTGAGGCTGTTGCTTGTATTAAAACTTCCAATTGTGAGAGCAACGGCAAGAGTGAGATGCATGGCAGAATGCAGACAGAGGCTTCACAAGTGCAGAGGTAAGCACAGCTTACTGCAAAGAAAAGCAAGCAATAAAATAGCTAAGTGGCAGAGAGCAGCAGGCAGAAGGAAAGAAGCCAAGAGTCAGGATGGTATACATACTACTACAACCATCCAAGAATAATTGAAAATTAGTTGTAGCTGTGCAGACGGTTCTCAGGGCCTAGGCAGGTTTGGGGTAGGCAGGAAAAAAACGACCAGGCCATTTCAAAGGGCAAGAACTTGATCTGGGGATTCTGGGGAAGGAAACCAGGAGAGAAAAGAGTGAAAATGTTGAGCTCTCAGCCTAGCCTTGATACCTCAATTAAGGAAAAAAGGAAAGCAAACAAAAGATGACTTTAAGAGAGAAAAATAACCAAAATGATTAAGAATACTATCTCCTACCTTTCCATCGATAACCAAGTTTCTCAAAAACCAGTTGTATCTCAGAGCAGCAGGGCATGAAGGAAACAGTACCGCAGAGAGAAAAGGAGACCAGCCAAATCAATGGCCGAAGGATCCATCTTCTTCTCTTACAGTAGGCAGACCGCACAGGAGTCTGGATCAAGGCTTCTCACAGCTTAATGTCCATGAGAATCACCTGGGAATCTCGTTAAACTTCAGATGCTGATCAATTAGGTCTGGAGCCAGGCCAGAGCTTTTGCGCTTCCAACAAGCTCCCAGGTGATGCTGATACTGCTGGTCTACAAATCATACTGTGAGTAGCAAGGGTTAGTATGGATCTTGGTCAAGTAAATTTTGGCTCAACTCATGACTCTGGACAAGTTAGTTAACATCTCTAATTTCTCAGTTTCCGCACTTACTAAATAGAGATAGCAATGCCTGCCTCATAAAGTTGACATGAGGAATAAACAAAACTATTTGACCTAATGCTTAGTTATTACCACCAGAAGCATAACATTTCCCAAAGTGTGGTACACATACCATTGGTGGTACAAGGACAAACTTTTAAAAATTGTAATTGTTAGGCAATATTTTAATAAGTATTAGAAAAAAATAACTTTAAACTCAAGATAATTACCTTAAACTCAAGATCATGGGTAATGTCACCTAGGATAAAGCTATGTTAAAAGGAAAAAGTCAATTTTAAAAATTACTAAGTAAATAAAGGTACAAGAGATACATGGATATGACAAAAATGATGAGGGTGATACTCAACTGACTAAAGCTGAAACATCAATTAAAATAGGGTTACTAAGTTTCTGAAGGCAGGGGCTTGACCAGATTACCCCATCATAAGGAGCAGGTGTGTAATAGAGTTCTGAATGTATTTCAAAACCTGGTCACTCAAGGCTTAGAAACTGAACTTTAACCATATGATATTCTTACCCACATTTACTTGTGTGAATTGCATATGCTATCATGGATCATCAGACTATCCCTAAGGCTTAGGAAAACAAATTCTGTTGGGTAAAGCCATTTCCCCCTGATATGTAAATCTAAACAACCTCCCAACAGTGGGTTAAATAACAGAATTATGTCTCCAAGGAAGGAAAGCTATGATTTCATAAATCCAGTGCTAAGATGTTTCTCTTTTCCCACAGACTTTTTGTAACACCATTCGAAGGTAATTTGTGGTCACAGGGATGGGTGTGGATGACTGAACAAATGAATGTGTCATAGCCTTTAACAATAACCTTTAGAGCAAAGAGAGGAAAAGTCACAGATGAGTTGGAAAAGACGCAGCATGTTTGTGAGTAGCATGGTTTTCAGAAGAGAACTATAAAAGGTTTCCTGATGTATTTAGCATCTGATGTCTGGTATACTTGGAGCAATATATCATTCTTACAATTCTGCTTAGTTGGTTGACGGTTTTGTTCAAGTTAATGAGAAAAAGGAACATGAAAACAGACATACATCAGAACTTCACTCATTCATTTCTCCATGGAGTGAACCACTTCTTTGCTGAATCAGATAATAGCTTCAAATACTGGAAAAATATTTTCTCAAGTTTTTTGTGCTATTCAAAATATAGTGGCTATAGACATGACACACTTTCAAGTTTAATCTACATTATTAACGCTTTATCGCTTTCTTAAGTCTAGACAATTAACAAAACAATAAATCAAGTCCTGATTTGTTGTGTTTGCCAATTTCCATGGGGTTAGTACCTCTTTTGTGGCTGATTTCAAGTTACCAACATGACGTCAGTGAACACAGGGCTGGAAAAAGTGTTCAGTAGTATACACCATTATACAGTATTTCCAATGCAGATAAAATAGGCACAAATGACTTCAAGAGCATTGATAACAGTAAAATGTAGTAAAAATAATTATGAAGTGATGAGTTTTGAGTACTTATTTTTTGTTTTTAATATAATTTATTTTAATGATAAGTTTACATAGTTTAATTTTTACTGATAACCAGCTCAGAAAATTTCTGAAAATTTAATAGTTTGTTGTCAGGAGAGCTGGTAGGGGCTGGATCCTGCACACCACTGGTCTCAAATCACATCCCACACATTGTTGCTATCCCACCAGGTTTACAAACAACTTTTCAGTTTTCCAAGTTAAAAATCTCTTGGAGAAAGATGATGAATCTTGTGTGTTAAAGAGACAACAACAACAGCAACAAAAATAAATAAAAATTGCAATACTGCAATTTGTATCTTTTATGTAGTCAAGTTTGTAGTTAACAACAGAAAACATATGAAACATTTATACACCCAGAGCCTTTAGGAAATCAAGTAATAAAAGCACCTGTGCATCTTGGGGGAAAGAAATGTAGGCAGAAGATATTTGTTTGGGTAAAAAAGGACATGGAGTTAAGCATAAAGATGTTTGCATCAATTTCCACATATAAAACTGGTCAGAAAGACTTGATTTCCTAAGGGAACAGAAAGTAAAAGAAATAGCTCCTTATAAGTGAATCATAAGGATTCTTTCCATAGACAAAAAAGCAACCACAATATAAATGCTTTAGATGCCATCATTACATGGCAATACTAACTTTTCAATTTGTAAAGATAAAAGGGAAAATGTTAAGGAAATCCAAAGCCATTTCACTAATCCCTATAGCCAAAGTAAACCAGTGAGAGAATGAGAGAACTTATTCCACGAAATGGTCATTTATGATGTTAACTAGCACTTTTAAAGACTTTCAAAAACAGCTCTGCATTGCCTGGTAAATCTTTGAAAACCTAAAAGCAGTTAAGTAGCTCTCAATCCTTTAGAAAAGTTCAATTAACCAGTTTCACACTGAAAGGGTAAATTTTCACATTAAAAGGGTGAAAATTCACTGCCTTCCCTTTCATGGAAAGTATGTGTAAATTACTTTCCAAAACTGAGCATAATATCCTATGGAATTGTTTATTTCAAAAAGTAAGCCTTCAAAGCTGAGGGAAATGTACAGCACACATATTGTTTATCTCTACAAGATGGAGCATATGGAAAAATTTATAACTGTCAAGTGTTATTACACTGCAAAACAAACGTGGAAGTACACAATAGGGATAAATATAGTGAGACTCGTTCACAAATTGGAGATGCTGGAGGCACATGGAAAAGTTTACAAAAATTGCAATGTTTAAGAGATCAGGAGGACAGCGGTGCTAACCCGGCTTTACAAAAAGATCATATGCAATAGATTCCACTGTTCCTTCTGAATTATAATGCAGGTTTAGGCATGCAGGTTAATTTGAGAAGCAGCCCTTAAAGAAAAGGAAAGAAGAAAAACAATTCCTGTCTTGTGTTAAAAATTCCAAATAAGCATTATCGATACTAAAAAAGAAAAGGGTGGGGTGTGTAAAACAATTAAAATCATAAATTTAATAAGCCTTGAGTGGTAAAATATTCAAATGAAAACATAGTTGAAAAATTATTTTAACAGAATATTTATTAAAAGCATACGATTTCATTTTTAAAAACTTTAATGCATAGTAATGTAAGTTGCTGAATTAGGGTAATTTTAAAGTGTAATTCATTTTTGCAATGACTTTCAGGGAAAAAAGAAAAAAGGGGGAAAAGGCACTAAACCTACATTTTAAAATGTAAAAATTTGCAGTTATCTCCCCAAATCCTCTCTTTCAATGTGGTGGTCTAGTATTGGAATATACATTATTTCAAAGGTCTAATTTTCACACATAAAGCTTTAATTTTAAAAAAATAATAATAATTTCCCTAAAATTTCTCAGTATCAGCAGTGCCCTAAAGAAAAATTCTTTCTGAGTATAAAGACAGAGAAGTACTCCCAGGGAAATAAAAGCACTGTCTGTCCAAAGCTCACATGAACTAAAGGCAGAGGCTGAACTAAGGTTTGGATGTACTTTCTATTTTCTTTAGTCCCCTAGTCATTACTTTAACAGGCAAAGAATAACTAAACAGCAAAACTCGTTGACGGAAGCACATACTTTCCACACACTCTAAGTGTCAAAGGCCTGTTTAGAGAAAGGCCAAACAATCTACTGCATCTTAGATGCAACGGCCAGAACTAGGAGATGTTTCTGACTAAGGAGTCTATTTCTGCCTCTACTATGGCCTCATTTTATAACCTTAGTGAAGAGATTTATCTGTTCCTCACTTGACTTTAAAAATAAAGATGGAGCCACGTAAACTATACTTAGCTCCCTAGAATATTGTGAGACTACAATAAATAATGTCCATAAAAGCTTTGATCTCTTCAGGAAAAAAATGATTTCTGACATAGGCAGGAGAGGTTTTAGAGGTTCCTGAGAAACTAGTGCTAAGTCAAGGTGGAACACGAGGAACAGATAAACCACAGATCACTAGAAAATGCCTGTTAACCCTTTTTATTTATTTTCCAGGTAAAAATGGTCTTTGAAACTAGGCCCATAAACTGCCGTCTAGATCATATCCAATTTCCACTTCCATTACGTCCACTTATGCCATCACTACAAATTATACCATCTGAACAGATAAGAGACAGCTATAGTAACTAAACTAAGGACTGGAGAAGAGGAGAAATCAGAGTGCTTGATTTCTAGGCCTGGCTCCTCCTGACATTAAAAAAATGACGAGTTAGAAAGTTAGTGGAAAAAAAAAAAGATTTCATGCCTCTTTTTAGTCCCATCTGCCCCTCTCATGAGAAGTCATCAATATGGCTGCCAAGATTTCTTGGTAGAAAGATGATTTTTTAAGATGAAACAACTGTACTTAATTGAATCTTACTTTCTGGATATATGCCAGTATTTGCATTTAAATTATTAAGGTACTGGGGCACAATGGTTTCAATTGAATCTTCTCTATAAACTCTCTCATGTGTTTAATGTATATCATTTCTATTCTTTTAACTACTGAGCATATAGCGATGGCAACAGTTTACTTTTTCTTCTTTAGAAGTTCCATTCACAATAGCCGCACACTTCAAATGCCAGGTACTTGCTAACAGGCCATATAACGAGACAGCAGCATTTGAAGATTTACAATGTGAAGTGAAATCATACAGAGTAAAAAAGGAGAGAATAACTGAGTGCATAAACAATCTTAGCAAAAATTCTACATCTTAACATAATCTGTGTTTGTTCCATTGACCACAATTCTAATCCTTAGGGTTTGAAATCTACCATATAACCAATCTTTAATCATTATAATCTTCTAGGAAAGAGCAGTAGATCACTTTTAACTTCTTTTAGCATTAACTAATTCTGTTATATTCTTTGTATTCCAAGGATACCTAAATGCGGTGTTAGGTTTTGTTATAAATCTTAGTTTATGTCATTAATAAATTGGTATCATGGTCAGTAACAATAGGGCAATAATAGTAATAGACCTTTGAGGGTTGTACCTACTTTTTAATGCTCTGAAACAGGAGGCACAGCTCTACTGGGTGAATCTGATCATAAAGGTAAAATGTCATATTTTTTCTCACTCAGTTTCAAACTCATTTAATTTCTCTAAGCATCAGAAAATGCAGTTTGCTTAAGACTAAACAGCAAGTACATCACAGAACAGGGGTTTGAGCCCAAGTCCATCTTGCTTCAAATGTCTGTGTTCTTTCCATTATGCCCTGGGGCCTCTTACCAGGGGACAGTATTTTCTATACTACCAGAGGAAGGCATGGTCCTCTCAGCATTCAGAATATCAGCGGCAGATCCTGCTGCCCCAAACCTTCCTACCACAACCAAGGAGGAGGAAAGAGTGAGAGGGGGAAACTCCTGATTGCTGTTCCCTATCTAACTCTGGATATATTTTTCCCACAGAGTTAACTTAATAAATGGCAGCTAGAATCCACCTTCCGGAGTGCTGGAGTAGCAATGAGGTAAGCTTTCCTTGCATATTAGTACTCAACAAGAGGAGATTAATGTTATATTTTCTTATTTTTGTGTCCCACCCAAGAATATAACTCAGAATGCGTTAATTTGTGAGAAAGTAATTCTTCACTTTTTAAAGACTTGAATTAATTTTCCTTGAATTAGTTGATGTTTACACAGAGTATCTGAGCATGTACATAAAACAAAAACAGCTCATTTTCTGAACACTTTAAAACTGACATCCTGCTAACCTTCCTAAGACAAACACCTTAAGTTATTTTTTTAAAAGATAAGGAAAAAAGGAAAAAAAAGACTCTGGAAATAAGAGATAAAATGATGAAATCCATGAATATAAACTCTTGACAGTTTAACTTATAAAAGTAAAAGAACTGAGTAAATTAAATTATCAGAATCCAAAAGAACCAGAGATCATATTGCAACTAAGCAGCAAACCTAAACCCAAAATGGATTTAGAATATATTTAACATTGGAGGCGCAAAGTTAATTCCTTTGTCATATCCTCTTCTTGCTTCTGCTTGAAATCCAAGGGGCATGGGGTGAATTTGCTTAATCTGCAACATTAGGAATCCCAAACTCTTCAGAGGAGCCCTCCAGGATCTCTGGGTATAGACAATTGCCAGGGCAGATCTGAGAAATATGCAACAGTTTACTTTCTCCCTAGAGGACTTTTTCGTAACTAACTAGACTAATCTTCCTCTGAGGGATTTTAAAAGAACAAACTTACCTTTTTTGCTAAAAGTGATATCTAGGTCTGCCTGAAACGGTACACAAGGGACATCCATTAAATTACCTCTAGTTAATGATAACTTTGGATCAAATGGGGTTATACAAATAAACTATCTTCCTAACATTCCTGTTATAGACTTAAGAAGGCAAATAACCCTGACTGATCTAAAAACAAAAGTCTAATCTGTTCTGGGAAAAGAGTTCTGACAAATCCTAATTCCAACAGTATGAAAGGCCCAGTAATTACAAGATTAGGAATATTTCCCTGTAAAATTTTCCTAATTACGTTTTTGATCCAAGATGCACTAAAAAATGAACAAGAGCTGCTCCAAACTACATTATCAAACAAACAGTCAAAGAGTTGGTGGTCATATTAGTAAGGTAGTAAGGCAAGGAAAACTAATATATAGTGATCTGTTTGTTTTCTCAGATTTAAAAAAAAAAAAAAATGACTTCTTCCTTAGGAACAATAAAAACACAATCAGTATCAACTACCTTCCATAATGAAGCTTTCATAAATAACCTTGAAAACAATGTGTCTTAGCTAGCAGGTTCTAGTCACCCATGTCTTTCTAGAGTATTCATTTTTCCCTGTCAGGGATGATTCAGCTCCACAGCCTACTTAGACCCAAGGTTGACTGGGAAGGAGAGAATCATTAATCCATCGACACGTTCCCCCTTTGCAGTCTCCACGCATGCAAACAGCCTGTGGAGGGGCTATGAAGAGCCAAAAAGTCTAAGCCACAGCCCTGTGTCCTCCTAGTGCTTTCTATTTGGCTTGCTGGAGAACAAGACAGTTCAGTGGGCTTCACTATCTTTTCAAATGCACCATTAGAAGACTACATGATTTAGACTCGACATCTAGTCGAAAAACTTCACAAAATTGTCCATGGAAATGTCATCCAAATACAGCTGTAAGACTGAATGAAAGTTGGCAGACGTGCTGATGTTAAGTGGCATTTTACACTCAAAAGCATCCAAATGGGGGGAAAAATTGGTGTTTGTAGTATAGAATAAAAACAAACATTAAAAGATTTTAAAATAAGGGAATGTGTGAAGATAGAAAAATAAGAGCATGTGTTGAAAAGCAGTCTTATTATTTTCCACATTTATTTATGTTTAAAGATATATTCAAAGCTAAATACAGGAATACCATATGTAGCTCTAAAACCCTAACAAATGTTGTGACATAGGATGGTTTTTCTCCTCACTGAATTAATTATTTACCAACAACATTTAATAAAATTTTGCTAAGTGTCTACTATAGGCCAGGCATTCTACTAGGAAATACACTGATGAGCAAACAGCACATGGTTCCTGCCTTCAGGGATCGTGAGAGGAGACAAGGAACTTTCATATGGAACAAACACTATGATGATATGGAACAGACCACAGGGACACCAACCCTGCGGGAAGGGCCATCTGAGGAAGTAAAATGTAGGTTGAGAACAGAGGCTTAAGCAGGAAAGAGGAATGATGAAAGAGGCAGTGGAACAGTACGTGAAAGAGCTGAACAAAGTGGAAAGAAATTAAATTCAACAGGGCTAGGGCGTGGACAATGGGAACCATGGTGCAAGATAAAGCTGAAGAAATAAGTAGGATCTGATCAAGAAGGGCTTGGCCCTAAGGATTATAAGAAGTTGCTGGAATGTTTAGAAAAGGGAATAATATTATCAGCTTTGCATTTTTTAGAAGATCACTCTATCTACAATGTGGAGTATGGAATAGTGCGGTACAGGAGTGAATGACGGAAAGCTGGTATCACAATTTTTTGGGAGATGATAGCTCTTTGGACTGGAATGATGGCATCTAAGGAAAAAGAGATGTAGGAAAATTGAAGAACTATTTAGGAGGTAAAATTATCAGAATTCTGCTTGGTGATGGAATGTAGGGAAGGAAGAAGAAGAAGGGGACAAGGCTACCTCCCAGGTTTCTGACTTGAACCGCTGGGAGATGCAGCCACTGGAGGCAGAACAGGTTTAGAGAGGGAAGGGTGGGAAAGTAATGAGATATCAGGATTGGGAATAAAATCTGAAATGTTTGGGAAGCCAGACTGGAGTGGGTTCCAAAATGAGCAGGAGGTAGAAACCAGAGAAGAGGTGTGATAGGGAAGAGAAAAATAGAGTGCTAAATATGTAGTTGAAATAGGACAATTTTTAAAGATGAGCTTAATAAATTTAGGAGCCAGTAGAAAGGGAGGTAATAATAATAATACAAAGACCTTTCTTTTGAGTGCTTAATTTGTTCCAACCACAAAGCTTAGCACTTTAAAAATAAAAATATGCAATCTTTCAATCTTCACAACAAGCCTATGACATAGGTATTATTATCCCCAACACAAGGAAACTGAGGCTGAGAGATATTATATAATTTGCCCAAAATTTCACAGCAACAGACCTAAAGTTTGAATCCAAGCATGTCTGATTACAAAGCCCATGCTCATAATCACAGTGCTTACACACAAGATTTAAGAGACAGACAGGATTAAGAAAAATCAAGGTCCGTCTAAGGTGGAAAAGGATAGGCCCCGGACTTCAGGAAATGAGCGAAACCTTTTTTCATAACAGAAGGGACAAAGGAAAAAAAACATGTGGAAAGGTTCACTTTTTTTAAATTTTAATTTTTATTATTATTTTTTAACATCTTTATTGGAGTATAATTGCTTTACAATGGTGTGTTAGTTTCTGCTTTATAACAAAGTGAATCAGCTATACATATACATATATCCCCATATCCCCTCCCTCTTGCATCTCCCTCCCACCCCCCATAACCCACCCCTCTAGGTGGTCACAAAGTACCGAGCTGATCTCCCTGTGCTATGTGGCTGCTCCCCACTAGCGATCTGTTTTACATTTGGTAGTGTATACATGTCCATGCCACTCTCTCACTTTGTCCCAGCTTACGCTTCCCCCTCCCCATGTCCTCAAGTCCATTCTCTATGTCTGCATGAAAGGTTTACTTCTAATGGCAGATGAGGAACGAGTTTTCCATTGGAAGATTTCTATCTTTCCTATTGACTTGGAAGTAGTCATTTGCTGAGGATCAAGACAGAATTAATGAGTAAGATGTTTGAGAAGAGTAGAAAATAATTGAAATTGTCTTTCATTCATTGAACAAAATGCATTGGGTACTATTCTAGGCACCAGGGTCATAGCAGTAAAAAAAGAGATGAAGTTACCAGTTCATATGATCCTTAAATTTAAGCAGGGGAACACATAAAATAAACAAGCAAACAAGATAATTTCACTTTGTGATATGCTAATGGAGGAAATTAAGCAGGGTAATGGGGCTGAGAGAGCTTAGGGAGAACTGTTTTATATGAGGGGCTCGGGGGACACAAGCTGGGACTGGCAAGAGAAGCCCCAGGTGAAGTATATTCTCATGGAGAATGGAGGAGAGAGTTATTTAGGGAATGACACAAGTTTGCTGGGTAATGCTGAGAGGACAGATGAGGTGAGGGCCCTGTATTTATGGAGCCATTAATCTGCCTCACTCTATATTTTTCTCCAACTGAACTCAGCAGCTCAGGAGCAACTGCAGAAAAAGCTCAGAGTCACCCACAGTTGGGAATATACCAAGCAGACATGACTGATAATGGGGCACAGGAGTTCAGTAAGCTGACAAGAGATAAGTTAGAGTTATGGTCCATGGACTCTGAAGTGAAGAGAAAGGAGAGTGAAGAATGCGTCCCATATAATTGCAAGTCCTTATAAGGCTGAAGATGTGGTGGATAAGCTGGAAAGATAAGGAAATTATGGCCAGAGAGGAAAACATCTGAATTTCAGAAGACAGAAAGAAAAAGGTATCAAAAATGTGATTTAAAAAAAAGATGAAGAGACAAGGGAATTGGAAGAAGAATAATGGGAGAAATGGAGGTACAAATACAAGAAGATGGAGAGTAAAGTAGAGGGACTGGGGGACAACGATAGCCCAGAAAAGAAATACGAGTTGGTGTAGCCGAGTAGCAAAATCATCCTCAAAGAAGCAGAGTATTTTAGAGCAGATGAGGAAATGGTGGTCTAAAAGAGGTAGGGGGAGCTTAGGAAGACAATGACCCTGTGAGTGTGAAAGTGTGGGAAAATGATGGGCATCCTCTCAAAAGAGGTGTAGAAAAAATAGCATCTCAGGAGAGACCCAGACCTCAAGTCAGGAGGAACCTTCCTAAGAGTGGCTTACCAATGCTGAAATTTCAGACATGCCTGCCATCACTGGCATCTGATCCTTGTGTGAAGGAACCAATTCTCAGGGTGCAATATTCTCCATCTATGTTTCTCTTTTGCCCTGATTCCTCTAATATGACATTAACATAGTAGGGCAGAAATCCAAGAAAACCACTAGTCTGGAATAAATATCCTTTTAGACAAATAAAAAAAAAGTTATACTTGGAAAAAAAAGAAAGCAAAGCTGCCATGTTGACATCAGAACAGTAAAGCAGTTTATTTAGAGAGTCATTTGAACAAGGCAGACACAGTTTAAGGACCCAGGGGAGGTTTTCAGTTTCTACCATCTGGTTATTTCCCCAAGTCCTCTGCCATGCATCACAAAGCTCTCTGTGAATCCACTTAAAAAGGAAAGGGCTAACACTCTTTTTTATTTCCTTAACACTGCCCTCAATAAAAGGTGGTACATCCAAAGGATAAAATAAATATTCAGCCACAAAATTCACAGTGCAAAAATATATTTACTTATATGGAAAGGTGTTCTCTTTTCATTGTTGAACATAAAAAGTAGGTTATAAAATAAGATACTGAGTATGAGCTCATTTATGCAAACAATAAACGTTTTTTTTTATTGCGGTAAAATATGCATAACATAAAACTTACCATTTAACCATTTTCAAGTGTACAGCTCAGTGACATTAAATACACTCACATTGTTGTGCAACCATCGTTACCATCCATCTCCCGAACTTTTTCATCTTCCCAAACTTAGTACCCATCACGTGAAAACAATGAATTTTTACATATGAACACAGAAAAAGTCTGAATGGATATACTCTAAAAATGTTAATGGCGGATAGTGCAATTATAGGTGGTTTTCTTTTCTATGTTTTAGTCCTCTATATTTTCTGATTTTTTTCTAAAAGGAACTGCATCTCTATTGTACTTTTTAAAAGTAATTTTTAATGATTCTTTAAAAGACATTAAAGTTCAAACATTAAAAAAGAAAAGAAAAACAGGATTAGAGGCAATGCTCTTTACCTTCTTTAGATCCGGACTAGTAACTAAAGTATATTCCATGAGTGATCTCAAGCAACTCAAATTTTCTATGTATCTTTTAGAAATACATATTTTTATAATTTAGGACTACACATTTTTTAAGAAGTCAATGCATTATCAGTTGCCTAATAAACATAACAATACTTGAAAATAAAAATGATTACTGCAGTATAGAAAGCTAATTATCCCCCACTGCCCATTTTCCCCCTTCTTCCTAGTAAGAACCCCAGTTCTTAGCTGGGTACACTGATGTCCAACCAAAAGACAATATTTCCTGGTTGTTGCTCCTTGAGTTATGGCCATGTGACTAAATTTTAGCCAAAGAGGAAGTACTATGTGCAACTTCCCAGAAGTGCCCTTGAAGGGAAGGGGTGCACTCAAAGAGCTTGCTTCTTCCCCCCGTCTCTCTCTTTCTACCCCCAGCCCTAACCATGTGAGGCCACATGCAATCCAGGAAAAGGAACTGAATTGGCCGGCACCTTGATCTTCAACTTTTGAGCCTCCAGAACTGTGAGAAAATTAATTTCTCATATTTAAGCACCTGATCTATGGTGTTTTGTTATAGCAGCCCAAGCAGACTAATACACAGTCATTCACTCAGTTGTTACCAAATACCTGATAACTAATTTATTGAATACCTACTATATGCCAGGAACATTACATACTTTACCGCTAACCCTCTCAGTAACCCCACAAACTAGAGATCATTACATTCACTTTGGTGATAAGAAGCCTGAGGCCCAAAGAATAATTACCCAAGGTCCCGTAGCTGGTAAGTGAAAAGTCAAGATTTACTTACTGTAAACTTCATTACCTATCATACTTCATGACCCAGACATCTCTGCATCAAGGAGTTTATGGTATTTGAGAAAGACAATCCAGACCAAAAAAAGCTGAGTAATTCAAAAGGTTAATAATAGCACATGACAAAAACACAGAAATAATAAGAAGCACTAGGAGTTCCTAGGAGGGAGAGTTCAAGACATCATGAAACGCTTCAATTTCTCCCCCATAAAAATATAGAGAATTACATTAAACCAAATCCTTGTTGAAACCCATCCAAACCAAGTAAATAAAGTGGCAAGAGACATTACAACCTTGGAACAAAGGTAAAATCTTAACAGAACGTGCTTTGACATTTAAATTAGTACCTTTAAAAGTCACCAAAAAAGCATTTTCCTGCTACAAGGTATGCCACAGGTGATTTGCTTCATCACATCTTAATCTTCAGGAGAAAAAAATTACACAGAAGCTTAGCTTTTCTAAATTGTCTACTATAGTTAACCAGTCATTGACTAAAAAGGGACAGGGAAAATAGTTAAAACTATTTTCTGGAAGTGTGTGAAATTAGATTATCTGCTTATATTTAAAGATAATTTGAAAAAGTCTGAGAAATTCTTTCACAAAAGAAGAGCTATAAATGGTCAAATAAATTTTTAACAATGCATAGATTAGACAGGAATGTGGAAAACATAGAACCCAACATCATTTTGGAACAATATGTCTTCAATTTTCTTAAACTGATAGTTACCTACTTAACTACTAAGCAGCCTTTCTAAATCGGTAATTTCGAAGTTAACATTTTTAATGTAGAATACTTTTACAAAAATGCAAAATCTTCCATAGAAATCTATGATAACCTGTACGTGAAATCTAGGGGGAGAAACAAATCCAGTATTGATCTATAAAAACCTAATTCAGGGGTTTCCCTGGTGGCGCAGTGGTTGAGAGTCCGCCTGCCGATGCGGGGGACATGGGTTCGGGCCCCGGTCCGGGAAGATCCCACTTGCCGCAGAGCGGCTAGGCCCGTGAGCCATGGCCGCTGAGCCTGCACGTCCGGAGCCTGTGCTCCGCAACGGGAGAGGCCCTAACAGTGAGAGGCCCGCGTACCAAAAAAAAAAAAAAAAAACCTATTTCAATTTGTATGTTCTATTGGTTGTTAGAAAAAAATATTTAATGTCTAAATCAGGAAAGATGTATCTTGATAATGCTTTTAATTCAACAAAAAATTAGAGGTATTATTTAGAATTTGGTTTTGTGACAAAGATGATATGTTTTCATTATAAATATAAAATATGCTTATTACTGGAAATTTGTAAAATGAAGAAAAGGATAAAGAACACAGCCATGTCCTTACCACTAACAGTTCCTTCTAATTAACATATTTTTATGTTTTTAAAAATTTTTGATAATTCTATATAGATTAGATATTCAGCATTTTTTTTCTTTTTCACTTCAACATATGGCATTTTTCTATGCTGTTATTAAACCAACAACATAAGTCACTTTTAATTCTAGGAAACATTCCAATAAATTTTCTTAACCACAATTCACTTTAAACAATTAGGTTGCTTTTTGTTATGCTAATAATGCCAAGATAAATATCTTCGTGTTTTTTCCAATTCACAGATAATTTCCTTAGCCTAAATTCTAGCAGTGAAATTACTAGCCGAAGTCATACAATCAGTAAATAGCAGGGCCTGGGTAAAGAGACGTGTTAGAGTTCACAAGTGCTTATTGCTAAACTTTCAGGAATTTCCTAAGCCATTTGTTAAATACAGACATCATTAAAAATTAAATTTTGTAAATGTATAACTAAATAAATTTTATATAAAACAAATACTCAAATTTCATCATTTTTCATTGTGTTACTACATTTTACTACTATCCTGGCTCAGAGCTGTTTACATCTACTGGACCTATATTGTGGGGACACTACTATATAATGGTATTCTACTGCACAGCTCTTCCATCAACATTCAGTGATGTCATGTTGTAGCATGAGTTTGGACACAGTGGGAGTATTTATACCATGGAAATTGGAAAATGGTACAAATGGGGCTTTTTACCCTTCCTAGAGAATCCATAGAATTAGCTTGATTATTCAGATGGTGAGCTATCCATGTATCTTATTTATTTCACCCTCAAACTGTGTATTTTTCAACCTATCTACACCTTTTAAAAGCCCTCAAAAAGATGGAAGCAGAGACTGACATCTAAGCATTTTAATCAGTTTTACTACTTGAGCCACTTGGTAAATGTTTATAAAGTATTTTTGAAGAGTACTGTGTTGAGTGGCTGTCGGTGATACAGAAATGTTGAAGTCTTCAAGTAAAAAATGATAAATACCATGAGATAAAAATGATACAGGAATGCAAAGAAAGGAGAGATTATGTCCTGAAGAATTTTACAAGGTCCACAAAAGAGAACATTTTCAGATGAATAAACAGTGTCATAGAAAAGTAAAATGATTAAGGCTATCAAAAACTCCACCCTCTGGATAGACCTAGAGTCTGTCATACAGAGTGAAGTAAGTCAGAAAGAAAAAGACAAATACCGTATGCTAACACATATATATGGAATTTAAGAAAAAAAAATGTCATGAAGAACCTAGGGGTAAGGCAGGAATAAAGAAGCAGACCTACTAGAGAACGGACTTGAGGTTATGGGGAGGGGGAAGGGTGAGCTGTGACAGGGCGAGAGAGAGTCATGGACATATACACACTAACAAACGTAGTAAGGTAGATAGCTAGTGGGAAGCAGCCGCATGGCACAGGGATATTGGCTCGGTGCTTTGTGACAGCCTGGAGGGGTGGGATAGGGAGGGTGGGAGGGAGGGAGACGCAAGAGGGAAGACATATGGGAATATATGTATATGTATAACTGATTCACTTTGTTATAAAGCAGAAACTAACACACCATTGTAAAGCAATTATACCCCAATGAAGATGTTAAAAAAAAAAAAAAACACTCCACCCTCTTCCTTTTCAGAGCACTTTTATGTAACTGCTTTATAACATATCACTCCCCTCATCCTATGTTATAATGACTATTATATACCTCTGCTCCACTACATTACTCATACCTTCAGAGCAGAGCTTCCTTTATCTTTGTATCCCCATCACAGTAGATGTTCAATAAATGTTTCTTTAATGAGTGAGTGAGTGAAAGAATGGATTAATGAATAAGAGCTGACATTTATGAGTTTACAATGTGCTAAGCACTGTCCTAAGCACTTTACATATATTAAATCATTTAATTTTCACTACAACACTATGAGGTAGGTGCTGTCCTGATCAATGAGAGAACTCAGCCATTACACATACAATGAAACTGAATCACGAAGATCCCACAGATGGCAGAAGAGCTAGAATATAAATGCAGTCGGTCTAAGTCTAGAGCCCCTGTTTTTTGCCACTACACCATACCACATCTCAGATTAATGAATGAGCAGCAGGACAGCTCTTTTTTGCATTCATTCTTACTATTTCGAAGTCTAAATAAATAAATAAATAATGCATGCTTCTATATTACATATTCCACTCAATGTCATCAGTTCATTCACATTCGTAGTAGTACTGGTCTCTCTCTTAGCTCTCTAAATTTAAAAAAATAAAATAAGTGAGTCTTAGATTTGGCAAGTTTTGATATGCAAATTTCTACATGTACTCCTAATCAAATATCTGTTTTAAAAGAACACCCTCAATTTTCCAATTAGAAAGAAAATTATTTAAATATTCCCCCCAAAATGTTAGACACTTCATTTGAGTTTTGATAATCTAACAAAGCTAACCTTTTCTTATCTGCATACTTTATACTTGATATACATATGTGTGTGTGTGTGTGTGTGTGTGTGTGTGTGTGTGTAGAGACGAGAGATAAAGTGTTAACTGTGTCACAAATGAACCAGGGTGAAAGTCACTTTGGCCCACCTTTAAAACATCACTACTGAATTCTGTGGGACAAAAAAGACTGAAAAGTTATAAACAACTTGGTCAGAGACTTAAATCTCCAAGGCAAAAATCAATCAACAGATGTTAAAAAAAAAACAAAAAACACACACACACAAAACAAAAACCCAAGGGCTTGAAATATGTCCAACAAACATTCATAGTTTTAATGGAAAAAAGAAAAAGGGGAGGAGGACTCTCCCTGATAAAACGCCTTCATGACAATGGAGACTGAAAGGTCACTGACCTTACCAACAAAAGGGTGTGATTTCAACAGCAATGAAGGAAAAGATAGCAATTAGGTAAGATTATCACACCTAGACCAAGATATTGTATTGATTTTCATAAAAGGACACAGAATCAATCTATTGTTCAAGTTTGGTAAGTGAGTACAAGATTGTTGTCAAACAGAGTATTATTCATACTTACTGATTCATTTGAAACCTGCTTCATGAAGAAATCCCAACTTATTTTACCATAGCCCAGCTCTAAGAATACGTAAGGATAGAATCTAAGAGACTCGACCACTGCACTCATTTAAGAAATTACCTACTAGAAACCATGCTTCTCTTAAATGCATTCTAATGCAAGAAATAGAAGGGTGCATTTGAAATATTTTTAAATCTTTAAATAAATAATACTATGCAAGTTTTTTTGTTTGTTTGTTTGTTTGTTTTTGCGGTACGCGGGCCTCTCACTGTTGTGGCCTCTCCCGTTGCGGAGCACAGGCTCCGGACGCGCAGGCTCAGCGGCCATGGCTCACGGGCCCAGCCACTCCGTGGCATGTGGGATCTTCCCGGACCGGGGCACGAACCCGTGTCCCCTGCATCGGCAGGCGGACTCTCAACCACTGTGACACCAAGGAAGCCCACTATGCAAGTTTTAAAAAAAACACAGTAACTTCTTTGTTATCCATCAAGGTCAGAGAAAGTTGTATTCCAGTTAATCCAATATTCTGATTCAGTTTCTTCATCTATAAAATAAGACTATTATGAATTATATGAATTAATATTTGTAAAGTACTTAGCGCCTGGCATATTGATTAAATCCTACATAAGTGATTGTTAAATAAATAAAATGATATAATTATAGTAAACTGTATTTCCAAAAATGTCCTCAGCCTTTTTTCTGGTCCCACATGCTCTTCCAGAACCCTGCCACTCCCTATCAAAAGGTGGAGTCTTTTTTCTCCCCTTGAACTTGGTGGACTTGTGACTGTTCTGCACATCAAAGAAGGAAAGAAATGATGTTCTGTGATTCCCAAGGCTATGTCATAGAAAGGATACAGCTTCTGCCTGGCTCTCTCTTTTTGGAATGCATGCTCTGGGGAACCCAGATAGCGCACTTCAAGAAGGCCAAACTAATCCATTTGGAGAGTTCACAAGGAGAGACCCATATGGAGAGGAATTGGAGCCTTCCTAGCCAACAGCCAGCAACAACTGCCAGAATGAATGAGTCTTCAGATGATTCCAGTTCCCAGCCTTTGAAGTTTTCCAGCTTCAGACATTGTGGAATAAAGAGAGAAGCCATCCTGTTGTGCCCTGTCCAAACTCCTGATCCACAGAATCTGTGAGCATAATAACCTATTTTTTCACACCACTAAATTTTGGGGTAATTTGTTACACAGCCATAGGACCAGGAACAATAAAACTGCTACACTTAAGATTTGCATTTCAACTAAAATCAAAAAGATTTTAAAGTGGCTTATAAAATTAAATATAATGCAAACAGGGCCCAGATAAAACAGAATAGAGACTCATAAAACAAAGCAGAAACAACTGTCAGGCATTCAACACAGTATTATAACAACATTGATAGATAACAGTTTTCTTCCATGTGTGAGGCACTGCAAGGAGCCATGAGTCAATGCTCCCAATAGCCCTAGAAGGCTACTGGTATTATCTCTATTTTACATATCACGTGCAAATCAGAAATAAAATACCCTAAAACTAATAAAACTATGGAAAACATATTTTCCATACTTTCATCTTGTTTTGTTGATTCAGATGGCACTTTTCGGATCCTTGTAAAGGATCATCACCATGACTATTGCTAATCTATACTAGTAGGCGTTGGCAAACTTTTTCTTAAAGGACCAGATGAACATTTTAGTCTCTGAAGGTTATATGTAGCCTTTGCTGCATATTCTTCTTTGTTTGTTTGTTATAGCCCTTTAAAAATGTAAAACCATTCTTAGACTGTGCTCACCACAAAAACATTCTGTGGGCTGGCCCTTGGGCCGTAGTTTGCCCAACAGACCACTACAGGGAAATGTTGAATACTAGAAGTTTAAATTAATAAACCCATTTTTATTATAATACTTATAATGGCATCTACAGTTATACTAAATTAAGAAAATATCGTTTCTGGCTCCAGCCTACTATTATCCACTGAAACCACAAGCTTCCATGAACTGTTGGTAAATGAAAATGTAGCTCCAAACATCCACAATTTCCATTATAATAAATGTCTATTCATAACTGACATTCACCAACACTGAAAAGGTTTGGAAGACTGTCTGAAAGAAATGATCTCTCTAGGGTCTAACTGCTTTTCCAGGCATATACATGGATATCTCTTTGTTTGTTTATTGAGATAGCCCAGTGTGACTGATAAAACACTGAACACTTCTAACCTCTAGTGTCAATCCTTTACAAGAAAATGTTTATTATTCTTGGCACGAAATGATGGAAACTGGTGAGAAATAGCCAGACTACCTTCACATGTAAGTGAACTGGAATTTTTAGGGAACAGTTCTCCCTAGTAAATGTGTCTACACAGAGCTTAATCAACCAAATTTACAGCTGTTAACAGGTTGTGCCTCTGTATTCCCAAACATATAAATAAACTTCTTAATCAGAATGAAAACAGGTTCAAGGTCCAGTTGTTTAAACTGGAATTGGTACAGCCAGGACCCAACTGCAGTTAAAGTGACTATCAAGGAGAATCATAATCTTGGTAGAAAAGTTGTTTTCCAGTTTCCTCAAAGCTACAAAGATACTGCTTGACAAACACTTCTGTGATCACTTAAAACCAAAGTTATATGATCTCATCTAAAACACCCAATCTAATGCCAAATCAAACCCACTAATTTTCAAGTTGAAGTTCCAAATTAGGAAGAAGCTAATTACTTAAATTCAAATTGGAAGGGGAAAGATTTTTAAGTGCCTATAAATCAAAAGGCCCATAGAAACTGGAATGAGTATTGGGAGTGAGGAAATGAAATCACATATATAAAAGGTTTTATTCATTTTGCTTAGGAATGCAAAAGTAAATAAAGTTTAAGTAAATGAAAAGCAGTAAGCACAGGTTCATAGACAGCCCTTTTTACAGACTAAGAAGAGATAGCTGAACACTGGTAACTAAGGTGTTGGCCATGTCATGATAATAGAAACAATTTATCTTGCTGAATTAATTAGCGAAAACAGTCAACAAGAAAAGTAACCAAACCAATCACCAAAAAGGTACAGCCAATTTACACCCTTCCATTTTTGAAAATCCCTGGAAAATTAGAAGTGTTATTTCACGGCATCTGACACTTTTATTATTGTGTTTGACACTCTACATTTCTTTCACCAAAAGATCATCCAAAAGACAAAGAAATTTAAATTTCTTTGTATTGAGTACAAACAAAACAGAGCAGCTAACCATACAGAAAAAAACTATCACCCATAAAAGTAGCACTTTTGAGCCTATATTACTACACAACTGACAAATTCTATTTATTATAAGTTGAGCTTAAACAATGCTATATCCTGTTTGAAACCTCAATTTTATGATACTCAAATGCTATATCTGCCAAATTCTACTTTTCCTCAAATTATTCCAATATGACTTCAAACTAAGTGTCCACAGTAGAAGCTGATGAGAAGAAATAGCTCAGGTATATACATTTTCAAAGTTCTGGGAAGGGATCCCATAACATTTAAAATAATGACATTTAAGCACAAGTATCTATTTATAAGCATCTGAATTCTTCTGACAAAGGAAATATTTTTATACTGACAAAACCGAGCCCATTACTCTAAAACCTTACATATTTGTTAGAAAAGCAGGGGAAAATTTGGTCTGAATAAATAAAATGAATAAATGATTCAGGATCCCAAACAACTCTCAGCTTCTCCAATGAAGCTGTAGGTCTGATGACCCAAGGTTTCAATGATCTTTTTCTATGAACTTCTATGCATCTATGGAATAATCACATGGCCAAGCAATTGATTATATATCGATTTCTATTGTTTTCAAGACATTTCTTATGTTGCTTTAGTCTTTAAAATCTTTTGAACCTCAAAGCCATCTAAACACTTCAATAAGCAATTCTTAAGAACTTACTTCCTTTAAAACTTTCCCTAGTGCTGTGGAAAGGTATGTTCCAATTAAATACAAAAATGTTTGAATATCAAGTTAAGGATCTTCACTTAATTCATAGATAATGGGAAGCTACTGAATGAAAGTGAAATGGTAGCAGCAATATCTGAAGAAGAGTAATCTAGATGTCTTGTACAGGTTGGATTAGAAGGTTGAAAGACTGAAGGAAAAACAAAATAAAATTAAGAAACTATTCAATTGTCCACAAAATAGGTGGCTGGTGCCTGAGCTAGAGTGGTGGGAAGGAAAGTAGAAGTGGGCATAGAAACAGATAAATAGATAGAGGGAGCCTAAAAATTGTCACAAACTGGTAATTTCTTAAGTGTGAGAATAAGATAGAAAGCATGGTCAAAGATGATTAGTTTCAGTCCAGCAAACATTTACAGAGAACCTACTTTGTACAAGGCATTCAAAAATGAAGTTTGATCATAATCAATACTATAATATAGGTATAAACAACATATTATCATAGTCCAGAGGATGACACAATCAATCCTGAGTAGAATTTTGGGAAGACCAACATTTTAAGCCTGACTGTTAGAATAATGATACGTATGCCAAATGTTGTCTATTCGTTCTGCAAAAGGTACTTTAATCCACCTCCCTTAAATCTCTTTCTACAAAGTCCAAGCACAGGTCTTCTTTTACCTGTAATACTTCATTAGACTCCCAGCATCAAACACGCTCTCTCACCCAGCTGCTCCTCAGTATAGCAAATCAAGTTAGTTACCAAGTTTTAGCAGACTGCTTTCCTCCTGCTACTCTCTTACTACTCTAAAGGAGAGGACTTTGGTGACTTTCAGTGATTTTGAGGATCAACCTGTTGCTGCCCAAACAGTCACTTCTTTAAAGCCTCTCATCCTACTTTTCATCTGAGCTCTTCTCATTTTGGTCATAAGAGTTTTACATTCCTTTTTGTCCAGGTGAAAGCGATGTATCCTCATTGTAAAGGTGGTTTGAGGAGCACATGACTTATGAGTCAGAAAATGTGAGACTGCATACTGGCTCTACCATCTCCTGGTTAAATGATATTGGACAAGTCCGTCTGTACTCTTATCTCTGTACCTGAAGAAACAGAGCCAACCTCACAGGGATATTTTGAGGATTTATGTGAAGTTTTCATAAAGTGAGAAGAGGCAGGACATAAACTTCTGTAAATATGAAGATGATTATAGATCCATATTAAGTAAAGTCAATTCTTTACCTAATGAGTAATGGTTCAGAGCCTAGATCAGGTATTGGCTATTCCAAGTTTCTGACTCCATTTGTTTTGGCATGCCAGGCTAATGGGGCAGGGTAGAGAGGCACATTAGATAATTTTTAATCTATATCCATGCAGTGATGTCCCAATACTCCTGAAGCTTTTGGCTTTGTATCTCTATCCAAGCCAAATAAATTGAAGTTTTCATCTACAGAGAAAAACAAAAGTCTAACTGACCTTTTTAAGCTTGATTAGTGTAGAATTTCCAATAACTGCTCCCCACTCTGTTTTTAAAAACATTTGTAGTTTGGGAAACTAGGCTCTTTTTAATTCACTACTTTCTTCTCTATGTAAAGGTTCTGCTCAAGTCCTCTATCCAGTCACGTGTTAACTGTGTAAAACAATTCTGTGCAACAGAACTTTCTGCAATAGATATGTTCCGTATCTGCACTATCCAATATAGTAGTCACTGGCCACCTGTGGCTATTGAGCACCTGTAATGCAGCTAGTGCATCTGGAGAACTAATTTTTTACTTTAATCTTAATTAATTTATATTTAAATGGCCACAGGTGTCCACTGGCTACCATTTTGGACAGCTCAGGTCTGATGTGTGCCGGAGACATACCCATTAAACTTGTAAAATCTACTGACAAGGCTGAGCCACAGTGTCCATTCCACCCCAACTATAAAAATTCTGCTGCTGCTCTTCAGAGTACAGAGCTAGTTCCCATAGGTGTACCTGCATAACCATGGTTTCTGTCGTTGCTCATGGTGCTCCCTCTGCTTAGAACATCCTCCCCCTCACTGTTATGCCAAGCAAATTCCCATTCATCTTTCAAAGCCGGTTCAAATGTTACCTTCCCCAAGAGCCTCCTTTAAATTTTTTTGAGAGTAACACAGCAGTGAAAAGAGCCATAGCTGAAGAAAAAGGCAGATTGAAGTTGAATCCCAGATTAAAGTTTGGCCCTTACTAGCCAGCAATTACTATACCTTGAACAAATCTTGAGCCTCAATTTTCTTCTCTATAAAATAGTAAAAAAATAAAAAAAATACTACTTTTGCAAATTTGTTGTAAGAATTAGAAATTCTGAGCAGCATTACATTATGGCTAGCGTTTATTAAACATCTACTTGTATCGGTCATTATGGAAGTACAACACGTGAATTTTTTCATTTCACTGATAGCAACCCTATAAAGTAAGCAATATCCCTTTACCTATTCATCCATATATTCAGCACTTTTATTCACTTATTCATTCAACAAAACATTTGAGAGCCTAATGTGCCTGGCGAGAAACTGAGGATCAAGGAGTAAACAAAAAAAGTCCTAGCACTCAGAGATCTTATATTCTAGTGGAAAATATAAACAATAAGCAAGAAAACAGATATATAACATCAGTAGTGTTAAGTGTTAATGGAGAAAAATAAGGCAAGATAAATAGAGAATAATGGAGGATGCTATTTTATAGATGAGGTTGCCTAGCAAGGCCCCACCACAGAGATGATACTTGGGCAGGGGACTAACTAAAGCATGAGGATGAGCTATGTGCAAACATGTAGAAATAATGCTCCCAGGAGAAGGAACAACAATTTACTGAGAGCTATTACTTAGTAGATCCTATGCTAGACACTGGAAACACATGAGTGAACCAGGATTTTACATTATTGTAAATAAATGAACAAAACCATAATGCCTTAGAAGTGACAAGTTCAATGAAGAAAAGGGAAAGATATAAGCAAATAGAGAGTGATGGAAGGAAGCACTGTTATTTCTGCTTTAGAGATGAGGACGCTGAGAGGTTAAATAACAAGCTGATAAATTATAAAGCAGGCATTTAAACCCATAAAGTAGCTCATTCTTTCAATTACTATACCATTCTCTCCTGCCTATACTATAAAGTCTCCACTGGGAACTACAGAATGGCAAAAATCATGGTACATTCTTTGCTGTACCTCTAATACCAGTACAATGATACACAGGAGATGCAAAATAAGGTTGAATTAACTAGGATTTCCACTCTAGATGTAATATGAAAACTCCATTATAATTAAAGAGACCATGACTCTAAAATCAGGAAGATGCCTCTCCTTATTCAGGGAAATCCCATTAACATATTCACAACAATAAATAAAATATAACATTTAGGTTCTGGAAGGAGGTTAGAGTGAGAGAGAAATAGTCAAAGCGTCCTAGTGCTTATTACTGCAACACAAAACTACTTGTATGGGCTTGGCAAAGGGTGGGATGGGAGACTGTAATAAATGGGGGAGGAATAACAAAGTTAAGGAATAACAAATTTATCATCACACAGATGTTAACCAAACTGGTGACAAGTTAGCAATATATATCAGGCTTATTGACACTATTTGCCCAAGTATTTTCTTCATTGTAAACTCTTAAGATTTAGAATACTTCAAGTTTCAAAGCTGCTTCCTATCACTTAGCAAACTAGTTCACAACTATCAGCACTTTAACTCATAAACCGAAGGAAGAAAATCCCAGGGCCATATGAACAAATTCTCACCATGCCATCATAACCTGTTTAATCTGTGTGAAAACATCTTATTCGTAATCACTGTACTTTTTTCCTAATTAAAAAGCAATATATATCTATTCTTGAAGATCTGGAAAATTCAGAACTATCTAAAGGAGAAAATATTACCCAAAGATAACTGCTATCAATGAGATGGGGTATTTATTTCCAATATAAAGAGGTGTTTATTTTTATATATGTATATGCATATACATGTTTAATGGTTGTTGTGGGGGTGATTGTTGTTTTTTATGGAACTGTTACACTTTTTCACATAGCTCTGTATATTGCTATTTTTCATTTAACATTAATATTACTTGAAGAGCAATTTCCCCACATTTTAAAATATTAATTTTAATAACTGTAAAATATTCTACTGTAATTAACCATCTCTCTGTTGTTGATTCCAAATTTATGCCATTAAAGTTGATGTTGGGATGAACATCACTGCACTTAATCTGTATTAAAAATAATGATTATTTTCTTAGAATAAATTCCAAGCAGTACAACTACTGGTTTAAATTATACAGATAAATTATATCAAATTTTATAAGCGTTGTCAAATGTCTTTGACAAGGCAACGCCAACTTACATTTCTGCTACTGAGTTATGAGGCTTTCCATTCCATACTTGCCCACAAAAGGTATCATATTTTTTGAAAATATGCAAGGCAAAAAATAACATGTCACTATTCTAATTTGCATTTATTTTATCAATGAAGCTAAGTATTTTTTTTCTATTACCAGTTGTATTTCTTCTGTGAATTCTTTTTAAAAAAATATTATTTGGCCATTTTCTTTTGGGGTCAGCACTTTTTTCTATCATTGATTTTTAAGAACACTTTACATAGAGAGAGATTTGCCCTTTATTAACATACATGTTACAAATATTTCTACCTCTTTATTGTCGGCCTTTAAAGCTTTTCTAACGTAGAGATGTTTAAGTTTTTCATGTAGTCATATTTATCAGCACTTTGTTATTAATCTGCTCCATTTAATTTATGCTGGAAAAGTACTTACTACCTTTCTCTTAAAATTGGGTTGGAGCTACTGAAAACTACTTACACCTAGAAAATCTACGGATGAAATACCAGCAATATGAGGGAATAATCCAACCTAGAACTCTCCAACCACTCACAAAGATATACAGTTACTCTCGCTTCAATCAAAATATATAGAAATATTAAATAAGATACACAAAGGTTTTTGGTTTAAAAACACAGATGAGTTTCAAATCAATACAGGGAAATCCCCCAAATGCAAGATGTAAAACAAGAAAATCAGAGGACAAATATACAGCTGTCCCTGTCCCTCAGTATTGGTGTGAGACTGGCTCTAGGAGGGAGCGCCCACCCCGCCCCAATACCAAAAATCTGTGGACAGAAATTTTGATTCATAGCTAGTTGAATCCACAGATGCAAAATCCATGGATAGGAAGGGCTGACTGTATTACACTTCCATGGTGAAGTTTATTCCTAAGTATTTTATTCTTTTTCTTTCTATTATAGATAGAATTCTTTTCTTAATTTCATTTTCACATTTCATGGCTAGTATATAGAAACACAACTGATTTGGGTACATTGATCTTGTATCATGTAACCTTGGAGAATTCATCTGTTATCTCAAATAGGTTTTATTTTTCATTTGGGGGAATTCTTTATGGGGGGTTATATTTATAAGATCGCGCTATCTGCAAATAGAGATAATTCTAGTTCTTCCTTTCCCATATGGTTGTCTTTTCTTTTTCTTGCCTAATTGCCCTGGCTAGAACCTCCAGCACAATGTCGAATGAAGTGGCAAGAGCCATTACTGAAGGAATTTAAAGATATTTAAAAAAAAAAAGGAAAGATGTTCATGGACTTGAATACTTGATATTGTTAAGATACCAATACTCCCCTAAGATTCAATATAATCTTTATCAAAATTCCAGTTGTTTTTTTTTTTAAAAACAGAAATGGGGCTTCCCTGGTGGCGCAGTGGTTGAGAATCTGCCTGCCAATGCAGGGGACACGGGTTCGAGCCCTGGTCTGGGAAGATCCCACATGCCACGGAGCAACTGGGCCCGTGAGCCACAATTACTGAGCCTGCGCGTCTGGAGCCTGTGCTCCGCAACAAGAGAGGCCGCAATAGTGAGAGGCCCGTGCACCGCGATGAAGAGTGGCCCCCGCTTGCCACAACTGGAGAAAGCCCTCGCACAGAAACGAAGACCCAACACGGCCATAAATAAAACTAAATAAATAAATTAAAAAAAAAAAAAACAGAAATGGACAAGCTAATCCTAAAAATCATACAAAAATGCAAAGGACTCAGAATAGCCAAAATAATCTCAAGAAAGAACAAAGGAAGAGGACTTGCTTCTCGATTTCAATATATACTAAAAAGTTATAGTAATCAAGACTGTGTGATGCTGATATAAGGAGAGCCATATAGAACAAAGGAAAAAACTTAAGAATCTAGAAATAAACCCATAGATCTATGGTCAACAAGAGTGCCAAGACCATTCAATGAGGAAAAAATAGTGTTTTTAACAAATAGTTCTGAGATTGGATATCCACATGCAAAAGAATGAAATTGGACCCTTACCCGACACCATGTACAAAAACTGTCTCAAAATGGATGAGAGACCTAAATGTAAAAACTACAACTATAAACACAGAGTAACTAGGTGGTAGGGTGGGGGGGGTGGGGGGTAGGGTGGGGGTGGGGGGTAGGGGGGTGGGGGGTAGGGTGGGGGGGTAGGGGGTGGGGGTGGGGGGTAGGGGGGTGGGGGGTAGGGTGGGGGGTAGGGGGGTGGGGGGTAGGGTGGGGGTGTGGGGGGGTTGGGGGGTTGGGGGGTAGGGTGGAGGGAAGGGATAGTTAGGGACTTTGGGATTGACATGTACACCTTGCTGTATTTAAAAAGGATAACCAACAAGGACCTACTGCATAGCACAGGGAACTCTGCTCAATGTTACGTGGCAGCCTGGATGGGAGGGGAGTCTGGGGAAGAATGGATACATGTATATGTATGGCTGAGTCACTTTGCTGTGCACCTGAAACTATCACAGCATTGTTAATCAGCTATACTCCAATCTAAAAAATAAATAAATAAAAAATAAGTAGAAAAAAATTACGTTATATTGATCAAAGTTTCTTTCCATAAACTACATCTTTAAAATAATTCTTCTAAATAATGGGACTTCTTTTTTAATAAATTGGAGTAGTGGTTACCACTAGGGAGGAGCAGTGGCTGAAAGGGCACACAATGAAGACTTCTGGAGTGCTGGTAATTTTTAATTTCTTAATCTGGATTCTGGTTACATGGATTTGTTCAGTTTGTGAAAATTCATTGAGCTACACGTTTATGATTTGCACACTTTTCCATATGTGTGTTATACTCCATTTTTTAAAAAATTTAAGACAAAACAAAAAATCTCCCACCTAAAAACTCCACACTAGGTACAGAGGGTATAAAATAAGTTTACCACATCTTCAGGGAAGAAATAAATCCTATGTTATATAAATTTTTACAGATAATAGAAAATGAGGAAAAGCTACCAAGCTTACCCTATGATCTAGAAGGTAGGTATAATACTAGAAAGAAAAATCCCACGGTAGTCCTTAACAAAATATTAAAGAAAGAAACCTAGGAATATATTATTTTTATATAACCAAATAAACTTTGGGGATATAAGAATGGTTTAACACTAGAAAATCCATTAACATTTTACTACATTAATAAAATAAAAGAGAAAATCCATATGATTTACCTCAGTAGACACAGAAAAAACACTTGTAAAATTCTATACTGATTCACTACTTTAAAAATTGTCCACCATTCAGCAACAAAAAGAAACTTTCTAACATGAAAAATGATACATTAGAAGAAGTCTCTTTAAATCTGGAACAAAACAAGGTCCCACTATCACCATTTCCATTCAAGAATAAAGAAGTATGAGATTTGAAAAGGAAAGAATTGCCATTGCATAGGATATGATTCTCCCCCTGGAAAATCCAAGAAAATCTACAAGTCATTTTAATAAGCAAGTAAAGCAAGTTTGCTAGACTCAAAATCTATATATAATATCAATTTTATGAGGCAATTACCAATTTGACTGTCCATAACTCCCATTTTTAAAATACTCTTAAAAACTTTTATTAGAATAAATCTAATAAAAGATGTGTAAGCTCTTTGGGGATAAAACTCTATAATATTACTGAAGAAGGCCTAAATAAACAGAGAAAAAAACATTTTCATGAGTGAGAAAATTCACTGTTATAAATATGTAAATTCTTCCCACTTAAGTTAGGAACTCAACATAATCCTAGTATAAACACAAGAGGATTTTTGGTGAAAACATCACAGAGAAGGAGACGGACAGACTTCCAAAATGGTATCAGAGATGGAGGCAAAGCACTTGCGGAAATCAAGATTTCAAGGGTGATATCTGATTTTTGTTTTTCCTATTTCTGATCTTTTCATTTTCAGGGATGACAGCTCTTCTCCATGAGCCTTTTTGGTTTTTTGGGGGTTTTTTGGCTGCTCTGCACAGCATGTGGGATCTTAGTTTCCCAACCAGGGATCAAACCCATGCCCCCTGCAGTGGAAGTGAGGAGTCTTAACCACTGGACAGCCAGGAAGTCCCAAGCCTTATTTTTTCAAAAACATTCCAGAGCTTCAAAAACCAAACCAAACTATATTAGAATAAATACCTAAAGGTCAGATAAAAGTTACCCACTGGAGAAGTGAAGCAAACTCAATCCAGGAAGCCATCTGATTCTTAATAGACAGTATAAAAAATAATAATTTACAACAAACAAACAAAAACCTCATTAGGACAAATCTTAACCTCAGTGAAATAAAGTTTAAAATTCTCTTTAAACTTAAGTTTATGTTTATAATCCCTCACCAAGAGAAATGTAAGTTATTTATATAGTTTTCTAAGCCCTTTAGTATTCTTACCAAACGTGAACACAGAAAGACATACCAGAGTCTTAGAAACATCTTTTTAGTACTTTCATATTACCAATCACTTAGAAAACCTAGACAATCAATGTTTGCAGGATGAGAAAGAAGAAAAATGGAAGTAACCCGAGAAAACAGATAACAGAGAAAAACAATTTTGGAAACTTGGGGACATGCTCTGGAGTTTAATATTAATGAAATGATCAGCTTAGAATATCAACTTAAAGTAGTTTTGAAAAGTGGTTAGGAAAATATCAGCCCACAGGAATTTTCCACAGGCCTGCCCAAATTTATTAGTCATGGCAGTAAATAGGAATGGACTAAGGAAGTATACTTGTACTACAGGTTAGATTTTCTATTTGTCCTTTTTGATTCATTTTTACTTTCCTACTACTAGGAATTTTTTTTTTTTTTTTAAGATCCAAACTGCTTTTCTTAAGGCTCTGGACTACCCTAACTTTCATAAGTATATTTGCAAGCTTCCCTGCCTTTTACTCCTTTGAGCCCTTGCTCATTTGGTTCCATAAAAGTAGAATGTCCTTAGAACACATCTAACATATATCAAAATCCTACTTGACCTTCAAGGCACAATTTAAATGTCATCTCCTCCCTCGAGAATTCTATGGTAATAATTTCTGTTCCTGCATCCTATGTTTACTCTAAGAAGAAAGAAACTACCACTTCATGAGCCTCTACTACATGCTCTATAAAAGAATTTCATTTTAATCTTCTTAACAGTCCTACAAAGTACTATTCTCTCCATTCTGCAGAATGGGAAACTAAGGCTATGAGAGGTTACACAGCACAATAATGTCATGGATATGAGATTCAAATGAAGCCTGTCTGATTTCAAAGTCCATGGTCTTTATATAATTTCATGCTGCCTCTATTATAGCCTTCACCATAGACTGAGTTATGATGAGTTGTTTGTATGTCAGTCCACCCTCATAAGTTATGAGATCTTTGAAGGCAAAGGCCCTATCCTATTTAGGTTTGAACACTCCTTTCCTGGCACAGTGGCTATTATGTAGTACATACAGCACTCTAGTAGTGCTAGAAATAATATGAAGAAATTAATACAATGTTCATTTTTCTCATAATTAGCTCTCGTATGACATCATGACCATAAAAAATAAGTATCTGGCTTCCAGCCATAGCAGTAACTGGGACCAGAGTTGTCCTCCTATTATAAGCAATGAGAAACCTGGATAAAATATACAAAAGAATTACTGTTACACCTTGGACAAAAGTCAGTATAGGACTGGATCCCTAAGCTAAGGGAAATGACCAAGGTAAGCTCCCAAATTACCCAGGATGTCTGTCTGGAAGCGTTTTCTGGAATGCAGCACAATGAGTGGTAACCCAAACAGAGTATAGACGTCTTGCTGATTTGGGGTGAACAGAGTTCAGAATTTAAAGAGGAGGAAGGGGACGGAATCTGCAGGACAGAGTACTAAAGAGGAGGCAGCTATGCAGAGAAAAGCTTGAGAACTCTGTATAGGGGTCTTATTGAGACCCTGGGTGAAAACTACTTGACCCGACTTGCACATGCACAGAATAAATGCCACAAAGACAAGCAAAGTTCAATGAGTGGTAATTTAAATGACATCCAGAATTCATACAAGGCTGTGAAATATTTTGACCAGCTAAAGTACAGGTCTTGATGAATACCTAGAGCATTGCACAGAGACTCCAGAAGGGTCCCTGGCTCTAGGGTAGTACTCCTTAAAAGTTAGAATGCATCAGAAAACTAGGAGGGTTAGTTACAACACAGACTGCTAAGCATCACCCCCACAGTTTTTGATTTAGTGATTCTGGAGCAAAGTTCTTGAATCCACATTTCTAACAATTTCCCACATGATACTGATGCTGTTGGTTCAGATACCATATTTTGAGAACCACTGCCCTAGAGGAAAGACAACTCTAGACACACTCCAACCCAGGTCAAAAGAACTGATCCAAAATTAACTCAAACAACTGGCTATAACTAAGTCTAACACACTCTTAATAGAAAGACAATAAAATTCTGCATTTGACAAAATAACATTCACAGTGTCCAGCATCTAATAAAAACTATCAGACATGCAAGGAAGCAAGAGAATGAGACCCATAAATGAGAAAAATTAGTAAATAAAACAGCTATGTGAATGACAAGAAATAGATAAATACTGCAAAAGAACTAAAATTATTTATAGCGTGGATATAAAGGGAAACATAAAAATAATGAGAGAGACAAGCATCTTAGATAGCCTCATCCACCAGAAGGCAGACAGCAGAAGCAAGAAAAATTACAATTCTGCAGGCTGAGGAACGAAAACCACATTCACAGAAAGACAAAATGAAAAGGCAGAGGACTATGTACCAAATAAAGGAACAAGATAAAAACCCCAGAAAAACAACTAAATGAAGTGGAGACAGACAACCTTCCAGAAAAAGAATTCAGAATAATGATTGTGAAGATGATCCATGACCTTGGAAAAAGAATGGAGGCAAAATTCAAGAGGATGCAAGAAATGTTTACCAAAGACCTAGAAGAATTAAAGAACAAAAAAACAGACATGAACAATACAATAATGGAAATGAAAAATACACTAGAAGGAATCAATAGCAGAATAACTAAGGCAGAAGAACGGATAAGTAACCTGGAAGACAAAATGGTGGAGTTCACTGCTGTGGAAGAGAATACAGAAAAAAGATTTAGAAGAAATGAAGACAGCCTAAGAGACCCCTGGGATAACATTAAATGCAACAACATTCACATTATAAGGGTCCCAGAAGGAGAAGAGAGAGAGAAGGACCAGAAAAAATCTTTGAAGAGATTATAGTCGAAAACTTCCCTACCATGGGAAAGGAAATAGCCACCCAAGTCCAGGAAGCGCAGAGAGTCCCAGGCAGGATAAACTCAAGGAGAAACACACTAAGACACATAGTAATCCAATTGACAAAACATAAAAACAAAGAAAAATTATTAAAAGCAACAAGGGATGAAAGGGAAGAACCTACAACCAAGATTGTTCTACCTGGCAAGGATCTCATTCAAATTTAATGGAGAAATCAAAAGCTTTACAAACTAGCAAAAGCTAAGAGAATTCAGCACCACCAAACCAGCTCTACAACAAATGCTACAGGACCTTCTCTAAGTGGGAAACACAAGAGAAGAAAAGGGACTACAAAAACGAACACATAACAATTAAGAAAATGGTATTAGGAACATACATATCGATAAGTACCTTAAATGTGAATGGATTGAATGCTGCAACCAAAAGACACAGGCTTGCTGAATGGATACAAAAACAAGACCCATATATATGCTGTTTACAAGAGACCCACTTCAGACCTAGGGGCACATACATACAGAAAGTGAGGGGATGGAAAAAGATATTCCATGGAAAGGGAAATCAAAAGAAAGCTGGAGTAGCAATACTCATCATATCAGATAAAATAGACTTTAAAATAAAAAATGTTACAAGAGACAAGGAAGGACACTACATAATGAACAAGGGATCTATCCAAGAAGAAGATATAAAAATTATAAATATATATACACCCAACATAGGAGCACCTCAGTACATAAGGCAAATGCTAACAGCTATAAAAGAGGAAATCGACACTGACACAGTAATAGTGGGGGAGTTTAACACCTAACTTACACCAATGGACAGATCATCCAGACAGAAAATTAATAAGGAAACACATGCTTTAAATGACACAATAGGCCAGATAGATTTAATTGATATTTATAGGACATTCCATCCGAAAACAGCAGATTACACTTTCTTCTCAAGTGCACACGGAACATTCTCCATGATAGATCACATCTTGGGTCACAAATCAAACCTCAGTAAATTTAAGAAAATTGAAATTCTATCAAGCATCTTTTCCAACCACAGAACTATGAGATTAGAAATCAATTACTAGGGGAAAAAAAGTAAAAAACACAAACATATGGAGGATAAACAATACGTTACTAAATAACCAAGAGTTCACTGAAGAAATCAAAAAATACTTAGAGACAAGTGACAATGAAAACACGATGATCCAAAACCTATAAGATGCAGCAAAAGCAGGCCTAAGAGAGAATTTTACAGGAATACAGTGGTACCTCAAGAAACAAGAAAAATCTCAAATAAACAATTTAACCTTACACCTAAAGGAAGTAGAGAAAGAAGAACAAACAAAACCCAAACTTACTATAAGGAAAGAAATCGTAAAGATCAGAGCAGAAATAACTGAAAGGGAAACAAAGAAAACAAGAGCAAAGATCAATAAAACTAAAAGCTGGTTCATTGAGAAGATAAACAAAATTGATAAACCATTAGCCAGACTCATCAAGAAAATGAGGGAGAGGACTCAAATCAATAAAATTAGAAATGAGAAGTTACAACAGACACGGCAGAAATACAAAGCATCCTAAGAGACTACTACAAGCAACTCTACATCAATAAAATGGACAACCTGGAAGAAATGGACAGATTCTTAGAAAGGTATACCCTCCCAAGACTGAACCAAGGAAGAAATAGAAAATATGAACAGACCAATCACAAGTAATGAAATTGAAACTGTGATTAAAAATCTTCCAACAAAGTCCAGGACCAGATGGCTTCACAGGTGAATTCTATCAAACATTTATTTATTTATTTATTTTATAAATTTATTTATTTTATTTACTTTATTTTTGGCTGCTTTGGGTCTTCGCTGCTGCATGTGGATTTCTCTAGGTGCAACAAGCGGGGGCTACTCTTCATTGCAGTGTGCGTGCTCCTCATTGCGGTGGCTTCTATTGAAGGCCACACACTCTACGTGTGTGGCCTTCAGCAGTTGTGGCTTGCGGGTACACTAGTTGTGGCTTGTGGGCTCTAGAGTGCAGGCTCTGTAGCTGTGGCGCATGCACTTAGTTGCTCGACAGCATGTGGGATCTCCCTGGGCCAGGGCTCAAACCTGTATCCCCCACACTGGCAGGCAGATTCTTACCCACTGTACCACCAGGGAAGCCCCTGTCAAACATTTAGAGAAGAGCTAACACCCATCCTTCTCAAACTCTTCCAAAAAATTGCAGAGGAAGGAACGTTCCCAAACTCGTTCTACGAGGCCACCATCACCCTGATACCAAAACCAAGCAGAGCTACTATACAAAAACAGAAAATTACAGACCAATATCACTGATGAATATAGATGCAAAAATCCTCAACAAAATACTAGCAAACAGAATCCAACAACACATTAAAAGGATCATACACCATGATCAAGTGGAATTTATCCCAGGGATGCAAGGATTCTTCAATATATGCAAATCAATCAATGTGATACACCATATCAGCAAATTGAAGAATAAAAAGTACATGATCATCTCAATAGATGCAGAAAAAGCTTTTGACAAAATTCAACACCCATTTATGATAAAAACTCTCCAGAAAGTGGGCATAGAGGGAACCTACCTCAGCATAATAACCATATATGACAAACCCACAGCAAACATCATTCTCCATGGTGAAAAACTGAAAGCATTTCCTCTAAGATCAGGAACAAGACAAGGATGTCCACTCTCGCCACTATTATTCAACATAGTTTTGTAAGTCCCAGCAATGACAATCAGAGAAGAAAAAGAAATAAAAGGAATACAAATTGGAAAAGAAGAAGTAAAATTGTCACTATTTGCAGATGACATGCTACTATACATAGAGAATCTTAAAGATGCCACCAGAAAACTACTAGAGCCAATCAATGAATTTGGTAAAGTTCAGGATAAATTTGGCAGGATACAAAATTAATGCCCAGAAATCTCTTGCATTCCTATACACTAACAACCAAAGATCAGAAAGAAAAATTAAGGAAACAATCCCATTCACCATTACAACAAAAAGAATAAAATACCTAGGAATAAACCTACCTAAGGAGGTAAAAGACCTGTACTCAGAAAACTATAAGACACTGATGAAAGAAATCAAAGATCACACAAACAGATGGAGAGATATACCATGTTCTTGGATTGGAAGAATCAATATTGTGAAAATGGTTGTACTTCCCAAAGCAATCTACAGATTCAATGCAATCCCTATCAAATTACCAATGGCATTTTTTACAGAACCAGAACAAAAAATCTTAAAATTTGTATGGAGACACAAAAGACCCCAAATAGCCAAAGCAGTCTTGAGGGAAAAAAATGGAGCTGGAGGAATCAGACTCCCTGACTTCAGACTGTACTACAAAGCTACAGTAATCAAGACAATATGGTACTGGCACAAAAACAGAAATATAGATCAATGGAACAGGATAGAAAGCCCAGAGATAAACCCACGCACCTGTGGCCAACTAATCTATGACAAAGGAGGCAAGGATATACAATGGAGAAAAGACAGTCTCTTCAATAAGTGGTGCTGGGAAAACTGGACAGCTACATGTAAAAGAATGAAATTAGAACACTCCCTAACACCATACACAAAAACAACCTCAAAATGGATTAAAAATGTGAGACCGGACACTATAAAACTCTTAGAGGAAAACATAGGAAGAACACTCTTTGACATAAATCACAGCAAGATCTTTTTTGATCCACCTCCTAGAGTAATGGAAATAAAAACAAAAATAAACAAATGGGACCTAATGAAACTTAAAAGCTTTTGCACAGCCAAGGAAACTGTAAACAAGACGAAAAGGCAACCCTCAGAATGGGAGAAAATATTTGCAAACGAATCAAGGAACAAGGATTAATCTGCAAAATATATAAACAGCTCATACAGCTCAATATTAAGAAAACAAACAACCCAATCAGAAAATGGACAGAAGACCTAAATAGACATCTCTCCAAAGAAGACATACAGATGGCCAAGAAGCACATGAAAAGCTGCTCAACATCACTAGTTATTAGAGAAATGCAAATCAAAACTACAATGAGGTATCACCTCACACCAGTTAGAATGGACATCATCAGAAAATCTACAAACAACAAATGCTGGAGAGGGTGTGGAGAAAGGGGAACCTTCTTGCACTGTTGGTGGGAAGGTAAATTGATACAGCCACTATGGAGAACAGTATGGAGGGTCCTTAAAAAACTAAAAATAGAATTACCATATGATCCAGCAATCCCACTACTGGGCATATACCCAGAGAAAACTGTAATTCAAAAAGACACATGCACCCCAATGTTCATTGCAGCACTATTTACAATAGCCAGTTCATGGAAGCACCCTAAATGCACATCAACAGACGAATGGATAAAGAAGATGTGGTACATATATACAATGGAGTATTACTCAGCCACAAAAAGGAACAAAATTGGGTCATTTGTAGAGATGTGGATGGACCTAGAGACCATCATACAGAGTGAAGTAAGTCAGAAAGAGAAAAAACAATATCATGTATTAACACATATATGTGGAATCTAGGAAAATGGTACATATGAACCCATTTTCAAGGCAGAAATAGAGACACAGATGTAAAGAACAAACATATGGACACCAAGGGGGGAAAGTTGTGGGGGGGATGAATTGGGAGATTGGGATTGACATATATACACTAATATGTACAAAATAGATAACTAATAAGAACCTGCTCTATAAAAAAATTAATAAAATAAAATTGAAAACAATGTAAAAAAACAAGAACCCGCTGTATAAAAAAATAAAATTCAAAAAAAAAAAGAAATGTTAAAGAATATTCATCAGGATAAAGTTAAATGAGGCCAGATGAAAACCTGGATCTACATAAAGGAACAAAGAACACCAGAAAAGGTAAATATGTAGCATTTATTATTAATATTTAGTTTCAATACTTAATATTTACTAATAAATATTGAATGATTTATAAATTATTTTATTATATTAAATCTTTTTATAAATTAAACTTTAATAAATTTATAAAATGAATTTAATTTAAATATTAGTGTTTAACGTTAAAGTAAACATAAAAGACTTTTTTCTTCATTTATTTAATTCCTTCAAAGATTGTTTAAAGCAAAAAAGTTACTTTTAACAAGCAATTGTTTGGTACCACTATGTATCACACATTATGAAAGAATCTAGGGATATAGAGACGAATCAGAAATAATATTTGCCCTCAAGAAGCTTGTAAGGGGACTTCTCTGGTGGTCCGGTGGTTAAGACTTTGCCTTCCATTGCAGGGGGTGCAGGTTCGATCCCTGGTCAGGAAGCTAAGATCCCACATGCCTCACGACCAAAAAACCAAAACAGAAAACTGAAGCAATATTGTAACAAATTCAATAAAGACTTTAAAAATGGTCCACATCAAAAAAAAAAACTTTGGAAAAAAAAAAGCTTATGAGGAAGAAAGATAACCAAATATGTTTATATATATCCAAATATCTAAAGATATTTGAGAAAAGTATGTAGTTGCTATAGTGGGGGCAAGGAAAGAAAGGGTCAATTCTGCTTGGAGGTAAGTTCTACAGAAAAGCCTTCACCAAAGGTGATGCCAGAGTTAAGATTTGAAAGATATACAGATTTTCGATGAGTGAATTTGGGGGTGGAGGCAGGAAAACACAGTGTATTCCAGAAAGAGAAGAGGCATGAGATAGTATGAGTCAGTAAATAATTCAGTAAGGCTGAAGCAGAAGATAGAAAGGGAACAGAGGTGAGACTAGAGAAATAGAGATGATAGATCATAAAAATCTGTATCATGAAAAGGAGTATGGATTTCAAAGACATCTGGGAGTACCTGAAAATTTTTAGTTGCAGACTAACATTTTCTTTGTGTTTTTGTGTCTTCGTATTTTTGTTCATTTGTTTTAAAGAGCACTTTGATAACAGAGATAGTAGGAAAAGGATAAGGTATATGGAAAGGGCTGGGGACAGGGTTGGAAACAAGGATACTGAGCAGCATATATACACAGAGGATATTGTATAACTTAGCAAATGACTAAGGAAACCTTAACTAAGGGGATGATGAATCACTCTCTTCTCCTTGATACACTTCCTTCACTTGTCTTCCAGGACACCACACTTGACTTCCCCATTACCTCACTGGTTGCTTCTTCTCAGTATCCTTTGTCAATTCCCTTTCTTACCCCATCTCACCCAAACCTAGACTTCTTAGTATTGAAGAGCACTGTGCTCAGTTCTTGTCCCTTTTCCCTATCTACTCATTCTTTCAGGGCTTTCATATAGTCTTTGGTTTTAAATACCATATATTTGCATCCGACTCTCAATTTATTTCCACTGAATTCTGAACTCACATATCTGACTATCGATTCAATACCTTCACTTGGATTTCAAACAGACATCTCAACGTTAACAAGTCCAACAATTCAGGGTCTATTGTTCGCTTCTAAACCTCTTCCACCCACAGCATTTCCATCTCAGTTGATGGGAAACAGTTATTCAGAACAACAACAACAACAACCAAAAAAAAAAAACCCTTAGATTTATCTTGACTCTTTCTGTTATGCCCAATATCTAATCTATTAGAAACTCCTGTTGTCTCTGTCTTCTAAACATCCAGAATCCAACCTCATCTCACCACCTCCACTTAACACTAACCACTCCGTCCAAGCTACCTTCTTTTCTTGATTAAAATATTCCAACGACCTCCTAACTGGTCTCTCTGCTTCAACCCTTGCTCACACAATCCACTCTCAGCCCAGCAATCAAAGTGACTCTTTTAAAATATAAACCAGGTGTCTCTCCTCTGCTCAACGCATCCCTCCACCCAATGCCCAACAAAGGCCCTACACGAACTGACCACTGTTAGCTCTATAATCTCATGGCTCTTCCCCTTGCTCTCTTGTACTCCAGGTGTACTGGCTTCCTTGGTGGTCCCTGAACTCACCAAGCATGTTCTCATCTTACAGCCTTTGCACTGGCTTCTTCCCTCTATCTGGAAAGATTTTCCCCAGATATTCTCGTGGCTCATTCCTTTACCTCCTCAAGGTTTATGCTCAGATTTCATCTTCTCAGTGAGGTCTACACAGACCACCATTTTTAAATCACAACTCTTTCCACACCTGCACAGTCCCAAACCCCAATCCTATCCTACTTTTTCTTTTTTCATGGCATTAACACCTTCTAAAATACTATACAATTCACTTAACTCTTAGATCTAGTCTGTATTATCTGTCTTCACCACAAGCTTCATGAAGGCAGGGATCTTTTTATTATTATTTATTGATACATCTCAATCAACTAGAACACAGTCTAGCACATATATTGCTAACAAAGTATTCCTTAAATGAATAAATTGTATCAGTGATGTAGAGAAGGCAGATAAGAGAAAGGTGAAGAATATATAATTAGCAGGATTTGGCCATCAGTAGTATTTGGAGGGTAAATGACAAAAAGAAGTGTGAGTTGACATTCATATGTCTAAAATGGGACAGAGGAAGCAAGAACAAATTTGTGAGGAAAAGATGCTAAGTTCAGGGACTTCCCTGGTGGCGCAGTGGTTAAGAATCCGCCTGCTAACGCAGGGGACACGGGTTCGAGTCCTGGTCCGGGAGGATCCCACATACTGCAGAGCAACTAAACCTGTGTGCCACAACTACTGAGCCTGTGCTCTAGAGCCCGCAAGCCACAACTACTGAAGCCCGCGTGCCTAGAGCCCGTGCTCCGCAACAAGAGAAGCCACGGCAATGAGAAGTCCGTGCACCACAACGAAGAGTAGCCCCTGCTTGCCACAACTAGAGAAAACCTGCATGCAGTAACGAAGACCCAACGCAGCCATAAATAAATAAATTTATTAAAAAAAAAAAGATGCTAAGTTCAGTTTTGGACATATGGAGTAAATGACTTAGTTATATCCTCTATTAAGTTTGTCTCACAGTCCAAATCCTGAAGGTCAAAGCCAGAAATCCTTAATTTGGTCAACGGTCTGTTTTGGTGGAGGCCATTTTTTTGTTTTTGTTTTTCATTTCTTTGCAACTTTTTTTTTTTTTTAATGTAAAGGAAACACTTTTATTTAGCTAACCTTTTGAAATACCTTTGAAAGTTCTCTTTTCAATTGTGGTAAGGTACATATTACAAAAAATTTACCATCTTAACCATTTATAAGTATACAGTTCAGCAGTGTTAGGTATATTCACATTGTTGTACAACCAATCTCTAGAACTTTCTTGTCTTGGAAAACTGAAACTCTGTCCCCATTAAACAACTCCCTCCCACTACCACCTCCCCCGCCCCTTAGCAACCACCGTTCCACTTTCTGTCTCTATGAGTTTGGCTACTCTAGGTACCTCATATAAGTAGAATCATATACTATTTGTCTTTACTACTGTCTTATTACACTCAGCGTTATGTCCTCAAGGTTCATCCATATTGTAACGTGTGTCAGAATTTCCTTCCTTTTTAAGGCTGAATAATGTTCCACTGTATGTATACACCACATTTTGTTTACCCATTAATCTGTTGATGGACATATGGATAGATTCCATCTTCCGGCTATTGTAAACAATTCTGTTATGAACATGAGTATATAAATATCTTTTCTCTGCAATCTTGAGATGATTATGGGAAATGTTAGAGAAGACCATAAGTTGGGGATGGGAAGACTGATTGGTGGGAGCTAACATTTCACCAAAGAATCCTGGAAAACTTCAGAGAAAGACAACATGGCAGTAACAGTAGTCTTAGACATGTATAGATGACTTGAAGATCAACCAGTGGGGACCCCTCTCTGACTTAAACACTGCTTGGCTATATAGTCACATAGAGGAGGACTTGCTTCTCATTTTGTATTTCTAATTATAAAACTAGATACCACTAATCTGCCTTACCTGGGTGTGATAATGATTTATAAGCTAACATTGGTAGGTGTACTTTTATGATGAAAGACAGAGTAACCATCTTATATTAAAATAAATTAAGGATAAAACTTGGCAGCATAATCAGTGAATATGTTCAACTATTAACTTATCCTGCAGGCAACGCCTTTGTTGTCTTAATATTTCAAAAGCTTTCTTTTTTCAAGATCATTCTTGTCTACCTAGCAATAATGCATACTGAATTAAAACTAGCTAAAAACATTTAGCCAAGAGAGCAAGAAAGACTTTTTTCTTAAATAGTATTTAGTATTTTTAAGCCCCTTATATGGTATTTTATTTTTCCTTTCAAAGAGCAACATGGTTATGAACAGTCCAAAGAAGAAAATATCCAAAATACTGATGCTAAATGAAGAGAACCCTGAAAAACCAAGTTCCACCTGAGAATCCAGTTTCAAAGCAATGTTCATACTGATGATGTACACAAAATTGTGATTTTTGTATGAATACATATAATCTAGAGTTAACTTCAGGATTTTCCAGAGTTTCTTTTATACTTTTTTTTTTTTTCCCCACGCCACATGGCTTGTAGGATATGGGATGTGGGATCTTAGTTCTCCAACCAGGGATTGAACCCGGGCCCTCGGCAGTGAGATCGTGTAGTCCTAACCACTGGACCACCAGGGAATTCCCTATACTTTTGTTTGTAGTTTATTATCATCAAAAAATAAAGAGTGATACTTGTTTATTACTTTAAATGAAAGTATTTCTTGGCAAGTTATAAGAAACAGAGCCTATTAACATTTGTCTGATGAGAGAAATTGTAGTATATATCAGCTTCCTATCACCTAGCAAAGTGCCCAGCACTTACCAGATGGTCAAAAAATATTATAAATGAATGAATGAGTAAAAGAACAAATGAGAGAACAAACCAGTGAACTTGGTTATTCTGATGGGTCTGCACGTATTCATTTCATAGTACTATCTTCTAATAGCCACCATATGATCATCTGGGTTTTGGTGCTAATAAAAATGTATCAAATATATAAATAATGTTTCGTAGAAACATTATTTTCCCTTCTAAATTCTTATGTTAAGTCCTTTTAATTTCAGAAAGATATTTTATGAGTGAACAGACAAGAAAAAGCTCCTTGCAAAAGCAACAGGCATGTTTTGATAATAACCTATACAGATGATTCCTGCTTCACCATTTATGGTCAAAGACATTGTCTGCTTCTTAGCCAAATGACAGGAAGCAAGACTGGTTGTAAACAAATAGGGAATACACCACCAAAGAAAAGTCAGGCTGCATCTCAGAAATCAACTGGTTTTATTGTTTATCGGATGAATAAATTTCTTCTGTTACCACAGGCCTAGAAAATAATTTGGCAGCACCCTGGAAAACTCACTACTTAATTCCCAGTACAGCCCATTCCATTGTTTTGGACACCCCTAAGGATCAGAAAACTCTTCTTTATACGGAGCCAAAATCGATCTCCATAAAACATACAACCGTTGGTTATCATTTTATGTTGTAGAGCCTCACAGTCTCATTCTAACCTCTCTTCTATAGGACTGCCCATCAAAGATTAGATGGCTATTATGACCCCTTATGGGCTAACATCCCTTCTTTAGCTTGCTTATATGAAAAATATCTTTATTATTTTAGCCATTTTCTCCTGGGTGTGCTTGAATCTGTCACTCTTAAAGTGTTAATAATCTTTAAAAAAAGAATCATCTGATGCACCTAGAATAAAGCAGGACTATCACCAACCCTATTCTAGACATTACATTAATGTAGCCTAAGATCATACTGTGTTTTTTTGTAAAGGAACATAATAAAGTTGTTCACATTGAGTTTTCTGTTAACTTAAGGATGTCAAGTCTTTGTTCTCTACCCCTACATCTAAGCCATTTCTCCCCCATTCTGTAATACAGAGTATTATATATTACATTATAAA